>NC_139386.1:129890000-130572500 GCF_054392235.1 Sus scrofa
GATAATTGAATAAACTGCTTCAGAAGTAAAATTAAATTGATATCCACTCATTAAAACATAACAATTTATTGTATTTGATGTTGTAAACAGTTCTTTAATTTTTACATTTTAAAAAGGTTCTTAAATATTAACATATTTAAATGAGACCCCATTTGTAGACCATAAAAATCATGGACTTTTAGGTAGAAGATCATTTATACATTTTAGTTTATTAAACAGCATTCAGGACATCTCTCACTTTTTACTTCTATTTTTGAAATGTCAGCTATGTTTCCTTAAAGCAGAATATCGAATCACAGTATTCGGGGCAAAGCTTTCTAGCTAAGATAACTGTCACACCAGCATGCTACCGGTGTGTGCCGGGGCGCCTGAGACGGGGTCACGCAGGAGCCCGGAGCCCCGCAATCACCCTTCCTCCTTCATCTCAGCCAGTGTCCTTTTCAGGCTGTTTTGGGGGTGGTGTGTGTGTCTGTCTGTCTATCCACAGAAACATTGAAGGCATCAGAATCTTTTTCAGGTAAAAGTTTTGCAAAAAACAAAACGAATCCTAGTAATAAACTTATACTGTTAAATTTAAATCTAAAATGAACAGCTAATGTAGGGAGTTCCCTGTTGTGGTTCGTTGTGGTAACAAACCCAACTAGTATCCATGAGTTGGATCCCTGGCCTTGCTCAGGGGGTTAAGGATCCGGAGTTGCCCTGAGCTGTGGTGTAGGTCACAGATGCAGCTCGGATCCGACGTGCTGTGGTATGGGCTGGCAGCTCCAGCTCCGATTCGACCCCTAGCCTGGGCACCTCCATGTGCCGCAGGTGCAGCACCCCCCCTCAAAAAAAAAGACAAAAATAAATAAGAACAACTATATGCAGTAGGGTTTGATCAAATATATAAAGCATTTCTGTTTGAAATTTTGCCTTTTTTCTGCAATTAATAGAAATGAGAACACCTGTTTTTCAGTCATAAAATCTAAGAGGGCTTCTTTGATTTTCATAAGCATCTTTCAGGAGGCTTTTTTTAAGTTAGAAGCGTTCCTTTTTTTTTTTTTTTTTTTTTTTTTGTAAAATTTTATAACTGCCTGTTTTTCATTAAGTACCATCTTTTTTCCAAAGAAACCAAAGTGCTATAACAGGCTTTTCAGCCAAGTCCTACAAAGACCCACCTTTGGATCAAACAAATCTTTAGTCACTTTTTGTAGAACAGATTGAATGATTTCTATTTTGCCAAACGTTTTTTCATACAAGTCTCCCTATGGGAACGAATTGGTATTACTATTACTGGTCATTCGGCTTCCCACCTAAAGCATTTCCGCATTCCTGAGCTCTGTCTTAAATTAGCACTTACCTTGGGCTTCCTCACTTTCTTTGCCCTGAAAATACTATGTTGTCCTACATGGTAATAGTGCTCTGGGGTGTCCAGAATCCTCGAGCCAGTTGCCTTCGTTGGGGACCTGATTCAAAACCTCCTTCCACGTCTGATCCAAACCACAAAGGTGTAGCTCGTCTCATCCAGAGGATTTCTTCCTCGTAGCGGGATGCTCGTAGCGGGATGCACTCACCATTTAATCAGCCGTTTCAAAGGAACTAATGTGACAGTACAATTAGACTGAAATTAAAAGCCACCAAAAAGTCAGCTGAACCACATATATTCAGATGAGTAATTCTCATCAAATTAATCTACTTTGGAAGTGTATTTACTTACTAAATTTCTGCTGCCATTCCTCATGTCGTGTTGGAGATTTGGAAAGTACACTCTATAAGAACATAGGCTTCATTTATTTATGTCAGTGAATGTTCTCCCTCCAAAATCTTTTTTCTTTCCTATATCCTTCCTTCTCTCACTCACTCATTCTGAGCCCCTTCTGCTGGACACCGTCTTCTCCATCTTTGAGACATGCAGGCCAAAGGCAGAGTGCGTCTAGAGCCAAGGAAAGTCTTAGAATGAGATAGTCATGAAACAGACAGAATTTGGGGGGTGGGTTCATGAGTCTTTATTATATTACTCTTTGGTCTTATTCTGTGTCTCTGAAATATTTCATTCAAAAAGCAGAATGATTAAAAATAAGATGCAGGTGTGAGTACGTGTAAATGGTACTGGACAACGGTAAATTGATAATAAGGGTCATTAGCTTAGGGCCATAAATGGAAGTAGCGATAGTATTTTATCTTTAAATCTTTTTAAATTTCCATTTAAATCAACAGAGGCTGAAACAAGTACATAAAGACTTAAGATTTCTGTAACAAATCCAGGAAGGCTAATTTGTGTGATCCTTTGCATACATCTGCACATTTTCTTGTCTGTTTCATTATTTCTCATGTTTAGAGTGTGAAATTTAAAGTGAAAATGTGTCAACTACTTCTGTGACACATTGAGCAGCCAGTTCACTCAGTCTTTCTCTTTTTTTGGTCTTTTCTAGGGCCGCACCCGTGGCATATGGAGGTTCCCAGGCTAGGGGTCTAATCAGAGCTGTAGCCACGGTCTATACCACAGCCACAGCGATGCCAGATCCGAGCCACGTCTGCAACCTACACCACAGCTCACGGCAACGCCAGATCCTTAACCCACTGAGCGAGGCCAGGGATTGAACCCACAACCTCATGGTTCCTAGTTGGATTCCTTTCTGCTGCGCCACGAGGGGAACTCCCACTCAGTCTTTCATTTAAGTCTCTTTATCTAGGAAATAGGAATAAGAATAATATCTACTACACAAAGTTGTGATGATAACATGTAAAGGGCTTAAAACAGTTCCTAGTTCATTGTATGCCCCAGTCTTTCTCCACCAAGGCTGCGCAAGAGAATTAAGTCCTACAAAAAAAAAAAGTGAGTAATTATTTTCTCAGTACTTCTAAGGATGGTACATAGCTAGTATGGTACCATCTTTTTTTTTTTTTTTTTTTGTCTTTTTGTTGTTGTTGTTGCTATTTCTTGGGCCGCTCCTGTGGCATATGGAGGTTCCCAGGCTAGGGGTTGAATCGGAGCTGTAGCCACCGGCCTACGCCAGAGCCACAGCAACGCGGGATCCGAGCCGCGTCTGCAACCTGCACCACAGCTCACGGCAACGCCGGATCGTTAACCCACTGAGCAAGGGCAGGGACCGAACCCCGCAACCTCATGGTTCCTAGTCGGATTCGTTAACCACTGCGCCACGACGGGAACTCCGGTACCATCTTTTAATTGCGCAGGAGGTAAGTTACATCATTACATACAATGATGATTTAGCCATCAGGGCTTAATTCCTTCGGGAAACCTCAGTGTGAAGGTCTAATAAGTGCTGAAGTATGTTAGCCATTATTATTTTGGTTGCAAATGACAAATCTGTATTCAACCTTGTTTAAAATAATAAAGGGACTTTACTGGTTTGTATAAATGAAAAAACAGGTACGGCAGACTCCAGAGATGGTTTGAGTAAGATCCTGACTTAGTATCCCTGCTGTTCTATCGGTTCTGTCATCGTTTCTTTGGCCGTCAAACTAATATTTCTCACTACATTTTCAAAAAATCGTTTTTCTTAAATCTGGGTGTATGGCAGAAAACCAAAAGTTTTCTCTTGCATATATTTAAGAAGCCTTCATATTTGGAATATAATAATTGTTAAATTCTTAGATGTTTATCTGTGATATTCATGTGTTTAACTATGTAAGAAAGGCCTGTAGAAACAATAGTTGTTCTTTTACATATGTTCAAATATTAGTTGCATCAAACTGCTTCAGCAGACCAGATTCCAATAAAAGGTTTTTAAAGCAAGTTGACAAAAGAAAAAACAACAAAAACAAGACAGGAGAGATCCCCTGTGGCACAGCAGGTTAAGGATCCAGCAATGTCATTGCTCTGATTTGGGTCACTGCTCTGGTGTGAGTTTGATCCCAGACCCAGGAGCTTCCAAATGCTGCAGGTACAGCCATAAATAAATAAATAAATAAATAAATAAATAAAGCGAGAGGGGGAATGGGCACATGGGAAGACCTGAAAGGGTTTGAAGCACAGACTATGGGTACATAGAATGGAGTCAAGTGTCAAGGGCAGTTAATGCAGAAGAGCCGTCCTGTTGGAAGGGTGCCCTGACTCTGCAGAGGGGCTGCCCATTCTGCTGCCGGAGCAGTTCTGTCTAGTTCCCATTTCTGTCGGGGATGTTAAGGGAAGGTTCGTAGGAAGGAAGCAAGAGCTGGATTTGGCTTCCGACAAAGGCCCAAACCAGTTCTGTTGAAGGACCGTCCCTGCGGTGAATGGAAAGACGGTGTCTTCCGCGCTGGGAAAGGTTCTTCAAACAACCCGTGCACTCGGATGATTATATGGGATCTAAGGCACACTTCACTTTTAAAACCTACTTTAAAAACTGATAAATATTTAGATCCCACTAAGATAACTCTTACAGAAACCTCAGAACTCTCTCAAATCAAAATGTGTATCTTTCTGCTCTCTGCATACTGATACTGCATGATCAAGTTTTATTCTGGAGAGATAATACCAAGTGTAGAACAGCTCATAGTGTGTCTATAGGATGAGTGAAAATGTGTATGTGTGCATGTGTGTTTGATTATATGTGTAGAGAGCATCATGGGAAGGCGACACTAGGGAGCTGATAACAGCACTTGTCTCCACGAAGGCAGGCTGAGTGGTTGGTGACTGTTGAAAGTGAACTTGGTGCCTTTCTGGTGTGTGTCAGGCCTCGCTCACTGATTTCAGTAGAGGTCTCTGGATCAGAGCTTCTTGACATTTTAAGCATTAACATGTGGCTTCCCAAACAATCTGGAAAGATCCAAAACAATTGTGTCTTCACTCTCTACTAAGCCCTTTATCTTAAAAGTTCGCCTTTGTTTTCAGGAGACGTAAGAAAAAGGCAGCTTCTCCTTTTCCCGACCAGGTTTGATTCTGGAGCTGGCCCTTAGGATTGGAGCACTTTTTAATCACATTCCTGAGCTAATTAAACAGAAGAGACTCAGTTCTCCTCCCCTTTGAAGAGTAGTTTGGAGAACTTTTTCTTTTTTTTCCTTCTCTGTTCCCCAGCAAAAGCAGGTTCCCAGTGTAGCTGTAGGAGGCTCACCACCTTCTCAACTAAGCACTGAATTTCTTATGGACTGGAGAGAAAAGCTTGTGCCCTCCAAAGAACTAGATAAATGGAATTCTCTAGTAGACCCATTCAGTCATTGATTTCTGAGAGTCTCAAGAGGTACATTTTATAAATTGTATTAATTGTTAAAAAAAAAAATCCCAATAAGCATTGTTTTAGAAGGCAGCAGTATAGTTTACTATTAAATATTCTTCAGAAATAGTTTGAAAATAGACTCGTTCAAAATTTAGCCAATTAAAGGATAGGTCCTTGTACTATACTGTATCTTCAAATATTTGAGTACATGCTATGAAATTGTCTCTTGATTTTGCCTTGTTTTATTTTCACAAAACAGAAAGAAGAAGGAAAGCTTCAAGGACAGCTTAACAAGTCTGATTCTAACCAGTATATTAGGGAACTGAAAGATCAGATAGCAGAGCTGAATCATGAGGTAAGTGATAAATTTTGATCTTCACATATTTCTTTCTTCCTTCCTCTGTAGTGTAACAACACTTTATTATTGGTTACGACTCACTCTTTCGTGGTAAATATTTTCTGTGAATACGTAATTATGATTAATAATAATATTTTAGAAAATCGTCTCCTTCTCTTGTCCCAGTATCAAGTATAAACTTTCCTTAGCTCACTTTAATCATGATCTAAAATGATCACTTAATACTTGCATGGCAAACACTGTATTTTTTCATTGTGATCTGAAAACCTATGATAGTTTGTCTAGATGTCTAAGTTGCTTCAATTAAAGTAATATTTTCTTTACCGCTTTATAATAGATTTGTGGTATTTACCGTTGTGGATAGAGGGAAGTCTTTTCACTCTTGTGTCCTTTTTCCCTCCATAGCAGTATTACTGAGATTGCAAAAAAGGATACTTGCCTAATATCAGTTAACAGATTTCTTAGTATCTGAATACTTCTTAAACTGGCGCTACCTTGAATCTGTGAGTCACCTTAGAAAATTTTCAGATAGTTTTACCAGATACTATGTTAGGTAATTTAAATTATTTAAAATACTATGTTTTGAGTATAGTAAAGTATAAGAGAACTTTAGTTAATGTGGCTCTAGATCAGTTTCCTTATCCTTTATTATTTTCTGATGCTAAATGTCTGGCTAAACATGAATGGAAAAGAGTGTTTCCTATTTTGAATTACTTGTACACTAATGTACAAATAAGGTACAATTATTTGTATTATTTGTACGGTAATGTTTATTCACAGTGATGAGATTTGAATGGGTAACATAAACCTTATTTGTTAAGAAAGAAACTCTTTTTCTTCACTAGATTAATCCAAACCTCAAAGGAAAATGTTTGGACATGACCTTTTCCTGGTATTACATTCTTCAGTTAAACTCTGAGTGTTTTGGGTAATACCTCCTGGAGGCAATCAATCTAAGTAAATTCTGAAAGAAAAAAAAAGTTAACAAAACTGACAAATCTTAGATGTGGTTTAATTTACTTTTTCCTGAAATTTTGGAAGTCAGTCCTGTAAATACTGATTTTCAACTATGATAACATTTGAGGGATTCAGGATCATGTGTAATCTTTCCTTACTTGTGTGCATTTTTAATAATCTGTTTATTAAGATTGTGAAAGAACGAGGTACCAATAAGCATGTTCTAGAAATCCTTATTCTTTTGAGAACCCTAGGAATTATTCCATATGGTCAAAAGCTTTTCTGAGAGTTTCCATCTTGGGGCAGCGGAAACTAATCCAACTAGGAACCCTGAGGTTGCTGGTTTAATCCCCGGCCTTGTTCAGTGGGTTAAGGATCCGTGAGCTGCGGTGTAGGTCGCAGACACAGCTCAGATCTGGCGTTGCTGTGGCTATGGTGTAGCCGGCAACTATAGCTCCGATTGGACCCCTAGCCTGGGAACCTCCATGTGCTGTGGGTGCGGCCCTAAAAAGACAAAAAAAAAAAAAAAAAAAAAAAGCTTTTCTCAAAGGGAATTCTGACTAAAACAAAGCAATCTCCCATTTATAATTTTGACATCTAGTGATAAGGAATATACCTTAACGGAAAATAATCAGCAAGACTAGCAGAAAGTAGTTCACATGAAGTTTAATGTCAATTTTTTATGTGTGGACCGTGAAAGCAATCTTTTAAAGAAACATGAAAAGAAACTTAACAGGTAGAATTTTGTACTGTTAAAAGAGCTAGATTGTGCAAATTAAAAACTAGGACAGTTTTGTTATGCTAATTGGGCAATTCAGAGCAGGGCCGAGTCCTGGGCTTAAAGGGGCCCAGTGAGAAAACATGTAGCAAGGAGAGTGAGTACAGCCTGGGACCACACGGCACGCGGGCGAGTGGGTTTGGGGCTGGAGTTTAGAGGAGGCCAGATTCCACGAAGAAGGAATACGAGGACGTTGTGGGGAGTAAGGGTGAATTGAACAGACTCTTCAAAGCTGGAAGAGATTAAATTTCCTAGACAGTGTGAAACCGTGGCAGGTCTTCACTCTGTTGTCTAGCGGATTTTCATGTATTCACCCGCTGAGAGTTTTATAACTAAAGACAGGATACGTGAAGGCAGGTGAAAGTGCAGGATACAGATTGTAAGTAGACTCGCTACAAAAACTGCTGGGGCCTTTTTGGAGAGATTTAAATAAGTTGTCACTTTCTGATTCCAGAGATTTTTCATTCTTGTGTGTAGCACTTCCCAGTGAGGGAAGGAGAAAAAGACAACTGTAATAGCGGTACTTGCTCCACACATAGCTTTTGTCGGTAGGTCAGAATTTGTCAGAATCTTTGGCTTTCGACACGAGAGCTTTCGAGTGTTAATATTGTGTTCGAGCATGTGACTAACTTTTAACAGTCACTTCGTTAGCTGATTTCTGTACTTCTCTCAAACGTTGAAGGAAATATGGGGACAAACTTTGCAGACTCATCTTTTTGAAGATACAGCAATGCCATACATGTTATAACAGCTCTGACCACATAGCATAGTTAGTTGTATGAAATAGTAGAGAAAATTAAGCAGGTTATTTTTTATGAATGGCTGAATGTATTGTTGATCTTTAAAATAACAGTAACAGTTACTGTTTATTGCATCCCTCTGTCGGACAAGCCTGGGGTCAGACACTTCACGTTTGTTATTACTGCACCTCATAGAAATCCTGTGTGATGGTGACACTCTCCGTTTACTGCAAGTGGCAGCACACTTTCCCGCGGAGAGGCGTGTAGTGAACGGTTGCGCCAGGATTGAATCCAGTGGGGCCTGTTCTTTGCTGTGCTGCTTACAGAGATGTTAGGCTAGAAAACACGTCGTCGATATTTAAAATCTTTAGACAATCCGTCGGTGGCAGCATGTTGACTGTGCCGTTCCTCTTTGACACGTGCGCTTGCTCGCAGGCAGTGGGAGTTCTGCACGTGAGCCAGCCGCGGAGCCCTCCCTCTCAGTCAGCACTGCACACGCAGCCTCCGTCTCTGACTCCTCAGCCCTGAAGCTCCTACCCTCACCTCCTAACTAGTTTCACTCCTAATATTACTACTTACCATCGAAATGTTTTATTTTGAAGCCTCTTACACTCTGCCGAGACCTTCCCAGAAGCCTCTGTGGCCTCCCTTGCTGCCCCAGACCTGGCAGGAGCTGTGGCTCAGTCTCCCCTAACCCTGCATCCTGTCCTCGTGGCAGACCTGGAAGGGACCCGGGGTCCCGATTTCAGTGCTTTTCTCATCCCACCTTCCCCGCCCCTTCGGTCACCACAGCACCTCCGAGATCCTATGCCCTGGGTTTAGAACTGAGGGTAGGAGTTCCCGTTGTGGCGCAGTGGTTAGCGAATCCGACTAGGAACCATGAGGTTGCGGGTTCGGTCCCTGCCCTTGCTCAGTGGGTTAAGGATCCGGCGTTGCCGTGAGCTGTGGTGTAGGTTGCAGACGCGGCTTGGATCCCGTGTTGCTGTGGCTCTGGCGTAGGCCGGTGGCTACAGCTCCGAGTCAACCCCTAGCCTGGGAACCTCCATATGCGGCGGGAGCGGCCCAAGAAATAGCAACAACAACAACAAAAAGACAAAAGACAAAAAAAAAAAAAAAAAAAAAAAGAACTGAGGGTAAAGATGGTTGAGACACAGCCAGCAGCCTCAGGGGCTCACAGTCCCGCCGGGAGAGGCTTGCACACAACCCCGCTGTCCCACACGATGAGGAGCGGAGCGTCACAGTGGCTCCCTTTCCTTCCCTCGTCCCTCTGGGTCAGACACTCTACTCAGTGCTGTACTTCCTTAATTTCTTTTAATCTTCACAACAGTTCCTCTGAAGTCATGTTTTACATGTCATAAAACCGAGGTCTTAGGGTGTAACTCCCCATGGTCATACATGCCCCAGCAATAGAGGTAGGATTTTAGAGTCTGACTTTAGGCCCATCTATGCATTTAACTGCCATGTGCTACCCAGCTTCCTTTGAGAGATACAGGGATGAGATGGTAACAGCCTCTGGGCTGGGTTTTGAAAAATATACATTTCCAGACACATTGGGCCCTTGAATTAAATGTTTAGCACTGTTTTTTCATCTTACAACCTTCCTTTATCAGTTAAAGAAAAAATGATTCTTAATGACATCTTTAAGTCAGTGTTATTATTCCTATTCCTCTTATATGTTCCATTCTATCTCAGATAAGCAGTTTATCTTTTTTGAAGTCATAAGGCTAAAAAATTATTGTCCAGAGTACACTGTTTTATGTCGGGAATAATATCACCACATAAAAGATGTAAAGCTGAGATTTCAGAATTATATATTTTTTTAAACTAAAAGGGTTCTTAAAGCATATCTGCTTTTTCACTTGGTAAATGAGGAAGCTGAGGGCCCAAGAGTTAAAGGGACTTACCCAAAGTTGCACAGCCAGCTAGGGGCAGAGAGGGAACTCTGCCCGGGCGCTCCGGCCTCTGATGGAGCACATCCCAGCCCCCTAGCGCACGCGGTCCTGCCAGCCAGCCTTGTCTCATGGTAGATGCAGTAGGAATTCACAGATACTTAAGTGAATTCAAATGAATTGCCTCTCTCAGGTGAGAACCCAGTGTCTGGTTAGAAGTCTGCTCTCACCTAGTGTTTTTTGCTTTTTGCTAGTATTTTTTAGCTTCAGGTTCTGGACTTCTGTCTGATCCGAGACTGGGAAGTGGTCTGACCTGACCCTTCAGATTCTGCTTCAGTTTCCGCTAATCACCACCAAAATCTTAGCTTTTAAATATTAGATGATTTTCTGAGAACAGGGGCAACTGAGATTTTTTTTGTCTAATATCAGACATTTGTAGAAATAGAACTAGGAAAAAATAGTCAAACCAATTTCCTACATACATAATATTTAAGAAATACAAGCTTACCCAAGGACATAAATTAGCCCCAGCTATTCAACACATTCTGTTTCAAGAGTTTGTTATTTGACTGGTAACCAAACTTCCAGCAATTGTTTCTAGATTAATTTTTTTAACCTCCAAGGCTATATATCTTTCCATTCATTTTTTGCCTCCAAAAAGAATATATAACATATCACATTCATATAAGAAAAAACTATAATAATTCCACACAGAATACCTTACTGTTATTCAAGACTTTTAGACCACTTTCTATTATGTTATATTCAGGAAAAGAGAGTGTTCTGCCCAGTTACATGCATCTATGCATCCAGTTCCTACTATATGTAAAAAGAGATTGCTGTAAAATTTGTTAATGACAAATGTGTTTCTAATGATGGTAACTTCATTAAGGAGTTGGAGTCCAATCATGAGATATGCAAAAAAAAAAAAAAAAGATCTGATGTAGAGGGTGAGGTGAGATAATGGAATCACTTGGAAAAGAAAAACTGAAAATAGGGAGGTTGGGGAAAGGAACCAGGACCTAGAAAAGAGGAGACACCAACGAAGGAAGCCCCCTAGGAACACTGACTAAAGGAGGACATGCCTCTGGAAGGGTTGTTACGGGATTTCTAGGCTAAAATCTGGGTGAGCAGCCAACTTAGAGAATACAGACTCCTCTGGAACGAGGGATGTGGATCTCGTCCTCGGAATTAAAGGACCAAATAAATATCCTCCAGCGATAATACCACACTGGCCGCGAAGCAGAACCAGTCGGAAGTGTGAAGTCAGACTGGGATGTCAAGCTGTGGAGTTTTTGTCTGATGCTGCGCCAGACGCTGCAGGAACCAGAGTATGGTCTTACTCTTACTTCGGGGGGGGGGGGGGGCAGCAGTTAACTTGCTAAAGACTCTTTGATTGGCACTAATAGTACTTCATAATTCAGAAATGAGACCAAACACAGCACTCTGTTGTTTTTAATTAAAGGTTGTTATATTGTCCTTGCTGCTCAGAGGCAAGCTAAACTGAATTTTTTGATTAAATAAGTTGTGTTTTATTTAGCCTTATATTTCTTAGCATCTTTCAAAAGTCCTGACACACTACCACGAACTGGTGGATTCGGTCAGCTCTCCCAATGTTCAGATTGTCCTGAATTTGACCAGTGGGAGCTCTTTCAAGCTAGCTTCAGTATCTTTTTTTTTTTTTAAATACAACTCCATTAGTCTTTGAGCATTTCTGTGTTTTATGGCACTAGGTGGCAAGTTTTTTGGTAGTACTTTACATCCAGTTAGTATAGCTAGATTTTCAAATGTAGGCAGTAAAACAGTGTTTTTAGTGTACTTGGCCCTCTGGACTCTCTGTAGCCATGAGTTCCATCCACATCTGCAAACTCCACCTTCCGCAGATTGAAAACATTTGGAAAAAAAAAATACATTCCAGAAAGTTTCAAAAAGCAAATCTTGGATTTGTGACAAGGCAGTTATTTATATAGCATTTCCATTGTATTAGAGATTATTTAAATTTTTATGATCATGTACAAGTCTTAAATTATACACACAATAGTTTTTCCCTCAAGCTTACTAAATAGAATCCTTTTTTAGAAAACGCTGTACAAGGGACTGGAAAACAAGCTTTCAACAAAATACGAATTCAGGCAGGTTATATGCAAATACGACATCATTTTATATGAGGGGCTTGAGCATCGGCTTTGGTACCCACGTGGTCCTGCAACCAGTCCCCCCTGAATACCAAGGGACAACTATCCTGATCTGGAAACTGCTTAATAAATGGTCCCATAATTACTCCATGACTATTACTTTGGAGACACACCTCTCAAGAAACCTCTTCCAGGGACACTGCATGTCAAATACCACTTGAGTTAGGAGAAATAAAGGCAGATAATAGTAAACGTTGCTCAAGAAAATGCAAGCTAACTATAAAGCCTCTAGTGACAGGTTTTATAGTTTCTTCTAGCAATCCTTAAACAGATTCAGTTAAGTAAAAGTGAGACTCCTCGTTCTTTCAGCCTCCCTTGGAGAGATCATCTAATAGTAAACTCTTACGGAGTTCCCGTTGTGGCTCAGTGGAAATGAGCCCCACTAGTGTCCATGAGGATGCAGGTTTGATCCCGGATCTTGCTCAGTGGCTTAAGGATCTGGCGCTGCTGCTACCTGTGGTGTAGGTCACAGACGTGCCTCGGATAGGGCGTTGCCGTGGCTGTGGTGTAGGCTTGCTGCTGTAGCTCCCAATTCAGCCCTTAGCCTGGGACTTCCATATGCCACAAATGTGGCCCTAAAAAAAATAAAATGATAATAATAGTATACTCTTAGATCTTAGACATGAGAAAAATAAAATATAAATGCTTAAAGCCATTTCAACAATATGTATGATAGCAATAAGGTTTTAACATGACCACAGTATCATTTGTTGACATTTAGAGTGATACTAATAGGATGTGCTCAGAGATTTCATTCAGCCTAATATGGGGCAACCAAAATGAGCTGTGATTTTAAAATCCAATGAGTTTACTCTTATACTCACGTTTCAAGGACTTGAGTATTCATTTTTTAAGTTTTCATTTATTTGAAAGCTAATTATTCCTACTCTTCATCTAACTCTTAATTTTTTCTTCATTATCATGCCACTTGTAAACACATCCAGAAAATAGAGAGAAAAGGAAAAATAGGTATCCATGCAATTTATCATGTTCTTAGTAGCACTTCTGGATTTTGTTTGTTGTTCTTTGGGTTTTCCATCTGATAGGTTCAGTTTTGTTTCTGAATTCTTGTGTCTTTGTTCTCCAACTTACCACAGATGGTTGAGAAACTGTCATCTTTAGAGCGGTGGCCTTAGGGTCAGGAATCCTGGATGCTGGGTCTAGTTCTGCCTCTGATTCATTGTGGGACCTCAGGGTACCACCTCACTTGATGTATTCATTCAGTCAGGGAGCATTTGGACATCATTTGCTCTCAGGCCTTGTCAGTTTCTGCACCCCAAAACAGTTATACTACATGACCTTCCAAGTCCTTTTCATCCCAGTCCTGTGCTCGGTGTACGAAAGTTACAGTCCTAATTGGGGAGGGATTTCAGGCTGGAAAGGAGAGCCGTCAGTATGGGCAGTGCTGCGGCAGAACCGGATGGTGCCACGGCCTAGAAACATGTAAAGGTCTCTGGGCCTGGGGCTGCCTGAACTCTGTATTGAAGGAAGCGAGGAAGATAGCCAGGACAAGGAGAGCAGAAGGATGCTTTAGGCAGAGAAGCCATCATAGACAAAGGTTTGGCGACAAGAGCTCAAGGAGCCGCTATAAAAGTAGGAAGGAAATCAGTAGGTAGAGGCACCTCTAAAACCAGAGAGACACTTCTTTTTTCTTTGTCTTTTTTTTTTTTGATCCCTGACCCGGGGCTACACCCACAGCATATGTAAGTTCCCAGGCTAGGGGTCGAATCAAAGCTGCAGCTGCCAGCCACAGCAACACCAGATCCGAGCTGCGTCTGCGACCTACACCACAGCTCATGGCAATGCCAGATCCTTAACCCACTGAGCAAGGCCAGGGATCACGCTGGCGTCCTCGTGGATGCTAGTCAGATTCGTTTCCACTGAGCCAGGACAGAAACTCCTAAAACCAGAGAGACACTTCTGCTCATCAGTTTGGGTTTAGTGTGTGGTGCTGAATAAAGTGTTTAGAGAGATTGATAATGATGGATGGGTAAAACTTTCTTAATGAAGCAAGAGGAGATCCATAAATATAATCTTCCTTGATTATGTTATGATCATGTTGAGTTGTATTTCTTTTAAGATCTTGTTCCAAATGATGTATTTGAGAGCCAATTTGAATCTTTTCAGTCTTTATTTAGGCCACACCTGAGACACATAGAAATTCCTGGGCCAGGGATCAAACCTGTGCCGTAGGAGTGGCCCTAGCCACAGCAGTGACAATGCCAGATCTTTAACCACTAGCCTACCAGGGAATTCATTTGCAGTCTAACATGAGTATTCTTTAGCTACTACCCATCACGCTACTCAGTAATTCACACTTTTTAGTGCCATTTATTTATGTATTTTAAATGACTGCACCTGCAGCATATGGACGTTTCTGGGCCAGGGATTTTTTTTTTTTTTTTTTTTTTTTTGTCTTTTTGCCATTTCTTGGGCCACTCTTGCAGGATATGGAGGTTCCCAGGCTAGGGGTCTAATCGGAGCTGAGCTGCCAGCCTACGCCAGAGCCACAGCAACGCGGGATCCGAGCCACGTCTGCAACCTACACCACAGCTCACGGCAATGCCGGATCGTTAACCCACTGAGCAAGGGCAGGGATCAAACCTGCAACCTCATGGTTCCTAGTTGGATTCGTTAACCACTACGCCACGACGGGAACTCCCTGGGCCAGGGATTGAATCCGAGCCACAACCGTGACCTGTGCTGCAGCTGTGGCAACACTGGATCCTTTAACTCACTGTATCAGGCCAGGTATCAAACCGACACCTTGGTAGCAACATGAGCCACTTCAGTAGGATTCTTAACACACTGTGCCACAGTGGGAACTCCAGTTGCTATTTATTCTTAAATATAAGTCCAGTTTCTTCAACTGTGCCAAGATTTTGAAATATAGTCATTTTAAATACCTTATTTTCTTTTGCATCAGGTGGTTCAATTTTTAAATGCTAGTCTTTTAAAGAAATAATAATGTAGTATTGACAGTTTTTCAAACCAGGAACATTTGAAAGTATGCTCCACAAATTTATTAAGTGGTGAATAGCTAACTCTCTCAGATTTAAGAAAACTAAAAACTCTATCTTGTGGTTGGACATCTTTAGTGCAGTAAATCATGTGCTTTTTCATGGGCTGTATCTCACAGATGCAGTTGGACTTGAGATAATCAGATTTTCACTCCCCACAAGCCGGACAGCTGAAAATGTCATACCAATAATACGTGTCAGAAACTCAGTGCTGCTTTCCTGCCTGTCTGATTTAAGTTGTTGTGGTCAGTCTGAGGAACCTGTGATATGATAAGATAGCATTCATGAGGTCATGTGGTTTGCAAGTGCCCAATCTCAACTCAGCAGCCTGTGAGCACCTCCGAATGAGGAAGAGAAGGATACGAACCTTGCCTGTCTGCAAGCTTATTTTGTGTCCAGTGGCAAAATAGTGTGGGTGTGTGGCTCTATATGTATATTTTGTATTTTTAAAGTCATTTTTCCTTTGGAGTTAGTTTTCGCTTCTAAAAAAAGTAAATACTATAAATAAATGCCTTCGTCTCCTTTAACTTCAGTCGAAAGCGTTCAGTACTTTCTTGCAAATATTTTCTGAGGTCTAGAAGGTGACCGTCGTTTCTGTTTCTCTTGAGGGAAACACTGGATGTGGGAGCTCAGTGATGTTGATGAAATTTAATTAAATTTTCTACATTTCCTATTAGAAAAGTGTTTCTTTTCAGGCTGACAGTATCTCTGTTAGAAACATATCCACAAAATGGTTATCATATATATATAAAAAAAATAGCTTTACTGAGTTATAATTCACGTACAACACAGTTTGCCCGTTTGAAAGTGTACAGGTCAGTGGTTTCAGTGTATTCACAGACTTGTGCAACCATCACTCCAGTTTTAGAACATGTCCCCCCTTCCTTCTTTCTTTTCTTTTTAGAATATTTTTATCACTCAAAAATTAATCCCGTTTCCATTAATAGTCACTCCTCATTTCTCCCAGGTTCCCTTCCCCCAGCCCCAGGCAAACACTAATCTACTTTATGTCTTTAGAGAGTTCCCTATTCTGGACATTATATTTAAATGGAATTATACAATATGGGGTCATTTGTGACTGGTTTCTTGTTCTTGGCATAATGTTTTCAAAGTCCGTCCATGTGGTCACACGTGTCAGTGCATCGTTCCTTCTTATTGCTAGTAATAGTCCATCATAAAGATATACCATCATTTATTTATCCGTGCATCAGCTGATGGACATTTGGGTTTTTTCCACTTTTTGGCTGTTATAATGCTTCTGCAGACAGTCATGTATAGGTTTCTTGGTGAGCATATGTTTTCATCTGTCTTGAAAGTATACTCGCTGGCTCCTACAGTAACACTATGTTTAACCGTTTGAGAAACTGCCATACTGTTTTCCAAAGAAGCTGTACCACTGATATTCGCATCAGCTCTTGGTAAGTTTTCCAGTCTGTTCCCTTCCTTGTCAATACTTGTTATTCTCTCTCTTTGATTATAACTTTCCTAGTAAGTGTAAATATCATCACAGTTTGGTTTTGACTTGTTTTCTTGTGATGGCTGATGATATTGGACATTTTTTCCTGTGCTTATTAGCCATTTATGTCTTCTTTAGAGAAGTATCTACTCACACCCTTTACCCATTTCAAACTAAGTTGTCTTTTTATAATTAAGTTGTAAGAATTCTTTCATATTCTAGGTACAAAACTTTAGATAAATGATTTAAAATTTGGTTGATTGGATGGACTGATAAAATCTATGATTTAGTTTTAGAGAAGAATAATTCTTCTTAAGGATTCAATCCAGATAGAAAAGAAATACTTTGTTTTATGAGGATGTTTTGCTAAAGGTTGAATTTTTTCAGTGTGTCGGTTAAAGGTTAAATCAAATGAAATGTATGTGGTACTTTGATGTAGCTTTAAAAGTTCAGAGTGAAACAAGTGTGAAGTGATTTATTTCCTGTAATTGGTCATAAATTTACATAGAACCTCATGTATTCTTAACCTCA
This sequence comes from Sus scrofa, assembly GCF_054392235.1. Classification (NCBI taxonomy): domain Eukaryota; kingdom Metazoa; phylum Chordata; class Mammalia; order Artiodactyla; family Suidae; genus Sus; species Sus scrofa. The sequence goes on from NC_139386.1 coordinate 129,907,063, forward strand.
GCACCATTGACTTTAGAGTACCTTCTAAATAATGTTAAGGTTTCGATTTTATCAAGATGTGTCAGCTGCCAGGAAAAGAGCAATGGCGGTTTCATTTTGTTTGCCCCAGTATATTGGATAAATCTAAGTATGCTCTATAGAAAGACTAAGAGGTTTTTTTTTTTTTAACCGTGAATATTTTAGTGTTTATCTTAGATCAAAAGACAGACAGACACTCCTTTTGGTTAAGTGGCATCATGATGTACATTTGGTTTTGTATCCTGATTTTTTTTCACTTAAGATACAATATAGAACATTTTCCCATGTCATTAAAGAGCCTTTAAAACAGTGATTTTTATAACCGTATAGCAGCCCTTGTCTAGATGTGCATCCTTTAACCATCTCATAGTAAACATCAGTACTGCTTCCAGTTTTTGTCCTTCTGACTCAAACTGTGATGAATGCATTTGTATGTAAGGCTCTGGGTGCACCCGACTACCTCCTTGTTGTGCCTGTGTTTAAGACACTTTGTGCATTTATGGAAGAAAAAATGAGTAGTATACGAGTTCTTTGTTAATGATTTTTATTTCTGCCCCCGTCTCCTTCTCTGGTATCAAACGCACAGTTTATATTTCTTCAATTCCAAACCTTACTTTCTTCCTTTTTCACTTATTGAAGTGGGTACATATTTTCTTTACTTCTGGCAATGTGAGTTTTAACTATTGCATTTTACACATTTAACATACAATTTGTTTTTTAAAAAATTTAAGTGTTTTATCTGTTTTATAAATGACTTACATGACTTAAAGACAAAAACATTTTCAGCATTGTCTGTTTTACATTATTGAATTTTTAAACTTCATCTGATTTTTAATTACTATAGGTCTAAATTTTGGCTCTTGTCTGTGTCATGCAGTGATCAAAAAGTCATGACCTCCAATTGATCGCTTTTATTGGTTTCTGGTTCTGATTCACTGGAAATCTTTTGGTTTGTGTGCTGATTGCTAGTTTTAATCTTCGTCATGTGCACAATTCAGTTTTTAAAGAGGTTGAAAATTGAGAATAAATTTGCATTTATTTTACATTTACATTTCCCATTTACATTTATTTTACATTTTGAAAACTATTAAAATTATTTTGTAAGGAATCCAACAAAATTACTGATTAAAATTTGGGGAGAAAAAGAGTAAGCCTCTGTAACTTAGACATATAAATCTAGGTCATTGGACTTTATGTCCATCTGCTGTTATAAGGTATAATGTATAGTTATGCAGATTTCTACATGTTATACATTACTTACAGAAATGTTACATTTAGCTCTGAAAGCCATAGTCTGTGTTTTACAAAGATTGATTCTACAAACCCAAGTGTACAAATAGGAGCTTTTCTAATCTGATATGACTCAGTCTTGGAAACTTACTGCAACTGTTTTGCAGTTCACTTGTTATCACATGACTCACTTCAATGGTTTAAACCCTGTCTAGTAGTGATCAAAGTTCATTTGGTTAGGGGTTTTTTTGGTGTGTGGATGACTTTTTTCCACTTTGTTGTGGATTGATTGTCTTTCAAAATACTCAATGCAGTCCTTCTTCTTACTCTTTTGAATCTCAGAAAGCGGTAGTTGCCTGCACAACTCAACCTCCAAGCATATACACGGGGACAATTTTGTAACTTGAAATAATATGCATGGAAGCACTTTTAACTGTCAAACATCATGTAAATACAAGAGTTCATTATTAATTCTGTACATGTTGAAATGGAGGAAGAATAACCTATGTTTCTTTTTAGAATCAACTGTAAAATCAGCCCTAAGTTTTTTCAAGTTAATGCTATTCTATAATGTGCAGAAAGAAAGCAGACACACAGAGAATGTGTTGTGTCTTCTGGCCACATGATCACTGACCCAAATGATCAAGGTCTCTTAGCCCAGGTTTCCTCGTTATTTATTAGGAAGCTTTACTTAAAAGCTGCATATCTTGGGAGTTCCCACTGTGGCTCAGCATTAACGAACCTGACTAGTATCCATGAGAATGTAGGTTCGATCCCTGGCTGCTTCAGTGGGTTAAGGATCCGGCATTTTCGTGAGCTGTGGTGTAGGTCACAGACATGGCTCAAATCCTGAGTTGCTGTGGCTGTGCTATTGGCCAGCAGCTCCAGCTCCAGTTTGACCCCTAGTCTGGGAACTTCCATATGCTGCACATGCAGCCCTAAAAAGCAAAAAATAAAAATAAAAGCTGGATATCTCTATAGCTATCACATTCTCTGTTTTCCAAAAGAAAATTATGTCTTAATCTTTAGTTGTTTGGCTAATGAAGTAGACTAAGGAGAAATTAGAAAAATATTTCTTGTATCCTTAATGGTTATGGCGTTCTTTGGGGCTTTAGAATAATCACCCCTGTGAGGTCTCCCTGCTCTAAACTTTTAATGTAATTTTTATGTGAAATAACTGTGGTCGTTTTTAATACTCTTCTTTCGTGATTGAATTTTTACTGTTAAGCTGTTAGAAACGCTGCTGTTTCCTGTCAAAACCTACGTTCATCAGACTATGAACATGACAGTTTCCTGTTTTTTATTAACTATGCTGCATTGCGTGCTGTATTGTTTATAAGTTGTAGAGTAGCTTACTTAGCTTACCATTTGCCTTTTCTAATTACTAAATACTTTCTTGGGGTGGCATTGCTTACTAGATGCAGAGAAACCCTCAGGTCTGATCTCTCTGATGATAGTCAAGCGGTTAAGATTTTGTTAACTTATTAAGTTGTAATGAGTATATCAGAATGTCTTAAGTATTATTTCAATGAATTCTACATGTTTTTTCATTTTTTTTTTTTTGCTCTGTCTCTTAATGCATAACATGATGAAGCAGTCCGCATCAGGTAAGAAACGGCACATCACCTGGGTGGCGTATAGTAGCCCTTCCATCTGTCCCTTGGAGAAGGAGGGTGCAGATGACCCGTGCCCGAGAGGCTTTACGAGAATCCTGCCGGCTTCTCAGTGCAGTTCGTTACCATTTCTTATGTGTCTACTCCAGTCAAGTCAGAATACTAAAGTTCTAGGATACAGAATGATTGAGAAATCAGAGTTCCGGTTGTGGTGCAGCAGAAACAAACCCGACTAGGAACCATGAGGATGCGGGTTCGATCCCTGGCCTTGCTCAGTGGGTGAAGGATCCGACATTGCCGTGAGCTGTGGTGTAGGTCACAGACGTGGCTCAGATCTGGCGTTGCTGTGGCTGTGGTGTAGACCGTGGCTACAGCTCCGATGAGACCCCTAGCCTGGGAACCTCCATATGCCACAGGTGCAGCTCTAAAAAGACAAATAAATAAATAAATAAATATTTAATTCCAGTGTTAAACCATATAATTTGGAAAAAACATATCTATAAAAACTCAAATATACATATAAGTGTGTGTGTGTGTGTTGAGTGTGTGTGAATCACTACAATATTAAAGTATTAGTGAAAATATTTATGCCTGTTGATTTATTTTAAATGGTATAAAAGTTATAAAAATGGTTTGTAAAAAAGCTCGTATTTTTAAACTATCAGTATCAAAATACCATTGGAAAACAAAAAAGAAATACTTTGAAAAATAAAGGAAGCAGTTTTAGTATTTTTGTTTAGTATTTTGTGGCTGAATTATTTGGGGTTTTTTTCTGGTGACTGTAACTACTTTATCATTACAAGGTCAAGCTACAGATCAATTCGGAAGCATATTTGAGAGGTTTTATTGATCACCTCTTTTGGGGATACAACTAAACAAATGATTGAAACCAAGAAACCTAATATGGATGGTGAGAAATGTTTGTTTTTAGATCTGTGCTCTTCCTTGTTCCCTGAAGATTTTGAGGCAGATTGCATGCGTACATATAAAAGTAACCAAATATTATGTTAGTTAAGCCAAATGAAAGTGCTGATACTTGACTTTCCCTTACAAAAACGGCAGTATCGTATGGTTCGGTCTAATAGTTAAAATAATTAGACCTAAGGCAGAATCTGGTAAAATCAGAATTATGACTAGCACACAAAAATGCATTTGGTGTCAAAGTAGGCTGCGTATTAGGTACCAGCACAAAGCAGGGAGCACAGCCTATTGAAGGTTCATGTTGTCTAGTAAGACAAAGCCAGACCAGTTACTCTTTTTCTGTTTCTTAACTTTGAAATACATTTCTTTTATGGATTCGTATATGGGACAGGAAAACACACTGAACCAGAAAGTGTTAGGCTAAATCAGAGCAATTTTATGATGGATTAAAATAGTGGACTCTAAGTATATAACTTAATGATCATCTGGTTGGAGCTAAAGGTAAAATTTAGAAATACTAGCAGAAGAATGAATAGCAATTTTGTGTCTCTCTAGCACTCTTCCATCGGTACTATTTCTCAGACTTTTATTTAAGAATAGACATTTTAATTGAAGTAAAAGATAGATACAGAGAAATCCTTAAATCCTAAGTGTTCAGCTTGATGAATTATCACAAAAATGAACATGCCCATTTAATCTTCCGCCTAGGTCAAGAACTAGAACCTTACCAGCATTTCAGAAGTCCCCTTGTCACTCCTGTCATGTACTGCCTAGTTTTTACCTTTAAGGAAATCATACAGAATGAATTATTTTGTCTTCTTTTGCTCAATGCAGTGAGACTTATCCATGTTGTTCCATGTAGCAGTAATGTGTTCATTCTTTTCTGTTACTATTTAGTATCTAATCTATGAATATACCATAATTCATTCTACTCATTTCTTTTTGGGGTTTTTATGAATAAAATCACAAACTATAAACTGTTATAAATGTTTTTGGTATAGTATACTTATTTCTGTTGTTTATCTACTTAAGAATAGAATTGCTGGGTGACTGTTACTATTTATTGTTCGAACCAGGGCTCTTTCGAGAATGAAAATAGTTTGTTCCAAGCAAACTGTTATCTAGGTTATTTTAGGTGTAGGGTGTGTAGATGTTCAACCTTGGTAAATGCTGCCAAGCCATTTTCCAAAGTGCTTTTACCAGTTTGCACTTTTTCCACCAAAGCTGCAAGAGTTACCATTTCCATGTCTTCACTGAGGTGATTAGACAGCCAAAAATTCAATGTCGTTATTTTCTAATTAGAACTTGGGATGAAATTTAATCAGTATGACCAGTTAAGGGACCACTAATGTGCTTTGATAACCAACCTAGCAGAAGGCAAGGCAGACGTTCTTTCGCGAAAATTGAGTTAATGTTACAGCACTTTGGGAAGTGGTTTGGGAGTTTACCAGAGCTTAACACAGTGACCCAGCAAATACACTCCTGGGTATATACACCAGAGAAATGAGTGCTTACCTTCACCGGAAAACATGTTTCAGAATGTGCCTGGCAGCCTTATATGCAGTGGGCTGGAGACAACCCAAATGGCCGTTAACAGTAGGATAATTAAGTTACAATGTATTCGCATAGTGGAATAGTACGTGGCACTGAAAAAGTGTGAACTACACCTGCCAACGTGGAAGAACCTCACAAACACAATGCTGAGTATCAGGATCCAGACGTAAATGAGTTCACACCATGTTTCTTTATATTAAGTCTGAGAACAGGCAGTGCCACTCCAGGGTGGTTGAGGTCAGAGTAGTGGCTACCTTTGAGGAATGTAAGGTGATCACTCGGAGAGGGAGGGACACGAGGGAGCCTCCCGGGCTGCTGGAAACATTCTGTATCTTGATCTGGGTGGTAGTCACATGGGAATATCCGTAAGTAAAAATGTATCAACCTGTACACTTAAAATCTGAGGGGTTAACTATGTTTTATCTAAACATTACCTTGAAACAAACATACTCTCTAATTTTTCTCAAGCAGTTTTGACCTTATAGCATTGCGGGCATAGAAAACTACCACAGAACATCTGACTTTTTTAACTGATAGTCTTTTTGGGGGGCAACAGTCTTAGGTTTACAGAACAGTTGAGCAGAAAGTACAGCGATAAGCCCCCTCAACTCCTTCCCTGATTGTCCCTTGTTATTAACATCTTGTGCTAAAATCTGTGTTTCCATTAGGATGCGCTCTTCATGTTGTGCGCCCTGTGGGTTCTTGCAGATGTATGACTTGTATCTGCCGCTACGGCCTCCTACAGCACAGCTGCACCTGCTGACCTGTCTCTTGTCATCCTTTCTTCTCTCCCTCTGAGCCTCTGGAAAGCACTGCCCTACTTCCTGTCTCCATCATTTTGCCTTTTCCAAATAGCATATAGTGGGAATCATACAATATCTAGCCTTTTCCAACTGACCTCTTTGACTTAGAAATATACCCATAAGATTCTTCCATGTCACTCCCCAACCCCAGCACTCCTAGCAGCCTAACATTAAACTGCTTAACAGCTAAATATTATCAGACCTCTCTCTGGCCTCCGTACTTGGAATACAGGCTTCATCTCTTTAGTGGGGCTTTTCAAATGTGTGACACCACATGGTACTTCCTAAGCAGAAGGAATAATTGGCACAGATTGAGTCATCTGGAGAGAAGCCGGGACCCTACTCAAAAGATCCGGAAAGGGCTCCACTCTTAAGAAAGGGGTATTTCATTTGCGTGTGTGCTTTAAAGCTCCTGACTTTTCCTGGAGGTGGTCTTCAACACCTGCCCAAAACTGGAGCGTAGTTACCGTAAAACTCTTCTGTTCTAGTGAGATAGTTTAGGTCCAAAAGACAGTAGACGGATGGTAATAGTACCAGTGCCTGATGAGCTAGTCATGGGGAATGTGTTTTAAATTATTGGTAGTGGTACCTAGTCATTCTTTTTTTCTCTATTTATTCTTAATATATGAAATTCCAAACATAATTTTGTTTTTTGCCCCTGCCATGGCATGCAGAAGTTCCTGGGCCAGGGATCCAACGTGAGCCACATTAGTGACCATGCCAAATCCTTAACTGCTAGACCACCAGGGAACTTGTTTGTTTGATAAATTTTTATTTTTTATTAAAGTATAGTTGATTTACAGTGTTGTGCCAGTTTCTCCTATACAGCAAAATGACCCAGCCATACTCACATGACTGGGTGTATGATGCACATTCCTTTTCTTTCATATTGCAAAAATCAGCCTAAAGTTATTAATCTAGGAGTTTCCTGGTGGCCCAGCAGATTAAGGATCTGGCGTTGTCGCTGCTGTGGCTTAGGTTCAGTCCCTGACCAAAGAACTTCCTCATGCTGAAGTCACGGCCAAAAATTTTAAAAATAAATAAATTCCTAGGAGTTCCCGTCATGGCTCAGCGGTAATGAACCCTACTAACAACCATGAGGACGAGGGTTCTATCCCTGGCCCCACTCAGTGGGTTGAGGATCCAGCATTGCCGTGAGCTGTGGTGTAGGTTGCACACATTGCTATGGCTGTGGTGTAGGCCAGCAGCTGCAGCTCCGATTCGACTCCTAGCCTGGGAACCTCCATATGCTGTGGATGCAGCCCTAAAAAGCAAAAATTTTTTAAATTTAAAATAAATAAATAAATAAATTACTAATCTAAACAAGAAACATCAAGGCATATTAGAGGCATTTAATCAGTGTAGCAATGTCATCACCAATTCTGAATTGACTCATATCTTACTGTGACAGGATGCCTCCTCACACCACACCTAACCCTCCCAACAGGCACTTCACTCAGTCCTGCTCTCACACGACCGTGCTCAGAAGTAGTTTCTCTATCAAGGCTTGTAAGCTAGAAGCACACTGCTGAGGGTAGGCATGTTATCCCTTAAAAGATATGTTCTGTCGGGGGCTCGTCTCACCCCCTTGCAGCAGTCCTGTAATAAAGACTCTGCTTGCTTGCCAAAAAAAAAAAAAAAGTATGTTCTGTCACCTGGTATGAAGCTGATCCTCAGAATAAAATTTGACCTTGAAGGTTGACGTTTGATAGGAAGAGATAAGAAAGCTCTGATTCTGTTTTTTGGGTTTTTGGGGTTTTGTTTTTTTTGTGTGTTTTTTTTGGTGTTTGGTTTTTGGCTTCACCCGAGGCGCTCTGACTCTGTCCTGTGCACACACAGGTTGTCTAACTTGGATGTGGACTGAGAAGTTAAGGTGTCTAAAATTGGGTGGCATTCCTCAGTGATGAATCCCTGAAACGCTCACCCCATGCAACCCAGACTTGAAACTACATGGTGAAGGTGTCTGTAAACCTCAAAGAATAGGTCATATCTTAAAATATTTACTAGCCTCATGGTTCTTTCCATTTTGATTTGGTTTTTTTCCCTAGTTGGTTGTGTGTCCACATTTAGGCCATTGTATTTTTAAAATACGACTGTGGGTCGGTGTGACGATGGCAGTGGTAAATTGATAAGAAGTCCTTACGTCCAAACTTCTTTCCCCTTACTGATTTTCTCAACATGATCATATTCTAATAAATCCCTAAAAGGAATCTATTTGGAGCAGTGTTTCTCAAATGTGATCCATGGATCACCCTCTTCAGAATCAACATGTGCACTTGTTTAAAAGAGTTCCTGCTGTGGCACAGCAGGTTAAGAATCTGGCGTTGTCTCTGTGGCGGCACGGGTTCGACCCCCAGCCTGGTATGGTGGATTAAATCTGGCTTTGCTGCAGCTGTGGCCCAAGTTGCCACTGGGGCTCAGATTTGATCCCTAGCCCAGGAACGTCCATATGCCATGGGTGTGGCCCAAAAAATAAATAAAAATCAGATTCCAGATGTTTGAGAGTAGGGCCCATATAAAAATATAAAAATGATGTTTTTAAAGTAATAATCCAAGGTGTTATGTATAATAATTTATTATTAATTACTGATCTAGAGAAGTAGGAGGTCAGAGGGTGCTCTTAATATCACCAACATTCTCACAGAAGTGCAGACTCCAGAGCCGCTGAGTCGAAGAGCCAGTGAAATCATCTCCCAGGTAGTGTGGCTCTTTTTGAGCTAAGGTTCTTTGGAAAATGGCAAACCTAATTAATACTTAAAATGAGTTACTCTTAAATGTTGCAGCAAACAGAAGGTATTTGTTAGAAGGGAAAATAAACAAGCCTGTTTTTACTCACGCTACATACTCATGTTTAAAGATAAAATAATTTGAAAAACAGCACTAGGTTATGTATTATATTTTTCTAAAAAGATCTAGTTCAACAGGCCAAAGTTATTTATTTTTTTGTCTTTTCTAGGGCCACACCCACAGCATATGGAGGTTCCCAGGCTAGGGGTCTAATCGGAGCTGTAGCTGCTGGCCTACACCACAGCCACAGCAATGACAGATCCGAGCCACGTCTGTGACCTACGCCACGGCTCAAGGCAACGCCAGATCCTTAACCCACTGAGCGAGGCCAGGGATCGAACCTGCATCCTCATGGTTCCTAGTCAGATTCATTAACCACTGAGCCACGACAGGAACTCCCCAAAGTTATTTAAAAATGCTTTTTTATTTGTTTCCAAATAGTCCAAGGTCAAAGGTGCAGGATGTTATATTGAAATGAAAGTGGCCCTGGGAGTCCTCTTGTGAAGCATCAAGGATCTGGCTTTATTACTGCAGTGGCTTGAGTTGCTGCTGTGGCATGGGTTCGATCCCTGGCCCAGGAACTTCCACACACCGTGGGCAAGACCGAAAGAAAAATAAAAGGAAAATGGCCCTAATTTGATGGTTGTTGTAGCTAGGTCTTGACAGCATAGGAGCTCACTAAATTATTGTCTATATTTTAATAAATATCTGTATTGAAGAGTTCTAATCTTTTTATTTATCCAGTTGGCAAAAACTGAAAGAAAAAAAAAATGGTGCGAGGTTGTAGAGAAAACCAAACTTTTCAGGCAGTGTTTGAGGATGTAAAGTCATCGCCTTTCTGGAGGGAGGCTTAAACCTAGAAATCAAGGTCCTTAAGAATGTTGCAACTGCACCGCATTCTGCATCTCTAGCTCCGTGTCTTAAATATTCAGACAACTCTGCAGAGCTATTGCCTTCAAAGGTGTTCACGACAGTACTGTTTATACAGGGAAGCAGTGGAGGCCTCAATTTCCCAGCAGGAGGGTCAGTTAAGCAGTTCACGATAGATTCCTAAATATGATGCTATATAGCCATTAAAAGATTATGACATTGAGAGGTGTGTGTGATGTGTCGTTAAGTGAAAAACCAGGTTATAAAACAATATGTATAGTGGCCAGTCTATTTTTGGAAAGCACATAAGGTTACATAAATCATCTTGAGGAGTTCCCATCTTGGCGCAGTGGTTAACGAATCCAATTAGGAACCATGAGGTTGTGGGTTCGACCCCTGGCCTTGCTCAGTGGGTTAAGGATTCGGCATTGCCGTGAACTGTGGCGTAGGTCACAGACGTGGCTCAGATCCCGTGTTGCTGTGGCTCTGGTGTAGGCTGGTGGCTACAGCTCCGATTAGACCCCTAGCCTGGGAACCTCCATATGCCGTGGGTGCGGCCCTAGAAAAGAAAAAAATTTTTTTTAATTAAAGTATAGTTGATTTATAGTGCTGCACGAATTTCTGCTGTGCAGCAAAATGACTTAGTCATACATAAGATATAACAAAATTTGAATGGCATTATCTCAAGATTGTAGATTGAGGAATTGCTTTATTTTCTAAATTGCCTTAATTGATACGTTACTTAGGTAGTAATACGTGCATGATAAAACTAGACACCACATTGTAGTTTTGATTGGCATTCTCTAGTAATAATTCATGATATTGAGCATCTTTTCATGTGCTTTTGGCTATCTGTCTTTGGAGAAATGTCTGTTTAGTTCTTCTGCCCATCTTTTGATTGGTTTTTTAAAAATATAAAGCTATATGAGATGTTTGTATACTTTGGAGATTAATCCCTTGTTGGTGGCTTCATTTGCAGAGATTTTCTCTCATTCTGTGGATTTTCTTTTTTTTTTTTTTTTTTTTTTTTTTTTTTTTGCTGTGCAAAAGCTTTTAAGGTAATTAGGTCCCATTTGTTTATTTTTGTTTTTTTATTTTCATTACTCTGAGAGGTGGATCCAAAAAGATATTACTGTGATTTATGTCAAAGAGAGTTCTACCTCTGTTTTCCTCTAAGAGTTTTATAGTATCCAGCCTTATGTTTAGATCTCTAATCCATTTTGAGTTGATCTCTGTGTATGGTGTTTGAGAATGTTCTAATTCCGTTCCTTTGTGTGTAGCTGTCCGTTTTCCCAGTACCACTTATTGAAGAGGCTGCCTTTTCTCCATTGTATGTTCTTGCCCTCTTTATCGTAGATTAGTTAGCCATAGGCACATGGGTTTATTTCTAGGCTTTCTTTCCTGTTCCACTGATCTGTATTTCTGTTTTTGTGCCAATACCATACTGTTTTGATTGCCGTGTGGTATAGTCTAAAGTCAGGGAGCCTGATTCCTCCACTCCATTTTTCTTTCTCAAGATTGTTTTGGCTATTCAGAGTCTTTTGTGTTTCCACACAAATTTAAAATTTTTTGTTCTAGTCCTGTGAAAAATGCCACTGGTGATTTAACAGAGATTGCACGGAATCTGTAGATGGCCTTGGGTAGTGTGGTCATTTTCACAGCACTGAGTCTTGCAGTCCGAGAGCATAATGTGTCTTTCCATCTGTGTGAGTCATCTTCCATTTCTTTCGTCACTGTCTTACAGTTTTCAGATTACAGGTCTTTTGTCTCTTTAGGTAGGTTTATTCCTAGGTATTTTATTCTCTTTTATGTGACAGTAAATGACTTAACTTCTTTTTCTAATCTTTCATGGTTAGTGTGTAGGAATGCAGGAGACTCCTGTGATCAGTTGGGTGTCCTGCAGCTTTACGGAGTCGTCGATGAGCTCTCGTAGTTTTCTCGTAGCATCTTTGGGATTTTCTATGTGTGGTATCATGTCATCTGCAAACAGTGGTAGTTTTACTTCTTCTTTTCCAATTTGATTATTTTTATTTCTTCTTCTTCTCTGATTGCTGTGGCTAAGACTTCCAAAACTATGTTGAATAAAAATCATGAGAATGGACCTCCTTGTCTTGTTCCTGATCTTAGTGGAAATGCACTCAGCTTTTCCCTGTTGGGAACTGTGTTAGCTCTGTGTTTGTCATATATAGCCTTTGTTATGTTCCCTCTATGCCTACTTTCTGGGGATTTTTATCATAAATGGATATATTTTAAAGATGTATTGAGCTATAATTTACATACCATAAAGTTCTTCATTTTAAATATGTCTTTTAGTATATTTACAGAGTTGTGTGACCATAGCTACAATCTAATTTTGAAACATCTCCATCATCCCACAGAAGAAACTCGTGTCCATTTTCAGCCATTCTCTTTCTCCTCCCCTCGCCCTGAGCCCTAGGCAGACGTTAATTACTTTCTGTCTCTGTAGGCGTGTCTATCCTAGACATTTAATATAGAAGGAATCATGCACTATCTTGTGTTTTATATTTGGCTTATATCAGTACTCGATTCTTTTGTATTGCCACATAGCTTTCAGTTGTATAGAATCAGTATCTTATGATTATTTTACCTGCAGGCACTTGTTCAAATGATTGAGACAGTTTTTTCATTTTCTTGTTGTGTCCTCTTATGTGTCACTGTCCTCCAATATAAATCTCTTCTGTTCAAACAATTTAGGTGTACTGTTACTTTCACCTTCTTGAAGAACTCTTTCCTATGGCCTGTTCGTCTACTTCAGAGAGGTCTGGCTGCCGGGAGGCCTCCTGCACAGCTACCATCTTGAGAGCTTTTTATGTCGTCCTAAGAATTCTCTTTGCCTTACTTTGGTATTGGGCTTCGTTTTTACTACGCGAAAAAAGAAAGTTTTTAGTGTACTTCATTTTCGTGGGGCATATTGCCTATCTTTCGGAAGGCAAGGGGAGATGGGAGATAAACTATAAAAAGTATTTATCTGGTTCTACTTCTTGTGATTTTCACAAAATAGCTTTTTTTTTTTTCTAAGTTCGTAACGCTTTTAACTCATATTTTAACCTCACATGTAATTGATAGTTTATATGGACATAGAAAATTTTTAAGTATAATTTTTTAGGTTGGAGTGAGTTCTTGTGGTACAGCAGGTTACAAACCTGACTAGGATCCATGAGGACGCAGGTTTGATCCCTGACCTTGCTCAGTGGGTTAAGGATCTGGTGTTGCCTTGAGCTGTGGTATACGTTGAAGATGTGGGTCAGATCCTGCGTTGCTGTGGCTGTGGTGTAGGCCAGCAGCTGCAGCTCCTATTTGACCCCTAACCTGAGAATCTCCATACGCCTTGGGTGTGGCCCTAAAAATCAGGGGGAGAAAAAAGGTTAGAAATGTTTTTCTCAGAATTTTGAAGGTACTGCTGTATTGTTTGATACCATTCTGATTCTTAATCTTTTCTGTAAAACATGTTTTTGTTTTGAGCTGGATATTTTGTCTTTTCTTTGTCCCCAGTGTCCTGAACTTCCATTGTCATGTTCCGTGGAATAGGTTTGCTTTTATGCATTGTCCTGGACACGTAACAGGCTTTTTCAAGCTCAGAGCTCTGTCTTTCAGGTCAGAGAAGTTTATGCCTAAGATCCCTATTTAGAATATCACTTTTTTTTTTTTTTCTTTGCCTGGCTGCAGTGTCTTCAGAAAGAGTCGATGATTTTTTTTTTTTCTAAATTTTCTTCTCCCCAGATAGTCTGTTATCTTCTAGTTGCCTTTTTTTCTGGTTTCTCTTAGATGCTTTCTGCAAATGTTGGGTAATATTTGACTCTGCTCAGACTTTGAGTCTGAAGAATTTTAAAACTCTGGCAGGAAGTTCTGAATGCTTGGGAAGGATCCATTGACCGTGACAGTCATTGCAGGACGGTCTAGCTGAGACCCTTCTTTGGGGAATTGAAAGATTCCCTAGGGAGCTTTCCCCTTACGTACAATCTCAGAAAGGCCTGGTGCCTCAGTTTCCTTGATGAATCTCAGAAGTCCTTCAGGGTACATTCAGTGACTTAAAACCTATGTCCGATGTCACCTGGACAAGTAATGCTTTTTTTTTTTTTTTTTTGTCTTTTTGCCATTTCTTGGGCCGCTCCCGCGGCATATGGAGGCTCCCAGGCTAGGGGTCGAATCGGAGCTGTAACTGCCAGCCTACGCCAGAGCCACAGCAACGCGGGATCCCAGCCGCATCTGCAACCTACACCACAGCTCACGGCAACGCCGGATCCTTAACCCACTGAGCAAGGGCAGGGACCGAACCCGCAACCTCATGGTTCCTAGTCGGATTCGTTAACCACCCCGCCACGACGGGAACTCCCTGCTTTTTGTTTTCTTTTCCATGATATGAGTGTATTACTGACATTTCACAATTAAAGTCTTGTCATTGCTGTTAGTATCATGAAGATATTCCTGGAGTCTTTCACCTAAAATTAGAAGAACTGCGGGCCTCAGAAGGGCCCGCTTAAGTATACATGTGTACTTGTCAAGACAAGAGTCTGTAGTTTCTATCTGATTCTTGATCCCGCGATTGACCCAAAAAGACAAAAACATTACCTAGAGAGCGGTCCTCACCTTAGGATTTACAGCCGAATTGCCCACCTTTTTTGAACACACACATTCCTAGACCCTATCCTTACCCCAGGAGAAAGTTTCAGGAAAAGGCATTGAGTTCGCCTGCTCCTTGCTTCAACCACCAGAGAGTAGACCTGGCCCAGAACAGCCTGCTTGTGCTGTGAAGGCGGTGTCCGTCTGCATGTTCCTCAGAGACGCAGGTGCACGTGCATAGTTCAGAAGCACCTTTGTCCTGAATAATTGATGGTTCCATTGCAGGTAAATCAGCCCCTTTCAGAGTGAGCCCTGTTCAGTGTGAACAGAGAATCTTCCACAGTGACTCTCAGCTGAGTATGTCAAAATCTGAGATGCTTATAAGAAACGTCGATTCTGGGGTTTCACTCTCCACACTTTGGTTCCTTAAACCTGGGAAGTGACTCTGCATTTTAATGGGCATTCTTGCTTATCCTGATGCTGATGATCAGTGGGCCATATTTTGATATGTGCTACTCTGCTTTGCCGCTAATAATGTCCCTGAAAGGTTTTTTCGGGGGGGGGGGGAGCATTGAAAAGGTTCCTTGTCTGCTTTTTGTTGTTGTTTAAATAAAACTAGTTCCTAAGAAGCAACCTAGTACTAAGGGCAAGCAATACAGCTCTTAGAGGCAGGCAGTCGAGACTTTGCCCTTTAGAGGGCCTGGCTCTGGTCTTCTCCCAGCCAGACTCCTCTTCACAGGATGAGTCCCAGAGGACATCCACACCCAAAGTCTAATCCCTTAAGACCGCACTGGGTGCTGAGTGCCCTGGAATTCCTTGCCCAGATGTCTGCAGTCAGAGCCTGCACAGGCCTCGTCCCTATCAGAACTGCATGCGCACGCCTAGATCTCAGGGGTCCCCAGCGGCGGCGTCAGTCTTACCACGCAGTCCTGACCTTCACATATTTCGTCTATTCACCAAAAAAAAATTGTCTACAGCCTTTGCTGTTCTGTATTAGCAGTTCTCAAATAAACAAGCGTGAATTGCATCTCCTTTGACCTTGAAGAGATGACCTTTCAACCTGTAGTTCGTTTCATATAATATTTGAGGTCAATTATTACATCTGATATGAGGCTACAGTGTTTTAATGGCCGTAAATGCTGTTAGAGCAAAGGGAAGCTACAGCTTTCCAAACAATTGGGAAGTTGTGGCTCCTCTGCCATCCTCCTCCTTTATAGCCAGGAAGAAGGAAGACACGTGTTCTGTATTATTTCTTCAAAAGGGTCTGGGGGAAAGAGAAAGGAAGAGATTAACTGACTTCATTGTACCCTTGGAGCTGTGAATCCTGTGTTGCAATGTGGTGATAGGATGTTGCATCAGAAGGTGGCCGTTGTAGTAACGCAGTGGGGAGGTCTCTGCAGGGCTCGGTACCCTTCCCTGAAGATTCAACGCCACCCTGATACACCGTCTGCTCTGCCAGGGAGGAAGGTGTTACTGAAATGACACTGCGCCTCGCGATGGTGGGCTCTAAGCCTCAGGCGCAGGGATCTCCTTGGGGTTGAAGGTTCACCTGTGGCAGACGTCATTGTCTTGAGTCCCAGCAGCCCTCTTGTTTCCCATTGTCCCCTCCCAACGGGAAAGGACTAGCATTTCTGCACTTCTTCCTGGAATTCTGTCGGGAAGGCTAGGAGGTGTTATGGCAAAGCTGTAATGTCTCTGCTCTCAGAACCGTTAGTTTTGAAAGTGTATGTAACATTTCCTGAATATTTCACATTGCCTTTATCTCAAGATTTGAAAGATTGCTAGTGATCAGGAATTTGCCCCTGAGAAACAAAATTGCCTGTTGCTGGTAATGCTAAGGGCAAGAGATATGGGGTGTAATTTAGCAAATTCTTGATAGTCAAGGCAGACTTGGGTAATTAATTGTTTTTATTGTTTCGGGTATTTTAACTCTTCTGCTTTATTGTAGGAGGAAATTCATGGTGTGTGAGAAAAATTAAACTAGTGTTAATATCAGAATTAAACTACATATATCTATAGTTTTTTGACCACACCCCTGGCATGCTGAAGTTCAGGCAGGGGATCGAACCTATATTGCAGCAGTGACAAGGCTGGATCCCTAACCTGCTCAGCCACCAGGAACTCCTAAATTTTATATTTAAACATAAACTCTTGAGAAGGGGACTGATATCTAAATTACATGGTAGTGGACGTGGTAGTTTCCATGGTAGTGGGTTTGGGAACTCGAGAGAACTTTGGCAAAGAAGTGGCAGATGATGAAAAGAAATCACCCTTGATCCTGATAAAACTAGTTTGGGGGAGTGTGATTTTGATGTGTGACAACAGTGGGTTTTTCAATACTGAACTCTACAATTTTCAGACTTGCCCACCCAAAAATAGGTAGCGTTTGATTCCCACATCCCTTCCCACCAGAGAGTCTGGCCCTGGAAAACTCCAGGGATAGAGAATCAGAGCCTGGTTCCCAAAGATGGAAAGAGAGGGAAAGGAGCCGGCCGTGGGTGCCGTTGCTGTCCCCTCTCCCCTTCCCTGGGGAGAGAAGTCACCCCTGCCTGGGAAAAACGGGGAGAAGGCAAACGCGTTACCCCCTGCTGGCGCGTCCCTGTGCAAAAGGACCCGCCGAGAGTGGAAGGAGCGCTCCTGCCCTCACTGAGTGGCAGTGCTGTGATAGTCCTCAGGATGGCAGCACCCGTGGAGACCCTGGCAGATGCAAAGATTCGTAGACCAGTCTCGTCATTCACAAAATTATGGAGACACGCAAAGACAGTGCGTGTGATGGTTCAGGCTACTGACCTAAGCCCACAGCATCCGAGACACAGGCCGAAATGTCTGCACGTGCACTGCCAGGAGGGCTGAGATTTACCTCAGAATCATCCAGGGACAGAGATATGGCCCAGGAGGGGGTTGATGTTGAAATTAAGTGATAGGTACAGGGCTTCATAATGTTACCTCTAGTATAACAAAGGTTTGGTTCGAATCCAAACCTTGCTCTTGGCTGTGTGTCCTCAGCAAGCCATACTACCTTAGTTTGTTTCCTCATCTTTAAAATGAAGGCAATAAAATCAACCGCATAGGACGGTTGTGATGATTCAGTTAAAATAACAAGTTATGTGCCCACTGTATAACGCATGGGAGTTACTGAAACACTGGTAGTTAATATTATATCTCTAACTGGGAGAAGGTCAAGGTACCGTCTTCCTTAAACGTGGAATGTCTGTTTTCTTGGAGTGTGTATATTTCCGCCAATTGAGTATATCAACTTGGATTTTGTTTTGACAGCTCAGGTGCCTAAAAGGCCAGAGGGGCTTCTCCAGCCAACCCCCTTTTGACGGAATCCACATCATCAACCATTTAATGGGAGATGACGAATCATTCCACTCCTCTGATGAAGAGTTCATAGATAATTCCTTACAGGAGAGTGGCGTGGGTTTTCCTTTGCACAGAAAATCTGGCCTGATGTCTTTGGACCCCGCCGTGGCCGATGGCAGTGAAAGCGAAGCCGAAGACTGTGCTCTGAAGCCCAGAGGGAGCAGCCAAGCGGCTCAGAAGGAGCGGCCGCCGAAAAGAGAGTCGTACTCAACCACTGTCTGACCATCACTGTGACCTGGACTGTGGAGTTTTTTAAGGGATCAGTTGTCACATGACTAAGGGTTTTTGGAACATATCTGTTTCATATGTGTATGTGTATGTATGTGTGTGTGTGTGTGTGTATATATATATATATATATATATTTTACAATCTTATCTGCCTTTTTATCTTTGCCAAATCTTCACCACTGACTTACCATTGCCATAAAGTAGACTAGAATATGGTGAATGGGAAAAATAAGGTTCTAACAGTATTACCGAATATTAATGTTTCTTGCTTAGAAAATGCAATTATATCTATATGTGGAAACCATTTTGAAGTTCAGAACTATGGGAAATTGTTATTTTCTTGAGACAAAACTGTTCTTGTGCAATATTTTATGCTCCGTGAACAAATTGTATATTTATGTTTATCAGTTTGTTTTCAGGGCAGCTGTCTACACACAATTGACCAAGACCAATATCTGGTTTATCTTGGGGTGTTTTTTGTGTGTTTGCGGAATATTTTTTTTCCCAATTAAAATTACCACTTTATGAGTGGCCCATTGAAAATTCCCAAACACAAAGCCTTTTTTTTCATATAATTTTATAAACAAATTAATGGTTATCTGTTTTGAGAATTTTAAGTTTTATCTTAATTTCAAAATTTTTATGTGCATATGATGCTTATAGGTGTGGCCTACCAGTCAGAGTAGTAAGTGAACTACAAATATCTTGGGTTTTTGTACATATTTATAAATCTGCATCAGTCACCCCACATGGAACATTTTATATGGAGAATGTACATTTGCAAAATGACTGCCTTCAGCATTCTAACAGGACTTCTGTAAATAATAGAGTCAAAGAAAAAGGAAAATAAAAACAAACACTAATATTTTTAATAACTTTAGTATTTTGCTTAGCATTCAACACTAGCAGATTCGTAACTCATGCTTGTTCAAAAACACTATTGGTGAAATCTTTTACTTCATGTGTATGTAACTAATAAATTTCTCATGATTAGAGAGGTTATAGCACACATTACTTAGTGCTAATAGTCTACTTAATATAATTTAAGCCAAGGACTGAGGTCCATGATACACAGCAGTTATATGTGCAAATAATCTATGAACTTTCTCTTCAGATTCTCTAGTTACTAATCTATAGATAAAGCAAAGCCATAAGAATCCTTTCCTACCAGTTCCTTACCATCTAGACTTTTTTTTTTTCCCTAGAAAACTGAATGTCTATTGTTGATAAATTGGAGGAACTAGCCAAACTATACTTACACTATGGAAAGACTGCAAAAATGTGTTGACTGGATGCTTTCTATTCTCGTTTTCATCAGCAGCCTATGGAAAAAAATAAATAACCTTCAAGAATAAGAGCAAGGTGGAAGTCAGTAAATACAAAGGTACAATTCTGTACGATGTGTTGCATGCAGAAAAAACTACAGGACAAAATGGCGTAGAAGAGACAGTAGTTTTCTGTCTAAAACCAGGAGTTGGAGTTCCTGTTGTTGCTCAGCAGATTAAACACCTGATGCGTATCCATGAGGATGTGGGTTTGATCCCTGGCCTCGCTCAGTGGGTTAAGGATCTGGCGTTGCTGTGGCTGTGGCGTAGGCTGGCAGGTACAGCTCCGATTTGACCCCTGTCTGGGACTTCCATATGCCACAGGTGCAGCCCTGAAAAGCAAAAAATAAAATAAAGAAGACCAGGAGTTAAGCCTTATAGTACATTGTAGGCAAGGCTTTCCCAGCGAGGCCTTGGTCGCTTTTTGCTTGAGAAACAAGATTGAAAACATGCCTACCCTGTCCATCATCCCAGGCTAAATTCTAGTGGTTGGGTAATTTACCTGTGGTCACAAGTTCGTATATAGCAGAGCCAAGATTTTAATCCAGATCAACAGAACATTTGAAAAAGGCTCAGCTAATGAATTTCTCACTTCCCTGCTTTTCTGATAGTGGAATAGCAAATCAAAATAAATTTGATTTAAATGTTTCTTGAAGATATTGTGTAGATGTGTATTTATAGACATGTGAGTATCAACACTCATAAGTGTTACGCAGCTTGTAAGTATAGATACTGCTCCTACAACTGACTGGGGCCTCTGGGCTTCTCTTGGCACCCACTGCTGTCACCCTATGGCTGTCGATGCCCGAGGGAAAGGAGAGGGTTCAGAACCACGTCATTACGCTTGACCCTTCACCTCCAGAAATCAGAATGAGCCCATAAGCCTGGTCCAGCCAACAACCACTTTGTGTATGATTCACAAGCTAAGAGTGGTTTTTACATTTGTAATTCGTTGAGGAAAAAATCAAAAGAATGATATTTTTGTGTCACATGAAAATCTCATGACTTTGAAATTTCAGTGTTGATAAAGTTTTATTGGAAGTTACCTGTGCTTACTCATTGGCGGTGTTGCCGTAGCTGCTTTGGACTATGATAGCAAGTGGTGTAGCTTAAACTACAACTGTCTGTCCCTTTAAAGAAAGAGTTTGCTGGCCTTAACTTTTTTATTTTATTTTTTTTTCCTTTTTCAAGGCACACCCAAGGGTATGGAAGTTCCTGGGCCAGGGATTGAAACCAAGCTGCATCTGCTGTCTATGCCACCGCTGCAGCAACCGCAGATCCTTAACCCCCGTGCCAGGCTGGGGCACGAACCAGCAACGCCACAGGGATGTTGTGGTCATTAAGCCACTGAGCCACAGTGGGAACTCCTCCTGACCTTAGTTGAAATACTTTAAAATGTAGATTACCTCTTCATCTTGTCTCAAGTAGGAAATTGAACCATTTGGTTTTGCTGTTGAGCTAATGGTTTGGAGACGTAAAATTCCCTGGTGGATCTTATGCTTAGAGCTATTCAAATGGAGAGTGTGCCAGGTATTTTAGATTACGAAGTCTTTGAAGCCATAGATAAATCTGGAAGCATATCTGTGCCTTTGGAAAGGGAGGAAGAAAGGAAAGAATTCCAGAACCCCAGCACTGTTCTTTAAAGCATGCGTCATCCACCTTTAGGGTACGCCTCAGTGAGTCAGTGTTGTTTAAGAGTTTGACTTTAGAAGTCAGAACACCTTTCTAGAACCATGTTTCAGTTCTAAACTCTGAAAGGTATTTTTAGAGAATTTCCTGTGCACTGTTTCTGGTTAGGAATTAGTTGTTAAAAGAATCGTGGTAAGTAAGCCTTAACCTGTTGAGACTCTAATTTGGATAACGAACAACCTGAAACAACAATCGTCTCCTTCCAGATCTTGGATTTAGCGCCTCGGTCGAAGCGTTTAAAATCTTCCCAGCCTCTAGGAGGTAGTAGGAGGACGCCCTCCTTTGAGATAGCTGCTTCCTGGTGTCATTGCCAGTAGAGACGACAGCCCATCCGAGTAAAATGGAAGTTGTATTGAGGTGATGAAACAGACCTTATAGATCAAGAAAATATTTCGACAGCCTTTTAAAAAATTCATGGTAAAAAAGAGAAGTAACTTTATCCAACTCCTACCCTTTTTTATTGATCGGTACTGGGCACTCCGTGTTTGATGACTGATTGAGTAAGTCCCACCTAACAGGCTGGCCATTTTAGGAGGAAAAACCCTTTTTCTTAGCTCTGGACAACGCGGCTTGTTTCTCTCCAGATAGTGCCTTTGATGGAAAACGAGGTCTAGAGCTTCTTTAGTGTTTTTTTCCTGACGTGATAAGAAATGTGTGGGTCCTCATTCATCTTCAGCTTTTACATCCTACCCTATAATTTTCAGATATGAAGTAAAATAAGGGTATGAATTGTGTTTTGATCGCTTGATGATTGTGTGCGTACCAGATGTGGACAGCTAACCGTTCATGAAACCAGTGATTTACTTAGTTAAAGCAACGAGCTTTAGCCTGAAAGTTATTGCTGCTCTGTCATTAACAAAACAGTAAGTTTTTTAATTAATTACTTTTAATTTAATTCATTCTACTGAAACTAAACTTTCTGGTTAAAAATGGAGCGAATGCTATTTATAGTCCAAGTTTTGGCATCACGTCCATTGATCTGTTGATCCCTTCTTTTCACTCCAAAGAACTGAGAGAATAATGCATTAGATATACTACAGAGATGCAACATTATAATGTATTTCGTTTTACCCTTGGAATTTCTTATTGTAACATTGTATGATAACCTGAAATGTTTTACTTGTGCCTTTGCTTTAAACAATTAAAGTTTTCCATTTTATAAGTATTTCTCTTTTCTTAAACTATTCAACTTAAAAGGGAATAGATGTTTAAAAAAAACCAAAAACCTGTGTCCCATCAGCAGATCTTCATGAGTGAGGCTCGTGCTCCAGCCGCATAGGGCCCATACCCGCCTGATCCAGCGTGTGTGATTAGTGCCAAACAGAGAGCCTGGTACGAATTTTTCGACTTAATATATTAATAATTCAGCCAAATATCTAGATTTGTTATTTCCTTCAGAAGCATGCTAATTTTTTTGATAATAGTTAATGGCAATATTTTCTTCTCACATTGTGTTTTAGGTTATTAAATTAGCAACTAATTCAATACATATATTTAAATATATCGTTTGAATATACATACAGAGGTAAAAGAAAGTTATGCCTTCTACATCTTTATCACAATGTCAATATGTAGTTCAGAAGCAGGAGTTCATTTTATATTCTGCTTTATTCCCAACAGAGTTTACAGGCACTTCATAAGGGTGCATGAAACACGACAGGATGCTGATCATCTGGGGTTTCCTACCTTGACTCTGTTGACATTGGGGGTCAAGTTGTTGCAGGTGGCTGTCCTGTACATTGTAGGCTGCTTAGCAGCACCCCGGAGCTCTACCCACTAAAGACCAGGAGCACCCCCTCCTTCACTTGTGACGACCCAGAATGTCTCCAGTTGCTAAAAGTAGGGAGGACCGAGAATGAAAATCACCCCTGGTTGAGACTCTCTGGTGTATATTTAGAAGTGGGTCCAAAAAAAAGGCCCCCAGGACCAAGGCTAAAAATACCTACACCTATCGAAGACGGACAAGTGTGACCGTTTCTATTAGCTGCTTCTACAAGTAAAACCTGAACTACATACAGTGAGGTGCCTCTTCACACCTACTGGGCTAGCTGTCCAGACACGCACACACTGATGAGTGTTGGTCAGGAAATGGGAAAATTGCAACCCTCGTCCTTGCTGCCCGCGATGTAAGTGGTGCAGCCGCTGTGGAAAAGTTTTGCCAGTTGCTCAGAAAAGCTAAACATATAAACATAGACTTGCCATATGATCTGGCAATTCTCCTTCCAGATATATATTCAAAACAGAGGAAGAGGGAGTTCCCTTTGTGGCTCAGCAGTAATAAACCTGACTAGTATCTGCGAGGATGCGGGTTTGTTCCCTGGCCTTGCTCAGTGGGTTAAGGATCCAGCGTTGCCGGAGCTATGGTGTAGGTTGCAGACGAGGCTCGGATCCCGCGTTGCTGTGGCTGTGGTGTAGGTCAGTGGCTACAGCTCCGACTGGACCCCTAGTCTGGGAACCTCCGTATACCTCGGAAGTTAAAAAAAAAAAAAGAAGAAGGACAAGCTAGTGGAGTAGAAGACTTGAGCTCACCTCCTCCCACGAGAACAGCAAAATCACAGCTAACTGCTGAATAACCACCAATACGAAAGACTGGAATCTACCAAAACGGTACATATCCAGAGATAAGAAATCACAAAGAAGCCATGGAAAGATACCCCCAAGACCTCGACCCTCATACAATTGATGTCACTTTTCCAATGTGACCTTAGCACTCGTTCCTCTTGTCCCAAACCTAGTGATTGCTAAGCCAGCCCTCCCTGCAAGGCCCAACAATACATCTGGCAGAAGGAAAAAAACCAGGAAGCACCATGACCTTGGGGAGGTGAGGCACTAGCTGGAAAAAGATACCCAGGACTTGACCAAAACCAAGAACCGCTCCTCAAAAGACACAGAAAGAGAGGAGGAGGCAGCAGAGGCCAGCCCGGCCGCAGAACAGGACAAGATGCCGATGCACGTGTGCGCGCACGCCGGGCACCGACATCTCGCGCGGAAAGAGAGGAAGAAGCCGGACTCCAGATGCACACAAGCCCACAGGTGTGAGTGTCACCAGCAGCCAAAACCTAGGAAAGGCGGGAAAGGTCAGCAGCATCATGGCCTGTGGGGCGGCTGACGGGAGCCGGAAAGGTCCTGCTTGTTCTGCGGGTTGTTGTGCAGATGAACGAGCGTAAAAACATCAAACTAGATGCTTATAGTGGATGTTGAGTTTAAAATCAAATTAAAAACAGCCCCCTCTCCCAAGAGCAATGTGGGAGCCTGTGAAGGACCCGGGAACGGAGGACAGTCATCGGGAAAGTGGTTGGGTCTGAACAGCTAGGGTTTGGTTATTAGTATCAACTTCTTAGTTGTGACAAATACTTTCTGGTGATATAACGTGTTAATAATGGAGGAAGCAGGCAGGGCATGTAAGGAACTCTGCACTATCTTTGCGAGTTTTCTGGAAATCTAAAAACCCTAAGATAAAAAGTGCAACAGCAAACAAAGCGGGGACTCAAGCAAATGTTTGTACCACAGTAATAGCAGTATTCACGGTAGCCAAAAGGTGGCAACAACAAATGACATCTGCGGGTGAACGGGTGAAAGAAGTGTGCTATTTGCATGCAAGAGGGTGTTATTATTCAACTACCAGAGGGAATGAAAGGCTGATGCTGGCGGCAATACGGATGCGCCTTGAAAAATCCCAAGTGAAATGAGCCAGATACAACGTGTGGCTCCACCCATTTGAAGTTCCTAGAATAGCAGCTGTATAGGCAGATCTACAGGCGTTTCTGGGCGGAGATCACGTCTAACCCAGACGTTCATGGTGAAGTGTGGGCCAAGAGGAGTCGCTGCTCAGTGGACACAGCTTCTGTTGGGGATGATGAAAAACTCCTGCAAAGGGATAGTGGTGAGACTTGGGCAACACTGAATATATTTAATGCTACCAAATTGTACACTTAAAAATGGCTGAAGTAGTTTTTTTTTTTAAATAGCCGTATTGGAGTTCTCATTGTGGTGCAGCGAAAAGGAATCCGACTAGGAACCATGAGGTTGCGGGTTCAATCCCTGGCCTCGCTCAGTGGGTTAAGGACCCAGCATTGCTGTGAGCTGTGGTGTAGGTCACAGATGTGGCTTGGATCTGGCGTTGCTGTGGCTGTGGTGTAGGCCAGCAGCTGTAGCTCCAATTTGACCCCTAGCCTGGGAACCTCCATATGCCGTGGGTGTGGCCCTCAAAAGACAAAAGAAAAAAAAAATAGACATATTAAAGAGTTCCTCTTGTGGTGCAGCAGAAATGAACCTGATTAGGAGCCATGAGGTTGTGGGTTCTATCCCTGGCCTCGCTCAGTGGGTTAAGGACCCAGCATTGCCGTGAGCTGTGGTGTAGTCGCTGTGGCTCTGGCGTAGGCCGGCAGCTCCAGCTCCAATTAGGCCCCTAGCCTGGGAACCTCCATGTGCTGTGGGTGTGGCCCTAAAAAAAAGACAAAAAAAAAAGTTGATGAAATCACTGTACCTCAGTTTGTTCACTATTAAAATGGGATAAACAACATCTATGAAACTGAAATGTCAGTGGAAAACCCAGACTGTCAAAGCAGCCAGCCTCGCTCCAGGGCTCCCTGATAGCCAGGTACCGCTTGGCAGCCAACATCCACCAGGCGCTGGTGAGGAGGCGAAGATGAACCAGACCGATCCTGTCCTCACATGTGGGATAGGAGAAACGAAGGCACAGAATGGCGCCACCGGGGTTCTGAGAGTCCATCCACCTCGTGCCCGTTCCTTGCTCTCTGCCCATCCCAAAGCCCACCCCGCCCAGGGCAGGGCCCGGGTCCCTGGGCCAAGTGTTCTGCAGTGACATCCCACCCGAGGACTTGCTCTTACATCCGCACTAATGTCCTGTCTCTCGTGCACTCTAGATTTTACCAAGGACGTCTAGAAATGAAGCAGCATAAACCAGTGTGTGGGATTTCGGGCCCAGAGAACCTTTTTATATCCTCCTGAGTTGACTCTTTACCAAGTAGCTCCTACTGTGTCCACACCCCGTTGTCACCCAGGGCTGGCCACTTCTTCAGAGACTGCAAGGGGTCTTCCTTCTTGGGAGGCCGTCCCCAGGAACGGGAGCGAGCAGGGCCAGGTGGAAAGAAGCTGGTTGACTCTCAAGATGCTGTTTCTGATTTTTTTTTGTAAAGGAAGTGCATGCTGTACACATGAGAGACTCCAAGGCTGAGAGATGCTGTGGCAGTTGAGATGCACCTGGGAGCGCCTAACTGTCCCTTGCCTCTGCTGCAAGGGGGGGGAGAGGCAGCCTCTGCGCACAGCCCTCCCCCCAGAGCAGCCCCTCCGGTCACCGCCCCTCGTCCCCGCCCCTCCCCGAGACGCCCCCTTCGCTCCAGGCGAAGGCTTTCTTGATCTCCGCTGTCACGCCTGCCCTCCGTGCTGCTGGTTGCCCTCTGTCTCCAAGGCACAGTCGCGTGTGGAACTGCCCTGCCCCAGCCAGGCTGCTTCTCCCCGTGGGGAGAAGACACGACACCTGTTCTCCGCAGCCCTGCCTTGTCTTTCTTCTGCGTCGCAAAGTCCAGCTTCTGCCTTGCAGCCTCCTGGCTTAACCATAAGCCCCTGGTCAGGCCCCTCCCTCCCCCCCAGAAGCAAACTGCCAGGTGGGGAGGTGGACAATCTAACCGCATGACATCGGTCGTGATGTTCAGCATAAACTCGTCAAGAAAAGTGTCCTGCGTTTCCCCCCAGAAAGCTCTTCGTCAAGTCCCAGGTGAAGGCCAGGCCCAGCTCTGCCCCTTGCTGGCCACCTGCCTTCCAGCTGTGCCGTGGAGGGATGTCCCTGGCAGCAGCTCCCTGTGCCCGTGCTGGGATTTGAGCCGCCACAGCCCCAAGTCGGCCCTGTGGGAAATTGTGCTCTTTGGTCCAGCTCACAGCCCTTGACACTCTGGAGCTATTTTCAACAGATCCCACAGCTTTTCACTTGCTTCACTAATTTCTCTACAATAGAATTTGGGGGGGGGAGTCAAAATCGGAGCAGCTTCTTCATCACCAAACTGCGCTTTGATGAGCCTGGAGCTACCCAAGTACCAGAGCCCAGAAGGGCCTGGCACCTAGCAGGCGCGCAGTCAGTGGTAGTGAACTGCTAGGTTGTGCCCCGGGTCTCTGAACCCCAGAACCAGCACTGGCCACTCAGTAGCCGCAGATCAGGGGCTTCTTGGGGGGCAGAGGTTGAGGCCACACCCTTAGTATGAGGATCTTCCTGAGCCAGGATTTGAACCCTCACCAGAGCAGCGACCCAAGCCACAGCAGTGACAATGCCAGATCCTTGACTGCTTGGCCACCAGGGAACTCCAGTGGTCATGGATCTGACGGTCCCGCCTCCTGCCGTGACTTCGCGTCCGCACTCCCGGTCCATTACGTCCACTGTCTACGTGGGTATTTCCTCATGAGCATGTTTGCGGTGATGGCCTGGCACTCCGTTTCCTAATTTCTGCCAATGGTGGTAACTATACCAGTCGTCGTTGTTGTTAACACGGACCCTAGACTCACATGGTTTATAACACGTCGTGCTCCTGCTACACTCATGTCCCGCAAAAGCTGGCTGTTGCTCAACACGATTCTTACTCTAGGAACCAGGCTGAATCTGAGTATTGTGGATGGTTAAGGCACAGGGAAAAGTGATACAGTGAACCACATGCTGGCTTCCAAGTCTTCTGCCAGGAAGTAATAAAGCATCTTTTCCAGCCACAATTCACTGGCTAAGGTAAGTCACATGACCAAGACTCCTCCAAGGAGAGGCCGTAAGTATTTGGAAACAAATACTGACCTTGTGCCAATAACTCTTCTAAATGCATTTTTAAAAAATGATTTTTATTTTTTTCATTATAGTTGGTTTACAGTGATGTGTCAATTTTCTTCTGTACGGCAAAGTGACCCAGTCACGCATACATGTATACATTCTTTTTCTCACATTATCCTCCATCATGCTCCGTCACCACCAGCGACTAGATAGAGGTCCCTGTGCTGTACAGCAGGATCTCATTGCTTATCCACTCCCAAGGCAATAGTTTCCATCTATTAACCCCAGATTCCCAGTCCATCCCACTCCCTCCTTGGCAACCACAAGTCTGTTCTACAAGTCCATGCGTTTCTTTCCTGTGGAAAGCTGCATGTGTGCCGTATATTAGATTCCAGATATAAGTGATATCCTATGGTATTTGTCTTTCTCTTTCTGACTTTGCTTAATATGTGTCTCTAGTTCCATCCTAAATGCATTTTAAATTAACAGCTTTATTGTGATATAATTCACACATCATAAAATTTAGCCATTTAAAACATACAATTCCTGATTTTTAGTATTTATGCAATTGTTCAGCCATCACCACTAGTGATCATTTTTCTCACCAATTTTAGAATATTTTCATCACTCCAGAAAGGAAACCCCATACCTATTAGCGACCACTCTCTATGCTCTCCTCCTCTAGCTCCTACTATTAGTAGGCAACTATTTTTTTTCTGAATAATAGTCCAGTGCATGAGTATACCATATTTTGTTTATCCCTTCATCAGTTGTCACTAGTTCTTTGCTGTTGTGAATGATGCATTCGTGTGCACATTTCTATGGTTTCCAGCTCTCTTAGGTATATACTTAGGTGTGGAATTTCTAGGTCAGAGGGTAATTCTGTTTAACATTTTGAGGACCTGCCAAACTGTTTGAAGTGTCTGCGGTATTGTACCATCCCGCCAACAATGTGTGAGTGTTCCAGTTTCTCCATATCCTCAGCAATTGTTATTATCTCTCCTTTTTATTCTAGACATCCCAGTGGGTGGGATGTGGTATCTAATTGTGGTTTTGATTTGTATTTCCTTAGTGATTACTGATGTTGAGCATCTTTTCTTTCTTTTTTCTTTTTTTCTTTTCCTTTTTTTTGTCTTTTTAGGGCTGCACCTGCGGCATATGGAGGTTCCCAGGATAGGGGTTCAATCAGAGCTGTAGCCGCCAGGCTACACCACAGCCACAGCCACAGCAATGCAGGATCCGAGCCATGTCTGTGAACTACACCACAGCTCATGGCAACGCCGGATCCTTAGCCCACTGAGTGATGCCTGGGATCGAACCTGCATCCTCACGGATATTAGTTAGATTCGTTTCCGCTGCGCCACTACGGGAACTCCGAGCACCTTTTCATGTGCTTTTGACTCTTTGTATATCTTCTTTGGAAGTGTCTATTTAAATCCCTTGTCAATTTTATTAATTAGATTTTTTATTGTTCTATGTACATTCTGCATACTAGTCCTTATCAGATATCTGATTTGCAAATATTTTCTCTTGCTCCATGAGCTATCTTTTCACTTTCTAAATGGTATCCTTTGAAGCACAAAAGTGTTTAATTTTGATGAAGTCAATTTCTTCTATTTTTAAATTGGTTTCCCGTGCTTTTGATGTCATATGAAAGAAGCCATTGCCTAATTCAAAGTCACTCTGTTTTCTTCTAGGAGTTTTATAGTTTTAGCTCTTATATTTAGGTTGATCATCCATTTTGTCTATGGTGTGAGGTAGGGGTAAAGTACTTTTTTAAAAAATCAATCTTTGGCATTCCCTTCATGGCTCAGTGGTTAACAAACCCAACTGGTAACCATGAGGCTGTGAGTTCAATCCCTGGCCTTGCTCAGTGTGTTAAGGATCCAGCGTTGCCGCAAGCTATGGTGTAGGTTACAGATGCAGCTCAGATCCCATGTTGCTGTAGCTGTGGTGTAGGCTGGTATCTGTAGTTCCAATTCGATCCCTAGCCTGGGAACCTCCATATGCTACAGGTGTGGCTCTGAAAAGACAAGAAATAAAAAGAAATAAAATTTAAAATAAATAAATAAATAATCGATCTTTTATTTCGGAATAATTTGAGATTTTCGGTAAAGTTGCAAAGATAGTACAGTTCCCATATACCCTTCACCCAGCTTCCCCTAATGTCCAATATAACTATAGTACATTTGTCAAAATAAGAAATATTTAATGGCACAATAGTTTTAACTAAACTACAGACTTTATTTGGATCCCACCAGTTTTTCCACTTATGTACTTTTTTCTATTTCAGGATCTACTCCTGGATAATACACTGCAGTTAGCTGAGTACTTTTTTTATATTAGGTCATTTTATCTTCACCACAATATAGTTACCTTCATTTTACAGATGAGGAAATGAAGGCATTACGAGCTTAACAGTAACTTGCCCAAGGTAAAAAGCTGCTAAGTGATGGAATTTTTCTCACAGCTCACAGCAATGCTGGGTCCTTAACCCACTGAGCGAGGCCAGGGATTGAACCCGCAACCTCATGGTTCCTAGTCGGATTCCTTTTCGCTGCGCCACAATGAGAACTCCAATACGGCTATTTAAAAAAAAAAACTACTTCAGCCATTTTTAAGTGTACAATTTGGTAGCATTAAATATATTCAGTGTTGCCCAAGTCTCACCACTATCCCTTTGCAGGAGTTTTTCATCATCCCCAACAGAAGCTGTGTCCACTGAGCAGCGACTCCTCTTGGCCCACACTTCACCATGAACGTCTGGGTTAGACGTGATCTCCGCCCAGAAACGCCTGTAGATCTGCCTATACAGCTGCTATTCTAGGAACTTCAAATGGGTGGAGCCACACGTTGTATCTGGCTCATTTCACTTGGGATTTTTCAAGGCGCATCCGTATTGCCGCCAGCATCAGCCTTTCATTCCCTCTGGTAGTTGAATAATAACACCCTCTTGCATGCAAATAGCACACTTCTTTCACCCGTTCACCCGCAGATGTCATTTGTTGTTGCCACCTTTTGGCTACCGTGAATACTGCTATTACTGTAGTACAAACATTTGCTTGAGTCCCCGCTTTGTTTGTTATTGCACTTTTTATCTTAGGGTTTTTAGATTTCCAGAAAAAGCAAGCTCTTTTCTCTATGCAGCTAAGGACAATCATTATCTCAAACTCAGAGCTCTTGATAAACCATCTTAGCTAATCACTACGAGAGAAGTTAGATATTCGCAAAATATATGTACATTTGGTAGATATTTCTCTTTTAACTGATGTGTATAATATTATAACAATGTTGCATAAGTTACTTTGTTTAGTTATCTTCATGTACATCACAAATGCTTTACCCACAGGGTAGATATGGCAGGAAGTTGACTTCTGGAGATGCTTAAGCTTTTACTTTGGTATTAATCATTTTATTTAAATTTCATGTTAGAGTTTTGCCGGGGTTGAACCTGGTTAGAGTCTCATTCGTGTGCGATGAAGACTCAAAACAATTTCCTCAGGAAAAGGCTACCCCGGGCTTTGGTTTTCCCTTGTAGGTGAGAAAAGTCTTTTATTCAGCAAGCTGTTCTTCGGTAGCTCAGCTTTCATAATAGGTCAAACGCTGCCTCTGAATTGTTTATTAAGGCATATGCTTCTGAACTTAGACAACTCAGAATAGCTACATTCCAAGATTTGGCTGGAAATAATCTTATTTTGCATCCAATATTATTAAAAACTCAGTAGAGAGAAGCAATTTTCCAGGAGGATTATTTGACGCTTATATCAGCTTATGCACTTTTGCAGACAGTCTAGTCTAAAACATATCCATGGATTAAACCAGATCGTTAGACAGCTGGTACCTTGCTAGACAGCGCCAGAGTTTCCCAAAGCATAATCTTTACCAATTTGTACTTTTGTGTGATATCAATACTGTATGTTGAGCACTGCCCAAAACAGCAATTTTCTTTTTTTCTTTTTTTGGTCTTTTTCGGGCTGCACCAAAGGCCCGTGGAAGGTCCCAGGCTAGGGGTCGAATCAGAGCTGTAGCTGCCAGCCACAGCCACAGCAATGTGGGATCTGAGCTGCATCTGTGACCTACACCACAGCTCAAGGCAGTGCCAGATCCTTAACCCACTGAGTGAAGCCACGGATCAAATCTGCATCTTCATGGATACTAATCAGGTTCCTTACCGCTGAGCTATGCCGGGAACGCCAAAAAACAGCAACTTTTGTTGCGTCTATTATAAGGAAGGCTGAGAACATTGTTCATTTCTATCACCTAATAACCACTTTTTAGGATTCCAGAGAGGGAGAGAGATCTGATCTTGGTGTCAAAAATAGTTACTGGTAATAATGAAATTCAACTTTTCTATTAGAAAGAGAGAGAAGAAAAAGAAATAAATAAAAATTCCCGTCGATGCTCTCTGACTCCTTCCCAGAGCGTCCCAGCAAAAACACAGGGAAGTTTTGCTTAAACAGGCATCATGGAATGTGCCAAAACAAATAAAGCCCTTTCTACAATCCAAACTGCACAAGGATTCCCAAACGAGAAGCAAAAATGTCTTTGTACAAAAAAGTAGATCACATTCTTCTGTAACAGGTCGAATGTTTTAATGCTTCGAAATCCTAAACCCAGCCTCATATATTATGTACGTTTCACACCTACAACAGAAACTGTTGCAACAGTGGTGACTGGTTGTATTCATCAGGTTTCTCCAGAGAAACAGAACCAAAAGGATTTACCTCGATATATATCAGGAGATTTGTTAGAGGAACTGGCTCGTGCTGTCCTGGAGGCCAAGAAGTGCCACGATCCGCAGGTTGGGGAACCAGGAGACCAGGGGTGCGACTGAGTCTGTGTGCAAACGCCTGGGGACCCGTGTAGCTGATGGTGTGACTCCCGAGTCTGAAGTTGCAGGTCTGGAAACAGGGGCCGCTGGTCTAAGTCCTGGAGTCCGAAGGCCTGAAAACCAGAGATGCCAGTGTCCGAGGCTCCGGGAAGATGAGAGAGGGGAGAACTCGCCCTCCTATCTTTCTGTTCTAGTGGAACCTTGGCAGATTGACGGCTGCCCACGCGGGAAAGAGAGAGCTTCTCTATCTGCTGATTCAAATGATAATCTCTTCGGGGAAAAGCCTCTCACAGACACATCCAGAAATAGTGTTTTCCCAGCTCTCTGGGCATCCCATAGTCAAGGCAACATATAAAATTAACCCGCTGGTCAAGAGACTGGAATAGGAGGGAAATAATCTTCATTCATTTATTTTCTCTTTTTTGGAGTCTCCGTCATGGCTCAGTGGTTCACGAACCCAACTAGCATCCGTGAGAACGTGGGTTCGATCCCTGGCCTCACTCAGTTGGTTAATGATCTGGTGTGGCCGTGAGCTGTGGTGTAGGTCGCAGAGGTGGCTCAGATGCTGCGTTGCTGTGGCTCTGGCGTAGGCTGGCAGCTGCAGCTCTGATTCGCCCCCTAGCCTGGGAACCTCCATGTGCCGTGGGTGTGGCCCTAAAAGACAAAACAGACAAACAAATTTCTCCTTTCTCACCTTCCCCGCTAAATGTACTTCTTGGTGGGTAAAGGAGAGCGGAGACCCCGGTATGGCACGGTATGTGACATGCCACCAGTGCTGAATAAATATTTGTTGAATGAACTGGGATCATGCCATCTGGTCCACAAACGCCAACCTCCTGCACCAGCACCGGGCCTTTCCATCCTTAGGCCTCAGCGACTGCTTTTCAACTCAGCCTCCACACTGGTTACCCGGGTCACCAGCCCGGTTCATTCTGGCGCTGCGGTGTCTTGTGTTTCCTCATTGCCACCAGCGTACTCTCTCTTCCACCAGCGGACAAAGGGACTGCGCAGTGTGCACAAGCAAACCCCCGGTTCTCACGGAAGCCCTGCTGGTTCTCTCTGCAGATACGGATCCGGGGAATTGTGTAAGGGCGTGTGTACTGTGGTGTGTGAGTGTGCTTTTACTAACCCTCAAATGAAACCTCAGGAGGAGTCCCTTGTGGTGCAGTGGGTTAAGGGTCTAAGGTTGTCACTGCAGCAGCTGGGGTCACTGCTGTGGTGCAGGTTTGACCCCTGGCCCGGGAATTTCCATGGATGCAGCCCCCCCGCCCCCCGAAAAAAAAGAAAACTCATGGCCCCACCACAGAATTGGCCTTTACCTGGCAGGAGGAACAGTTAATTATATTTTAGGAAGAGGAGTTCCCTAGTGGCCTAGCAGTTAGAGATTCTATGTTGTCGCTGTTGTGGCTCGGGTTCACTCTCTGGCCCAGGAACTTCCACATGCCTCAGGCATGGCCAAAAAAACACTTTTTTTTTTTAAAGAGAATGTTTTAGGAGTTCCCAACATGGCACAGCAGAAACAAATCTCAGAACCATGAGGTTGCGGGTTCGATCCCTGCTCTCGCTCAGCATTGCCATGGCTGTGCTGTAGGCTGGCAGCTACAGCTCCAATTTGACCCCTAGCCTGGGAACCGCCATATGATGAGTGTGGCCCTAAAAAGCAAAAAAAAGTTTAGGAAGAGGAATAACATTTTTTGTTTGTTTATAAGAATATTTTGGGAAGAGGCAATGATTCTTTGCCACTTTTCTTCCAGCCCCAGCCTCAGTTTTCTACTCGATTTGATGGAGACACAGGCCAGGTAGAAGTAATCCTGGAAAGGCCAGAACCCAGGTCTCCTGTGGGAGGTGAGGTCTGCGACTCAAGGCTCGAAGCCCGAGTCTCTCAGGTGGTCAGACATTAGAAACCTGTATTAAAATGCTTCCTGGCAAGTCCCAGGCTTAGTCCAGAGTATGTCAGCTGCTGCTCCCTCACTGTGGGTCCTGCCTCCAAGAACCCGCCTGCAGGATGTGCAGCCAGGCTGCCCTGGATTTGAACCTTGGCCTTGTCCATCTCTGACCACGTGATCTGAGAAAGGCGAACCTCACCAAGTCTGTGCCCACAGCCTGTTTATCGGGATGGATAAAGGCAATGTATGAAAGGGCCTCCAACTGTGCTCCGTATGTAGTGGTACTAGCACTCAGTAAAGGCCTGTGGATGCTTCACATCCACTAACCTGTTAAATCCCTGTGGTGCAACAACCTACAAGGTAGGTGCTATTTTTATAACCATGTTTCCAGATAAAGAAACTGAGGGACCGAGAGGTAGAGGAGTTTGTCTAAGGATTAAAAATGACAGAGCCAGAATTTCTAGATTGTGGAAATCTGGCTCAGAGGCTAAGCCTTTAATGACTACGTTGTGCTGATCCTCCGTTACTGTAGTATTTATAATTTCTCTTGGCAGGAGTGTAATTATTATACTCGTTTAGGAAAATAATCTGTCAATAGGTGTTCATAAATTTTAAAAAGCTCTTATCTTTTGAGGCAGTAATTCCATTTCTGGCAATCAGTCCTAAAGAAAGAATTATACATACATTAAAAAGCCAGCTGGAGTTCCCCCTGTGCTGCAACAGGTGTCTCTGGAGCACTGTGATGCAGGTTCAATCCCTGGCCTGGTACATTGAGTTAAAGGATCCAGTGTTGCCGCAGCTGGGGTGCAGGTTGAAACCAGGGCTCAGATCTGACCCTGGCCGGGAAACTTCTATATGCTGAAGGGCAGCCAAAAAAAAAAAAAAAAAAAAAAAAAGCAAAGCAAAGAAAAAGTGAACTTAAAAAAAAAAAAATCAGAGTATCATCCACAGTAGGAAAAAAAAAGAAAAAGGAAATAATACAATTGTCCAGAAAATGTTAATAAATAAAATCATAACGCATCATCTAAATGGACAATTATACAATATGATCATAGTATGCAAAATATACATCTAGACTTTTTTTAAAGATTAAGGGAAAAACACTCCAAAATATTATTAGTGGTTAAGCCAATGTGGTGAGATATGGAGTGTGATTTAATATATTTTTTAAAATTAACTTTACTAGTGTCCTTTCATACAACTGTTCATTCTGCTTTCAGCAACTCCTTCCATGCTGTGTGGAAGGAGTGTGACAAGCGACATGCCAGGTCACCCGGCACGGCTGGAGGGGTTGGGTAGAAGCCTGCAGCAGGAGGTGAGGAAATATGTTCTCTTCTATCAATAAAACTTAGTTCTCGGCTTGATCACCCCAAGCCTGTAGCAGGCTCATGGCCTTTTTCCTCTCTGTGCTAAATATGGTGGTTTGGTGGAAAGAGACACAACTGGGAATCAACAGATTTGGTTGGGTTAAAAAAGAAAGAAAGAAAGAGAAAAGTGCTAGTTATCAGAACCCGGGGCTTCTTAAACCACTGCTGTCCTTATGCAGGAAATAAACCACTGTAAATATCTGCCTCCGAGAAGTCCCGGCCTTTCCTTCTCCCCCATGAGGCCAGCAAGCAGCAGAGCTGGACTGCCCAGCTGTGGCATCTGCCTGTCACAGGTCAGGCTGTCCTTCTCCCAGGGAGCTGTCTCTTAGGGAGAGTCTGGGGGTCTCCCTGTGGGCTGATCCTCCAAGGCTCACAGGCTGCCAGAGGGTTCCAGGAAACTCCCACTTACTTAACCTCTACCCTCAAGGTCAGACACCCCTTCTGATGAAGCTGTGTTTTGTGAGTAATTTTTTGAAGTTACAACATATAGGCTTTACTGTTTGAAAGCAAAGTATTTCATCTGGGGTAAACACAGGGTAAAATGATCACCAAACATCCTGGAGGAAATGATGAAAAACTAAAAAAAAAATTTTTTTTTTCTTACATTTTCTCTCTCACTACATTTTCCACTCACCACCTAAAATCTACTCCTTTTTTTTCCCATAAAAGTTCACACTGAGTATGTTTCTATGAAGAGTCATTTCATGCAGCCCACACAGAAGCTGACACTTTATTCACTCAATCTGTTCTTAGGAACAATGTAAAAATACACATGCGGCGAGGTTAACAATCTTCTTATTTGAAACCCCACCTCTGAACACCAAAGCCGACACCCTCCTCCCTCTTCGGATGTTCGAAATCCTTTATGTAAAAGTTTAATGTAAACTTTTAGAGTGATAAGATACTTTTTATGATGTGACATGATTGAAAGACATCAGTCCCCAAATGTTCGTGAAAGGAAAATAGCGTTTGTCTTCATTTTTGAAAAGCTTCTGAATATTAATTCAAGATCGGGTCTTACTCACAGTGTTAAATCTTATTAATTTGTTTATCTCCAAGTTTCTCCTTTACCTGATTTCCCAGTTTTTTGCGTATGCTGGTGAAAAAGCATTACCCACTTTCCATAAATGACGATACCATCGCATCTTATTCTGACTTACAGTGTCATTTGAATTTTATTTTGACAGCCTGCTACTTGTTAGAGCAGAAGGGAGACAAATGTACAACCTCACATTTCAGTTACGTCATCACAGAATGATCATCTTTTTATTTTCCTTGAATTCATGCAATTTAGAAAAATACAGGTAACTCTTACTTCTGTCTGACTTCACCCCCTCAAATAGCAAATCCAAAGACAAAAATTATAGTTTTTTAATACCATGAGGATAAAACTACAGCGATGTGACAGGGTGTGGCCACTGTCTAAGAAAAAAATACTTGGGCATAAAATGAAAACCAGTTCTATGTCTGGTCTTTTATCAAGGTCTAACTTTTCCATAGTTGATTTTGATAGTCTTTTAATTGCTCACTAAGTGATATGAATTCTTTTGGCTTGGGCATTACACAGATACACTATCCAAAACACTTTTTCTAGTATTTCTCAAGAGCCATAAAAAGTACTTATTATGGATCCAGAAATCCCACACCCAGAAAGATATCCTAAAGAAACAATTTTAAATGTGGGCAATGCTAGAGCCAGAAAACTTGTCATTGCATTATTTCAGAGTAAAAAGTGAAAACAAGCTATATACTAAGACACGAGAAAATCTGAAAAACAGAGAATAGCAAAAAGAAATATCTGATGGAAAAAACAGAATGTACATTTGTATCTGTGATGGGATTACAATTACTTTTTTGTATAGAAGCTGAACAAATATCCTGAAATGTTGTCTTACTGGGGTTTCGTCTTTCGTTATCAAACTATAATTAATATAATTTATAATAAAAATTACTTACAAATAAAGCCCCACCTTCCTGTAGACAAAATCCCTTGTCCAGTTTAGAGGATTCTCGTGCCTAATCCCATCCTGTGACTTTTTTTTTCTTTTTCCTGGGTGTATTAAACATTGATTTTACTTTCAATATCTCTCCCACAGCTACGCCTCAGCCACTAGCTCATGGTGTTTGATACATAGGAGACATTTCTTATTTTAAAGATGGGTAAACGCAATTCTGAAACAAGTTAGTTATTCATGTAACTGTCCCCAAATAAATCTGTAGAATATCTAGAAGGGAAAATAAATCTTTGATTCATTTTTCACCCCCTGACCTTTGATTGAAAACATCCAAGCCCCTGCAAAGTGCTGTCACAAAGTTTACTTATGTAAAGTTGAATGAATTCAATCAGGACATGGAATGGGGGCCGTTAAACAGAGGACACCCCCACCGGGAGCCTTCTTCCCCCAGAGGCACCTGTCAAGAGTGGAAATCCATGGTCTTGCAAGGTGACTAGGTACTCTGACTTAACCGATGAAGCACTGTGGCTGGGAGAGTTGAGCTAACTTGTTGAAGGTCACAGAGCTAATAACTGGCAGCCCAGAGATGGATGCCACAAATGACCGCCCACAAAAAGCCCAGACTCTTTCACCTCCTGATAGCATCAATGTGGGGATCAAATGATGCCAACATCACAGAAACGTATGCTGGAAATGGGGGCATCACCCTTCTCTGGGGTTTTAGGATCACCCACTCATCCCACACCTCCCGCAAATAGAACAGAGATGGTAGCTCTAAGGCTCTGTGCAAAAGCAAAGCAAGAGACTTGTCGTGTCCTGTTACAATTTTCTTTTGAAAATGTCTCAAATGTTTTGTTGTAGGGAAATTCTGATCGAGAGATGCTGCTTGACATAAAAGGGCCACTGGCCGGCGTTTGGAAATGTTTGCCCTCTGAGGAAGGTCATTTGTTATTTGGCATCTACAGGTAATTATTGTTCTTTAATAACAATTAGTAAATTGCTGATGCAGTTGACACATTTAACATCCTTTTAACATCCTTTTTTGGGAAAACCAGCTCCTAGCCTACGTCCTGCTTACCATTATTTCAGTTCCAAAGGAACGTTTCGAGGGAGGGGATTCTTCCTAGCTTTAAAAAAATGTGTCCTTTGTGGGGGGGTGTCTACCTCCTTTCACTTAGGTAGTGAGTGAAAGGCAGCCTGGAGCAGTGAGGTTCATTCTTTCATCATTTCCAGTCCTGGCTCTTCCCTGTGCCTTGGCCAGTTTCTTCACCTCTCTGGGGGCCTCTCTTCTTCCCTTTCTCTTCCGTTCCCTTTGAGCATCACCTTTCAACACTCTAACCTGGGAGATGGCCCGACCTCCAGAGGTGAATATTTTTGATGTGCATGTATTTATCTGAATTGGTAATCCATGCACAGAGTTCACAACCTAAAAGACGCAAAGGGGGCGCCACCCTCCTCCCACCTGCTCCTTTCTGGGTGTCCCTGTCCCAGTGCCCCATTTTATTTTGCAAAGTCAGAGGCTGTGAAGGAAACCAAAACAAAAAACCAAGGAACAGAAGGCCCAGATGACTAGATTTACTCGGAATGGCAAGGAGTTATCCTAAGGTGATCATTTGTCTCCTTCAGAGTCGCCTCATGTTTTCTGAGACTTGAGACAACACTCAACTCAACTACTAACTAGTCACAGTGCCTTTTCAGGGAATTTTGGCTTTGAACTTGCTAATGTGCAAAGGAAGTGTTTCAGTCACCTCTCTAGACCTTGGCTGATGATAAGTTTTCTTTGGTCCCATTTATTATTTTTTAGAAACTTTTTTTTGTCTCTCTTTTTTGCTATTGTAGAAGAGAGAAGGAAAAAAGAAAGATGTGTTTTCCACTTTACGATTTTTATGCCTCAGGCCAGAACAAAGCACACAAATAAAAACTTTAGCGAACCGGCCTTAATTTCCCTTCAGCTAATTCAGCATTTGTAATCGTCTGATTAAGAGTGCTTCCTTCTGCATTTATTTATGAAGAAGTGTGGTGAGCACATGAAAAGCAGGGTAAGGAGGACACTAGTCAGACAATTAAGACGTGTACAAGGGCCCGCCTCTGGCACATAGTGGGTGTGCAGCCCCTGCCGTACCAAACGTCTAACTTATTGAAAGCCTGCTTGAAGCACCGCAACAGTAACCACGTTTTCCACAAACCTTTAGATTTACAATGCAAATAAAAAAATCTCTTCTTAAAACCTCTCAAAGGACTTTTATTTCCATGCCTCTTGGATTAATTAAAAAAAAAAAAAAAACAGTTCATGATTTTACGAGATCTAAGGCGCGCCACTCCCTTCGGCTGGCATCTGACCCGGGAGATTTCTTGTGCGGGAACGAGTGACCCCACTCTAGCTCAATTCATTTAGGAAAGTAACGACAGCGGTCTCTCTCCCCATCAGCAAAGAGCCGAGGCTTCAAGCACACACCGCAGGCCACACGCTAGGGATCAGGTCACAGTCTGGCGTCGGAGGTGGCTGCATTTGTTTATTTATGGGGGAGCTGTTAATTTTTTCCTGTTCTACCAGAATCAGTCGATGCCACGCGTTCATCCACTCAGGGCACAGACGTTTGCTCCAAGCCCACCGGGGACAGGACGCTGCCGATCCGGCGCCTCCCCTCGTGGAACACCCCATCCCGGCCCAGCCTGACTTTTCCAGCCCGGGCAGGGCGGTGCTCTTGTGGTGCCTGCGTTGTCCTCAGGCGGTGGCGCAGCCTGCGCCCGGGTCCGGCTCTCGCAGGCTCGGCCCGGCGGGGCGGGGTCAGCCGAGCGGCCTCCGCCGCGGCCCCCGCGCGCACCCGGGCCGCGCGGTCTTTCCTTCCGCGGCTCCGACCCCCGGAAACCAGCCGCGGGCAGGGCGGCCGGGCCGAGCGCGGGAGAGCGCGGCGTGGGGAGGGCGCGCCCGGCGGCCCAGGCCGGCGCCCGCGGGCCGCGCCGCCAGCGTCCTCTCGGCCGGGGGCTCGGCGCTCGCCCACCTCTTCCAAATTTAACCATTACCTAAATCCGAAGGGAAATGAGCAAACCTCTGGGATTGGGTGTCAAGGTATTTTCAGCCTCGTTGGGCGTATTTATCCTGAAGTGTTTCCACAACAAGCTATTTCGGGGCCGCGGGGCAGGTTTCGCTCTGCGGACGCCGCGGCCACTCGCTGGGCTCCAGGCCGGCGGCACCGCGGGCCGGTGATTCACGGCCCAGACCCCGGGGGCGGCGCAGCCCAGGCAGGCGGCGGGGTTGGGGGGTGTCCCGGGCCAGCTGGGCGGGGAGGCCTCCTCGGAGCTGGGCGCTCCCACCCCCGGAGCTCCAGTCAATCTGTGTCCTGAATCAGTGACTGCTTGTCGCTGCGGAAGTCTCCCAGGAGCCAAGAATAGTGCTTTTCTTTCGAGTCACGTCTAGTGCCCGGGCCCTGCGGGTCTCCCCATCTCCCGCTGTCCCGCAGAGGAAAATCGGGGAGGGCGGCTGCGAAGGCCGGGCCCCCTGCCGCCTGCTATCTCCTTGCGCAAAGGAGGAGCGCGCCCCGCCGCCCGACTGGGGCTGGGGGGGGGGGGGCAGGTCTGACACGGCTAAGCGAGCTACTCCTTAACGCTCAGGAAGTGAAGCTTGTGGTTTTGGGGGCTGAGCTCGGAAGGAGATTTAAAAAAAGAGAGAGAGCGAGACAGCGCGGTCTTTCCCGAAAGCAACTCAGTTTGAAAACTCGGAGCGCGGTGCCCGCGCCCTGACCCCGCAGGTAGGTCCGCGGCGCCTCTTTCCCTGGCGGGGGCGGCCGCGGGGGCTGGCCGGGCACCCGCCCTGAGGGGGCGATCGGAGGGCGCAGCCGGGTTCCCACCCCCACCCCGCAGCTGTTCAGGAGGCCAAAGAGCTCTATCCTCTAGGTCCCGGGCGCGACCCGCACGACGGACGGGGCTGGGGAGCTGGCGCAGGGGACGCCCGCCAGGCGGATTGGTGGTTCTGCAGGGGAGTGGGATCTACCGGGAAGGAAACATCTGGTGGGGAGGCGGTGGCAAATGGGCTCTGGAGGCTGCCCCCTCCGCCCCTCCAGCTCCCGCCTTCCCAGGCCATGACCGTGAACACAGGCCCCGCCGGCCCGCGTGCACTGCGGGGCCGCCCCGCCCCCGGCTGCCAGCTGCTGCGAGAGGTCGCCTTCCCACGCGCTCAGCCCTACCACCCCTCTACCCACTCCTCCCTCCCAGGAACGGACAGAGCCAGCCGGGATGAGACAGAGGCGCGGGGTTGTGGCTCCTGCTGGGAGGCCGCTTCCGTGCACGCCTGATCCCGCGCGGGCACAGCCGGCCCAGCCGCAGCGGCGGCCCGGACAGCTCACCCCCTGCCTCCCTGCCCCCGTCCCGCTCTGTGTCAACGCAGACCCAAGCCGCGGGAGGGCTCTCAGGACCTTTTCACCCCGTATGCCTTTTCTTCCGAGTTTTATGGTTGTTTTCAGTAACAGGGTTTTGCGTTCGTGGTGTCTGAGAGCGGCTCACGCCGGGGCGCAGAGGAAACCGCGTCCTAAGGCAGCGGAGCGCCTGGGAGCCTCCTGAAGCCCCTGTCCCAGGGGCTGACCCGGACAGACGGGCGCCCCTCTCACCCCTAGGGGGCTTCTGACGTTTAGGACGCAGGAAACGTCCCTTGGGACTCCGCTGCACGTCCCAGCGGTCTTTTCTCCCAAGCCTGTCCCCCCTCCTCCTCCAGGGGGGAGGGCACGGTGGGGCGCGGGGCAAGAACTCGTTTTGATTCCGGAGCGCCAACCTTTAGACCTAGACCCTGTCCTGCATCTTGCCCTGGGAGACGCACGGTTCCTACGCCGGCAGAATAAACCGCGCGAAGCCCAAGGGTGGGGGGGGTCCTGGCCCGGCCCGGGATCCCCAGAGCCCTCGTTTCTGAGCTAAGACCACCGAGAGCGGCAGCTCGTTCGTGAACCCGGCCCCCGGTCGTCTTCACCCCGAGAGGAAGGCAGATTCGTTATCCCCACACCTCCCCGAGCCGGCCTGGTCCCGCCTCCGGAGCGAGCCCGGGGCCAGAGCTGTAGGCGCTGCCCCGCCTCCCCCGCCGGAATCAGGTTTCGACCCCAGGATTAGGTGAACTGATTGGGGGGTTAATGAGAGCGGCGTAGCGGGCAGCTAGCTCCCTTTCAGGCCCGCGCCCCATCCCCGCTCTCTGGCTGCCAGAGCAGCCTGCTCTCTCTTGCGTCCTCTAAAGTGTTGGTTTTCCGCGGACTCCCGGACACCGTGCGTTTCCCATCCGTCGCGCGCGAATCCGGCTCGACTTCCCCAGAGCGAGGTTTTTGGTGAGCAGAACGGAAAGTGCTTTTTCCTGAGACTTGGTTTCCGAGGTTAGGTCTCCACGGTCTGGGGTGTTTGGCCCAGCAACCTGCCTGTTCGCTCCGCACGCGCGTCCCCAGGCCGGGTTTTTCTCCGCGTGTGGCACTAAGCTGGGGTGATTCAGATCACCGAGAAGCGAGTTCCTCCCGGGCCCGTCATTTGTCCTCTGCCACCTGTTCCCCTCCCTTCCTGCCTTTCTCCAGCCTTTGCTGCTCCCAGTCCTTCGGCTGCTGTCCCCTCGACCCTGCCTCTGCCCCTCTTTCACTCCAGTCTG
Source organism: Sus scrofa (assembly GCF_054392235.1). NCBI lineage: Eukaryota > Metazoa > Chordata > Mammalia > Artiodactyla > Suidae > Sus > Sus scrofa. The sequence goes on from NC_139386.1 coordinate 129,950,464, forward strand.
TAGCTGGCTCTTCGAGGGCTCGGCTCTTTGCCTCGATCGGGTCTGCGACGCTCCACACATCCCCGCCCGCCCCCACCTAAACTGATTCTTGAGTTGACGCCTTCCCTCCCAGCCCCAAAGCAGCCCCAGACAGGCAGAGAGCGGGGTAAATAGCTGCATTGGGGACTTTGGCTTTCCGAGGGTTTGATTGCCAGAGCGAGTTTTGCTAGGGAAGGGGAGGGGCGAGGGGCGTGGGCAGGGCAGAAGGAAGAGGCCCGAGTCTGGGCCGGGGGAAGGGTTTACGGAGGAGCTGTGGCGGCGGCGGCCGGGCTCGCGCCACCTGTCCGAGTGCCACCTGGTGAGCGCGGCGCAGCGGGGCCAAGCCCCTCCTCCCGCGGGCCTTCCTCCCTCCTCGCCAGCCCAGGCTCACTCTCCGCTCGGCTGCAGGGGCCCCGGAGCGCGCTGACCCACCCGCGTTTCCACCCTGTTCTCCTCTCGCAGGTCTCCGCCTGGTTGGGGCTGAGCAAGAACCCGGGGGACGGTGGGCTGACGGCGGCTCCAGGGACCCTTGGAGCGGAGTGGGGAGCGCGCCCGACCACCATGCCGCGTTCGTTCCTAGTCAAGAGCAAGAAGGCTCACAGTTACCACCAGCCGCGCTCTCCGGGACCCGACTATTCCCTCCGCCTGGAGAACGTACTGGCGCCAGGCGGAGCAGGTGCGGGGCGCGCGCGGCCGGGCGGGGCTGCTCTCGGAGCCACCGATCTGCGCCCCGCCACCCCATCCCCCAGGAACCGGGAAGGGCGGTCCCGGCGCCCCTCTGCTGCCTTTTTGGTTCTCTACCGTTCCGGTTCCTTTCGGGCTTGTCGCCTAGGTGCCAAGCCCTCTAGGCTCCCGCCCTTGGGTCCGAAAGGGTTCCGTCCAGGGTTGGGGGAGAGAGGAGGGAGCCCGGGTGCCCCAGTCTGGGGGGCGCCGCTTTAGAATCATCGGGCCCGACCTGAGCCCCTGTCCCGCCACCTCTCCGCAGACAGCACCTCCAGTACTGGCGGGGCGAAGGCGGAGCCCCGTGGCCGTTTGTCCCCCGAGTCTCAGCTGACCGAGGCCCCGGACAGAGCCTCCGCGTCCCCCGGCAGCTGTGAGGGCAGTGTCTGCGATCGGAGCTCAGAGTTTGAGGACTTCTGGAGGCCTCCGTCGCCTTCTGTATCTCCAGGTAGGGACCTGCTGGGGCCCCACGGCGAGGGATGAATCGGCTCGGCTTTGGGCCCAGAAATGCTAAATGGGTGGCACAGTGTCTTTCCGAGACGGAGGAGTTTGTTCTTGAGCCCCGCGGGGAGGCATCGGCTTCTCGGGGACAGGGGCAGCCTGACCGTGGGGTCTGCCGCCTGGATCCGAGGCGGCGGGACCTGGGCCCTTCGTCCCAACATTCGTCTGGCCAGAGCCAGTGGGTGAGAGAAAATAAGGAGTCTTCTCCTCGGGCAGCAACGCTTTCTGATCCAGAGCTGATTGTGCAGAAAGAGCTGGGGTCCCAGAATCCAGACCCGCGAGTCTTAGCTGGGCAGTTTGAGAGGAAAATGTCTTTGCCTTTAAAAATAAAGCTCACTTCCATGGCCTTGGGCCCAGCAGACCCGGGACGAAAGCAGCGCGGGATGAAAATCTCGGCTTTGCACTGGGTCTTCGCTGGCACGGATTGGGGGCCTATTTCATTTTTCGTTCTGCGGGCTTGGCCCAGCTTGGGGACCAGCCCGTTGGTTTCATTTCCAGCCAGCAATCAAGTTTCGTGCAAACGGAGTGACTGCACGTTGGGTGGGGGCGAATCTCCGGTGGTTCCGGCGGTGGGGACCGGGGAGCTTAGAACATCAGGATTCTGCCAAGCACCGGTTATTTCCAGATTTCTTTACCAGTTTTTAAAGATATCCCCAACCCCATCCCACACTCAAGTTCATCGACTTGGCTAAAACCCTGGTGCCCGCGAGTGCATCTGGGAGCCAGCGACCCGAGGGCTCTTCTTGGCTGTGGGGGACCCTGCCCTGCAAAGACTGGGCGCCGCCGGAATCTCCGACGGTAACCCGAAATGCAGCTTCTCCTTGAAGCGGCTGTCCTAGACCGGAGTCTGCGGTGTGGGTCGTCAGAGTTGCAGATGCGTATTTTACTTGGGGGAGAGTATACATTGGGTATCCACCTGGCTTTTAGCAAAATTCACATGGGTGGGAGGGCAGGAGGCCTTGAATTTGGAAAGCTGGTCTCCTTGGTGGTGGTGGCTAAACCTTAAATGGTAAATTATTCTCTGAGAAATTCGTGCCCCCCACCCCCGTCAAACTATGACAGGAATGGGAATGGGGTGTGTTTGGCTGGCATTTCAAGTCCCAGGCCCTCTTCCTGCTGCCCCTTTGCCACCTGCACTGGGCATGTAGTAACTCTGAGACATGTAAACACCTTCCCGCTTTTTTCCCCAGACAGATGTGTCTTGGGTAGGCTGGACCGCGTTTTCTTGGTTCTTTCCCTCCCTCCTCCTTACTGATCCCAGCAAAGACAAAGGGCGGAGTGGGAACAGGTAGGGTCCGGGAGACGCCGCACTGGGCCTTCTGCCCACCAGCTGGGTCCAGGGCCGGAGCGGCCGCCGCCTTCTCCTCCCGCGGAGGTCGGCTCTGCCCAGAGCGGCTCTATGGGGCCCGCCAGATGTGCTGTCCAGCCAGGAAAGACCTGAAGGTCGTGCGCTTCGCTGCCCTGGCACGGAATTTACCTCTCTCCTCACCCGATGTCATTTGAAGTTCCCGTGGGCCGCCCTGCCGCCACCAATGGTCCTCGAGGTCCCAGGGTCGCGGCGGGCGTTTGGGCCTGGGGGCACCTCTGGCCCCCGGCGCGACGCCCGGCGCACCGAGTGCTGCGCAAGGGCTGGGGGCCTGGCGGTCAGCAGACGGTCTTAAGCCTGAGCTGACCCGACCCCGCCTTGTGCCTCCGCAGCCTCGGAGAAGTCGGTGTGCCCGTCGCTGGACGACGCTCAGCCCTTCCCCCTGCCCTTCAAGCCGTACTCGTGGAGCGGCCTGGCGGGCTCCGACCTGCGCCACCTCGTGCGGAGCTACCGGCCGTGCGCGGCCGTGGAGCGCGGCGCCGGCCTGGGCCTCTTCTGCGAGCGCAGCCCGGAGCCAGGCCACCCCGCGGCGCTGTACGGCCCGGAGCGGAGTGCGGGCGGCGCGGGGGTCGGGGCGCCCGGGGGCGGCAGCGCCGGAGGCGGCGCGGGCCTGGGGCTCTACGGCGACTTCGGGCCCGCGGCGGCAGGACTGTACGAGCGGCCGGCGGCGGGCGGGCTGTACCCGGAGCGCGGCCACGGGCTGCACGGCGACAAGGGCGCCGGCGTCAAGGTGGAGTCGGAGCTGCTGTGCACCCGCCTGCTGCTGGGCGGTGGCTCCTACAAGTGCATCAAGTGCAGCAAGGTGAGGCTCCCGCGCGCCCCGGCTTTACCGGCCCCGCGCCCGCGCCCCCGGCCCGCGCCCAGCCGGCGTGCGCGCCCTCGGCCCCGCTCAGCGGCCCTCTCCCCGGCCCCACCCGCCTCAGGTGTTCTCCACACCGCACGGGCTCGAGGTGCACGTGCGCAGGTCCCACAGCGGCACCAGACCCTTTGCGTGCGAGATTTGCGGCAAGACCTTCGGGCACGCGGTCAGCCTGGAGCAGCACAAAGCCGTGCACTCGCAGGTAAGCGCGGGGCGCACGGCCGCGCGCCGCCCTGCTCGGATCCTCGCGTCCGGGCATCTTCTGCTTCTCGGTGCAGCGCTGGCCGCTCTCCGCCCGGCCGCTTTCTCCTTGGACTTCCCCCATCTGCCCCTTGTCGCCTCCGCCATGTCCCCTCGCTCAGAGGTGGGCACGCAGGGAAAGGCGGGTGGTGGCCGACGCAGGCCTCGAGGCAGCCCTAGAGTGTGGTGTCCCATCCTCGTGAGCCTGCAGGATGGGCTCCCGATCCTTACTTTGGGTTTGAGAGGGGCTTGCCATGGACTCTTGCAACCGATGTAGCAGATTTATTAGCTTCGTTTCTTGGCCTCCTTTCTTTCCACCAAATGGCTGTCATTTAACCTGCATCGGCCCCCACGCCTACCGGAAAAGAAGGAATCTCAGCTCACTTAGAGCGTCCAGCATTTGCCCCGCTGTCTTTTCCCTTATAAACGGTTGTTGCCCAACTTCCAGGGACTAGGCACGTGAGGATCCAGTAGCACATGGGTCCCTGACAGGAACCCCCCCCCCCAGAGGACAGTTTAGCTGCGAGATGGAGGGGAGAGGAGCAAAGTAACTATGCCAGGAGAATGCTTCCAGACAGACTTACTGACTGGGAGAGCACTCCCCCCCTCTCCTTCCACCCCGCACTGGCTGTGGGGGTAGCAGGTTTGGGGAGGAGCATCTCGAGTGACTGAGGTCTAAGCCTCCGGGGGAGCAGGGTGGAGAAGTGTTTGCAAATGGGTGTCACAAAGGGCTGGGTGGGGATGCGTTTTCTGCCCTGGGGTGTGGAGGGTTGTGGCTGCAAAGTGTTCGGGTGGGAAAAAGTGTCGAAGGCGTAGAGGATATGGTGGGAGGGGCGGAGGCTGGAAAGAAATGGGGAGGAAAGAGGATAACGGGGCGACTGAGTGGAAGGGGAATCCGAAGGAAGAGACCCTGGCTTCGGGGATTTCAGGGTCAGCGGGGAGGAGAAAGGCAGCCTAGACTCTTGCAGGAGGAAGGCCGCGTCTCTCTCCCCGCAGGAACGGAGCTTCGACTGTAAGATCTGTGGCAAGAGCTTCAAGAGGTCGTCTACACTGTCCACACACCTGCTCATCCACTCCGACACGCGGCCCTACCCCTGTCAGTACTGTGGCAAGCGGTTCCACCAGAAGTCGGACATGAAGAAACACACCTTCATCCACACAGGTGAGCTGAAGGCTCTCGGCGTCTAAGGAACACCTGGAGAGGGGTGGGAGGCGGGGGGCAGGGGCCAGCAGGATTCACTTTCTCTGAGGTTCCGGCCCCAGAATAGGTGCAGGCGTAATCACTGCAGTGTGTTAAAACCAGGGGGCAGATGCTCTTCGGTTCATTTACATACGTGGTTCCCGCCAGAGTTGGGGGCTGTGTCTGAAGAAGCTCTCAGCAGGTCAGCTGCAGGTTCTCTGTCCTGGCAAAGAATAGTTTCCTCTAGTTTTAGCAGCTGCTCCAACTGCTGCCTGCTCCAGGTGAAATATGAGGCTCCAGGGTCCTCCCAGAGCTGGCTCGCAATGTTTACCTAGTGATTGCGACTTTCCCTAGGGCGGCCACCCAGCCTTTGGGGGAGGGACTTAGGTGTGGCCTCTTGGCTGCGTTTTTAGGAGTCGGACAGCTCATTCTGATTGAGCAGGGAAAACTGGTAAGTACTACTAGCCTTTTTCTGCTAAGTACTTGTTAATTGCTTTATCTCACGTTATACTCACAGCACCTCAGGGAGAGAAAGACTCTTCTTCATCCCCGATTTAGAGATGAGGAAAGTGAGGCACAGCAGGGTTAGATAGCCTTCTCGGGTCGTAGTGCCAGCAAGTAGCAGGGCCAGGACTTAAATTCAGGTCTGTCTGCTCTCAGATGTGTACACTCTTGACCTACTGTTTATTATATTCTGTTTTCAGAGTCAAGGGGATTGGTGGGTATAGAAATTTTCTGTTCATTTATTGCCCTTTTCATGATACCAGCGAGTTCGCCCCCAGAGTGATCATTCCGTACCTATTATAATGCCTGATAATTTACGAAGTGTCATTCGAGTCTCACTGCCGTCCCATAAAGTAGAAGGAGCTGCTCTTACCATCCTGAAACTCAGAGAGAGGGAATGATTTACCAAAGGCCAGACTGCGAGGAAATCATAATAGGGCCATGGGATGCTCTGGCTTCCAATCCTGGGCTCTTTCTGGAGCACTTTGATTGCGTGTAGGTGGTGGTTCTCATGCCGGGACCACTCTCTTTAATAGTCAACCAGACATGGACACGAGACCCAGACTTTGATTTCAGAACATGAATGCCACTGACAATAAGTTGCAGGGTGTTCCAAACAACCACCCCAGGTATTATAAATATGCTTGGGGCAGTGTAGATGCCCCATCAGAAAACCTAGAAAAAGACCCTACTGTCAACATTGCCCTCTTGCCTGAAATTTCCACGTAACTCACTCCTTCTGAGTAAAGGGGTCCAAGACATTTACCAAGATGCAGCTAGGATCCTGACGGCAGGAAACATGAAGCTCTTATCGAACATTCCCATTACAGCTAGGATTCGTTTCTCAGATTTGTCTGACCCGAAAAGGATAGGAGAAGTTTTGACGAGTGGCTCCTTATCAAGGAAATCTGAAACATGAAGATAGAAGGGAGAACAAACAGCAAGAGGAACAGGAGTTTCCTCAAAAACAACTTCACCAATTTGGTGTTCCCTCCCCGCCCCACCCCCAGGCCAACCCCTGCTGAGGCTGTTTGGAAAATCGAGTCGTTAAGCAGCACTTGAATGGGAGCGGGAGGGGGGAACCACCCCTTTTCTCTCTGCTCCTTATTAATCTACGCTGAAGCGTTGCTGGTAGATAAAGAATCCTGTGATTAACCTCACAAAAAGAAAGTAGAATCAAGATAGAAAAAGGATCAGCTGCCTTAAGAAATCCTTTGCGACCGAAATGTGGATTTTTTTTAAAGAGGAGACTTTGCGAAATGCCCACAATTCGGATCCATTCTCTTGGGCTCCCAGAGCAAGAAGGAAAACAGGCTGGCGGTCCATGCAAACCAACACCCACTTGGAAACTCAGATTTGCAAACTTCCTCTCAATGAGGGCAGAGTCACATGGTGTGAAAAACAGCACGCCCACCCCCGCCCCCGCCTGCCCTGCGCTGAACATCTGCTGTGGAAGCTCTCTGCTTCTCAAGGCCCGGGAGTCCTCCTGGGGTGGATTCAGCGGCAAGGCTGCGGAGGGCACGTGGCCTCGGCTCTGCTTCCGTTTAGCAGGAAACGGTTTGAAGCTTCTGGCTGGGAACCCCCAGCCCAGAGAGCCTCCCTTTCGCCTGGTTGCAGTCCCGGCTTCCCAGGCCACACGTGTCACCCTCCAAGCTGCTCGAAGGCCTTAGACTGTGGTGCCAGCAGGTGCTGCCAAGAGCACGTGAGTCACCGGCTCCCCTCTGGCCTGAGCAGAGACTCACGCTTCCTCCCTCCGCCCCTCCCCTCCCTGTAGGTGAAAAGCCCCACAAGTGCCAGGTGTGCGGCAAGGCCTTCAGCCAGAGCTCCAACCTCATCACCCACAGCCGCAAGCACACAGGCTTCAAGCCCTTCGGCTGCGACCTGTGCGGGAAGGGCTTCCAGAGGAAGGTGGACCTCAGGCGGCACCGGGAGACGCAGCATGGGCTCAAGTGAGCACCCCCTGGCCGGCCGCGGGCGCAGTCACACAACACTACGGAGGGCAGCCTCCCCACGGGCCACCTGCCACTTCTGCAGCTTCCCCCCCATCCCAACCGGGGGTCCCCCTTCCCCTTCCTCCCTGGAACCGCCAGAGGTTCAGCCTGGAGTGGGAACCCGAGGACTCCCTGGGCTTTAGACTCACCGAAAAGGCCCCTCTCCCCGGGGGCCTCCAAGTCAGGAGGCGGTCAGCTGAAACCTTGGGCCTCAGGGCCCCTCCTACTCCCAGCCCTGGGAGGGGAGGGAAGGCCCTGTCTTCAAGCCTGTGAGCCCTCCATGTGTACCCTAGAGGGAAAAAAAAATGGTATTTTTACTTTGATGAAGTTTCTAAATGTTTTTAGCTCTTCGGGAGTTTATTATATTTGTTAATACATATTTATTAGAGTGATGTTTTAAGTTAATAAAGTATTAAGACTCTTACATATTGCTTTTCACTGAGGCAGGGAATTTGGGCAAGACCTTGGTTTGGGTCTGTAGGGGGAGTTGGCACTGGAGCCGACTGAAGCTGCGGCTGAAAGTAAGGCAGACAAGCCAGCATCCCGGGAGAGGAAGAGCCAGTTGCTCACTTTTCACATGCTTTTTCTGCTCCTTCTGTGGCTGAGATCCTTCTTTCTTAACAGAAAAATGAGGTAGACAAAGCTGAGCTCTGGCCGTGCCACTCCCCGCTGGCCCGCCTGTACACTGGCTCTTTATTCTGAGAGCTTCAGGAGTTTTACACGCCAGGAGGCTCCCAGGTGAATAAAGGCATCACAAGCCTCCTGTCTGGAGGTGGAGTCTTAGTCCGACTCCATCACCAACATACCCTGTGATTTGGGCAAATCCTCTGACCTTCCTGATTCTGGCAGGTTCTAAATCTGAAGGCTGATGAGGGGCAGTAAAATTGGGACCTGGGAGTTCCTGCTGTGGCTCAGCAGGTTAAGAACCTGACTAGTATCCATGAGGTTGTAGGTTTGATCCCTGGCCTCGCTCCATGGGTTAACAATCTGGCATTGCCATGAGCTGCAGCATAGGTCACAGATGCGGCTTGGATCCCACATTGCTGTGGCTGTGGCATAGGCCGGCAGCTGCAGCTCGGATTTGACCGTGAGCCTGGGAACTTCCATATGCTACAGGTGCAGCCCTATAGGAATAGGAAAATAAAAATGGGATCTGAATTATTTCTGGCTCTTTCTCATCTGAGAGAACTTCTGGCATAAAGCAGCCCTTTCTTTTTTTTTTTTTTTTGTCTTTGTCTTTGTAGGGCCACACCTGTGGCATATGGCAGTCCCCTCCCAGACTAGGGGTTGAATCAGAGCTGTAGCTGCTGGCCCACACCCCAGCCACAGCAACAAGGGATCTTTGACCCACGGAGTAGAGCGAGGTCAGGAATCGATCCCCTGTCCTCATGGGTGCTAGTCAGATTCGTTTCTGCTAAGCCACGATGGGAAGGCCTAAAGCTGTCCTTTAAAAGAATGAAACCAGAATAAGGTCCCGGTCTAAACCCCAGCCACCTGTACTCTTGCTGACATCTCCCAGCCAGGGTATGCGTGGCCCGCGGTGACCGTCAGCAGGTTGTCCATTTCTCTTCAAGTCAATTTCGCCATATTGCTTGCGCACCCGGTGTGTGCCTGGCACCTGTCTAGGTGCTGGGGATATACATCAGTGATCAGTGTTCTGCGGAGCTTCATATATTTGGTCATTGCTGACTCTGCAGCTCCCAGAACAGTGCCTGACACACAGTAGGACATCAATAAATATTTGTCGAGATGGTACGTGAATCAGTAGAGAATGAATTCCTGCTGCAGTCTGGCGGGCTCTGCACTCTACAGCACAGAAGGAAGAGAAATTGCTTGAGGGCCAAGGAAGCGAATCCAGCACCTAGGACTCTCTGTGGGTGGGTGGCTAAGGGGCGCTTTGACCATGTTTTTCTCTGGTCTCCCCAAATCTCAGTGCTTGGCTGCCTTCCCCTGGTTTTCAGCACCACGTCTTTCCAAGTCAGTGTACTCCCATTCAAAATTGCAATCTGTTCATTCTAAAATGCAGTTTAAGATAATTTTCCAGAACTGTTGGGAGAGCAGTGGCAGCATCCAGGAACCTCTGCCGAGTGTCCTGGGAAATGAAGTGCCCCGTGAGTAAAGATCACAAAACCTTCTCACAGGATTCGGCATATGCACCCTGGTTGGTTATTTCCAAACTGGTTTGAAAAGAAGTTACACTGGGGGGTAAGTAGAACTGACTGAAAGCTAATTGGTTGCTTTTTCCTGTTTTTCCCTATGACATTTAGAACTTTGGCCGGTTGTCATAAGCCTCGTCTATGCTGTACATGTGGAATTTTAATTCTGATGTTACTGGTATGCTTTTCGGAGGGGGCATTTCTCTTGCTATCCTCCGTTCAGAATCAAAACAAATTACTGCGCCTGTTACTGTGTGAAATTTGAAGATTGCAACTCTCTCTCTTAACGTTATTACTGGACTCCATTAAAAATAGATCGTGAATATTCCATGTCACATTATTCATGAGGCAGGCCCTATGCCTTTTGTCCGCCGGAGTAACAGGAGAAAGAGTAACGAGAGACACCAGAGCACACCTTTGTTTCTCTCACTGAATTTTTAATAACCCCTCCAGCCAGCCAGTTGGTGAAGCTCAGCTCTTGCATAAAAGTGGAAAAGCGCAGCTCCCTCAGAGCAGACCAGCCCTTTCAGAGGCTAATTTGAGTTTGCGTTCATCCACATCAGAGATGATCAAATTACCTATCAAGTGTGCCGAGCTATCAGGATTCAGGCCACATAAAAGGTGACTTTCACCTGATTGATGTGAGACAGGGCTGGAACAATTGCGTTTGAAAAGCCCCGCCTTAATTAGAGGCATCACGAAGCATCACCCCGGGTGAGTTCTCCACCGCCCGCCCGTGCCCTTGAAAATTGGGTGTTGGTAGTGATTGGCCCTGCATCGTTTTGTCATGTGCCTGTTTGTGTGTTTAACAGAAATGAATTTCTGGAGTCCTAGCTGTTTAAATCTCTGCTGCTGTATTATTTCTAAAGTAGAAACTTGCCAGGAAGCACATGCGACAGGTGTTCATGACCACGTAGTCAGCATTTCATTCAGTCAGTTTTTGTTTAAAAAAAGGAATTTCATCCCAAGCCCTTCCATCTTAAAAGTTTATGTTAATGTTTTCTAGTGTTCCTTTGCAGTCGACACACATGTGTGCGTATTTATGTGTTTTTTTTACCCTGTGATCAATTTATGTCTAGATAGCTCTTTTATGGATCGATTGGTAGTGTGGGCACATACTTAAAACGGAAACATTTTGAGAATTTTGACTGTTTTTATGGTTAAATGTTATTCAAATCTTAGTATTTATTAGGAATTTTATCCGTCATTAAGATAAAGTCTTCTGAAATTTTATTTTAAAGTTATTCACTTTCAAAATAAAGCATGTCAAGCGTATGGGAGATTACAGAGAATAACATAATCAGCAGTGTTTTGCCATGTTTCTTTCCGATTTTATTTTTAACATCAAATATTAAAGATGGTTGAATACCTTCTAGAATGTGTTTCTTTCTCACCTCGGTCCCTTTCTTTCCTCAGGAGCATCCACTGTACCACCATGAATATTTTTATTCTTTTGCTTATATATATTCTTCCCATAAACAACATATAATATCATTTAGATATGTTTACTTAATATAAATGGTATCCTAGTGTATATATCCCTCTGCACGTTTTTTTCTCAACATTCTGGTTTTTTTTTTTTTTGTTTTTTTTTTTTTGAGATTTATCCTTGTAGGTACATGCAGTTTTGTGCAGTTATTTTAACTGCTTCGTATGGAATTCTATTGTGTGAACTGGTGATTAATTACTTCTTTTCCTGTTGGGAGAGTTTTAGTTATTTCCAATCTTCCTGATCACAGACAATTGTGGTGCCAGCCACCTTTCATGTATCTCCTTGTGAAAGAGATTCTTCAGGGCATGTTCCCGGGAATGGAAATGCTGGATGTTTTTACTCAGCTGCTCTCCAAACGTTGTGCCTGTTTGCATTCCCATCGATGGCAGGAGAGAATTCCCGTTGCTCCAGGTCTTAACCAGCCCTTGGCGTTGTCAGATTTTAAAAATGTTTGCCAGTCTGATGGATGTGAAATATGCATGTAATCTGCGTTTCCTGATTCCTAGTGAGGCTGAGAATCTTTTCATAAGTTTATTGCCCTGACAGGTTTCCTTTTCTGTGAAATGCTTGTGCATGGGCTTCGTCCATTTTTTGATTGGGTTGCTTGCTTTTTATCATTTCTTTTCTCACGTGTCCTAGGTACGCATGTTTTAGTTAGTTAAGTGTGTTGCCCACACTCCCAGTCCTTAGCCTTTTCATTGTGGTCCAAGAGATTTGTTTGTTTTGTCTTTGTGTCAGTGTGGTAAAATGTATCAGTTCCCTTATGCTTTTATCTTTTATGTCTTAATTAAGAAACCTTTCCCTAATGGGTAATCATGAGTTTATCACCTGTATGTTCTTCGTGAAGCATTAAAATGCTTGCTTACAACATTAGCTTTTGAAACCCCGTGTAGGTAGATGATATGAAATAGGATCTAATTAAACACTTTTCCCCACACAGATAAGCAGTGACTACAAAATTTTGTACTGCAAATGACAGTCTTTTCCCTCTGATTGTAATGCCACTTTGTCATCATATGTCAAGTTTCTATTTCTGGATAGTTCTGCTCCTGGGCTTCCTGATCTGTTCCATTGATCGTTTTTGTCTGTCTCAATGCCAAAGCCATGTGTCTCACAAACCCTTAGTAGCTAGTAGGGAGGGCCTTCCTCTGAGCTGCTGCTTCCTCTTTATTAGGAGTGTCTTGGCTACCTTTGGCTCTTGGCTCTTGGCTCTTGCTCTTGAAAAACTCTGCTGTAATGTTTATTTGTACTGCACTTATTATTTAATTGGGAAGTACCAACATCATTTTGATATTGACTCTTCCCATCCATAAATATTGCTCATTTATTAGGGTCTTCTTTTATGTCTTTCAATAAAATTTTATAATTTTCAACATAATTTTCTTTTTTTTGTTCACTGCTCTCATAGTTCTTCATTTTTAAACGTGTTATTGATTGACTGACTGATTGATGGCCAGCCTGAGGCATGCAGATGTTCCCAGGCCAGGGATCAAACCCCACACCACAGCAGTAATAACACTAGATCCCTAATCCACTGAGCTGCCAGGGAACTCCTCCTAGTTCTTTTTTAAAATTGCGTTTCTGTCTGCTGCTGGTGTATGGGAACAAAATTATTATTTTTGTATGTTGATCTTGTACTTTGCAACTTTGCTGAACCTTTTTTTAGTTTGTTGAAGATTATTTTAGATTGTCAGTGTGCGGTAATATACACTGAAATAAAATATACACATTTTATAAATATTAAAATATGTAAATGACCACAGCTTTGTATTGTTCTTTCCAACATACTCTTCTTGACTTACTGCACCAGCCAACACTGTATTAAATAGAGGCAGAGGAGTTCCCATTCGTGGCGCAGTGGAAACGAATCTGACTAGGAACCATGAGGTTGTGGGCCTTGCTCAGTGGGTTAAAGATCTGGCGTTGCTGTGAGCTGTGGGTGTAGGTTGCAGAGATAGCTGGGATCCTGCATTGCTGTGGCTGTGGTGTTAGGCCAGCAGCTGTAGCTCCAATTAGACTCCTAACCTGGGAACCTCCATGCACTGTGGGTGCAGCCCAAAAAAGCAAAAAAAGGGGGGGGCAGAATAGTAGGCATCTTGACTTATTGTCAATTTCCAGGAAACTGCTTTTAATTTTTCACATTTTAGTGTGGTGTTTTTGGGTAAGTTTTGGTAGGTAACTTTTAAAAAATCAGGTTAAAAATCTCTATTGCTATTTGACAAGAATTTGTGTGCATAAGTGTTCAATTTTATTGTGTGCTTTTTGGGCCTATATTGAGAAAAGTATGTTATTTAGTTGCTAAACCTTATGACTTTTATTCTGTACCTTGTCCATGTGGCAAATGGCAATTTATAGATTTTCTGTGGTAAATTATCCTCACACTTCTGTGGGGAACAAAGCCCAACTTGGTCATTTTGAAAAACTACATTGCTGATTTGGTTTGCTGAGTTTAGGACTTTTGCATTTATGCTTATTAGTGAAATTGGCTTATCATCTTTCTCTCACTGTCTAGATATAGTTTTGATATCAAGGGTTAACTTGTCTCAGAATGAATAGGGCAGCATTTCCTCTTTTTCTGTTTTCGGGAACAAATTGTGAAAGATTGAGATTACACGTTCTTTGAGTATTTGATAAAACTCATCTGTGTTTTGTTGTTGTTGTTTTCTAGTGAGGCATGGCCAAGGGGAATATATACCTTAAGTTTTAATGAGGTCTGTTTAGGTTTTCACTTTCTTCTTAACTAGATTACATATTTCAGGAGGTCTTCTGTTTCTTCTAAGTTTTCAACTTGATAGTCATAGTCTTTAAAAACCAGTATGAAATAGTATGAAAAGTCAGAGTATTTCTTGATTTTCAAAAAAATGTCTGCTGTACCTATAATGACATTCAATATTTCATCGTAATAGTATTTGTGCCTTTTTCATGACCAGTTTTGCCAGAGATCTCTGTTTTCGTTTTGGCAGCATGTTTTCCTTTATTTCTACATCTTGTCTAAAAAGATTTCTTACTTAATAGATGCATTATTCATTGAAAGTGAATTTAAAGTTTCTAAGCATGTTTTTTTCAGTAATTTTTTATGAATTACAAGTCAATTTTTTGTTTGTTTGTTTGTTTGCTTGATAGGGCTGCCCCCCTGGCATATGGAAGTTCCCAGGCTAGGGGTCAAATCAGAGCTGCAGCTGCCGGCCTCCACCACAGCTCCCAGCAACACCGGATCCTTAACCCACTGAGCGAGGCCAGGGATCAAACTCGACCTCATGGTTCCTAGTCAGATTCGTTTCCGCTGAGCCACGACAGGAACTCCATAATTTAATTAAATTTTGATCAGGGAACATGACCTGTATGATATTATGTCTCTGACATTATTCCTCGAGATTTATTCTGTAGTTTTATCCACAGTCAATTTTTATAGATAATGTATGCTTGAAAAGAATTGTTTTCTAGTTACTGATGATAATATAGTTATGTCAACTTCCAGTTTTTATGTTTATACTATTTACCTTTTACACATCTTTCAGACATGAGTAAAATATAATTTCCAATCAAGATTTTAATTTCTGATACTGTTTTGTGCGTGTGTGTGTGTGTGTGTGTGTGTGTGTTAAAACACCTAACACACTTGGGAGAAAAAAGGACCCAATTATTCTGTCCAAAAGACTCTCCATTACTCGGCCAGGTCATTTTCTGGTATTCGAGAAAGGATCCTCGTTTGCAAGGTTTTTAAAGCCTGAATTTGTTGTAACTGTAGAGGAGAAATTAAAGCAGGAAGTTAGATTTGCGTCTTGATGCTGGTTTTACAAACTTCATTGAGAATTTTTTTTTATTTTTGGTAAATTAGGAAGCATAGTTTCAATTCTGTCTTTTACTATGAATTAGACAATTTCCTAAGTCGCCCTTTCTGAGAAGTAGAACCGACGGACGCACCTCGATTAGGATTTTTCTGCAGCGCTCATGCCTCGGGGGATCTTGGGCCGAGGAAGGCTGCTGGATCTCGCCTGCGACTTTTGGGAGGTCGGGAACCGTCCTTTCATTGCTTTGCGGTGGACACACCGTTATCTCATCTCTGGGACCTACCTTCCTGGAGATTTCACCCACACTGGACTTCCTCTTTCCTTGTACGGAAACTACTCTTCATAGGACCCTAATAAGCAAAAGGGACAAGTTCTTAGCTCAGCTGAGGGAGTCCCACCACAACATCACATTTTTGCACGCCATCTTTCGGATTTATCTTTGTGTGGTCACTGGTCGCACCACATGTTTGGGCACTATATAACACTATACCAAAGAACACGCAAAATACAAATTTTAAAATAATCAGACGAACTCTAAATTTTTTTCCGTCCAAAGGTTCTCTGATTTTAAGTTCTTCCCTTTTTTTTTTTTTTCCCTAAGAGTTTATCTAAACTAACAACTATAGACGGACACTTCAGGTGCATCCAACAAGTCCTTTCTTTCTCTCAGAAGAGTTAACCCCAGGGAGCAATGAAAAAGGATCCAGATTTACTCCATTTCGCCAGCTGCCCTTTGCGGCTGGCTGTTCCATCCAGTGGTCTCTCTGGCCATCCGCTAAGCAGGCGCTCCCTCTGTGGTTCAGAGAAGACGGAAAGAAGCAATTCTAGTCAATTGATGGTTATGAGTTTGTGTCAGTGGACTGCGGTTCTATGTTGGTACCATGTGCAGAGTATTACATTAAAAAAAATCAGATTCTAGGGAAGTCGTGCGGTACTAAAACTTAATTTTTATTCAGGGGTTCACAACTCAAAGCTCAGGTGAGTATGAAGTAGGTAGCAGCACTGGTCAAGACAGAGTTCTCTAGGGGTTCCCTGATGGCCTAGAGATTAAGGACTCAGCGTTGTCACTGTTGTGGCTTGGGTTGTGACCCAAGGAACTCTGGATGTAGGGGGAGCGGCCAATAAATAAATAAATAAATAACAAGTTACCCTAAAAAAATAGAGTTATCTGGCTGACAGTCTGTGGGGCACACGTGCTCTTTTTAGGCACATGTCCTGGTGGGCAGTAGATTGGGAGACATTCTGGTCCAAGCACGAGTGCCAGAGGTTTAGCTGATCCCAGGGCACCCCCACACTTAAATCTGTGCATCACCAAAGATCCCCTGGTGTCCTCCTGGAGATTTACCTGCCACTGGTCACTGATGGTCCAAGGCCAGGAGGTTCTAGGTATGGGAAGGAGGTGTGACGTTTCCAAGGGAAACTTCTACTTCTTTGGAGAAACACAATAGTTTAGTTAAAAACAGCATAGAATTGAGAGTCAGAAGGTCTGATGTGTCGTCTTTGCATCAGTCAAGGTTCTCCAGAGAATCAGAACTAATATCTAGGCATAGAAACTAAGGAATTGGCTTCCATGATTAGGGAGGCTGGGGGCTCAGAAAGGTTAACGCCGAGGGTGTCAGCGCTTTCTCCAGACCAGGAAGCATCTGCCCTCAGCGCCCAGCTGAGCTGTAGTGGAGAATATGCCAGATTGTGCTTAAATTGGACAGTGGTCAATTTCAAAGTATGAGCAGGCATTGCTAAACTAGAGAGGGTCTCTTTTTGACCCATAAAGTCTAGGAATTAGCCTCACCCCTCATTTGTGAATTAAATAAAGTCTGGATGTCCCATAGCTCTTCTTGTCCCTGAAGAAGAGATGCGATTATCTCTTTCAGCTTCTGCTTTCAGTTTCGCTCTGATCGTTATCTCTTTGAAAAGTGTCTTTAGTCACCACTCCACCTTACAAATTAAACACAATTTGTAAAATAAATCTCAAAAAAAAAAAAAAAGGCAAAAATATCGTATATGTCAAGAGTCTAGTGCAGAGAGTTCCCTGGTGGCCTGGTGTGTAGGCCTCTGGCCTTTTTACCACTAGAGCCTGGCTTCAAGCCTTGGTCTGGGAACCGAGAGCCCACATCAACCTGCTGCATGCCGTGGCCAACAACAACAACAACAACAAAGAGGAGGCCCTCAGTAAATGGCTTACCATCCTTAATATTTGTATCATAATTGATCTCTTCTAGAATGAGCAACTGCCGCTTACTAAGACTTGACTCTGTGCTAAGGGGGCCGCGTGCATTTTCTCACTTAATTCTAACAACATTCGTATGAAGTACTGTGTTGGTCAGGGCTCTGCAGAGAAACAGAACTAGGCAGTCCGGCTCTCAAGGCTGGTCTCGGGTTATTATGTGCACTCTTTGGAGGGCATAGGTCATGTCATTGGTTGATTTTATTTCTCAGAACAGGACACGTTTTTCTTCTGGAAACCCTGATGATCTTACTATTAAGCCACATACATTTCATTGAGAGAAGTATGTTTGTTCTTTCAAACAATTCACGAGGATAGGTAAGAATTGAGCCACTCATGGTCGAGGGCTACCACTTACAGACGCCCTCTCCCCAGCCCGAGGTCCTTCTCTAGCCTGGTGGCCCTTGATGCCGTCACCCAGGTTGCTTCCATCTGCCTGATGGAGACCAGACTCCCTGTCTCTGCAAAGACACAGTTGTATGAGACACCTGATCCAGTAATTTACTGATGTTCAGAGGTAAAGGCATACTCTCCTTTTTCACTATCTTACTGCTGCTAAAATCAGAAATGCAAATATGTTCTCTCGCAGCACTTGGGAAGTAGGATTCCACATACCACCTTTGTGGACCGAATCCCCTCGCAGGTATTCATTATTCTCTTTCCTTATTGCTGTAGAACTCACTGAAATTTCCAATGCACCAAAATTTTTTTTTATTATGTAACATTTGTTATAGAAGAAGAATTTTGTAATGAAAGTGTACGTTGTGAGTATAATAATAAAAATGAACAACTGTGATTCCAAACAAGCTTAAAAATGAAAATTTTATCCTCACCACCCACTCCACCTGGATGGCCCTGCCCCAGCCCATCCCTCTCAGCTTTATTTCTTATGTCTCTGAATTGTATACTTTTCTTGTTAAGACTAGAAAGACCCGAAACACTTTGTGACTTGAAAAAAAAAAAAAAATCAGTTCTAGTTCTCTCCACACACAAAATAAGCCTGCTCTCCATGGCAGGCACCCCCCACCCAAACCCATGCTTCCCGTACATTTAAATAGAGGCTACAATTATTACTTCTCTATTTAGAGATTATTGTGGTTTCAGTTTTCACTGTGTCCCTGCGGGTTTTCTGTTTGGCTGCCATTATAAATGTCTCTTTTATTCCCCCATGTGGTCACTTTCTTAAGTACCTCGGGTAGCACACCTGTGGAATGCCCTTTGACTGCCCATCCTCCAGCTCGAGGATGTTCCGATGTTTCGTTCCATGCCAGGGAGAGGAATCGCGCAGGGATGATTTTGGTTCTGCGAACCGTGAGGGAGGCCAAGAGAACATTCATCTCTTCGACGCCGCAATGTGTCAAGTTTGGGGCCAGTAATTTCCCCGTTCAAAGTGCCTGTTAGGCAGTTGTCATTCTGTCTGGATGGCAGGTGAGAAAGCTGCAGCTCGCAGAGGTGGTCGCCGTGGGTCTCGCAGGGACTGGGTGGTGGAGCCAGTATGTGAGTCGGAGTGTCCCGTGGGCGTCTGATGGGTTGGTGGCAGCGCCGTCTAATGAAAATCAGGCGGTGTCGTTCCTAGAAATCGGCCTTCCCCCTTCCTTGTGGAAATGGAAATGCCAAAATGTCCTGTTCGTTCACGTCACAGGGATTTTGTGGCGTTTAGGGAGCAATACTTAGAAGTTCAGAGGTCAGATGCTGGGTCATCCAATGTGCGGTTCATGTTAGTTTCAGGTGCTCGGGCGCTGAGTGGACATTTAGTTCCGGGTCATCACGTATGGAGACCAGAGAAGCGGAGCACCTCTAATTCGGACAGGACCCCAAACTTCGGGGCACCCTGTGCTCACTCATTTCCATTGGCCAGATCTGCTCCCACAGACCGGCTTGTACATCTGCCTCCCTCCCACCCCTGCAGGTCCTCTCTCCTGAATGATGCAGAAACAGGACTCTGGGGTGGGGGGGACCCAAGCGTAAGACCCCCAGCGCACAAACTCAGTAGTAATCAGCTCACTAATATTTTAATACAGTGTCGATTCTATATCAGTAAATATAAAAGTACATTAACTCATCACAGAGTTCCAAGGTACAGCCATCAGGGAAACAGCTTTTAAACACAGAATGATGGTCACAGCTTTGGGAGCATTTCAGAAACGAAAAAGCTCGTGTGTCATAAGTGGCACCTACCAGTACCTTTCCCGCCCCTTCTCCTTGGGTCAAAGGATCCCAGTAACTCAAAATGACCATCCTTCTCCAGCTGCGCTCTGCCTCTGGAATTAAGTTGTTTTCTTCCACAACCTGCTGATGGGCCTTGGCCATGAGAATCCATGTGTGCGTGTCATAGCCTTCTGAAGGTGGTTTGAAGATTTACTCCCACCCCGTTGATAAACTTCCTCCTTCTTAACGGTTTTCTAGACTCCAATCCTAATCATTGCCTTCTTTCCAAATTCGCCACCTATGTTGCTCAGGAAGCACAAGTAGTTAGCAACCACAGAGGCTGGTTCTCACCAACTGCTGGATTCAACCTGCAGAGAACTGGACAAAGCCCAGCCAGCCCTCTTGGTGGCCTAGAGCCACTCCAGCGTGAAGAAAGTGCACTCAATTTGTATTGTGAAAATTGTACCCCGAACAGTCTCAGGAAGTATCACAGCTTCCTGATCGCAAACCCAGATAAAGTCGAAGGCCACAGCTGCTAAGGACAAAAGCCACCAACCCCCCCAAATGAAGAAAAAAACGACATCTAAGGGCTGCAGCTGTGAGAAAGTCCCACCAGATATATCATGATCTAGAAGAGAATTCAGATAAGGCGTTTTGTCTCTCTTGCAAATAAAGATCACCTGGCACTTTGGATTAGGAGGAAAATAGGGCGAGCTGAGAGTTCTGAGTTAATGCAGTCGGTTTCTGCATGACCATTTCACCGCAGAGCATTTTGCATCTGCAGCAGCATGTCAGGGTTGAGGCGATGGGAGCCTGTGAGTTGGGACACAGAGATGGAAACACTTACCCTTAAAATCTCTTCTCTGCTCAACCTGCTTTCCGTGCCTGCTGTTAAATATAAAAGCCACTGCGTACTCTTAATATGAAGAAGAAGGACTCTGCTGCTTGAAAAGGAGATCAAGGTTGGTTGCAAAGGGCAGAGTTCAAATTCCCTTGCTGCCTGGTTTTATGACTTTGGACATAGTTGCTTAGTTGCTTTATTTGTTAAATGCAAAGAATAGTATCTACTATCAGAACTGGGAATGATACCTGCAAAAATACCTGAGCCAGAGCAGGCATGCAACATGTAAAAGTTATTATGTTGCTCTTGGTAACCAGTGACCCTCTGAGTTATCACCCAGCATCCAATCTGAGCCATGGCAGGGCTGGGAACTTGCATTTCTGGTGGCATTCTAGATTGGATATTGGAAGCAATCCTCCAGATTGAGGCAACTAACATTCTGGGCAAAATATTTTTAACTGTTTGTTAATACAACCAAAGTAAGGAATTTGTCGGTTTCAAAATCAGTAGTGAAAGTAGGAAATCCGGTCAGGAAGCAAGTGCCAAGCTGGCTGTCACCCTTTTTTCAAACTCCAGAGAATCCTTGCTCCTTGATGCCTGCCTGAAGCTGAGCATGGAGCTGGGTGATAAAGCCTGGGCTGAACAAGGTGGAGAATCTAATAGAAAACCCACTCCGTTACCCTCCGGGCAAGGATGAGTGAAAAAATCACACCGCACGGGAGGAGAAGAAATGCCCATTTTCACCGAGCCGCTGGTGAAAAGGACACACTCTCCCTCAAGAATACGTAAATCATGCTGGTATTCACATGTGTCTTCTGTCAGGATTCGCTTTCATTTAAATGCTGAATTTTAGGTTAAAATTTTAATCTAACCGTCGTCCCAGATTGGTAGCATCCCCAGCAACTGCTAGAAACAAATGCAAATTTCTCTGGAGAAATTTTGCTTTAATTCAGGTCGCAAAGAATTCCTGCCAGTTGACGTCTAAGGAAAGTGGGCAGCTTACAAGTTAAAAAATACCGCAAGATGAACCCTGAGAACGAGACACCGCGAATGAGAACCATTGGAAATAAATTCCAGCAAGTACAGATCCACATATTTCAGGTGTTGGAATTATTGACACACAAGAGGAAACACCTATGTTTAATATAGTTAAAGAGGTTAAATGTTTGAATTTATGAGCAGAGAAGGATGACAATGAAGGATGACCAAGCAGATTTGAAAACAAATAGAACTTCCAGAAATAAAAAGGGAAAAAAGAATATATGGGGTAATTAAAAAAAATATATAGGAAGATGTTCGATGCAAATCTAGCCATATCAACAATCCCACCATGTATAAGGGTAAATGATTTAAACCAGGGCCGTCCAATACAGCAGCTACTAGACATATAAAGTGGCTATTGAGCAATTGAAATGTGGCTAGTGTGACCAAGGAGCTGACTCTTAAATTTTATTTATCTATCTATTTATTTATTTATTTTGGTCTTTTGTCTTTTTTTTTTTTTTTTTTTAAGGCGTATGGAGGTTCCCAGGCTAGGGGTATGGAGGTTCCCAGGCTAGGAGTCCAATCGGAGCTGTAGCCACCGGCCTACACCACAGCCACAGCAACACCAGATCCAAGCGCCGTCTGCAGCCTACACCACAGCTCACAGCAATGCCAGATCCTTCACCCACTGAGCAAGGCCAGGGATCGAACCCGCAACCTCACGGTTTCTAGTCAGGTTCATTTCCCTTGCGTCACGACGGGAACTCCTGATTCTTAAATTTTAATTAATTTAAGTTTAAACAGGCAAACGTGGCTGGTGGCTACCTAAAGTAGAGAAGAAGAAAAATCTTAATAACCCCAGTCCCACTTTAAGAAACTACACGTGGAAGAACGTGTTATCCCTCAAGTAAGCAGCAGAAAGACCATAAAAAGCTAAGACCAGAAATCAGTGAAAGGAAAACAGAAACCATAAGCCTGTAGCTGGACGATCAAGCACCTTTACCAGGTTGCCATATCAAGAATGAGAAAGGTAGCATCACTGCAGAGTCTAGAGAAAGCAAAAGGATAATAAGGAAATTATGAATAATTGCATGTCCATAAATGCGACAACTTAGAAGCAGATAACTTCACTGAAAGATACAAACTGCCAAACTTCGCTCGAGGAGAGATGGCCTGAATTAGCCTTATAGCTTCTTACAAATTGGAACTTAGGCCTTCCCACAAAGAAAGCCCCCCGACTGGTAAATTCTACCGAACATTTATGGAATAAATAGTAAAAATTCTATAAAAACTCTTCCGGTTAAGAGGAGGGAATGCTTATCACATTCTATGAAGCCGTTATTAACTTGATACCTAAACCAAAGAAAGACAGCATAAGGAGACTACTGATCAACATCCCTCATAAACATAGACGCAAGAATTCCTAACAGCTTTAGTCAACCAAATCCCAAAATACGTAAAAGAGATAACATATCATAATCAGGAGGGGTTTATTCCAGGAACATAAGCTTGGTTTGACATTTAAAAATTAACTAATAAAATTCACCATTACTGACAGACTGAAAAATGGAAAAACCATATATTTGTCACAATAGATGCAGGAAGAGCATTTGACAAAATTCAGCATTTTTCCTGACAAAAATTCTTAGCAAACTCGTACCAGATGAGAACTTCCTCAACATAAGTAAAGGACATAGAAAATCTACAGCTATAGCATCATCCTTAACGCTGAGAAACTGAAAATCCTTGCCCTCTGGGATCAGGAGTAAGGCATGTAGGTTTGTTCTCACCATTTCTTTCTTTTTTCTCTTTTTTTTTTTTCTAGGGCTGTACCCATGGCATATGGAAATTCCCAGGCCAGGGGTCGAGTAGGAGCCACAGCCGCGGGCCTACATCCCAGCACAGCAATGCAGTATCTGAGCTGCGTCTGTGACCTACACCGCAACTCAGGGCAATGCCAAATCCTTAACCCGCTGAGTGAAGCCAAGGGGTGGAACCCGTGTCCTCATGGATCCCAGTTGGCTTCATTACTGCTGAGCCACGACAGGAACTCTCTGTTCTCACCATTTCTATTCGAAATTGTACTAGATGTTCTAGCCAGTGCAATAAGTCAAAAAAAAAAAAAAAAAAAGAATTTAAAGGTGTACATATAGCGAAGAAAGAAGGTGAAAAAACTGTCTTATTTGCTGACATCATAATTATCTTTGTAGATAATCCATGGACTCTAAAAAAATAACTTACTAGAACTAATTTATGAATTTAGCATGAGTTCAGGATACATGATCATAGTGCAAAAAATTATATTTCCATATATAAGTAATGAAGAATTAGAAATTAAAATTAGCAAAAGCAGGAGTTCCCGTCGTGGCTCCGTGGTTAACGAATCCGACTAGGAACCATGAGGTTGAGGGTTTGATCCCTGCCCTTGCTCAGTGGGTTGACGATCCAGTGTTGCCATGAGCTGTGGTGTAGGTCGCAGACGCGGCTGGGATCCCGAGTTGCTGAGGCTGCGGCGTAGGCCGGTGGCTACAGCTCCGATTGGACCCCAAGCCTGGGAACCTCCATATGCCGCAGAAGCAGCCCAAGAAATGGCAAAAAGACCAAAAAAAAAAAAAAAATTACAAAAGCAACACCATTTACAATAGCATAAAAATATGAAATAGAAATAAATTGATAAAGGATGTAACAATAACTATATAATGGTAACTATAAAACGTTGGTGAAAGAAACTGTAGAAGACCTAAAAAGATGAAAAAGATGGAGAGAGATGTCATGTTCATGGAACAAAAGACTTGAGAGGTTAAAATATCTTTTCCAAATTCATTTACTGTCCCAATTAAAATCCCCAAAGGGGAGTTTTTTCTGTGGTGCAGTGGGTTAAGAATCTGACCACTGGTTGCTTTGGAGACCTGGGTTTGATCCCCAGCCTGGCACAGTGGATTCTAGGATCCTGAGTTGCTGCAGCTACAGCTTTGATCCAATCCCTGGAACTTTCACATGCTGAGGGTATGGCCATTAAAAAAAAAAAAAAAATCCCAAAGGCTTTAAAAAAATAACGAATTGACTGCCTGATTCTAAAATTTACATGGGAATAAAAAGGATAACTAAAATAATTTTGAAAACAAGACGAAACCAGAAAACAAAAATTTGGAGTAATTACACTACTGGATCTCAGAACTTATTATAGGAGTTCCCATCATGGCTCAGTGGAAATTAATCTGACTAGTATCCATGAGAATGTGGGTTTGATCCCTGGCCTCGATCTGTGGGTTAAGGATCTGGCATTGCCATGAGCTGTGGTGTAGGTCACAGCCATGGCTTGGATCTGGCATTGCTGTGGCTGTGGCATAGGCTGGCAGCTGCAGCTTTGATTCAATCCCTAGCCTGGGAACTTTCATGTGTCATGGGTGCGGCCCTGAAAAGCAACCCCCCCCCAAAAAAAAACCCTGAAAAGCAAAAAAAAAAAAAAAACTTACAAAACTACAGTAATTGGGACAGTATGGTATTGATGTTACGATGGACAAATTAATATAACAATAGAGAGTCAAGAAAGAGACAAAGGCATATAAAGTTAACTGACTTTCAACAAAGATTCCAAGGTAATTCAGTGGGAGGGAACAATCTTTTCAACAAATGATGTTGGAACACTCGAGTAGCCATATAGAAAAATATTAGCTTGAATCTGCATCCTACCAATAAAAGTTAACTCAATGTATCATTGACTAAAATATATAGAATTAAAACAATAAAATTTCTTGATGTAAATGTACAAGACAATCTTACCTTGGCTTTGTCAAAGTTTTTTTTTTCTGTTTTGTTATGATTTAAAATTCATTTGCTTTAAATTTTAGATGATTCATCAAAGATTTTTAAAACTATCCACAAAAATCATAACCATAATAGAAAACCTCCATAAGCTGGATTCCATCAAAATTTAAAACTTTTCCTCTTTGAAGAAGACCATTAAAACATGAAAAGGCAAGCTACGAACTGGAAAAAGGTATTTGCAAAATATATATATCTGACAAAATTCTTATATCTAGAATATGTAAAGAATTACTATAATTCAATAAGAAGAACACAACAAACCAATTTAAAAGTAGGCAAAACATTTAAACAGACATCTCACCAAAGGAGATATATGGATGGCAATAAACGCATGAAAAGATGCTCAGCATCCTTAATTAAACCTTAGAGAAATGCATATTAAAACCACAGTGTGAGGCAGTCACGTATCTACTAAAATGACTACTAGCAAAAAGCCTCATAATACGACATGCTGGCAAGAATGCGGAGAACTGGAACTCTCATTCCCTGCTGGTGGGGGTGTAAAATGGTGCAACCACTTTGGAAAACCCTCTGGCAGTGTCTTAAAAAAAGTTGGACCTACACGTCTTACATAATTCAGCAATTCCATTCCTAAATATTTACCCAAGAAAGGAAAGTGCTTGTCCATAACAAGTTGTACATGAGTGTTCATAGCAACTTAGCTTGTAATAGCCAAGAGCTGGCAATATCCAACAAAGTGAACAAAATGAGCAGCGTTATAACCACACAATGGAGCACTATTCAGTAACAACAATGGCAAATAGACATAATGGCATGGACAAACTTCAGAATAATTTTGTTGAGTGAAAGAAATTAGACACAAAAAAGAAGTCATGCTATATAATTCCACATGTAAGGTTCTAGAAAATGCAAATTAGGAGTTCCCGTTGTGACGCAGTGGTTAAAGAATCCGACTAGGAACCATGAGGTTGCGGGTTCGATCCCTGCCCTTGCTCAGTGGGTTAACAATCCGGCGTTGCCGTGAGCTGTGGTGTAGGTTGTGGACGTGGCTCGGATCCTGCGTTGCTGTGGCTCTGGCATAGGCCAGTGGCTATGGCTCCGATTCGACTCCTAGCCTGGGAACCTCCATATGCCGCAGGAGTGGCCCAAGAAATAGCAAAAAAAGACAAAAAAAAAAAAAAAAAGAAAAAAAGAAAATGCAAATTAATCCTAATGATAGCAAATCATGATTGATTGACAAGGGGTAGTGGTGGGGAAGAACTAGAGAAAAGAGTCATAAGTGGCATGAGGACTTTTATAGATGAAGGATTTGTTTATTATACTGGTTTGGTGATGATTTCATGAGAATATGCATATGTAAAATTCATCAAATTGTACACTTTAAAGATGTACCGTTTATCGTATGTTAATTATGCCTCAGTAAAGCTGTATCAAAAACCCTCAGTACATTAAGAAGAAATTAGACATAGCTGAAGAAAGAATTATAAAACTGGAGCTGAAGATATTATCTACATATACTAGACTGAGGTAAAAAGAGGGACGTATTAGAAAGAGACGAAGGCTAGTGTGAAAGTCCAACAAACAGAGTTCCAGGAAAACATGAGAATGTAAAACAGGAGTTCCTATCGTGGCTCAGTGGAAACGATCCGACTAGTGTCTATGGGGATGCAGGTTCAATCCCTGGCCTCGCTCAGTGGGTTAAGGATCCAGCGTTGCTGTGGCTGTGGTGTAGGCTGGCGGCTACAGCTCTGATTTGACTCCTAGCCTAGGAACCTCCATGTGCTGTGCGTGTGGCCCTTAAAAAAAGAATGTAAAAGGACCAGTATTTCTGAGATCCAGGAAAACCCAGTGCATTTCAAACAGCATGTATAAAGAGAAATTCTCCCCTTAGACACATCATAGTGAAATCACAGTGAAACAGCAGAATACAAACTGAGAGGGCGGGCGGGGGTGGGGAGAGGAGAAAGGGAGTGTGTTCAAGTAAGCAGAAACCAAAAATCACCTACCAAATATGAGCAATTAGGCTAATGATTCACTTTGGTGGGCCTTTTATTCAGTGAATTTTATTATATTTAATAAATGGTACAACCACCATCACAACCTAATTTTTGAACCTTGCCTTCCCAAACCCGCAGCCCATCCTTCCCCGGCAGCATGTCTCCTTTGGTCGCCGTAAAAGATTCAAAGTCGGTGAGTCCGCTTCTGTTCTGTAAATAAGTTCATTGTATCCTTTTTTTAGATTCCACATCTAAGTGATAGCATAAGATGTTTGCCTCTCGCTGACCAACTTCACTTAGCATGATAACTTCTAGGTCCATCCATGTTGCTGCAAGAGAAATTATCCCCTTAGACACACATGGTGAAATCAAAGTGAAACAGCAGCATACAAATTGACAGAGAGAGAGAGAAAGATAGAGGGAGTGTGTTAAAGCAGCCAGAGAGAAATGAAAAATCTCCTCTTAGAGTAATAATTCACTTTTTTTTTTTTTTTCTTTTTAGGGCTGCACCTGCAGCATGTAGAAGTTCCCAGGCTAAGGGTCCAATCGGAGCTGCACCCGCCAGTCTACACCACAGCCACAGCCACGCCAGATCCGAGCCGCATCTGCAACCTACACCACAGCTCGTGGCAATGCTGGATCCTTAACCCACTGAGTGAGGCCAGGGATCAAACCCACATCCTCATGGACACTATGTTGGGTTCTTAACCACTGAGTCACAACAGAAACTCCCTAATAATTCACTTTGTAAGAGCAACTATGCAGGAGAATTCATTCTAAGCATTTGCTCAATGTGCTAAGAGAAAATAGCTATCCATCTAGAGCTATAAAGCTTTATTTCAAGAAAAGGGATTATATAAAGGATATTTACAAGAAATCTGAAAATGAGAAAAGCAATACAAGCATCCTTCTCTCCTCCCAATAACTTGAGAGAATGTATCACCCCGAGACTCTCACTAAAGGAAATCCTAAAGGCTGTACTTTAGCAGAATAAAAAATGAAAAGTCTGAGGTGCAAACAGGAATTTTGAATATACCATATTGGTAAGTATGAGGTCATAGCTCAGCACACACTGACTACGGAAAGACAGACTTACCACAACATCCAATTTTTGGAGGGAAGATAGACCAGGATAAAAATACTGGGCTTCTACTGGAATTAAAACTGTCCAATGTCCTTGATTATTTAGGACTAAGGTAAAGATATTGACTGCAGACTTTAAGTTGGCATGCTAAACTAGCTAGTGTTATCTCTGAAATAATCAGCAGTGCATATACTTTCCAGAGGGAAATGAAAGTAGGAAAAAAAAAATCAATTCAAGAGGCGGCCAAGCAAAAAAGAGGGAAAAAAAAAAAGGTAACAGATCTAGAGTATTTAGAATAGTGCCTGGCATGTTATCACTTTAATAATAATTATTCTTCTTTATTATTTAGTTATTAAAATAATCACTATTATATACTATAATATTTTTATTATTATTATAATTTTTATTTCTGTGTTGATAAATCTCTCCGTAGCATTCAAGACAAGGACCCTTTAATAGGCAGGTTCTACAGGTTCTGATTAAAGTTCTAATTAAAAGGCAGTGATTTTCCGGAATTTAAAAGTTCTATTATTTTTATGGTGTACAGCTGCAGGCCACTTATTTCACCCTCTGGCCTCAGTTTCCTTATCTGTGAAGTGGGAGAGTGAGCTGGAGAGGGTTGGAGGAGAAGTGCAAATTGGATGGTTCTGCTTTTGGTTTTGTTTAAATGCATTTTATTTTTGGATGACCTGCATGACATGTTTTTTCCCCTCCAAAACAATGCCTCTGCTCCAAAACAAAACAAAACAAAAAACTAGAAAAATCAGTGTGGGCGTTCCCTCTGTGGCTCAGTGCTAACAAACCGGACTAGTATCCATTAGGATGCAAGCTTAATCCCTGGCCTCGCTCGGTGGGTTAAGGATCTGGTGTTGCCGAGAGCTGTGGTGTAGGTGGCAGATCTGGCTCAGATCCTGTGTTGCTGTGGCTGTGGTGTAGACTGGCAGCTGTAGCTCTGATTCGACCCCTAGCCTGGGAACCTAAAAAGCAAACAAAACAAAACAAAACAAAACAAACCCAAACAAACAAAAAACAAACCAAAACAACAACCACAACAAATACCACACACACACACACACACACACACACACACACACACACACACACAAAATCAATGTCAAAATAAAGAAGAGCTCAAGATACCACCAGCTCCACTTTTCTTTTCTTTCTTTTCTTTTTTTTTTTTTTTGCTTTTTAAGGCCACACCCATGGCACATGGAAGTTCCCAGGCTAGGGGTTTAATCGGAGCTGTAGCCGCTGGCCTACACCACAGCCACAGCCACGTCGGATCCTTAACCCATTGAGCAAGGCTAGGAATTGAACCAGCAACCTCAGGGGTCCTAGTTGGATTCATTTCCTCTGCGCCACAATGGGAACTCCAGTTCCACTTTTCTAAGTCCTAGTTGTTGTGTAGATGAGAAGCAGCAGCCAGCCAGTTATGATTGACGGTGACATACACAGTAACAGGCAAATTTGTTAGCATTTTTTCCATTTCTAAACCATCCTTAAAGAAAATCATATATGCAGTCACACCATCCTCATAGCAGTCCAGCAGAGTGGCCATGCCATCTGGATTCATTTTTCACCAATGAAGAACTGACAGGTTTTGAAATTAGCAAGGATGTGCTTGATTTGTTCTGCATCTCCTGTGATAAAAGGTTTTAATCATCTTTCTGGTCTCTGCTCCTTAAGTTTCCCTTTGACTTGACTTCATGCAGTCTCTCTTTTTTGGCTTCACCCAGGCATGCAGAAATTTCCAGGCCAGGGGTGGCACCCGAGCCACAGCAGGGACGACACCAGATCCTTAACCACTAGGTCACCAGGGAACTCTAACTTCATGTAACCTCTGACGTCCTTCTTGTGGGCTTCTTTTGCCAGCTGGTTTCCTGCAAGGGATGGTTCGTAACATATGGACACCAGTGATGACTGGCTTTCTGTCCCTTTGCCCTCCAGCCTTCAGCGGTGGCACTGCCGCCCGTGAGCGAGTCTGTCCCACTGACCATCCTCCAGACAAAGCCCACTGCCATCTCCTGGGTCTCGTGGATGTCAGAGAACGTCTCATGCCCGCTGACCTAGTCCTGGTAGAGGACTATGATGCTGGCTTAGAGCTGGGCATGAGGCTCGGGGGCGGTGCTGGAGGTGAGGGGCGGGGAGGGTTCTGTATTTTTAAATCCTCATGAACCAAAAGAAGGAGGAAATCTCCTGACTCAGACCAAAAAAAAAAAGGGAGAGAGAGAAAGAAAAAGAAAACAGGGGTATAGGTTCTTTGAGAGAGTGGCCTTTTTACAACACTCACCACAGACACAGAAGTTCCGTTCCCACTGAGTAGGCAGCAGTAAATCTTTTACCTCATTCCAGACCCTGATAAGCTTGGAGGCCCCCGACCAGGGACAAAGGAAAGCCCCCCACTCAAGGAGTTTGTCAAAGGCCCCCTCTCTGGCCAGGATGCAAAGGATGCCAGAGGCTGTCAGAGGAGCCTCAGGCTCAGAGCCTGGGCTGGGCTGCCAGACGGAGTGAAGCCAGCACCCAAACCCACCTCCCTTCCCCTAATTACAAAGGACTTTTCAAATGCACCCCGGGACTTGTCATCCTTCTAATTCACAGATGCAAATGCCTCCACCTTGTGCCTTTGACACACACGGATGGAAGCGATGATGCCTTCCAGGTGTTGCTGAGGGAACTCGGGAATGAAAGGAGCTGGGGGGGATGGCCCAGAGCCTCTTGGGAGGTTCCTTCCTTCGCAGTTGGGTGGGGGGTGATTCCTTCCTTCCCCAAGAATGGTTTTATCTCATCTGCCTTGAAACGGCTCCACTGCGGATTGCCGTTATCGCTAAAACATTTACGGAACTAAATCAAGTTCCTCCTCCACGGCTTTTGAAGATGAGATCTGACCTGAGAGCAGGGTCTCAAGCAGCAGGAGCTGTGTGTGAGGGTGTCCATCAGAGCAGCTTAAACTCGTGGAATGGTGCTCCCGTCCTAGCGCAGTGGAAAAGAATCTGACTAGGAACCATGAGGTTTGGGGTTCAATCCCTGGCCTCGCTCTGTGGGTTAAGGATCTGGTGTTGCTGCAAGCGGTGGTGTAGAAGGCAGACGCCGCTTTGATCTAGTGTGACTGTGGCTGTGGTGTAGGGCAGTGGCTGTAGCTCTGATTGGACCCCTAACCTGGGACCCTCCATACGCCGTAGGTGCGGCCCTAAAAAGCAAAAATAAATAAATAAAAAAAATAAAATCGTGGAATATCAGTAAAAGCCCATCAGCAGAATCACGGACTGTATATTGTAAGGCCCAGAATTTGACATGAAACAAATCTGTGTTAAGTATAGTAATTTTAGTGTATGTAGGGGACGAAATTGGAGGAATGTGGGCCGGAATGTCATAGTGATACTTGGGGACGGGGTGAAGTGGGCTGGAATTTGGGGAGATTTCACTGCATGTGCTGTGTTTGCAGTGTTTCAATTTTATATAATTTTGTATTCGTTTTGGATCAAAAGAAAAAAAAAAAAAAGGAGGAAAGAAAGAAAGAAGAACGGAAAGAAAGGCAGTATTTGAAAGATTTTCTGTTCGTGGCCCCGGGTCTTGATGTTGCATCCTCTCCTTAGCCAAGGTGAGGCCTGGTACTGCGATGCGTTCATGGTCAAGTGCCTTTTCCTCCTGACAGGCTCAGGTGATCCCATAGGTGCAGATTTTACTCCCCAGCACATGCAGCGGCTGATGGCCTTCATTGGGGAGGGTTCTGTTCTCAACAGAACTTATTGTAACAGTAATCTTGCAGGTACTGAAATACTTGAGGTAGCTCGCCATTTGACCACTGATTTTGTTGTTGTTGTTGTTGCTATTTTAGGGCCACACCTGAGGCATATGGAGGTTCCCAGGCCAGGGGTCGAATTGGAGCTATAGCTGCCAATAGCAACGTGGTTGACCACTGAATTTGAAATTTATTTATACAGCACTTTTGGTTAGATTGATTTTTTTTCTTTTTCTTTCTTCCTTCCTTCCTTTATTTCCTTCGTCTTTTAGGGCCACACCCATGGCATATGGAGGTTCCCAGGCTAGGGGTCAAATCAGACCTGCAGCTGCTGGTCTACGCCACAGCCACGGCAACACAGAATCTGAGCCACATCTGCGACCTACACCATAGCTCACGGCAACGCCGGATCCTTAACCTACTGAATGAGGCCAGGGATTGAACCTACATCCTCATGGCTGCTAGTCAGATTCCTTTCTGCTGAGCCAAGATGGGAGCTCTGACTTTTTTTTTAGAGTTTGTTTTTTTAAGGTACTCAATATATAAGGATATTTATCGTAGCAGAAAGAATGGAGAATTTCATGGTGCTGAGACTAAACGTTGACATAGACTACCCACTCAAAACTATGGCTCTTTCCATTTTTATTTATTTATTTATTTTTTCTCTTTTTGCCATTTCTTGGGCCACTTCCCGTGGCATATGGAGGTTCCCAGGCTAGGGGTCCAATGGGAGCTGTAGCCGCCGGCCTACGCCACAGCCACAGCAACGTGGGATCCGAGCTGTGTCTGCAACCTACACCACAGCTCACCGCAACACCGGATCTTTAACCCACTGAACAAGGCCAGGGACCGAACCCGAAACCTCATGATTCCTAGTCGGATTCGTTAACCACTGCGCCACAACGAGAACTCCTGGCTCTTTCCACTTCAAACATGTCTATAATGCACAGCTAGAAATTCTGACCTTGAATATCAGCTCAGTTTCCTGGATGTTTCCAGGGAATCTGTGTTCTTTTACTTTATGTCTAGAGACTCAGCCTAACACAACATGGTCTCTTCATGGGTTTTCTTGTTTGCGATATATTTCATTCATTCACTCACTCATTCAAGAAATAACTATTATTATCATCATTAAACAAAGTATAGCTCACATTTAATAAGTATAGACTACTTGCTGGTAGTTAACACAAGGTAACATTTAATGCACATTTATTACCTGCTGCTCTTTAATGCCTTCTCTTTGCCTGCCATTAGAGAGGATACAAGATGACCTAGACTCTGGAGGTATATACATGATCCGAATATAGCTCTGTGCTCAAAAGGAGGGTTAGATACTAAGTTATGCATTTGCTAGACTGAATAAATGACTTCCCACCAAGGAAATCAAGGAAAAGCTTTAGGAGAGAGATGGTATTTTTTTTTTTTTCCTTTTCATCATCACACCTGCAGCCTATGGAGGTTCCGTGTCTAGGAGCTGCAGCTGCAAGTCTACGACACAGCCATGGCAACACCAGCGTCAGATCCAAGCCACACCTGTGACCCTGCAGCTTGTGGCAACACTGGATCCTTAACCCATTGGACAGGGATTGAACCTGCATCCTCACAGAGACAAGGTTGGGTCCTTAACCCTCTGAGCCACAATGGCATGATATTGGAGTCTTTAAGCAAAAAAATTGGTCAAAGGAGAAGGGGGAGGAGGAACATTCCAGATAAGGCGGAAAGGCAGGGATGAGAACGTGCAGTGTCCTGGGAGCACTGGGGATGCAGGACAGAGTAAATGAAAGGGAGACGCAGGAAAAAATGCTAGAGGGGCAGATGCCTAGAATGTTCCACTTATAGGGCCAGGGAATCACTGATCCCAGCACCTTCATTTTACAGATGAAGGCACTAAATCCACAGAGAAAGGAAGTTCCCTCAGTTATTCGGCCACAGGGAGGGAATTAGATCTCAAGCTCTCCCCGTTCTCTTACCCGAGCTTCCCGTTAGGCTGGGACAGATCAAGAAATGCCGAGAGTGGCAGGCTAGAGCTTGGTGGTCATCTCAGTATAGAGGGGAGTTGCTGAAAGTTTTGAGGAAGGTGTGAGCAGCAAAAGTGAGGCAGGACTAGGATGATTTGGAAGTTTCCAGGCTAAGAAACTGAGAATCTGGAAATTACATTCGGGTAACTAATTTAATGTCACATGGTTTCTGTTAACACAGAATCAGATCTAGAAAAAAATGAGTAGTTCAATTAAAAACAATCAGTTTTTCTCAAAGGAACTATTGGATTGAATGTAACCTCTTAAAAAGTCTCATCTTGCTTTTTCACTGCCTGACTGCCCCCATCATGGGTCACATGCCCGCTCCAGGAAGGGCCTGTCTCAGTCTGCTCTGCCCTCCTGCCCACAGCGTTCCCACCTGCCTGAAGCCGACATCTGACAATGTGCAGGAGCAGATCTACAAACTGGCAAAGAAGGACCTGACTCCCTCACAAATCGGTGTGAGCCTGAAAGACTCACGTGGGGTTTGACAAGTGCTTTTCTTTTTTCTCGGGGCACACCCGAGGCATATGCAGGTTCCCAGACTAGAGGCTGAGCTGCAGCTGCCGGCCTATACCACAGCCACAGCAACGCAAGATCCAAGCTGAGTCTGTGACCTACACCCCAGCTTTTGGCAATGCTGGATTCTTAACACACTGAGTGAAGTCAGGGATTGAATCTACATCCTCATGGATCCTAGTCGGGTTCGTTAACTGCTGAGCCATGATGGGAACTCCTACAAGTACTGTGACAGCCAATAAAATCTTGAGAATTCTTGGGTCCAAAGGACTTGCTCCTGATCTTCCTGAAGAGCTCTACCATTTAATTAATTAACAAAGCTGTTGCTGCTGGAAAGCATCTTGAAAGGAACAGAAAGGATAAAGATTAATTCCATCTAATTCTGATTGCGAGTCATATTCACCAGTTGGTAGATATTAGAAGACCAAAAGAGTCCTTCCCCTCTGTTGGAAATATGAGTCATCCACAGCCTCTGGCCTGCCCACATAAACTTGTTGGTTGTACTCAAGCAATAAAATCATTGTTTAATTAGAAAAAAAAAATGTACGCCTTCATTTACGTATTTATTATTTTGGCCAGCCTGCAGCATGTGGAAGTTCCTGGGCCAGTGATGGAACCCAAGCCACAGCCGGAAGTTGAGCCACTGCAGTGACAATGAGGGATCCTTAGCCTGCTCGCCAGCCACAAGGGAACTCCCAAAAGATTCTGGTTTAAGAGTATGTTAACAATGACTGGAGAAAGGGAGTCCAATCTGTAATGGGTGTCAGGTACTCAATTTACCTCCTGAGTCTCTGTTTCTTCCCTTGAGAGGTGAAGAATTTCACTTGAGTCCCCCCCCCCCCCCCGTATAATTTGCATTCTTTTTACATTTGAAAAATAAATCAAATATTCACTTTTTTTAAAGTTCTTTACTAGAGGCTTATTTTCATTACATTTAAGCTTTACTTTCCTCACAAGCAGCACCTCCCAGCCTCACATGTGATATCAACAAAGATCAATAAAAGAGGTTATCTTTAGCCACAGACACACAAAGCCTCCCAATCAGCAGCAGGAGTCTCATTCCCCTCACCTGTAGACTTGCAGGCCCCAGATGCACCTCACCATCAGCCAAGCTCTTAAAGGGAGGGGAAGGGTGGAGAACGTCAGACCCTCCGAGTTTCAATCCCTGCTTTGCCACTCGCGAGTTGTGAGATCTTGGGTAAGTCATTCCACATTTTTGTAGCCGATGATAACGCATTCTGGGTTTATGCTAGTTGTGAGAATTGCTAGACAGTGGGCCGGTAGAGTTAACCACAGTGCCAGGCACATTGTAAGCATCTCCTTCAGCCTTAAGCTGCATGAACTGGCTCACCCACACCCCAGGACAGACAAGCTGCTCAGAAAACAGTATTTCCGATAGGGTCCCAAGTACTAGCGCCGTGCCTTTATTTTAGATGAACTCTAGGACTAAACATATAACTACTTCACAATTTGTCTCCAGGGTCCATTGTTTTGAGAGCCTTACGAAGAGCCTTTAGGGAAGATGTAATTTCCACATCTCTGATTCATGTACAACCACCCACCCCAAACCAAGACCGAGCTTTTCGGCCTCCCGCTCTGGCCTGCTTCCCAGCTGTTCACGTTCCCTCCGGGATTGTTAGAAGCTCCACTAGCTCCGCAGGAGCCGGAGGAAAGTAAACAGCCCGGCCAGGCGGGCACCCCACCCACCATTTTATTTTCCTAAATCACTCCTTTAGCTAATATTTCAGGGACAGACACGCGACGCATCTGGCTCCAACCAAATATTTTCAGTCAGTCGGATTCCAAAGTAAATATTTGCCAGTTCGATCGCTGCAGCTCTGGCGGCCTGAAGCGGGGCGCCATTAACCAGCTTTCAATCAGGGCCGCGCAGCTGGAAGGTGTCGCGGCCCCGCCCCTTCCCGTGAGCCCCCGCGCAGGCGCCGCCCCCGCACTTCCGGTCCCGACTGCGGGGGACCGGAACCTGCCCACGAGCGGGCACCTGCCCGAGGCCAGGGCGCGCGAAGCCCGGGGGCGGGGGCTGCCTGCTTGGCCGAGTTGCTCTCTCG
Organism: Sus scrofa; assembly: GCF_054392235.1. Classification (NCBI taxonomy): domain Eukaryota; kingdom Metazoa; phylum Chordata; class Mammalia; order Artiodactyla; family Suidae; genus Sus; species Sus scrofa. The sequence continues at coordinate 129,986,694 of NC_139386.1, forward strand.
CCAGAGAGGGTTTCTTTTTCAGCAGGTGTTTACTTAAGTATCTCGACTTGTGGAGGGTGTTGGCTGTGGCCTTTCGGAGGTGGGGAGACACACCAGGGAAGGGTTGGGAAGTCTCCAGGACGCGGGGTGATGATAGACGTGGTTTGAGGTGGAAGGACCTAGAAGATGCCTCCTAAAGCCTGTTCCGAGTGCTTGAATTGCTACCTTAAGCGACTCCTATCATTGTTCCAAGGCTTTTGAGCTGATTGCATAAACAGGGCCCTGGGTTATCAAGTCGTTTACACGTGGGTGAGAAAGTTTTCTCTTAAAGAGTTGCATTTTATGCCATTTTATGGAGGAAGACTAATAAAGGAGGAAGGAGAAGACGGGAAAATCAGGAGTGGGGGGTTTGTGATAGAAGCAAACATCCTGCCTCATTCTGTGGCAAGGCTTCTTCATCTTTTAAGGGTCCTTTTGGGACCCCATGAAAGTTTCCCCAGGAAAAGATTTGTGAACACAATGTTTTGCCTATAATTTGAGGAGATTCGTGGATCCCAAGGACCCATCTGCAGACTCCCTTGAGGCCAGGTGAGGAAACCCTGGTGACCTGGACCTGAGGACAGGGACCGTCTTTGTCTGGCGCAGGGGCATCACTAGGGACAAGAGAATAAGGCATTTCCTGCAGGTACAAAATTTAAGGGGCATCAGGAAGTTCAGAAATGGAGATTAATGTTTTAGTGAAATATTTTAAACAGTCAAATGTGCAGACTATGGCCATGGCTTGTCGCCTTTTGTAAACAGAATTTCTTTGGAACCAGGGCAAGGATTTGGATGAGATGGGTGAGGCAGGTTTGAACAAGTGCAGTCTGTGTGTGTGTGTTTTGGCTGCACCTGTAGCATGCATAAGTTCTCAGGCCAGGGGTGGAAACCCAGCCACAGGAGTGACAACACTGAGTCCTTAATTGCTAGGCTATCAGGAATCTCCCAATTCTGTCTTTTTTTTTTTTTTTTTTTGCCTTTTTTATGGCTGTTCCCACAGCATATGGAGGTTCCCACGCTAGGGGTCTAATCAGGGTTGTAGCCACTGGCCCATGCCAGAGCCACAGCAACACGGGATCCGAGCCTCATCTGTGACCTACGCCGCAGCTCACAGCAATGCCAGATCCTTAACCCACTGAGCGAGGCCAGGGATCGAACCCACAACCTCATGGTTCCTAGTTGGATTCGTTAACCACTGAGCCACGACAGAAACTCCCCAATTCTGTCTTTATTTAAAAATGTTATATTGTGTATTTTGTTCATGGATTTTTAATTTTTAGTAGTGCATTAAAGATACTGTGTTTTAATGCTGAGTTTTTTTATGCTCCGCCTTTAATTTTGCTCCTGACACCAGTGCCCCATTTACCTTACCCTAGCCCCAGCCCTGCTTGTGTCCAAGACACTGTTCAATTAAAAGTCATATGTAAGGGCACACTTGCTGTGTTCTAGCCCTTGAGCCCCTGCATTTACAGACAGCAGAGGCAGTGGGCAAACTCTAGTCCTGGCTCTGCCATATTCTGCTGGATGACCTTGGCCAGGTCATTTGACTTTTCTGAACCTGCAGAATGAGGGTGCAGGGTACTTTCCAGTTTGGGCAATCCTGTGATTCCATGACTTTGAAAGAGACAACTAAGCCAAATTGTTCCCTAGAGAGCAGAGCCCTCAGAACCCAATTCCACAACCAGCCTTCTAGGATTCCCTTGATTTGCCTCATTGATGGAGGGGCTTTGCCTGCTATAGACTTTCATGTGTCTTCATGGAAGGACCCGTGAGTATCAGATCTCCTGAACTGGAGTACTGATTGCTAGAATCAAAGATTATGAGAGCTGAAGAGAGTAGAGTGCATGGAGATAATTTTAAGGAAAATGAGGCTGAGGCAGGTGCGGTCAGTTGACCAAGGTGATACCAGTGTCAGATTTAGAAATAAAACTCCATTCTCTGATTGCTCTCCAGTTCTCTTTCTGCCTCACCATGAGATAGGACGCTTGCCTTCCTACTTCCCTCCAGAGAATTTCCTAAAAGTACTTTGAATATTCTTTCATAATGGTCTTTCCTCCTCTGTGTTTTGCTAGTTTCCTCCTCACAGTGCTGTTCCCTCAACAGTTCACCCTCTTCTGAAGGACGGGAGCCAGAGTTTTTCATCAGTGTCTTCCCCTCCACGTCTTCCCTCTCCCAACCTCATTTTGGATGATTTAACTTCTCTGGGGATTTTTTTTTTTTAACTGCTACAAGGTATATAATCTTAGCAAGTTAATTTCCTCCTTGTTTCTTTTGAAAGGTATTTTTAAACTTGGAGAGAAGAAGTGATGCATGACAACTGTATCAGGTGGGTACTGTTACTATTCCTACGTTACTGATGAAGAAACTGGAGCGCTAAAAAGCTAAGTAACTTGCCCAACATCTACAGCTAAGTATCAGAACCAGGGTTCACATCCAGGCGCCCTGACTCCAGGCTGTACTCTTCACCAGAACAGTGTGTGGTCTGAACAGTTCTGCAATGGGGATCTTGGGGATTCTTGGGCAGCTTTTTTTTTTTTTTTTTTTTTTGGTGGCCACACTTGTGGCCTATGGACGTTCCCAAGCCAGGGATTGAATCTGAGCCACAGCTGTGATCTACGCTGCGCCTGTGGCGGTGACAGATCCTTTAAGCCACTGCCCTGGGCCGGCAATTCAACTCATGCCTCCACAGCAACCCAGGCATCTGTAATCAGGGTCCTAACCCCCCGTGTCACAGCGGGAACTCCAGAATGTCTTCTTTTTATTTGTTGGTACGCGCTATAGCTGGTTGTCCAAGATGGTTTTCTATTTTCTAAAGAAGAAGAAAGGTAGAAAGAAGAGAGAGGATCACAAAACTGAAATCCTTCTGCCGGGCCTTCACCAGGCATTCCTGACCCGCTTCCAGTTCTGTGGGCTTCTTGAAAAGACACAAAGTTCCTTTTTTCAGTTTTGTGTCTTTTGAAAGTAAAATCCCCACCCTATGTGTTTATACATTGTTCCAGGAAAGATTTAAGGTGGTTCACAAGGATTATAAAATACAAGTAAATGGCATAAATTAAAAGAGTATGGCATGATCCAGCAATTTCCCTCCTAGGTATTCGTGCTTCAGAAATAGTTACAGGGGCTTACAAGGATAAATAGTCAAGGGTTTTTATTGTATCTTTTTTGTAATTGCACAAAAAATTGTGGGCAATTTAAATGCATATCAGTGAGGAAATGGCTGAATACATAATAAATATACTTTGTTAAACTAGTAACATGGGAAGATGTCAGTAAGTGTGGAATTTAAAAAGTAATTTTTTACTTAATTAAAGGAATTATTTTTTGGCCACATCCATGGCATGTGAATGTTCCTGGCCCAAGGATCAAACCCTCACCACAGGAGTTCCCACTGTGGCTCAGGGGGTTAAGAACCCAACTAGTATCCCTGAGGTTGTGGGTTTGATCCCTGGCCTCCCTCAGTGGGTTAAAGGATCTGGCGCCGCCATGAGCTGTGATGTAGGTTGCAGATGTGGCTCCGATCTGGTGTGACTGTGGCTGTGGTGTGGGCTGGCAGCTGCAGATCCAGTTCAACTCCTAGTCTGGGAACTTCCATATGCCGTAGGTGTGGCCCTAAAAAGGAAAAACAAACAAAACCCTTGTCGCAGCAGCAACCCAAGCCTGATGCAGGGACAATGCTGGAGAACTCCAACATGTAATTTTTTGAACCATATTTGTAGAATGACTATTTTTATATGGTGCACTGAAAAAGGTTTGGAGGCATATACTCCAAATTATTAACCATGGTTGCCCACAGGCATGGAAGTGATATTAGGAAAGGGTGAGAGGGCTTTCAATCAGGATGACTCCATTGTATTTCAGGGTTAAAGGACAAGGGTTTTTTTGAGCACCATGGCTCAGGTCCAGCACATCCTGAACGTTCAGCTGTTTGTTGAATTGATTAAGAAGCTGGATCTTATCTTCGGTATATATTGGTAATTTAAAGTTTATTGCTGACACAGTAAATAATCATCTAGGAAAAAAAAGAGAACTCCAACTCTTCCAAGTCAGCCTCTGCCAAAAAAGTATCAAAATTGTTTCTCTGACATTCAGACTAGTTTTAACTATTTTCAATGCATAGTGTTAAAGTAAACTCCCTATTTACTCTGGAGAAAATCATTATTGACACTTTTTAAATTGGTGCTTGGAGTTAGTTCTCTTGTGGCTCGGTGGCTTAAGGATCTGGCATTCACTGCAATGGCTCAGGTTGCTGCTGTGGCCTGAGTTTGATCCCTGGCCCAGGAACCTCTGCATGCCCTGCCCTGGGAGTGGCCAAAAAAGGTAAAAGAAAATAAAAATTGGTGCTTGATGAAGTATTTTATCACCTCCACCATTATCCCAATGGGGGGGTACAACAGTTTAAACACCTTTTTCTCATTTCAAAGTGAATTATGTGGAAAATAAGAAAAAGTGTAAAGAAGAAAACAGCCTGTAATTCCAAACCCTAAAGATAAGAACTGCAAACCTTTAAATGTTCTTTCCCATCTCGTTTGTATACATGTAGCATTTTTTCGTAGGATATACAGAACATTTGAATCATTTTTAAGTGTACAATTCAGTAGCACTAGGCACATTCACATTATCGTGCATCCATCATGATTTTCTCTCACCAGGACTTTTTCATCATCCCAAACTGAAACTCTGTATATCTGTTCAGTAATAACTTCCCATCCTTCTCCCCCCCAGATCCTACTTACCACTATTCTACTTTCTGTCTCTGTGAATTTGTTATTTCATATAAGTAAAATCATACAATATTTGTCCTTTCATTTCTGCTTATTTCACTCATCGCTATGTTTTTAAGATTCATCCTTGTTGTGGCATGTATCAGAATTTCATTATTTTAAAGCTGAACAAAAGCCCGTTGCATGTGTGCACATTTTGTCTATTCATTCAAACATCAAGGGACATTTGGGTTATTTCCACATTTTGGCTGCTGTAAATGATGTCGCTATGAACATTGGTGTGTAAATCTCTGTTCCAGTTCCTGATTCCGGTTATTTTGGGTTTGTCCCCAGAAATGGCATTTCTGGATCATACGCAAATTCTGTGATTGATTTCGTGACGACTGCTCTACTGATTTTCACAGCAGCTGCACCATTTGACATTCCCACTAGCAGTGCACAAGGGTTTCAGATTTCTTCATTCTTCATTCTTGACAACGCTTGTTATTTACCTTTAAAAAAAAAAAAAAAAAAAAGTCTCCATCCTAATGGGTGTGAGGTGGACTCTCACTGTGGCTTGATTTGCGTTTCCCTGGTGACTGCTGATATGGAGCACCTTTTCATGTGTCTGTTGGCCATTGCTATCTGTTCTTTGGAAAAATGTCTCTTGATGTCCTTTGTCCACTTTTTATACTTGTCGTTGCATTGTAGGAGTTGTATATATTCTTAATATCAGTCCCTTATCGGATAGATGGTTTGCAAATATCTTCTCCCATTCTGTAGAGAAAACTTTCTTTTGATGGTGTAGTCTGCATAATATTTTTTTTTTTTTACTTTTGAAGAAATCCAATTTATTTTTTCTTTTGTTGTCTGTGCTTTTGGTGTCATATTCACGAAATCTTTGGTAAGTCCAATGTCATGAAACTTTTGCCTATTTTTCTTCTATAAGTTTTATAGTTTTTTAGGTCTCACCTTTAACTTTGATCCATTTGGAGTTAATTTTTGGGTATGGTGTAATTTGAGAGTCCGGTTTCAGTCTTGTGCTTGCGGATATCCAGTTTTCTGGGCACCGTTTGTTGAAAAGACTTTTTTTTCTATTGTCGTGCTTTTCTGATGCCAGGCTTGTTCTGGCTGCAGCCGGGGCTGCTGCTCCAGGCTTTCCTCACCCTCACAGGTGTGGGCTCCATTGTAAAGTTACTTCACTGGGAACAAAATGGAGCCATTATGAGCTTTGTCCAGTACAGAAACATGGGGGCCCAGAAGAGCCTAGTGAAAGGGGTGGTTCCAGTATTGACCATACAGAGCTACTCAGTGAAAGCAGTTTCATTTATCGCTCAATGGGGATGATGAGAAGACCTCCTCACTTTGCCTTGCAGTAGCGTAAATGCTGGAGGAGTATTACTAGGGCTGATGTTCATTACTGCGGCTCATGTTTATGAGGCGAGTACTGTGTGTCAAATAGTTCACGTGTATTTTTTTTCATTTAATACTCAAGCAGTCTTATGAGGTAGATGCTATCATTTTTATCCCTTTAACCATCCCTAAGCTGCTTTTGTGGTCTGTAAAATGAAGAAAATTATATTTACCATGCAGAACTGTTGTGAGGATTAAATGAGAAGCGTGAACGTTACGGGCCTGGCGAAGACGATGCACACAGTAGATGCTTACTAGACAGCAGGTGCTTTCCTTTAGTCCAGGAGATGACTCCAGTAAGCACAGACTACATCACATGACGATTCTGTTTGGTTTCTAGTCATCTCGAGTTTCCTCATCCTTCCCCTTCAAGGTGACAGGTACTGATTATGCGGGTCCGATAGGAAAGTCTGATGCCCTTTATGTATGAGACAGAAGTACCTTGTAATCATCTGCCTGCAAGGCCAAAGTCAAGAGACTGTTGAGTATCAGCCACCAGGACGACTTCCACAGTCACTCATCAGCTGGGATGTCAGCAGGCAGGGCAGCCGCAGTCCTGGAAGCAGCCGGCTGTGTGTTTTGGTCCAGTGTGTTAGCGATGCTTTAACACGTCAGCATTTTGGCCGGTAAAGTGCCGTTTTCGTAAACCCTTCTCCATTTCACTGCCTTTACTCCTCCCTTTTTAAAAGTTTTTAGATTCTTTTAAAATAACAATTACAGTGAAGTACCACTGCCCGCGGCCAGACTAGAAGAGACAAACAGGCTGAGACTAGTCATTACATTCGCGGAGTCCTCAGTGGCTGTGCTTATGCTGGCTTAGATTTTCTGGATATTATTTGGACACTCATTGGATGGATCCAGGCCACTTATTTCTCTTTAGCGGCGGCTAATAACTGACAGTGGAGTCAATTCCTGTGCCGAAGTGGCAGCTGGACCCTCCCTGGAGCCTCTCTGCAATCCCTTCACTTACTGCTAATTGCCTTCCTAATTCCCCGCAGCAGCTGGTGTAAGTAAACCTTTTCCACTCTCCTCCGTGCCCTTAATCTTCTCCCTGCTCTGAGCGGCAGGTGACTGTGAGTCCTCTGTCAGTGCTCCCTCCCGTGGCCTCGGGCCTCTGCCGTCCTCCACCGCGCCCCCCGGGGGGCCTGGTCCCCAGGTTCCCCTTGGCGTCTGGCTCCTTCATTGACTCCCTCTCTCCCAGCTTCAGTCTCTCCTCTTTTTCCTTCACTCATAAACAAGCTCAGATAGTCCTCAGCCTGTAGAAGCGTAAACCTATTTCCCTTGAAGTCAATTCCTTTCTCCTTTCCTTACTGGCAAGTTTTTAATTTTTTTCCTCATTACAGAAGAAATAGAGTAGTAGAAAACTTGGGAAGTGGAAATAATGGAACATGTTTCGAACACCCGTAGTCCCCCTTCGGGAGGTCGTCATCAGTGTCCACATCTGGTTTATGGCCTCCCAGTCTTACTTCTGTGACATGTCCTAGTCCTTGATTTCAACATCAGGAGCATTCTGGATAGCTGCTTTGTGAGCTGACACTTTTCCTGTGTCGGTAGGTTTTCTACCATAACATGATTTAAATTGCATTAAAAATCTCCACTGTATGGATGCACTGTCAGTTATTTAGCCATTTTATTTTTATTTTTTTGTGTTTTTGCTATTTAGCCATTTTAAACCGTAATCATAGGGTTACCTCCAACTATGTTTGCAAATAAGTCTTTTCACGTCTTCCTGATTATTTATTTAGTATACATTTCTGAAAGGAAGTTCCTGAGTGTACATTTTATTGCAAAATACAGACATTTTTGCAAGAGTAGCCTGCTCTCATCACTTCAGCTGTTAACTCCCATGCACTAATTTCTGGGCAGTCCTGGCCCTTCCACGGTTCCTGAAGCGGTTCTGTCAGAGGTTAAGGTCAGCACTGATTCCTAATCACCAGCCTTCCCAGGCTTTGTCCAGCCTGGTCTCTTTGCAGCAATAGCCCCTTTCCATCCTTTTCTTTAAGACATGTTTTTCCCGTTATCTTACCTGAGTCCTTTAACCTCTCTGGTAACACATTTCAGGCTCTTCCCTGGCGCCTTTTCCTCTGCCTGATCTTTGGCTTGTTTCCTGCTCTTGGGATTTTCAATTGTGGGGTTAATGCCGCTGCCACGTAGATCTCAGCATCAGTCTGACCTGCCGGGGTCTGCTGGTCTCTGCCTCGCATCTCACTGCTCTTCGCAGACAGCTCCCTCCCTCCATCCACCTACAAGCTCTATGCCCCAGTCATTCCAAACTGGGTGCATTTCCTATGCCTTTGATCATGCTGCACCCTGTGCTTAGAAATTCCTGCTCCCCTTCTTCACGTGATGAGGTTTTATTTGCCCTTCAAAACTCACCTTTTGGGGAATCTCGACGGCGCGCCACTTCCACTCTTTTTACCTCTTGCCCCTTTGGCTGGCTGCCTAGGGTGGCCCTTCTCCGTTCTCTCATGGTCGTGTTTCCTTCTTTGTGCTGTGTTAGGACTGATGGCTCCTCTGGCCTGTGAACTCCTGGAGGTGGGATTGTGACTCTGAGGGTTATAGCCCCAGAATGTAGCACTGCCCCTTGTCATCCAGCAGAGACGTGGAGGAGACATCTTCCACCCCTTAGCCAGATCCTTCGCTGACCTTCCTCTGGGAATCCGCCCCCTGCGTTGCTCTTGAACCACAGCTCTGGATGGGCCTGACCTAAGCCCTGCCTCAGGGGAGGTCCTGAGGCCGCATTACCCAATTACAGCAAATGAAAGAATCCTCTGGGTTTTTTTGGTGGGGGGGAGAAAAGCTTTCTCTCTCTCTTTGTTTTGTTCTGTGACAGTTATTAGAAGGCGTGTTTCTCTTCCCCTAAAAGACGTAGTAGAAAGATTGAAGGTAGCGTTGTTTACCCATTTTGCCAGCAAGAAGGGGTGCCTGGAACTGCCTGCGGGCTGTGGAAGATGAAGCCGGCATCCTGGAAGACAGAGCAGAGACACAGGGCGAATCGACATATGTATGCGTGTATTACTGTTATTATCATGTAACAATCATGCGCGTGACGTTTCTGATGTGCCAGGTGCTGGTCCACGTGCTTTATAACTAGTAATTCATCTGATCATATCAAGCTTATGAAGTAGCTCTATGGTTACCTCTATCTTATGGTGGAGAAAAGCATTGTACAGAAAAGCTCGATAACTTGCCTGAGGTCACACAACTCGTACGTGGGGATTTGAAGCTGGGCTTAGTCACCAATCTTACGCTGTCCCTCACGGTACATTGTCACCAAAGAAGGGCTTAAGGCACAAGGCTTCCTCCGAAGGCAAACAACTATTCAGTGTAATGTCCTTTATCGTATTTGAAATCTCCGTGACTCCGGGACCTGGATGCAGAAGGCGGGAGTCACTCAGGCAGGCTTATGCCCAGGCCCACAGCTAATTAACACTCAGCCTCTGGTGTCTGAGCAGGACTTTTACTTCAGAGGGAAGTGTCTAGCAGCTTCTGAACAGAGATGCCTAAAGGCCTTGGGCCTCTGGGGCAATAGTGAGTGACAGACCCAGCGTCTGGGTCATCAAACCCAGGAGTCTTTCCACCTCCCTTGGCCCTGAAAGGGCTGCTAAGGCTCTAGGGTGTACGTGGAGGGAGTCGGTCTCCCAGGCTTCTGGAGGAGGCTAACACAGGCTTGGAGAAGCCTCGCCCAGCCCAGCTTGCCCATGTCTCCTTCCTCAGGCAGCTGTGACTCGCCGCAGTGGCTTCCCGGCCCCTCCCCAGCCCACAGGAGCTCTGGTGGCTTTGTCGCGGCAGGACCTGCCGGCCAGAACGCACCTGTGGGGCAGAGTCATCTCTGGAGGCTCCGGAGCCCCGCGGCCCAGCCTTCCGATGGCTGAGTTTGGGTTCTTGTGGGCAGTCGTGAGCACCTTGGGCTGGGGGCGGGCACCGTGGAGCAGGGCTGGGGGGAGCCGAGGGACTGCTGGAAGGAGAGGCCGTGGTGGGGCGAGGCCGGTTCACGGGGGTGCTGCACCTTCCGTCCACATGTGTTCGCTGATGCTTCCGAGATACTGTTTGGTCTGTGAGGGCAGGAATGCCAGGCTGGAGAGAGGCGCTGATGGTAGTGATAACTGTTTTTTACCCAGACTGTTCATGTTCAGGGCCGTACATACACTGTCATATGCTCCTCCAGCGAGTCTGTGACATGTGAATAGTCGCTTGTCTAGATTAGACCATTGGAAAAAGAAACCTGACGCTTGGAAAGGTTGCCTGTAACCACCGAGGGAGGGTTGGGGTTTGAATCCAGTCCCAGATGAGTGTATCTCGAGCCTGTGCTAAGCTGTCTAGAAAATAAAAACTCCGCATCCATCATCAGAGACCTCCCAGCCCCTGTGTGCCTCTGCTCACTAGTCCAAAGTCCCCTCTTGTCACTGCCCGTCTCACTCTGCTCCAGACACACTGAAATACTAGCAGTTCTAGCATCTTCGTCTTGCCTCTTACCTCCAGAGCTTTATAGATGCTGTCTTCTCGGCCTGGAATACCTCCCACTCCCTGCGCTCCCCTGCTCACTCCGTGTCATTCTTCGGGTCTCGGCTTGCTGGTCCCCAGGCTCTCCAAGACTGGGGGTCTCACGCTTCTGCTGGGTAGGGGGCATTTGCACTTCCATTTCCCCCTCTTCTCTTACAGGAAGTTCTTGGACTTCTTGTTGGGACACTCACTTCTCCCCAGGCTTAGTATGATGGACACCCGCAGGTCCAGGCCCTGGTCTGATTGTTTAATCCAGTCGGCATGTCTCATTCTGACACTGATGAGGTCAGAAACAGGGGTGTGTATACTCAGAATCAAGGAACCAGAAGTCTTAAGTTACCAGGACCGGTCCGCTCACAACCAGAGGAGGGGACACAGTGCAGAGGGCCGGGCTGGGGGTGGGGGCAGCAGAGGGCTGGGGCGCCGGCCGTGGAGGGAGAGGGTGAGAGGATAGTTTGAGCCCGGCTGGCGAGGCGAGAAGGCTGTGAGGATGATGGACTGGGAGAAAGAGGAGGGATCAAGGCTCTAGTGGTTTCAGAGGCTGAGGAGCAGGTGCACAGCTAGAGGGTTGGGAGCCTGTGCTGGAGAACGGCTTGGGTGGCAGTGGTGCCATGCACGGTGTGGCTGTGGCAGCAAGTGATGGGCCATCAGGGTGACTCGGTGCCTGCAGGGGAAGGGGGCCTCCTCCTGCCCACTCACCGGCCCCAGAGGGTACAGGGAAGGGGGCTGGGACGTGGGGAAGCTGCTGTGCCCCAACAGTGTGGGCCCCAGGGGGGTTCCGCTGGAAGGGAGTGTGGGACTCTGCATCTCCCCTCATCTGGTCTGAGTCCACCCGCTGAGCCATGTAGACACACATGTAGGAGAGAAGCGTGGTATCGCTGAGGGGGCTTCAGGAGTGCTGTGTTAGGGGCCGACAGGTCTCGGGGAGAGAAGAGAGCCCTCTGTGAGGTGAGGGATCAGGGGCATTGGCAGGAGTCCAGGGAGAGCTTTGCAGGGAGGAGAGGCAGCTGGCGTTTGGGAGGAGAGGCGTAGGAGAGTGCCAGCTTGAGAACACTGGACAGAAAAAATGAGAACGCTTACATTTCAGGAGTTCCCGTCGTGGCGCAGCGGAAACAAATCCGACAAGGAACCAGGAGGTTGCCAGTTTGATCCCTGGCCTCACTCGGTGGGTTAGGGATCCGGCGTTGCTGTGGCTGTGGTGTAGGCTGGCAGCCCCGAGCCTGGGAACCTCCATATGCCACGGGTGCGGCCCTAAAAAGACGAAAAGAGAGAGAATGCTTACATTTTTGACAGTGACTTAAGTTTGCAAGCGGTAACATCTGGGCATGAGGGGACCATCTGGATTTCTGGGGTCAGGTGGCCTTGGGGGCCACCCAGGCTGGGGCTCCAGAGTAGCTTGGGCTGGTGCTAGGGCTGCTGACTGTGGGCCAGCCCACAGTCCGGCTCTGGGTGTCAGAGGCCATACCAGGAATTTCCAAAGACCTAAATATTCGGAGCCGCCACAGCCCCAGAGAGCCTGCTCCGCCTCGGAAGCCTCTGTGCCTCGATTCTCAGGCTTCCAGGATGAAGCCTGGGCTCGGACCCCACCATCACTCACCCTGTCGACGGCTGGAGACAGCCCTGCTGCTCACAGTGCTGGCAGTCATGCTCCTCGAACGTCCATTGTGATTTAAAATCTCTCATGTTTGAGGCCGACTTTTCTCTGTTGACAGTGGGCTGGGTTTGGCCTGGTCATTAGGTGTGGAACTCCCGGCTTGTGGTAAATCCTGATTGGAAAACAGTATAAACATATTTCCTGGTAAATGGGTAAACATATAGAGAGATGGTGGTTGTTCCCCTCCCGTCACCAGCACACCGTAGAAGCAATTGGAAGCAATTTAGGTGTGCTCAGCATCTGGCCCTCATAAAAGGCCTCGAGTGAGTCATGATTTTGCACCAACAGAGAAGGCTTGTCTCGCTTGTGGAGAGAATTGTATTTGCCTCCCATTTTGCCCATGAATCTCTCCACTGCTTTATGATGATCAGTCTGATTTGTGTGCCGAGAGACTGGTGAGTTAAGAATTTGGGGAAGGGGGGAGTCCCCTTTGTGGTTCAGTGGTTCATGAACCTGACCAGGATTCATGAGGCTGGGGAGTCGATCTCTGGTCTTGCTCAGTGGGTCAAGGATCCGGCGTTGCTGTGAGCTGTGGTGTAAAAAGAAAAAAAAAGAATTTGGGGGAGGGGAGCAAGAAGAAGAGGAGAAGGATCCAGAAAGCTACGTTCAAGGCAAAACTACCAGTCGTGGGGGGGTTGCTGTTTTTGCTTTTAAGGATCTAACAACAATATCAAGAAGGCAGTGGAGAGAGCTTTTCATTTTATGAGTTAGGAGACAGCCTCTATTCCTAATGTAGGCCACTCAACCTTTTGGCACCTCAGTTTGCTCATCGGACAAGTGGGACCAGTAATGGCTGCTGCAATGCTTGAGTTGTGGAGTGAACCCCCCCCCTTTTCTTTTGCTTTTTAGGGCCACACCCGTGGTATATGGAAGTTCTCAGGCTAGGAGTCAACTTGGAGCTACAGCCGTTGGCCCACACCACAGCCACAGCAACACAGGACCCAAGCCACATCTGCAACCTGCACCACAGCTCACGCAACGCTGGATCCTTAACCCACTGAGCAAGGCCAGGGCTCAAACCCACGTCCTCATGGATACCGGTCAGGTTCACTACCCCTGAGCCATGACGGAAACTCCATGGAGTGAACTCCTTAAAAATGCCGATGTCATTTAATGCCCAAGAGAGTTTCCTGAGGGAGGTAGCATCAAACCTTTCTAAAGCAGCAGGAACTGAGACACAGAGAGGCAGTGTCTTGTCCCAAAGCCTGTCAGAACTCAAACCCACATCTGGCTTGCTCTAAGTCCTGTGTTCTTGTTATATTACTTCACAGTGACGCTGAACTCAAAGGCCACATCCCTGTCCCCCCCTGGGGTGGGAAAGCACACGGTGACTCTCTGATCAAGGCTCAGGGTGCCCTGTGTCGTTGGTCCCCCCAGAAGTTCCAGCCAAGGCCAGCTCTGGTTCCTCGGGGCCATGCGCTCTGCTGTGGGAGCAGGTGGGTTGTTAGTTGGATGAACGGCTTCCTGCTAAGGGGGGAGGGGGAACTAGAGAGCAGCCGAATGGCCCCCCAGACTGGCAGGTGGGAGAGGCCTGTGCCCATGGACGTGCTCTTGGGCTGCGTCTGAAAGCCTGAGGGCTTTGGGGTTGGTCAGCCCTGGGGAGGGTCCTGGCTCTGCCTCTTACCAGCAGCATGACCTTGGGTTGTCTGACCTTCAGTTTCCCCAGCAGTAAAATGTGGATTAGAGGGCTCCCTTTAAAGGGCGGCTGTTGGGACTGTTAACTGAGCCAATTTAGGGGAAAGGTGCCCGGCACCTTGTGTCGTGCCTTGTACACAACCGAGTGGAAGGCAGCCACTCTCTCCATGGAGGGAGTGGGCTGATCTCCGGGGGAGCTAGTTAGGCTTTCAGCAGTTTGTGTGTCCCATCCCCTAAACCCACACTGTAGTCGATCATGTATTCATTTGTTCAGAAAATGTTTTCTAAGCATCCACTGTGTCAGTGGCCGGGGACAGACATGGACAAGACAGGCAGTGTCCTTGCCCTCATGGAGCTCAGAGTTGAGCTGGAGCCATGTGGCTGGGAAGTATCTGGACAGTCGCAGAGGGGGCAGGGGCAGGGGACCAGAGCCAGAGCTTCCCCACGGAGTCTGTAGAAGCATTGGCCTCCTCTTCATGTGTAACAGCTGCTTAGGGAATTGTCTAGCACATTCCCTCCTGGGGGGTCAGGAAAGGCTGGGCTGCAGACTGCTGAGAGGAGGGGGTGGGCGGTGCCAAGGTCCTGGGGGGGCTTCCCACCTGGTGCTGGCAAGACCCCACCTCCTTTGCCAGAGACGAACTGCTGCTTCCAGCCCAGAGTTTATGGGCTACTTTACTTGTTATCTGAGGCATTTACAGGGTGTTAGGTGTTGCCGTGTCTTCCAGGGACAGTAAAGGTAACACAGACCTGTTCCAGCTCCCAGCCCACTGACTCACAGGTCACCTTGAGGCCGGGCAGATCAGTGAGCACTCTGGGCTCTCCTGGGAAGCGGTAAGAGGAGTGCCCAGGTCCACATATAGAACTTAGTAAGCGGGCTCGCTGCCAGTCTGCTTGGTAGGACGCCCAAGGTATAGCTGTCCTGGGGACTGGGAGGGTGTCCCCATCTTCCACGGTCAGTCCCGCCCTTTCCCGTGCCAGTCTACCCGCTCTCCCGCCTGCTTCTCCACAGTCAGCACCTGTGCCAAGCTAGCAACTAGTGAGTCTCCAAAGACACAGAAACTCAGTCCGACCTCAACCTGTTTGCAGGTAGATCCCTGTCATTTCGCTTCTTAGCCGTAGCTGGATCATCTCTGAAGCCCAGCTCTCATCCTGCCTCCTCCAGAAAGCTTCCCGTAACTTTTACAGCACATGCTGATCTTTCTCCTCTTGGATCTCCCCGTTTTGGTGGCTCTTCATTAATTAATGCATTCAGCGCATTGGCAGGTCTTACCTATTCCTTGTGAAAGTGCTTCCCAAACACGTCGACTTCTCCCCATCTCTGCTACTTCCAGCCAGTCATTTCTTGCTGGATTGTTAAATGATGCTCTGCCTTTCTCCAGCCCTTCCACGAGCCTCGGTGCTGTCACGGTGAATTAGCTCCTGTCTCTCCCCCGCTTACATCTTCTGGTAGCTCCCCAAACTCCTCAGCACAGCCTTCCAGGCTCTGCTGATCTGGCGTTTGAGTGCCTTCCCAGCCGCTTCTCATCCTGTCATTCCTCTTGCTCATTCTGCTTCAGCCATTGCAGCCTTCTCTCTGTTCCCCCAGAAGGCAAAACCACTACCACTGCCTCAAGGCGTTTGCATTTTCTGGGCCTTCTGCCTAGAATCGTCTCCATTTGTCACTGTCTCCCTCCATCTCGCCTCTCACGCAGCATCTGTCCACCTGTGCCTCCTAGTGAGCTCTCTCCTGAACACCCCATCGAAAGTAGCTTTTGCCTTCAAGTCATGGTTTACCTCATTACACTATTTCCTTTATAGCACTGAGATTTTCTGAACTTGTTTTCTTTATAGAGTCTGCTACTTTCCACTAGAGAGGAAAACGATACCTATCTTTTTCACTGCTCTGTTCTCAGAGCCTAGAAGAGTGCTTAACATGTACAAAACCAAAAAATACTGTTTAGCACATATGGGTATTAAATGTCTTCTCTGTATGAAGCCCTGAAAATCAGTATTTACTACCACTGATTAGAGATACAAATGCCTATCTTCGAAGCACGCTTCCTCAAAGGTAGTCCACAAACTCTGGTAATCTGTTAGGGAGTTTGCAAATGATTTGATGGTTGTAAAGGAAAAACTAATGGACCAACTTTGATCACATACACTTAACTAGTTTAAAATGTAAGATTAGTTAAGATTTCTATAGAAATCCTTTTTTTTTTTTTTTTTTGTATTTTTGCCTTTTCTAGGGCTGCACCTGTGGCATATGGAGGCTCCCAGGCTAGGGGGCCAATCTGAGCTGTAGCTGCTGGCCTACGCCAGAGCCACAGCAACTCGGGATCTGAGCTGTGTCTGTACCACAGCTCACGGCAATACCAGATCCTTAACCCACTGAGCAAGGCCAGGGATTGAACCCACAACCTCGTGGTTCCTAGTTGGATTCATCACCCACTGAGCCACAATGGGAACTCCCTATTACCTTCTTAATAGTTGTTTGTTCACTGAAAGGGCTGTATCTGTCAGTTCATCAGAGCTAATTTCAATTATCAGTTATAGATTATTTTGGATAATGTGTTTCATGTCAGGATAGTTGTAAAACTACATCTTTGTTGTTACTTTTGTGCTGCATTAAATTTCTTGTGATTCAGAAGTAGTTCATCAAAGAGTAAAATTAATGATGAAGATAGTATTGTAAGTAGTGCAGTACAGAATAATTATGTAAGTGTCAATGCTGAATTGGGCCACAGTGTCAGTGGACACCATGAATATGTGTGAGCTGGGACAGAATAATCTGTAAGAGTGTTGATTTGGTACAGTAGCTGAAAAAGGGACATTCCAATAAGAAATACAGTGCTGAATGTTTGAAAATTGGACTTCATGGGACTTTGTTATAATGGCTCCTAAGGGTAGTGTTTCTTGTGACACTTTTTTCTTTGACGCAATTTTTAGTCAAAGTATGGTTACCTCCCTGGTAAGTCAAATGACATGTTATTGTGTAGGAAACAGATTAATTTTGTCAGTAAAGGCAAAGAGGAGACTGAAACTCAAAAGTATTGTTCAGAGTTATACTTCTTAGAGCAAAATCACAAAATCAAGCCATATTACTGTGAAGACACTTGACCAACCAGCTTAAGCTGAGTTAATGATAAATATTGGGTTTGGAGAGAAAGCCAAACAAGTCCAGGCAAAATTCTTTTATCAAGGGATCTGTCTGAAAGGAAGTAAAGAAAACAGTTAGATGTGGAACCTGACATTATGGCTCAAGTCAGTTCTCACTGAACTGACTATATAGACATTTTGGTGAAAAGTTGAAAACAGTTTTTAGCCCTCTCACTGTTTTGGGATAATTATTTAAAAACGACTATATTTTATTTACACTTTTAAAAATTGAAGTGTATTTGCAGCTAAATGTGGTAGATTGAACACATGTTTACTTTCCACTGCCTCCCCAAAGTTGTCAGTAATGGATTTTCAAAAGAGCATAAATAAGGCGTTCCCACTGTGGTGCAGTGAGTTAGGGATCCATTGTTGTCTCTCAGTGGTGTGCGTCTAATCTCCAACCTGGTCCAATTGGTTAAGGATCTTGCATTACCGCAGATTTGATCCCAGGCCCGGGAACTTCCATATGCTGTGGGTACAGCCATAAAAGAAAAAAAAAAAAAAAGCATAAATGGACTTCTGTTTTAATCCATGATGAAGTGATAGGGGCCAATTTATCTTGCCACTGTAACTAACTAGAAACTATATACAGTGTATGAAACAGCTATTCTCTGATACTGGACTAGAGCTAGTACAGGATTGTGGTCTCTGAGGGGAGAGAGACACATGAGATGAGCTCTTTCATCACTTAGGTTTTTATTTGGAAGCATATTCTGAGTCATGGAGTGGGGGACTGGATGGGGATGGGGGGGTCCCAAATACAGCACAGTGGTCTCACAGAGTAGAGGAGAGATTGTAGGTCAGGGAGGCTGAGGCAGCTGAAAGGTATGAGGAAGAACCCACTCCAAGAGGGAGTCATGCAGAAAAGGAGATCCGAAAATGTTAGATCTTTTTGGAATACTAAGCATCTAAGAAATGATGCTTAGAGTTTTCTGGTGGCCTAGCAGTTAGGATCTGGCATTGTCACTGCTGTGGCTTAGGTCACTGCTGTGGCATGTATTCTATCCCTGGCCCAGGAATTTCTGCATACTGTGGGCATGGCCCAAAAAAAAAGAAAAAAAAAAAGAAATAATAATACTAAGACAATGGTGAACACTTTTCTAAATTTGGTAAAAATGCTAGGACAGAGATCCAAGAAGCTCAGTGAATCCCAAGCAGGATAAACCAACATATACAAAAATTCATATGAAACCGTATTGTAATCAAGTTGCTGAAAACCAGTGATAAAGAGAAAAATCTTAAAAGCAGCATGCACAGAAAAACAAAGGTAAAGTGTGACTGCAGACTTCTTGTCTGAAGTTATGAAAGCCAGAGACAATGGAATTACCTTTTTTTTTCTTTTTTGGCTGTCCCACTGCATATCGTGTTCCCCAGGCCAGGAATCAGATCTGAGTGGCAGTTGTGACCAGCACTGCAACTGGGGCAATGCAAGACCCTTAATTCACTATGCTGGGTCAAAGATTGAACCTGCTACCAGGGCTCCCAAGATGCCACCAGTCCCATTGTGCCATAGCGGCAACTCTGGAATCACATCTTTAATGCACTTAAAGAAAAAAAAAGATAACTTGGAAATAAGTGAAAATATCCTTCGAAGTAAAGGCAAAATAAAATCTTTTTAAAACAAAGGTTGAAGGAATTTGTCAATAGACTTCTGTAAGAGATATTATTTAAGCAGGAAGAAAAAATCATATGGAAATATGGATTTACACAGGAATGAAGAGTGCCTAAAATGGCACATATGTAGATAAATATAAAAGGCTTTCCCCCCTCATTACAATTTTTATTTAAAACCCAGTTGACTATTTAAGGCAAAAATTATATGCATTTATATGGGGTTTAGACCATATGTAGGAGTAAAATGTATGACACTAGTAGTACAGAGGATAGGAGGAATGAAATAATAGTTATGAAGTTTTGTTATGAGGTCTATATATTATACCTGAAGTTATATAACATTATTTGAAGGTGCAGTGTTATAAGTAAAATTTTATTTTAAATATGAAGTGTCTAAACACTGCAGTTACAAGGCAGATACTGTCAGACTAACTGGATAAAAAGCAAGACTCAACTCTGCGTTGTCTAGAGAGAATCTACTTTAAATGTAAATACATAGGTAGATTAAAAGTAAAAGGATAGAAAAGTTATACCATGCAAACACCATCCATAAAAAAGCTAGGATGACTGCGTTAATATCAAAGTATGTCTTACAACAAGAAATGTCATGTGGAAGAAAGAGGGTCATTTCCTAGTAGTTGAGAGTGCAATTCATCAAGAGGATGTACGAATTCTAAATGTGTATCTAATAACAGCTTCAAAATACATGCAACAAAAACTAATCAAAAATTATTATTTTTTAGAGTTTTCAATATTCCTCTTTCAGTCACTAATAGAACAGACTGACAAAATCAGTAAGGATATGAAAGATACTAACAACACTATCAACCAACATGACCTAATTGTCATTTAAGGACCCTCTACCCCAAAACAAGGACTACATGTTCCTTTCAAGTGCATATGAAAAAAAGCACCAAGTTAGGCCATACCATGAGTCATAAAACAAGTTTCGGTAAATGTAAAACCAAATCACATAGAGTGTGTTTTCTAATAAGAATGTAATTAAATAAATTAATAGTAGGACTTCCCTTGTGGCCTCTAGTCTCACTACTTGGTGTTGTCACTGCTATGGCATTGAAAGCCTTTGGCAAAATTCAACACCCGTTTATGAAAATCTTTCAGTAAACTGTGAATACCAGGGAACGTCTTCAACCTAATAAAGGCCTTCTGTGTAAACTTTACATCTTATATCGTTCTTAACGGTGAAAGATTGAATATTTTCTAAGATCTAAGAATGTCTGCTTTCACCACTTATATTTCATATTGTTCTGAAGGTCCTAGCCAGGGCAGTAAGCCAAAACATATAGATTGGCAAAGAAGTAAATTTTACTTGCAGATGATGTGATTGATTGAGTATGTAGAAAATCCTAAGATTCTGTGGGAAAGCTACTAGAACTAATAAGTAGATTGGCAAATTCACAGGATATAAGGTCAACATATAAAAATTCTTGGGAGTTCCTGTTGTGGTGCAGTGGAAACGAAACGAATCCTACTAGGAACCATGAGGTTGCGGGTTTGATCCCTGACCTCTATCAGTGGGTTAAGGATCCGGTGTTGCCATGAGTTGTGGTTAGGTCACAGACACGGCTCAAATCTGGTGTTGCTGTGATGTAGGCCAGCAGCAACAGCTCCAATTAGACCCCTAGCCTGGGAACCTCCATGTGCTGTGGGTATGGCCCTCCAAAGACAAAATTCTTTTTCTCTATACTAACAATGAACAATTAGAAAAGAAAAATTTAAAATATCCCTTACAATAGCATAAAAACACTTGAGATGGGGGTGTATGTGGGGGCAGGGGGTATATGGGAACTCTCTGTGCTTGGATTTTGCCATGAATATAAAACTGCTCCAAAAAGTAAAGTTTATTTTTATTTTAAAATTGTTTTTTGTTTTTTGCCATTTCTAGGGCTGTTCCTGCGGCATATGGAGGTTCCCAGGCTAGGGGTCTAATTGGAGTTGTTTGCTGCCGGGCTACACCACAGCCACAGCAACACGGGATCTGAGCCATGTCTGCAACCTACACCACAGCTCACGGCAACGCCTGATCCTCAACCCGCTGAGCAAGGCCAGGGACCGAACCGTCAACCTCATGGTTCCTAGTCGGATTCGTTAACCACTGAGCCACGATGGGAACTTCTAAAGTTTATTTTTAAAACAAACATGAAGTATTAGGGACATATTTTACAAGATCTGTGTGAGACTTACACACTAAAAACTACAAAACATTGCTGAGATAAGTTAAAGGAGCCCTAAATAAGTGGAGAGGTGTGCCATGTTCATGGGTCAGAGATTTAACATTGCGAAGATATTAATTTGTCCAAACTGACCTATAGATTCTTTGCAATCACAGTGAAGCTGATTGTGAAATTTATGGAGTAATGCAAAGGACAGAGAATGGCCAGAACAATTCTGTAAAGGACAAAGTTGGAAGTCTTACACTGTTTAATTTGGAGACTTCGTTGTGAGTTATGATTATCAAGACATTCTGGTATTGGCATAAAGAGAGATATAAGGGTCAATAGAAGATAATAGAGTCCTGTTATAGACTCAGACCTATATAGTCAATTGATTTTTGACGAAGCATCCAAGGCATTTCAGTAGGTAAAAGGAAAATCTGACGCTAGATCAACTGGTTCTCTTTATGGAAATACAGAACCTCCAACCTTACCTCATACCATACGTGATAAGTAACTGAAATGGATCTCAGGCCCAAACATAAAAGCTAAAATTGTAAAACTTCTAGAAGAAAACTTGGAAAAATTTCACAGCTTTGGAGTAGGCACATATTTCTTTAACAGGACAAAAAAACCACAAATGGAAAAAAAACTGATAAATTTAACTTCATTAGAATTCAAAGAACCCAGGTGAACTAGCCCAAGAAAGAAGCACGTGTAATTACAGAGACGATAAAGAGAGCTCCTGAGAAATGGCTGAGTAGCAGAACTAGAGGCCTCCAGCCTAGACTGGAGCAGAAAGGCCCTGGGAGGGTTGTGTTCAAGGGTTTGATAGACACACGGTGTGTTTCAGTAGAAGGAGTGGAGATGAACAGGGCAGGGAGTTGGGTGATGGCTTAGTGGAAAATACTAGAAACTAAGCAAGCCAGTAAGACAGATTTTACCTCGGGTTAGCAGTTGTATAAGAAAGAAAGAGAAAGGCAGCCTATGGCAGGGCTTGCCTGAAGTAAGGTTACAGACGATAATGACGTAAAGTTTGAACATCAATCTAATTAGAAATGATATTGAAAGGATGGAAGAGGGGAAGCATATGGACCACCGAGGCGGGCGGTGGTTTCCGGTAGTGGAAGAGCCTGAGACTCAGAAGCGCAGTAGTTAAATAGGTGGAGCAGGGAGGGCAGGGAGGGAAGGGCAGAGGGGGGCTTTTCATAGGAAGTCGTAGAATTTTTTGAGTTGTTCAACTATGTGCACATGAACATGATTTGAAGCCTGATACTACCACGGACGAGCTGTGTGACCTTGGCAAGTCCCTTAACCTCTCTGTGCCTCCGTCACATCTTTTGTTGAAAGTCGGTGTAATGATTGTGCTTACCTCAGAAGGCTGTTGTTAGGGAGAATTAATTTAATCCATGTAAAATACTTGGAATAGTGCCCAGTACAAAGCAAGTGCTATGTAAGTGTTACCGTAAAGGGTTTTTGTTTGTTTTTGCCTCTTTAGGGCCTCACCCACGGCATATGGAAGTTCCCAGGCTAGGGGCCGAACTGGAGCTGCAGCTGCTGGTCAACACCACAGCCACAGCAACGCCGGATCTGAGCCTTGTCTGCCACCTACACCACAGCTCATGGCAACGCCGGATCCTTAACCCACTGAGCGAGGCCAGGGATCAAACCTTTGTCCTCATGCATACGACTTGGATTCATTACCACTGAGTCACAGCGGGAACTCCTACTTAAAGTATTAAAATGAAAATAAAAACAAACATGTGGCTGAATCTTAGAAGTTTTTACCTAATATTGGTGGCCTCTATGTATTTACCTAATATTGGTAGTTTCTGTGTCTTTATGTCCCATTAAATAAGTAACCCTTTAAGGAATCTGTTATTCTCCATTTTCAAATAAGCTGAGGCTCAGCGGATTTAACCACCTGCCCGAGATCAACCAGCTGGTTTTTGCCAATTACCCTAATGTTAGGGTTTAAATGGGGCCAACCTGGCCACGTGTCCCAGCCTTTTCCCATTTTGCTTCCTGTGCTCATGGTTTACTGAACATGTCACAGGCCCAGCTGGAGCGCAAGCGTCTGTGGGAAACGAGGGTGTGTGCAGAGTGCAGCCCTCCGAGCCTCGTGGAGAAACTGCACGGGGCTTCGGGGAAGACACTCGTGAGTGGTCCTGCAGGGAAGGCCTGGCCCGTGGTGGGCGCCCGGTAAATCTCCATTCTCTGACTGGATGAATGAGTGTGCGTGGTTCTGAAGCCGCGGGCGGGTGCAGGATGCGCCCCGGGAGTGTAGGAGGGAGGAGACAGCTTCAGGGGGGACTCAAAGCTCCACACCGCTTTGTCAGGCCTACCCCCCCTTCCCCGGGCCTGCAGCTGAGCAAGTTGAGGACGGAGTGTGACTGCGTTTATCCAGCCAGTAAATTCCATACATTCCTAGAAAATAAATTAACCGGGAAGCTTTTATAGATCCTCATACTAATGCGAACGTCCCCCCACCCCCCAAAAGGCCCAGAACCCTCCTTTTGCAGATCTCTGCTTCTCTTGCCATCGTGAGCGAGCAAGCCGGCTTTCTTGGTGTGTTACTTTCCACAGAAACCTCAAGGTTTTAATCACAGAGAGCACAAAGTAGTGATGGGCGTGTTTGCTGGTTTTACTGACTTGAACCTGACCGGGGTGGGTTAGAAAGGTCTTCAGTAACAGCTTCCTCGCCCGCTTAGTAAATAGTCCTTCTCTGTCCTAGAGGCTTTCCCCGAGAAACTCCCCGTGCAGCTGAGCTCTTCCCAAACTCTCAAAAAAAAAAGCCAGGGGCTGCTCCCTGGCCCCATGATCTTTCACCCTCTGACCAGCTTCAAACAAAAATTTCTGAGCCTTAAAACCAAATTGTTGTGACTCACACCCCAACCCCGTCCACCAGTTGGGCTCTCCGCGTGGCAGTGACCCTTGCTCTGCAGCGGAAGTGGGGGCGGAGGTGGAGGCATCTCAGTTTAGCTCACCCAGACGGGCGGCGGCCCGGGCCAGGTGGGTTTTGATTGAAAGAGTTCTGTTTTGAGCGCCCCTCTCTCTTCAAAGCTCCTTGGACTTTTTGGTTGCCCTAGACTAGGAGTTTGAGACCTAGTTTCTAGCAATGGCTCTGCTGAAAGTGGCTTCAGCTTGTGTCAGGGCAAGGCTCTGGGTCTTAGTTTGTGCCTTCCTCATAGGAAGGGATTTAGACCAGCCCGAGGGATTTTCAGTCTCTTTCCCTTGGGTGTAAGACTCTTTGTACAAAGGCCATCCACCTGGCTGCCCAGTGTGGACAGGAGGTAGGGCTGCTGGCCTGGAAGGTGCACCCTTCTCCCCCGCCGCGTAGCCATACTGAATGTGGCTTTAAAATTGGTGTTTTGATTTTTTTCTCCAAAGATGGCTAATATATTGATAGGACAATGGGAGAAAGACAGGAAAGAAAGTGAGGATGTGAGAGGGAGTCAACAGACCGTTGGCCTTGCTTTCTATGTAAAAAAAATGGAGGTCAAGGAATTACAGAAGATATTAGTGCGGTGTTTCTCTGAAATGCCGTATGAATTACGATTTATGAAATTTATGAATTACGAAATTATACTGCTGTATGGCACTCAAAAAATAACAGTACGGTGGACACGGCCTTGGCTCTAAGAGCCTAGTACGTCGGGGGTCAGGTGGGCATCCAGGGACCTGGTTTTTCTTGTTCTTTTAAATCATAAAAGCGGTCACGGCTACAACACCTCATTTTATCACTGTCTTATTTCTGTTATAGGTCCTGTGAGCTTGGTTGGGTCAGGGGTCACCCAGAAAATAACCACCTTCCACTTCCTTTAATTATGCAAACTAGAGCGAGGTGACTGAGATCTTGCCTCTGGTCTGCAAGACACAGGGAGTTTTGCAAGCCCCAGGGAGTGCAGAATTTCCTGAAGATGTTGCACAGGGGCTGGCTTTTGCTGAAGTCGTACAGTATTCTCCTTTGCTTTGGTTATGACTGCAGAGGTGCTGGGAAGCCGACTGGAGAGCAGCACCATGGAGCGGCCGGCTCCTCTCCGTGGGAGGCGACGCCCGCTCTTTGAGAGGGAAGGGCTCGGCTCTGCTGCCTTGGGCTAAAAGCACTGTGATCCAGTTCCACCTCCTGGCTCCTTCATTGGTAATTGGTTTTCCAAAATGCAAGGATTTTTGCTGACCGACAGGGACCTGAAGGCTTGAAAATTTAGACAGCAGAGAGCTAGGTGGCTGAGATTTTACAAAAGTCCACATTTTGCTAGTTTAATCTGGAAAAGGACACACAACCCAAAGAATAGGAGCCTTGTTGCAGAAGAACCAATTTCATTCATCAGGGTATTTTACCAGTAGTCGCGCTGGGCACCTGGCTATGCAGTCACCGCCCCGTGCTTCTCAGCTCCAGGCGGAGCTGCAGCGGGAGGAGAGCCTGGACGTGCTGCCAGCCCGGGAGCCGGGCCCAACTCGCTCAGGCCTTTCTAGACCCATTTCAGGTGAGTCACCCCTGCTCCCCACGCCCCCTCAGCCCAGCAGAGGTGACCTGGCCCTCCTTCCTCCTCTTTTCCTACCAGGGCCTCTGACGTGAGGCTATTAGCCATTCAGACTTCACACTGTAGCCCTTTCCTTGCCTCTCGGGAAATGTTTAAATGAGCAGGCAGATTACCTAGTCTCTGGACAGGACCATAAGCACAAGACACTGCGTGATACGTTACAGAGACTCCACTAAGTATAGTAAATCTGCTGGGGTTTTCAAGGGTTTGAAAATCTCAAGGTGATGGAATTATTCAAAGGGCAAGATTTTTTTTTAAGTCTCCATTCTCTGAGTATAACAGCGTATGAACTAGTTCCTGAAGTATTTAAATAGAAAGTGAAACTGAATCACACTGTTTACTTTTCATAGTAAAAGCTGTTGAGGATTCAGATCTTCCCTGAAAGAGCAACAGGGTTTTCAGAAAATGCTTCTTCCCATTGAGCTTCGGAGTTCCTAAGAAAACCTGGGGGTCATGCTTTACTGAGGGCAACACGTGGGGGGCAGGGCGGGGCGTCCTGGAGAGGAGGCGTCTGGGCTCTGAGTCAGCAGAGCACATGACCGAACCAGAGATGGGGTCAGATGCCCAAGGCCCAGGGAAGCAGCTGCTTCAGGCTTGTTTAGGTTGAGAGCTTGGCAAGTGGAAATACTGCTGTTGAGAGGAATCTCACAGTCCCTTTGAGAGTTAGTGTGGGTGAGCGGGAGCTCAGTGTGTATTCAGGGCGCAGAGCAAGTGTAGGACAAGTTAGGGAAAGAATGGATAAATGGGGGGGATCTCTCTCAATAAAACTGATTTGGTAGGTTTTTCATTTGGAGGGTTGAAGGGCAGTGTAGCCACTCTCCCTCCTGTGTGTTGGAAATACATGACTGCCCCAATAAAGTTCGTGTCCTGTTCTAAACCTGGCTGACCCCATCTTTTTCATCGTGTCTGCTGCTTTCCTTAGTTTTCTCCAAATCCCACATCTGTGTCTTGAAAGGAACACACCCTGGGTCTTACCTCCTCTGGGCCCTTCTTCTTGAAGCTGCCCAGGCCTGGGCCAGACTCCCCCTTTCCTGTCCCTCCGGCTTCTGGCTCGGCTTCCTCGCTCCCCAGCTAGCCCTCCAGGCCACCGTCGCTTCCCATCTCCGACCACTCCCGAGTGGCCTGTGCCTTTCGCTGGGGTGACCATACAATTTAATGTCTAAATCAGAGCGCTTGAGGAAGTAAGAGGAGGTGCTTGTACTTGATGCTGCCGCCGAGTTGACAGTTAGAAACTGGAGACTCTCCCAGGCAAACCAGGATGCACGGTCCTCTGAGGACAGCGACTGGTCTGTGTGTCCTTTCTTATGTTCAGCTAGTACTTTAAAAACGAAATTTTTTATGTTGAAATAATTTGAGATTTACAGAAAGTGGCAGAGTACAGAGTTCGTGTGTGTATCACTCACCCACTTTTCCCATCATTTACGTCTTGCATTTCTGTGATGACACTTGCTGAAACTAAGGAACTGCATGGTTTATTGCTATTAATTACATTTTAGATTTTATTTGGATTTCACCAGTTTTTTTCATTAATGTCCTCTTGCTTTTCTTTCTCTCTCTCTCCCCTCCCTTCCTTCCCTTTTCCCTGCCTCCCTCCCTCCTTTCTCAGCTGAACCCATGGCATATGGAAGTTCCGGGCTAGGCATCGAATCTCAGCTAGAGCTGTGACCTGTGCTTCAGCTGCAGCAATGCGGGGCCTGGGATGGAACTGGTGCCTCCACAGACACAAGCCATCATTAACCCACTATGCCACAGTGGGGACTCCCTTTGATTTTATTTATTTATTTATTTTGCTTTTTTTAAGGCCGCACGTGCAGCACATGGAGGTTCCCAGGCTAGGGGCCGAATCGGAGCTGTAGTTGCCGGCCTACACCACAGCAATGTGGGATCCGAGCCTCGTCTGTGATCTACACCACAGCTGACAGCAATGCCCTCCTCTTCATACCCATCAGGGGACACAATATGCACGTGACGCCACGCGGGACGTGAACCCGCATCACTCGGGGAAGGTGTTTTTCCTCTTCCTGTTCTCTTCTTTGGGAGCAAGTCACCGAGTTTCACCTGCCCTTCAAGTGTGAAGAAGCCCCGCCTCCTGGAAGGGATAGTTCTACATATAGTTTTATTCTTTTCTTTTTTTTTTTGAGGTTCTGGTGTTTTTTGTTTGTTTAATCACTTTTCTTTTTTTTGGCCATTTCTTGGACCGCTCCCACAGCATATAGACGTTCCCGGGCTAGGGGTCGAATTGGAGCTGCAGTCACAGGCCTACACCAGAGCCACAGCAATGTGGGATCCGAGCCGCGTCTGCAACCTACACCACAGCTCACGGCAACGCCGGATCCTTAACCCACTGAGCAAGGGCAGGGACCGAACCCGCAACCTCAAGGTTCTTAGTCGGATTCGTTAACCACTGCGCCACAACAGGAACTCTTCTTTTTGTGTGTGTGTGTGTGCGTGTGTGTGTTTTCTTTTTAGGGCCACACAGGCAGCATATGGAGGTTCCCAGGCTAGAGGTGTATGTGGTGTGTGTGTGTGTGTTTTGTCTTTTTAGGGCCACACAGGCAGCATATGGAGGTTCCCAGGCTAGAGGTGTGTGTGTGTGTCTTTTGTCTTTTTAGGGCCACACAGGCAGCATATGGAGGTTCCCAGGCTAGATGTCGAATTGGAGCTGCTGCTTACACCACAGCCACGGCAACGTGGGATCCGAGCTGCATCTGTAACCTACACCATAGCTCACAGCAACGAGCTGTGGGAGCAAGGCCAGGGATTGAACCCAAAACCTCATGGTTCCTAGTCAGATCCATTTCCGCTGCACCACAACGGGAACTCCTTTATTCATTCATTTATTTATTTCAAGACTGATATTTATTTTCTGACAACTTTATTTTCTGTTAAGGAGTCTGTGGAGAGCAGCTTAAGACTGCCCAGCGGTTGTTCCTACCCACTCAGTGGCCTGAGCAGTGGGAGCTGCAGACCCGTCTTGAGTGCGCTGTGGGGACAGCTGGACAGGCACAGAGGGCACCTGCATGCCCTCAGACCAGCCTGTGACCTCAGGATGAGTCGCAGTAAACTCAGGAGCTGGAGCAGGGTCACAGCCTTCTCCGCACGGCTTGCTTTTCCTTCTCAGTCCCTTCAGGACCTGGGAAGCGCTGAAGATCGGACCTGGCCTCCTCTGCGTGTTCATGGCAGACTGCACAGGACTCCCCAGACCAGCCTCCACACCAGACCTACCGAGTGAGCTCCCTTGTGGTTGCAGGAGGGCGCAGTGACCACATGGCCAAGAGCAGAGTCTGTGCTGGGAGAGTGATGGAGGCCGGGGGTCCTGACCAGCAGCCGACCGAGGCTCCTGCAGGGCTGGCTGGTTCTCACTGGGGAAGGTTCCGGGAGCGAGGCCCCGAGCAGCAGGAGTGGCTCCAGTGGCGGCAGCACGTCAGCAGAGCCTGCCGACCAGCATCCCTGGAGCGCGACAGCGACACCAGCCAGGTCTTCAGTGCAGCAGTGGCACGAGCTGCCGGCAGAGCCGTCGCTTTAGTTTTGATGCAGGTGCCGTCGTGTTTCCTTTTACGGATAAAAGGTTCCGCTCGGAAGTCAGTGGTGGTGCCACCGACGTGGGTTCCCGGTACAGGGAGTTTGAGGACATCCTCTTCTTTCGTCCGCAGGACATCAGGTATTCTGGCTGTTTTGCAAGCTGCCTTTTAAGCTGTGACGGGAGAAGAGGACAAGGCCGTGGGGCCCCTCTGGGCAGTGAGTGGGCGAGGGCTCTGCGAATCTCACGTGCAGTTTTTCCACGAGGAGGATTTGTCCTCTACCTCATTTATTTTTCAGCCACTTACATCAGTATGTTTCTTTCTTTTATATTTTGCGTCATAATTCAGTATTATATTGTTATTTTGTTGCTGAAATTGTCCTAGGATTGGCCACTGGGAAGTTTCAGGTAGGTTGCTGTGTCCCTTTGACAGTCTATTTTGTTTTGAAGCACCTGCTCACTTTCTGGTACCATAAGATGCTCCAGGCTTAACTTGTATTTCCTCTACCCCAACCTTAGAACTAGCCAGTTCCCCAAGATGCTCTGGTTCCTTTTATGACATTTGGTTCCTTTTTTTCGGCTTTTTTTTTTTTAGGGCCGCACCCATGGCATATGGAAGTTCCGGGGGCTAGGGGTCAAATTGGAGTTGCAGCTACCAGCCTACACCACAGCCACAGCGACGTGGGATTCAAATATAACATAGTGATTCAGTATTTTTATCGATTAATTATAGTCCATTTAAAGTTACTGTGAAGTAACGCTGTATTTCCCTGTGCTGTGCAGTATACACTGTAGCTTATTGACTTTGTACATGGCGATAGTTTGTGCCTCTCCGTCCTCTCCCCTTCCCTCGCCCCCCCCCTGCCTCCCCTCTTCCCACTGGCAACCAGTAGTTTCTTCTCTTAATCTGTGAGGCTGTTTCTCTTTTGTTACACGCATTTGCTTGTTTTACTTTTTAGATTCCACATATAAGTGTTAACATACAATATTTGTCCTCGTCTGATTTATTTCACTAAGCATAATACTCTCTAGGTGCACCCATACTGTTGCAAATTGCAGAATTTCGGTCTGTCTTATGGCTGAGTAATATTCCACTTTGTACGTATACCACATCTTCTTTATCCATTCGATGGACACTTAGGTTGCTTCCATATCTTGACTATTGCAAATAATGCTGCTGTGAACACTGAGGTGCATGTACTTTTTCAAATTAGTGTTTTCACTCTCTTTGGATATATATGCAAGAGTGGAATTGCTGGATCATATGGTAATTCTAGTTTTAATTTTTTGAGGAACCTCCCTACTGTGTTCCATGGTGCCTGGAAACAATTTACATTATCGCCAACAGTGTGCTAGGGTCCCCTTTTCTCTATATCCTCGCCAGCATTTGTTTTTGTAGAGTTTTTGATGATAGCCATTCAGTCAGGTGTGAGGTGGTATCTTGTGGTTTTGATTTGTATTTCTCTCACGATTAGCATGTGCCTGTTGGCCATCTGTATCTCTTCTCTGTAAAACTGTCTCTTCAGATTCTCTGCCCATTTTTATTTATTTATTTTTTTTTGGTCTTTTTTTGTCTTTTCTTGGGCTGCTCCCAAGACATGTGGAGGTTCCCAGGCTAGGCGTCGACTCGGAGCTGTAGTCACCAGCCTACGCCACAGCTGCAGCCACTCGGGATCTGAGCTGCGTCTGCGACCTACACCACAGCTCGCAGTAACGCCGGATCCTTAACCCACTGAGCAAGGCCAGGGATCGAACCCACAACCTCATGGTTCCTAGTCGGATTCGTTAACCACTGTGCCACGACGGGAACTCCTTGATGTCGTTTTTGATCTTTGTTGTAGATATTAACTATCAGATAGATGATTTGCAAATATTTTCTCCCATTCAGTAAGTTGTATTTTTATCATTTGTTGATGGTTTCTTTTGCTGTGCTATAAAGCTTTTAATTAGGTCCCATTTGTTTTTTGTTTCCTTTGCCTTAGGAGACAGATCCAAATAAATATGCTGCTGTGATCTATGTCAAAGAGTGTCTGCCTGTGATTTCTTCTAGGGGCTTTATGTTTCGGGTCTTGCATTTTGGACATGGTGTGAAACAATGCTCTAATTTCACCCTTGTACATGTAGCTGTCCAGGTCTCCCAGCACCACTTATAGAAGAGATTTTTTTCTCCATTGTATATTCTTGTCTCTTTTGTTGTAGATTAATTGACCATGGGTGCATAGGTTTAATTCTAGGTTCTTTATGCTGTTTCATTGATCTGCGTGTGTGTGTGTGTGCACATGTGTGCCAGTACCATACAGTTTTGATTACTGTAGCTTTGTAGTATATCTAAAGTTAGGGAGCTCCAGCTTTGTCCTTTTTTCTCAAGATTACTTTGGCTATTTGGGGTCTTCTGTAGTTCTGTATGAATTTTAGGATTTTTTTCTAGTTCTGCGAAAAATGTCATGGGTATTTTGATAGGAATTGCTTTACAATTTTAGGTTACTTTGGGTAGTATGAACATTTTAAATATTAATTCTTCCAGTCCTATTCAGTAGGTTGCCTTTTCATTTTGTTGATGGTTTTTCTGCACAGAAGCTTTTTAGCTTGATGTAATCACACTTATTTTTGTCATATCCAAAATATCATTGCCAAGATTGATGTCAAGGAGCTTACCGCCTGTGTTTTCTTCTAGGAATTTTACGGTTTCAGGTCTTATGTTCAAGTCTTTAATTCATTTTGAGTTAATTTTCGTGTAAGGTGTGAGACAGTGGTCCACTTTCCCTGACACCCTTTACTGAAGAGATAGTCCTCTCCTCATTGTATATTCTTGGCTCCGTTTTATAAATTAATTGATTACGTATGCATGGGTGTATATCTGAGCTTTCTACTCTGTTCCACTGATCTATGTTATCTGTTTTTGTGCCAGAAGCATACTGTTTTGATTACTATAGCTTGGTAATATAGTTGGAAACCAGTGAGTAGAGTGTCTCTGCTCTTCCTTTTCAAGATTGGTTTGGCTATTGGGGGTCTTTTGTGGTTCCATATAAATTTTAGGATTATTTATTCTAGGAGTTCCCCTTGTGGTGTAGTGCAAATGAATCCAACTAGGAACCATGAGGTTGCAGGTTTGATCCCTGGCCTTGCTTAATGGGTTAAGGATCTGGCATTGCTGTGAGCTGTGGTGTAGGTTGCAGATGCAGCTCGGATCCTCTGTGGCTGTGGCTGTGGTGTAGGCCAGCAGTTCTAGCTCCAATTTGACCCCTAGCTTGGGAACCTCCATACGCCATGGGTGTGGCCTTAAAAACCAAAAAAAAAAAAAAAAAAGATTATTTGTTCTGTTCTAATGAACAATACAATTAGAATTTTGATGTGGATTTCACTGCATTTGTAGCTTGCTTTGGGTAGCATGGACATCAGCTATTATTTCTAATAGCTTTATTAAAGTATAGTTTATATACAAAACATCCACCTGTTTAATGTGCACAAATATTTTTAAAGTTTACAAAGCTTTGCAAAAATCACAGTTTAGTTGTGAACGGTTTCCTCACCCCGAAGAGGTCTCTGTGGCCACTGGCAGACAGTCCCCCTCCCACGTAACCACCAGCCTGGTATCTGTTTTAGATATTTTCCTTTTCTGACATTTCATTGTAAATGGAATCACACATTATATGGTCTGTGCGTCAGACTTCTTTTACTTGGCATGACGTTTCTGAGGTTTATCCATGTGGTAGCAAATATCAGTATTCCGTTGCTCAGCTTTTTGTTTATCCATTTACCAGCTGAGATTGCTTCTACTTTTTCACTGGAGTGAATAATGTTATGAACACGTGCCTACTAGTCTTCACGAACAGTTTTCATTTCTCTTAGGAGGGAACACCAAATGGAGCTGCTAGTTAATGGTAAACTTCTGCTCAACTTCTAAAGAAACTACCAGCCATTTTCCAAAGTGACCCCATTATTTAAAGTGTGTTAGTGCTCTGGTTTCTCCACATCCTGACCATCCTCTGTCTTCGTTACAGCCACCCTGGCGGCTGTGATGCTGTATCTCATTTTGGTTTTAACTTGCATTTCCCTGAAGACTAGAGATGATGAGTGGCTTTTCACATGCTAAGCCATTCGGAGATCTGTACTGAAATGTCGTCTTCAGATTTTTTTCCACTTAAAAGTTAAGTTGTCCTACCTTTGAGTTTTAAGAATTCTCTATGTAGTCTGGAAGTAAGTCCTTTAGTAAGTATGATTTGAAAGTATTTTCTCCCAGTGTGCATTCTGTCAATTCATTTTCTTAACCATTGTTTAAGTTTCAAGTGTATGCTGCTCAGGACTACTTTATAGCATAGCCAGCTTCTTTTAAAGACTAAAGACTAGACTTCCAAAAGGCTTAATCTTAAATTGTATTTATTGATCTAATTCTTTGCTGTTCTACTGTTCTTTAGAATCTAGAGTTAAACTGTGAGACTAAAAGGGAAATTTTCTCAATTTTCTGGCCAACTGATACAAAGACTAGACTTATTTATAGGTCATTATATTTTCTCGAATATATTTTCTTGAATACTCAAGTTTCAATGTAAGATTTTGACTTGCATTTTCAAATAAATAAAAATAGTCCTATATCTAGGATGCCAGGGCAAGGACTTGGTTATCCTTGTTGGGATAACGGGTCTCCTCTCTCTGGGGACGTCAGTCTGTACCAGTCAGTCACCGGCAGACAATTACTGTGGCTAGAGTTCCCGCAAAGGTGAACGGAAGTGCTCTCTTCACCATCACGGGTCATACCTATGAAGCAAGAAAGAACAGTCTGAATAAAAGACCTGAAATATTTGCTAGCTTTGTGAGCAATGTGTCATCTTCCCAATATCCCTCCATTTCCCCATCATCGAGCACTAGTGGTTGGGGCAGACTAACCCCGGCCTCCTATCTGGCGTGAAGGGGAGGCCCTGCGAGGTCTGGGTCAATAAGAAAATCCTCTTCTCCCCCCAGTTCTTGCTAGAACGACTGGTTAGCTCATAGCATTTCTGAGGCCATGCAGATTAGTTCAGGGGTGCCCTCATCTGTGTGCCAAGTTCAAGACTCTCACTAGGACAGGGTGGTATATGCCATCAAGCTGGGAACTATTCAGTGATTCTGCCACCTGTCGCAGACAGCTGCTAAAATGGCTCCAGTGACCCCTGCCTCCTGGTGCCGATCCCTTTAACAACCTGCTCACCCTGAATGTGGGCTGAACCTAGGGACTAGTTTCTAACTAGTCATAGACTACAGAAAATGTGATGGGGTGTCACTTCTGAGATTCGCTACAAAGACTCTGGCTTCTGTCTTGGGCTTCCTCTCGCCTGCCACGTGCCAGGCACACCATGAGGCACATAATTGGGAGGCCCAGTGGCAACAGACAGTGAGAAACCGAGCTTGAGTTCCACAGCCTGCGAGGAACCACATCTGCCAACAGTGACCGGAGGGAGCGTGGAAGGGGCTCTTCCTCCCACTGCGCCTTCTGATGGCACGGGAGCCCTGGCACACAGCTTAGCTGCAGCCTCATGAGATGCTGAGGCAGAGGCCCTAAAGCACATCGTGTCCAGATTCGTGACTCACTGAAACTCGGAGATTAAAAAATGCTTGTTTTAAGTCACTAATTTGTTAAGCAGCAAGAGATAATATGTAAGAAAAGCTAGTTTGAACTGGATTTTTTTTTTCTGTTATTTGCAACTAAAAGCAAATTACCATATACTAGCTCTTAGTAATCTAATCTTGAAAAGGCTATGAGACATCATACACAAATAATTTTGTGAACTTATGTTTTACAAACCATTCAAACAGAAAAATCCATCTACCTATTCACAGTCATCTCTCATGTGGAAAATTATGCAAATAAGGCTTCATTCATTCAGTATCCCTTATAATACTGACAAATTCTGTGCAAAGACTGACTTTTGATTACTTACACAAATAATGTAAAAAAAGCAATGGTCACAGAGGAACTGTGAAGTCCACTTAAAACCTCTATTGTTTAAAGTCATTAAAAGTACGTTATGTTGTTTATACATAAGCATTAAATGTAATTAAAAATGATTCTCAACTGGTACTTATTCATTGAAGCAGGTCTGGAAGGACCTCGGGTTGGGCACTTTTTGTCCTCAGACTGTCTGGAAAAGCAACCTTTCAACCAAAGGAGATGGAGTGTCATGAACTGAGGAGTATGATAATTCAATCTTCCATATCTAAAGCTCAAAAACCCAACAAACTCCAAGCTGCCTTCAGGCTTAGAAAAGCCTTTGAACTGGTGCCTACACGGTCCAACCTGACCCCACTGCCTCAGTAAAAGCTTTGTTTTGGGGGTGCTCAGGGCAGCAAGTCTGTTTGATAAGGTCACTCAGTGGAAGTTGGGAGGCAGTTACGGTGCTAATTCTTTATATTCTAGCAGGTTCAACAGAGGGACGATGCCGTTCTTTCCTGCCTGCCAAAATAACCTCTCTCAGATATCCTCCATGTAGCTAATGACTTGCTTGAAGAGTTTTTTTTAATTCAAATAATATAAAATTATATAGATCAATAGTGCACTTCTGGGAGGGGGACAAGATTGGAGGCGGAAGTGAGGGAGGAATTTTGCTTTTTTAAACGATGCATGCCATATTCTATACTGCTTACTTTCCACAGAGAGCTTGTACTGGTTTTATAATTTAAAAAACAGTGAGTTCCCACTGTGGCAGTGGGTTAAGAACTGGACTGCAGTGGCTTGGGTTGCCGTGGAGGCACGGGTCGATCCCCAGCCCAGTGCACTGGGTTAAGGATCCGGCACTGCCAACGCTGTGGCGTGGGTCATCACAGCTGTGGCTTGGCCTCAGTCCCCGGCTGGGGTACTGCCATATATCACAGGTGGGGCTAAAAAGGGAAAGACACAAATATAAACAAATAATTGAAAGTTAAAAGAAGAAAATGCTCCTGAAGAGGGTTTCATT
Source organism: Sus scrofa (assembly GCF_054392235.1). Taxonomy (NCBI): domain Eukaryota; kingdom Metazoa; phylum Chordata; class Mammalia; order Artiodactyla; family Suidae; genus Sus; species Sus scrofa. The sequence continues at coordinate 130,022,533 of NC_139386.1, forward strand.
TGTAGTTTAGAATGAATTTCTTCAACCGTAACGTTAAACCAATTCCTACCTGAGCACTGGAGAGTTAGGTGAGATGAGAAGTGAGAGGAAGAGATGAAAAGTCTGGTCGAGGCAAGAGGCGGGAGGGGCCGGGGAAAGGGGGCCGGCAGCAGAGGCCGGGGTCTCCGCAAGCAGGCCGAGGAGGCAGCGACCTGGCCGGGTCGGCTCCCCGGCTTCCCTGCACCTGAGACGACCCGGGCAGCGGCTGGGGGCCAGGAGGAGGATGTCTCCGGGGATCGCTGCAGGGGTTTGGGTGCCGTAAGCTGCAGCTTCCTGGGAAGAAACCTCTCAGAGGGGCCACGCGGGGGGCAAGATCTGAGCATGAAGCTCCTCGTGGGGAGTTTCCTGGGTTGCAAGAAGCAGCACTAACCGCGGTGGCAGCCGCCAGGGGGTGGCTCACCAAGACGGGGCAGAAGCAACGAGGGTGGGCGGCTGAGGCCCGAGGCCGAGCTCCACCAGCGAGGGGGCGACACGGGGAGGGCTGGTGCCTTTAAATGTCCAGTGGGAGAACAAAGTCCAGAGAGGCAGCAGACGAAACCAAACAAGACAAAAAAGCAGCCAAAGTAAAACACGGTTCAGCTCACCCCTTGGTTAACAGCTGGTTCTAAATGGGAGGGTCAAGCTTTCCAGGTCTTCATTCTTCAAGTGCAGCTCTTCCAGCAGGGTGGCCTCGAACTGCGGAAACGCCGCCTTTGGCCGAGGGTGTTTCTGGAAGCCGCGCGTCGAGGTCAGCCTGAAACAGGGAACACGGGCACTGCAGAGCCGGGCCGCGCGAGGCCAGGGGCCCCGGGCCTGCACGTGGTGGAGGGGACTCCTGCGAGGGTAATGAAGTCGCGCTCTCCGATTTAACCAAAGCCCGAAGACGTCACTGAGGCTGAAGAGCAATCTCAGGAAAAGACGGAACCGTCAGACAGACTGCTGGGTAAGGAAAGGCGCCCCAAAGCCGTAATCCAAAGCATGTTCCTCATTACGCCGCCAAAACCACCAAACTTCTGCTCAGAAAAGAACATGAGCGGGCGTTTCCACACGGGGAAAGGAGGTTTGCGTAGAGATGCTTAGAGCTGAGAAATGTCTTAAAAAAGAGAATTTTTACTGACTATCACCTGAAAAAAAGACAATCAACAGGGTTAGCCTTTGGATGAACCGCAACAGTCTGACTTTTGGACACGCAACAGATGGCTCACACAAGGCACTTGATACAAACTTCACAAGGAACACAACGCTTTCTTCTCCCCCATTTCCAGTGAAGAAATACCTGTAGACACTGATTACGTACAACAGATGCTTGAAAGTAATTTTTACTGAATCTGAGTGAGCATGATTTGTTAAAAAGTGAACAATGTCTTATCTAATCACAAATGATTGCAGACCACTCCCTTTGGTAAGCTGGGTTTTTGTTTGTTTTTTTCAATCTCCAAGAAAGCATGCTTCACAGTCTTTGTAAGTACATTCTGGAAAGCTTTTTGGAAAAAAAAATCTTTTTTCCCCCAATAGTCTACACTTTCCACAAAGCTCCTCCAGAGGCTTATTCAACCTTGGTCATAACCACTGGGCACATCCAATATAAATAAAATAACTGATTTAAATCAATAAAGCTCAAGAAATGAGAGCAATTCTGCAGTCGTGTGTGGAATGAGAAATGTTATTCTTTGAGACAGATTTCCCCTTGCTCAGCTACCTCTCAAAACAGAAGCAGAGAGTTCTCATTGTGGCTCAGTGATAACAAACCTGACCAGTATCCATGAGGATGTGGGTTCAATCCCTGACCTGGCTCAGTGGGTTAAGGACCCAGCATAGCCACGAATTGTAGGGGAAGTCACAGACGCCGCTTGGATCCCAAGTGGCTGTGGCTGTGGTGTAGGCCCATAGCCATAGGTCAGATTCCACCCCCAGCCTGGGAACTTCCATATGTCACGGGTGTGGCCCTAAAAAGCAAAAAAAAAAGCAGAAGTAAAAGCAAAGATTTGTCAGAATTGCTCATAGGTGCCCAGACTTCGAGGAGTGGGAGAGGCTCTGTATCCTGAAGGTGTTTTAACGAAACCTGAAACCAGGCGACCCCAACAGTCTAGCATTCCTGCCAGCAAAGCACTGACTCCTCCCACCTCTCCTCTACTTCCTTGCAGCCGGCGGACGGAGGACCGCTCCTCACACATCTGTCTGCGGCTTCTCCCCAAAGGCGGTTCACACTGGGAAACAGGCCTGCCCAAGCCCTGCAATGCCAGGCTTAAGCCGGGCGCTCAGGTGACTTACAGGCAGCTGTGGCCAGCTTTCCCCGAGGCATTTTCCTGCAGAGAACGTAGAACCCAGAAGTCAACGCTCTGGGCTTTTCCTACATGTAGGTGATGTCAGCATTTAAAATCGGAAGTTGCTGCTTCCCCACCGTAAGAGCAAAGATGCTGGGGATGGGGTAACGTTGGCTAAAAACAAGAAGGCAAAGCAGGCAGCCTCGGTTACTTCTCAAAGTGCCATTAATATGCTCTAAAGTTTAACCCTCCTATGAGAAATAAATGATGATGTCTAGATTTCTGTGTGCCCAGATGGGAAGTTACAGAGAGACAGTTTGTAAGAGAATTGTTCTATCAATTACCCTAATTAGAAAACATTTTGGGAATAGTAACATTTTTCTAAGCAAACTTCTAAGCATAAAATTATTCCCTAAGTGATAACTTTATTATAAGATGTGTTCAAATTCACCTAAAAGTTTTGTTCATAAAGAAAACTAGGGTTAATGGGAAAGTGTAGCTAGGAGTAAAAAGAAAAAGGAAAACAATGCAACCTCGCTTCATGCTCCAAAGCTCATGAAGAATACTGCTCCTCAATCAGGAATGTTTCTCTTAATGAGCTTGGACCTGTTTTGAGAACCCTCAAAACAGGGCTCTGAGCAACCACCTGCTACGATTTGGGGCAAGTTGAACATCAAAGCCTCGGGGTCCGTCTATAAAATGGGGCTAATAACACTTGAGCTCCTTGAAAGTTGTTATTGCAAAATTCAAGTAGGATACTGGAGATAAACTGTTTAAAAAAAAAAAAAAATGGGGAGTTCCTTTCATGGCTCATCAGTTAACAAACCCAACCAGGATCCATGAGGATCCTAGGCCTCGCTCAGTGGGTTAAGGATCCAGCATGGGCGTGAGCTGTGGTGCAGGTCACAGACGCAGCTCGGATCCTGCATTGGCTGTGGCTGTGGTGTAGGCCGGCAGTTGTAGGTCAGATTCGACCCCTAGCCTGGGAACTTCCATATGCTGCAGGTACGGCCCTAAAAAGCAAGAAAAAAAAAATCAAGAATAATGATTCTAATAACATTTACCATGTACTACCCAGGAGTTTTACTACACACTTGTCCTAAGCATGAATTACTCCTTTAACTGCCAAATGTGCTGAGGACTACGGCATTGTGCCCATTTTATGGGTAAAGAAATAAAGGCACAAAAATTGAAGTGCCTTTCCCAAAGTCACAAAGATAGTTAGTAGCAGGTTAGGGCTTTGAACCCAGGCAATTTATCTCAAAAAGCCCACACTCTGGGCTAATATGCAAGCTTTCATTCTTTGCAGGCTGTATAAATTTAATTTTTACCTGCCTGAATGAAATGTACTGTGCCTTCACTGAACACGCAGAAGGAAGTGTTTTAAATTTGCGTTAGACAATCCCACTCTTGGGCATCTATCTGGACAAAACTCTACTTAAAAGAGATACATGCACCCGCATCTTCATTGCAGCACTATTCACAATAGCCAGGACATGGAAACAACCCAAATGTCCATTGACAGATGATTGGATTCGGAAGATGTGTATATATACACAATGGAATACTACTCAGCCATAAAAAAGAATGACATAATGCCATTTGCAGCAACATGGATGGAACTAGAGACTCTCATACTGAGTGAAATGAGCCAGAAAGACAAAGACAAATACCATATGAGATCACTTATAACTGGAATCTAATATCCAGCACAAATGAACATCTCCTCAGAAAAGAAAATCATGGACTTGGAGAAGAGACTTGTGGCTGCCTGATGGGAGGGGGAGGGAGTGGGAGGGATCGGGAGCTTGGGCTTATCAGACACAACTTACAATAGATTTACAAGGAGATCCTGCTGAGTAGCATTGAGAACTATGTCTAGATACTCATGTCGCAACAGAAGAAAGGGTGGGGGAAAAATGTAATGTATACATGTAAGGATAACCTGACCTCCTTGCTGTACAGTGGGAAAATAAAAAAAATTATTAAAAAAATAAATAAATAAATTTGCATTTGAGAACCAGAGGGCTACTGACAGATGGGCTAGTCGCTGGCAGGCAGAGGACATGCTAACAGGGAAATCACACATGACCTGGCATCGTTAGGAGGCAGGAACCTCACTTTGGGGCCTGGGGATTTCGGCAGCAAGTCAGCAAGCAGACAGATAGGAATCCTCAGGCATCTGGAGCCAGGCTTTCCTGGCTATTCTTTTTTTTTTTTTTTTTTTTTATTTTATTTTAATTTTTTTTTTTGTCTTTTGTCTTTTTGTTGTTGTTGTTATTGTTGCTATTTCTTGGGCCGCTCCCGCGGCATATGGAGGTTCCCAGGCTAGGGGTCGAATCGGAGCTGGAGCCACCGGCCTACACCAGAGCCACAGCAACGCGGGATCCGAGCCGCATCTGCAACCTACACCACAGCTCACGGCAACGCCAGATCGTTAACCCACTGAGCAAGGGCAGGGACCGAACCTGCAACCTCATGGTTCCTAGTCGTATTCGTTAACCACTGCGCCACGACGGGAACTCCTTTCCTGGCTATTCTTAACACTTGAGCCACAAGCGTTGTTGTGTGATGCTACTCCTGGAAAGCTAGTGATGAGATTTCCTTTAACCTTGTTCATTCCCTAGTGTTTCTCCTTTAATCTTTAACTGCAGAGACCTGTTCCCCACCCCTCACTCCCTAACAGAGAACGTAATCCTAAGGAGTATATATTAGCTTTCAAAAAATTCTGACTTAAATCCCTTTTGGAATAAGCCAAGATATAAATGAATACTACCCTAATAGTCCCTGTGTACCTCTAATCCAGTGGACTACTTTTGGAGAGTCATGTAAAAATTGTGTTTTCCTTTGAAATTATCTTTCCTAGAAACCGGGCTCACAAATACAAAATATAAAGGATGGTTGTGACAAGTTATAACATCGTAATATGTCAAAAAAGATACTGAACCCTGAAAATTTTGTCATTTTATGAATGAGTCATTCAAAAGAATTACGACTTGCTTCTATCGCCAAAGCGATTTACATTTGAAGTTGAATAAGGGCTGTATATCATGTTTTCCAGATCCCTTGGCTCATCTATTTTAACATGCTGCATTACCGAAGCGCCGCAGGCTGACTGCCCTCTTCCAGACTCACCGCTTGCTGACACCTGCTGCATTTCCAAGGCACCTCGGCGGCGGCGAGAGGCTTCCGTGCTCACCCGCACAGGTGAACCCAAGGCGCTTTCCTTCAGTCTGTTTCGGCTTTGGTCGGGGAGAAGAGTTGGCTGTTGCCACTGCCAGAGATGCTTCTAGACACACTGCAGGGATTCTTTTTAGGGTACGTGCCACCCTAATGAGAGGTACCATGGGCTGAACGGGGTGTGAGGACCTGTCTGACGCCGAGAGCGCTGCACGGAGTGTGGAGCCAGGGCTCTGCAGGATCTGCTTTTGTTAACCGTGACCCTGGAAGAGGGCTCTGGAGCGCACCCAGCACTAAGCAGCACGAGCACTCTGTGCTTAGAACCAGCCAAGGACAAGTGCACAGACTTGCTCTTGGGAACTGTTCGTTCACGGTCGAGCGTGGTCTCTGAACCGCCGCATCTGAAGGCCTCTTCTAGGCCCTCTTCCCCGGGGACCACAGCGTCTGAACCCTCGGTCCTCCTTTCCCAAGGGTTCTCCTCCTCGGCTTCCCGCTCGCTCGCTGTCACCGTCCCCCTCCTCCCGGGTTGGCGGGTGTTTCTTCTTTACCGGCCCCTTGATAACGGCAGGTCTCACCCAAGGGTTCCTGCTGACGCCTCTGCACTACCAGCCGTCGCACGGCTCTGCCTGTCAAGGATGTAAGACTCCAGCCTCTCTCCAGGGTTTTTCTCCCCTTGGAGGCCCGAAAGGGACTTCGAATACATCATGTTCAAACCTGAGATTCAGACCTTTCATTTTACCAAAACCTTCCACTCTCAGTCTTAGGTTTAACCCTTAACCGTGCATGTTCGTTGTCCAATCAGTTGCCAAGTCCTGCTGATTCTCCTCTGAGAATCCACTGCATCGCCTCCATCCTCACCGTCGCTGCTCTAAGTCTGATGAATCACCTCCTGCCGGGACTGTAAGTCACAGCCTCCTAAGTTGTCCTCCACCCCCAAGCCACTCTCATCACTGCCACCCCAATCCCTTCCTAGAGACCTAATTCAGCTGTTCTCTCACCTTAATAACCACACATAGGAGAAAATAAAATTTATTGGGGGGGCTTTTATTTTCATACTATCAGTTGTACATATACGTTTTCTCACCAACCAGGGAGGTAGCAGGCTGGGATCACGCTGTATTCATCCAGCTTTGTACCCCCACAGGTGTGTTCCCTCATACATAGTGGGCTGAGTGGTTACAGACCTGACACTGCTGCTTCAGTTCTATAATCCTTAGTGCGGTTCGATAATCACATCACTTCTCAATGTATTACAAGGTCCAGGACGAACTATGGTCTGTAGGCCAAATCTGGTTCGCTGCTTATTTTTGTAAATAAACTGAACAACAGCCATGCTCATTTACTTCTGTATTCTCAGCTGCTTTTGTGCTACAACAGCAGAGTTGAGTACTTGGGATCACAGGGCAAGCAAAGCTGAAAATATTTACAATCTTGCCTTTATAGAAAGTTTGCCAACTTTTTTTTTTTTTTTTTTGTCTTTTTGCCTTTTCTAGGGCCGCTCCCACGGCATATGGAGGTTCCCAGGCTAGGGGTCTAATTGGGGCTATAGCTGCCAGCCTACACCACAGCCACAGCAATGCCAGATCTGAGCTGCGCTTGCAACCTATACCACAGCTCATGGCAACGCCGGATCCTTAACCCACTGAGCGAGGCCAGGGATCGAACCAGGGATCATGGTTCCTAGTCGGATTCATTAACCACTGCGCCATGACGGGAACGCCTGCCACCTCTTAAAACTAGAAGATTGTTAGGTACCAGTTTTAATTTAAAGTAACTCAGTGACTAATACAATGCTTTATATACTGTAAGTCTGAGGGTGGGGGCAAATCAAATGGGAGATGAGAAACCCAAAGGCACCATCTGGCTCTGGGACACTCAGCTCCTCAGTGGCTGGGCTGGGGAGGGCCTCTTGCATTCTGCACGGCCCACGTGTGGGAGGGGCTTGAAGAAACCAACCACAGCTCATAAAATCTACCAGCTGGAGAGAGGACGTTGCCTGGTGTATCCGACTCCAGCCAAACCGACCAACTTGCCTCAGCTGGGCCGAGGGGCAGGCTCTTCTCTTTGCTGGGGATGCCCCCCCCGCCCTCAATCTCTGCAGGGCGGGCTCCTTCGTGTAGGTCAGTTCTGGGTAAGGTCTCCTCTCTGCCTGAAGCCCATCCTCCCCGCAGGCTCTCTACCCACCCGCTGTGTCTGTTTCTTCCTCCGCGGTCCTTCGGTCGTCTGGCTGTCTGCCGTCTCCCATCTGAAAGAAGGGATGGCCCGTGTACTCACGGCACTCCCTGGACCCGCACGGCTGGCGCACGGCACGTGACCAAGACTTGGCTGCCAAATGAAGAAACAGCTTCATTTATTGCTCCTACTGAAATATTTTCTCTTCTTCATAAAAATTTTCATTTTTAGAGGAAGGGAAGTTTCTTGACTCCTCCTCCTGCTCGAAATGAGCGGCCTTCTCCGGCTGGACTATCTCAGAACATCGCCCGGCGAGGTGCGACGGCTTTCAATTCAGCAGGCAGGACAAGCATCACATCGAGCCCCGCCACCTGCTCCTGCCTTCCCTTCTCGCTTCTGCCTGTCCTGCAACTCGTGTTGGCCGAGAGGGACTAGGGCTGAGTGGCCCCGGGCAGGCCTGGTTTGTACTGTAATTCGCCCCAGTCCCGTAGAGGAGTCTGCGGAGTAGGGGCCTCGCTGCTCGTGCCTTCCTCACGAGCAAAAGCCTTTAGCCTCACAAGTTCCCTGTGGAGGGAAAGGAACGTCCTTGCACTCTAAAGGAGATGAGCCTCACTTGGCCAAAAGGAAGAGCAATTTAGGACGAATCCAACTAATTTAAGCCTTTTTTTTTTTTTTTTTCCTATGTATTTCTGGATGTTATTACTGTTCTTGGATGCGGTGTGTTCTTATTCTTTTTAGGTCAATGAAAGTAACAGAATATAGCAGCCAAATGAGGACTTGGCTGTTTTTAGAACTAAAAGGGAGTAAAACTCCGTTAAGAGGTAAAAGATCTAAGAAAAGAAACTCAGGATCCTTTCTGAATGTAGAGATGTGGTCCCTTTACACAAGACAGTTGATAAACCAACTCCGTGGTCCCGAAGGAGGGAGGTGCTACACCCCATGGGGAGCCCGCTGCAGTGGTTGAGGAGCTTTATGTAAAGCTGGACACTGATCCTTAGATGTCATTGAAATGTCCCTTGCAGAATTTTATTTTCCCCTTCATAGAACTTGTTGCTGTGCCAGCTCTTAAAAGCGATTCCTTCATATTCTTGAAAATGGTTCTAATGAATTCCAAGTCCTTTTAATCTTTCCTAATAGCACCCCACTGATCCTTCTTCAGATCGGTGTTCTTCTAGGTCCCTACTTCTAGCTTCTGATTTTCCTAAAGCGCAAAATGCCCAGACGATAAATACTGCTCCAGTCCATTACTTTGAAATCGAATACACCTTCAGAGAAAGACGTCATGATGGAAAGTTCTTCACATCGAAGTTGTCTCTGAAGTGTAATTTCAGAACCCTGCCAACCCTCTGCACCCCCAACAACAAACTGGGCCCAAATAACTGCCCTACTCAAATGAAAAGAAAAACAGAACCATACCACAGCTGGCATCTAACAGTGTGCTTTAGGTAGGAAACACCTTTAAAATAATCAACAGAAAATATTACTGGCAGTGAGTAAAGGTTTTTATGTTTCAATTTACATCCTTCAGCTTCTTTTAGGTATGAATAAAACCTCTAAAGGTGACACTAAAAGGATGGTTTACCACAAAAAGTCTGTATGCTGGAGAACACAATTTGAAAAAAAGACATAACTTGCAATGTATAAATCACGAACAAGACAGGAAACTTCTGATGAAAACGCCACTGATTCAAATCTGAATTCTGAAAAGAAAGCAGCCTTCTCTAACTAGTCCTCTACCATATGGTAAATGGCCCGACAACACAAGTAAAAAGCCAAGTGTCACACTGCATCTTATTGATAAGGCCTTTCTTTAGCCGACTGCTCCACATATGCTCCGCATCAAAAGGAGGGCCCGCAAGCCGGGTTAGGACCGGTACCCCTGAGCTGTCAAACAACATCTGGTTAACAGGAATATTACACACGGAAGTAAGAGGAGTTTCACAGTCTGACAACTGCAACGAGAGAGATTTTTAACTCCAAGTGGCCTTTTAATGAGTCTTATATCCAAGGATTTAGAGCTACACAAACTCCTGATTAAGCCTCAAAAGACAGTCACCTATGATTTTGTGAGTCACTGTTTTGTTTTTTTCTTTTCATATCAAGAGAGAAAGCTATATAAAGAATTAAAGTTGTGGTTTACCAACGAGTCTCTAGGTTTTCCAGCTCCTGTGGCTCCGCAAGACAGTCAGGAATGAACTTGGATTTCTTAAATGGCCTTCCCAATCGCGGTCCCTATTGTTTTGCTCACTCAGTCATTCCCACTGGGGGGCACACGTGCAGCTCCGGAACCCTGGAAACCACCGCACGGCCTGCATGACCCTTTCCTGAACAATCTGGGGACACACGCCTTAAATGACAGAGCACAAACATCCCTTAACCCGACCCCCAGCACTGAGAAGCCACAACACAGAGGGCCTCGGAAGCATTCGCTACTGGCTGCTGAAGCTGCAGAATCCATCTGGAAGGCCGCTGTTGGACAACACCGAACAGCACTCCCCAGAGTCAGCCTGATCTTCAGTGAGGAGTACGTCTGGTGACTAAATGTCAGCAGAAAGCATGCGTCTTTATGGTTTGGGCTTGGAGGAAGGGACAGGAAGTGAAAAGCCACAGTCCTCGGTACCTATCGGATCTGAGCAATACTAGGTTCATGCAGAGTTCTGCTGCAGTGGGGTGACCTGTGCCGAGCACCGCGCAGGCGGGTGCTGATGTGCAGAGGCGGCTGGAAGGCTACGTCAGGCTTCAACAAAATTTCTTCCCACTCGCTGGCCCATCCTTCCAAAGCGAGGGCTGGGAAGGAGACGGTCAGAGGAGTAGTTCTGTTACAAAGAAACGCTTTCAATGTTTACAAACGCACAGGCGCTGTGCCTGTTACCTCACCAATGAACACAGAGCAGATGGTGTAACACTGACACTTTGGGGGCTTAGCATCAGACGAGGCCAAAAGACCTCTGGTTCAGGTGCGGCATCATGAACAGGGAGGGCCTGGAGAAGCGAAGAACCTGCAAGAAGAGCCTTAGGTGGTGAGGGTTATACCACCTCATTCCCGCAGGGTGGTTTAGCCTCAGCCTGTCCAGCCAGTGTCCCCGCCACCTGCAGCAGCGAGGCTCCGGACCGGGGAAGGCATTCCTCCGGGTCACACAGGTGCAGAACCGTGCTACGAACGGACATCTTCCCAGCCGAGTATCTTGCTTATCTAGCAAGTGGCACTACTTCTTCCCGCAGTAACGACTGGCACTTTAAGACCCATGCTTTGCCTTAGTAAAAATTAAGAAAAGAAAAAAAAAAAAAAAAAAAAAAAAAGAGTTGGGATTTTCCCTTCTTCTCTACATGAGCAAGTGTTAAATGATAAAAGATTAAACCAGAGTACCTCTGTCTGTGCAAACATATACTCAAAACTGAAAAGAAAGGAGAGCTGTGACCAGTAAGTAACCCAACGGGTCGAAATGTTATCTATTTTCAGAAATTTGAGGGCTCACACAACCCAAGGCACTGTGCAAAATGCCTCCTTCAGTTAGTTTAAAAAAAAAAAAAAATCTATAAACTTTCTAAAGGGATTTCATCTGTATATTCAGGGCTCATTTTTAACATAATTCTTTTTCCATCTTGGGTGTTTCTACTTTTTGCTTTTTAGGTCCACACATGTGGCATATAGAAGTTTCCAGACTAGGGGTCAAATCAGAGCTGAACTGCCGGCCTATGCCACAACCACAGCAGCGCCAGATTCAAGCCATATCTGCGACCTACACCACAGCTCACGGCAGTGGCGGATCCTTAACCCACTGAGCAAGACCAGGGATCAAACCCGTGTCCTCATGGATGCTAGTCGGGTTTGTAACTCGCTGAACCACAACAGGAGCTCCCACCTTGCGTGTCTCTCCCTGGGAAGAGGGCAGAAGACTGCACTTGGTCAGAGGTTCTCTCAACACCTGTCTAACCTGTGGCCCCAGGCTCCCTCCCTGAACTAACACCATGGCCCTGGGGGCAAGGCAAAGAACCAAAGAGCCAGCCTGGGGAAGAACTCTTCCCTCCCACAAATAACACGGGCTGGGCCGCGTCAGAGGCAACCGCCACGTGGCACTTTCCTAAGCTTCTCTAGGTGCTGTTTTTAAGTAAGAGTACAGGTGCCTTTACTACTGACAAGGGAACAAATGCCAGGAGGTCAGAACTGAGTTAAAAATTTGGATACTTTAAAGTGGGTGTTGGGTGGCTTTCGACGTTGGAGCAAATGAATCTGTCTCCCTTCAAGAATGCCAGTGCTTTGCCCCAGTTACTCCTTTTGTGACACCACTGGGTCAAAAATAAGCAGCTACAGTGATTTCCAAGTTTGTAAAAAGCCATTCTTCTCTATGAAACCAACTTGTCGGTCTTCAACCTTGCTGTGAAGTTGCAGCAAGTGTTAACTCCAAGGTGAGGTTCAAGGGACCTTCTGAAGGTCACGTAGTTAGTAAAAGATGGGCAAATAACCCCAGAAGTACTCCCACAGGTCTACACTTCTAACCACCACACCAGCTCCCATGTCTGATTCATTTTAAGAAGACAGTGGACCTTGTGATGTCAAAAGCCCACTTGTATGTGCTCTTTAACTAGTTTTTGAAACCTGTCATTACAAAATAAAGCATGCTAATTAAATCTGACAATTAACTATTGTTTCTGATGAATTCATCCTTTCTGTGACAGCCCAGAGGCATCTTCAAACACCATTCACTGATGACGTTAGAAGGAGAGCTAAGAAGTCTCTCTGAACAAGCAAATCCCGGCAAACAGAGCTAAATCAACCGATTCAGCATATCTTTATCTAGCACGCAAAGAGCTGCACTAGAATTAAGGACACTGGTTGTCAATTCTGACTGCACAAATTATACTCACTTGGGGAACTTAAAAATTCATATGTCCAAGTCTCACTCCAGAAGAGTCCATCAAAATCTTTGAATCACGTATTAGTAATTCTTAAAAGCTCCCTATGTAATTCTAATGGACAACCAGTGTTTATGGCCACCATTAAATTTTTTTGAATTGAGATAATTTGTGCAGTTCTGATCATGTTTTGCTTGTTAACTACACTGTTGGAAGAATCTGAATAGCAAAGGAAATGAGTAGCTTTACATGGTAGCTATGTAACAAAGCAGAAAGTAACAGAGTCCAAAAGAAAGGTCTTATCTAAAGCAATCTGCACAAGGAAACTATCATTTGAAACTGTGGGGGATTAAGAAAGACTTCTAAGGAGATGGTGACATCTTGAAAGCGAGGACAGACAAACATGGAAAGGCTTTCAAAGCACAGTCCACAAAGATACAAGCTACCAGAGATGCTTGCAGGGGAAACAGCGAGTGGCTGCGATGTGAGGATACAGGCAAGAGGTAGGCTGGGTGGGCACTTGGGGCCACTGTGGGAGGGCCTTGAAGTGCAAGCAAAATTACCTGACTGGAACTGGGGTGCAGCCAGGTTTCTGAATAAAGCGCTACCCTGATCAAAATCCAGCTGTAGTGAGAACAGCCCTGTGGCCACAGGAAGGGTGGACGAGCGGAGGGAAGAGGCCCAACAGCGGGAGGCGGTGTGGGAAGCCTGCCCTTCGGCGGTCTGGGCAAGCGAGCAACGTCTGAGGGGGTTGGCGGCAGTGGGAAAGGAGACAGGCAACTGGCCAGGAGGCGTTAGAAAGCGGGATTTGGCAATTTATTGGATGTGGGAGAAGAGGCCAGGAGAAGCACCCAACTTCACTTCTGGGTCATCAGGAAGATGGAAACGCCACCAAAAGTAGTGAAAGGGGGAGTTCCCGTCGTGGCGCAGTGGTTAACGAATCCGACTGGGAACCACGAGGTTGCGGGTTCGATCCCTGCCCTTGCTCAGTGGGTTAAGGATCTGGCGTTGCCGTGAGCTGTGGTGTAGGTCGCAGACGCGGCTCGGATCCCGTGTTGCTGTGGCTCTGGTGTAGGCCGGTGGCTACAGCTCCGATTCGACCCCTAGCCTGGGAACCTCCATATGCCGCGGGAGTGGCCCAAGGAATGGCAAAAAGACAAGAAAAAAAAAAAAAAGTGAAAGGGAAGATGAGCTCGACCTCAGACCTGAGCGGGTGAACTGCTTGAAGGCAATCCACGTGGAGAAGCCCCCTGGTGATAAAACTCTGCTCTGCACCCTGGGAGAGACGTCAGCGCTGAAGACGGAACTCTGGGGGGAGGGCCGACCAGCTGCCTCCCTAAGCCAACGCCATCACCCTTTACCGATTACGTTTGTCCCGATTCTTTAAACTCCTCTCTCACCAGCGCTCCTCTGCATCTCTTGCATCCCGACGTGGCTTCCCCGCTCATCCCAGCTACCACCTGCGCTCAGGGCTCTGCCTCCTTCCGCCACACCTGCAGCAGGACGGCCGGAAACTGCTGGCGGGGGCTGGGGGGGCACGGTGCGGACCAGGACCCCCGCAAACACTTCATCTCCGGCCTCCTCTGGGGACCCAGGGTCACGTGTCAGTTTTCTCTGGCACTTGCGTTGGTCTTTCCCCGGATACGCTCAGGAACTGCTGTTACCACTTTTCTCACGCCCCACTCAACCACCATCTCTCTACTCTCAGAACCCAACATCACATCCTACTTCACTGGAAAAAGAAGCTGTCGGGCATGACTTAAAAATCACCCTTCTACTACAGCCACATTATACTTCAATTATTTTCCTCCAGCCCCAGAAGTGTAGTTTCTCTCTCCCATTCAGGCTGCTGCTGCCTGTGGCCAAGAGCTCGCCTCTCTGAGCTTCCCCTGCGACCCTGTTCCACCACATCTGTCTACCCCCACCCGGCCCTCAGCTTCGGCTTCTTTGGTTTTTTTTTGGCTCCTACTACATACCCTACAAACATGCTTAATTAAGTCTCTTTTATCCAAAACAAGTTGTTAACTGTTCAATCTCTTTCCTATTCTCATCAATTTTCCCAAAAGAGAAATCTACATTTTCTGATATTTCCTCATTTAACCTGGGATACTGGGTTAAATATAGTGCTTGAAATTTTTATATAAAGTTCCCCCCCCAATACTCTTTGCTTGGGGAAAGAGTTATTTTTTTTATTCCTATTTTCAATGTATAACTATATCTCAATCTGTAATGTGGGATGCAGAGATTAGTGCCATTTTGTTTTACACAGTTCGGGGACTTTTGGAGCATATGTGAAAGTTGTGTTAAGTCTTAGTTTTTCAGATGAGCAACATTTTTCTCTGCCCTGAAAGCACAGAAATACTAGTTACAACTTGGCAGTTGCTTACGTCTTATAAAACATTTTTGCAGTGTGGCAGATTTGTCACTCGCTGCAATTAAAAACTCATGTGACAAACATCAAGGTGTGGGGCCTGAAAAATTCACTGGAAAGAAAATCAGTAAATAAATAAAACTGTGAAAGAGTAAATGATTCAGTTACTACAATGTGATTTCACCTGCCCGCAATCGCAGGTGCTCAACTTGCGGTGGTTTTCCGAGTCCTTGGGCTCCCCTGGAATGCTCGACATTCAGCGTTATGTATTTTGATACGTCTTGTCCTTTAAGGCAGAGTACATCTGAGCTGTACTAGAATGATCAAGAGCCCACTCCAAACTGCTCATTCAGAATGGGCAGTAGGATGGCACGAATGGCAGCAGAGGAGCTGGAGAGAGGCAGGCCCGGATTTACCCTTTGGCCTTTATAATCTGTTCTAGAAATTGCGTAAAAACAAACAAGGAGGATATCGGAAGCGTCTGAATGGTGCCTCCAAGAAACCGTATGACTTTACTGCTAACCAGAACCATCAGGATGAGAAAGTCAGAGGCAGGAAGACTATTAAAAAGGTGTGAAGTCTCTGTAATACACAATCTAACCGGAAGTGTTTAAAGACAAAAGAGAAGAAAAAACACACACGGTGATTAGGTTCTTGAATTTAACAAGTACGCCATTCGCCTGGGAATAATGTTTTCTCCTTACAACTTTCATGCAAGTTTGCAGGACTAGTTAATAAAAATACATTCAGTAATACTAGTTAGAGGAGGAGTTTGCCTCTAGAGTGAAATCTTCCATTAAGACCCATTAATATTTGATAAATGCTTCCAATTCAACGAACAAATACCAACACGTAAAACATTTAAAGAATTCTCCAGAATTGTGTCTGTGATGCATCAGATAAATAAAAGACTTAGTGCCATATCTACATACTTGGTGATTAACTGCTCTGTAACCAATTCTTTTATTTATCATTCCAAAGATGAAAAAGCTCATGGAAATCAGAGGAAAGCAATATTTGAAAGCAAGCTTTAAAATCAGAAACATTAAAAAATTAAAGTATTTACTGATTTTATAATTAAATGAGTAAAAAGATAATTTCCTAGTTATATTTAATTGTTGTTTGTTGATTTTATTAAAGATTTTATAAATATCTGCATTAAAAAAGCCATGCTAGATTTGGTTAAAAGCAGCAATTCCTTTTAGGCTGGTCGCGTCCCTATCAGACTGTATCCACCGGAAAATATAAATCGTTACCAAGGCAATATTCTCTTTACTCATGATAGTAAGCAATAATTTTTGGTTTTTCCTGTGCAGTTTTACTAGTGCTACCAGTCCTATTTTGAAGTTCAAAACGCCAACAATGGCGTGATCTGCGTTGTTCCCGTCCCCGCGTTCGTTTGATTTGCTTTACACACATGCCCTCATGCTCACTACACGCCAGCCCGGGTGCTCGGCGATGGGGAGACCAAAGTCACACAGACGAGGTCCCCGGCAGCACGAGGACGACGTTTTGGTAAGAAAACACTTTCAAATCTGCCTCATGTCTGCAGGGATCTTTCCTGGTTTAGAGCTTGTTCACACATTGTTCAAACCCAATTTTTCAATGAGTGGAAAGTCTCTTATTCTCATGTAGAAACTGGGTGTGTGTGTGTGTTTGTGTGTGGTTTTTTTTTGTGAAGTACATGTATATGTTAAGACTGATTTGTGGATTATAAAAGAGGAGAGGGCAGGGAAGGTAAAGTCAGGAATACGGAAAAAAAACCACCCCAAACCAAAAAACTCAGACACCAGAATTAAGCATAGTGACCGTATAGGTCAGGCTTAGAAGTGCTGCCCTACATTTCCCCCAAAGCGCATCACTAACCTGTGGTGGAGGGATATGAATAAGCTACAACAAGTAACGAAATGATAATACTAACAGGGGTTTTGAGAAAGAGCAGTATCTAAGGTCTGGTTCATTCACTCTTGAAATTAAGTACAGGAGGCACAATGTTACCCAAGAACCCTGACATTCAGGGAGAGAGAACCACAGGGAGGAGGGGGTGGGACAGGGAGGTGGGTGACCTGGGGGCATTCCCAGTGACTTCCAGACCCTTCCCCTCAGCTGTCTTCTCGGTCCTTCCCATCCCGCCTGGCATCCCTGCCTTTGCTGCCAACGTGCTCAAGCCTCCACTACCCTGAGAAGTCTTCTCAAGCTTCTACCACGTTCCAGTGGCTCGTAATTCCTCTCTCTTTTCCTCTTTCGACAACCACATGAAGAGGGGCAATACTGGCTATGCCTAGAAACCCTCACGCCTGTCCACGAGAGCAGCCCTTGCAATCTGTTCTCCGCTGGCATTTAATGGAAACTGCTTCCGTGAAGGTCACCCACACCCACAGCTGCCCCAACCACAGCCCAGTTCCGTTCTCGTCCTTGTCCAGCAGATGGGAACTGCCGGGCTCTCAAGAAGGTAGCTGCCCTCTCTTTTTTGAACTTCAAACCCGTTCTGGATTCCCTGGGGGTGTTCTGGTTGTACACATGCCTTTCCAAGGTACACGGGGCCATGGAAAGTGCACACATCTTGAAATCAAAATCCCAGCTGCGACCTTGGACAAAGGGCTTGTCTTCCCAGAGTCTGCTTCCCTCTCTAGGAAGTGGGACACCACCACTGACCTCACTGAATTGTGAGGTTCACATGAAATCGGGCCTATAAAGAGTCAAGCATATTTGCATACCGTTTTGGCATTTAAAAAAGAGAAAGTCTGTTCCTCCCCCTTCTGCTTTTTCTGTGCCCGCAGCCGACCTCAGCACAGAATGCAGCGGTCCCATCCTGGACCGCCTTTAACATCCTGTAACTCTGCCTCTCACGCGACTCTAAAATCTAACTCTGATTTTCCTTTTCATTTGTTAGCTTCAACTCCGCATTTTCTTTTTGTTGTGTGTGTGCCTTTTCTAGGGCCACACCCATGGCATATGGAGGTTCCCAGGCTAGGGGTCCAATCAGAGCTGTAGCCGCCGGCCTACACCACATCACAGCAATGCCAGATCCGAGCCACGTCTGCAACCTACACCACAGCTCACGGCAACACCAGATCCTTAACCCACTGAGCAAGGCCAGGGATTAAACCCGCAACCTCATGGTTCCTAGTCGGATTCGTTACCCACTGAGCCATGATGGGAACTCCCAACTCCACATTTTCAACACCTATTGGGGAACCACCCAACTGGATAATCTGCCTTAACCTTGGATCTTGCCTGAACTGGTCTCAGTACTCGGAGAACAGGTGTTAAACCCAAAGCAACCTCTCCTTCAATTACTGCCTTACATCCTCTCTTCCTGAAAAGAATTGGTATTTTTTCCAATTTTCTGTCTTCATATTTTGAAATCACGTTTGATAACCCCCCCATTGCTGAACTTTGTAGATTCAGGGGCTATATAATGTCTCTTATCATCTGTCTCTCCCATTTCATTTTCACTGTAATCATTTTAGTTCACTGCAGCCCTGTTCTTTGGTTAACTTAGGCTATTACTACTAGAGACCTTGAGAAAAGCAATTTCATAAATGCTGTGGCCAAGAGCCAGAACTGAAGGGATTAAAGAAAAGCACTGGTGGAGTTTCAGGAAGATGCAGGTTCGATCCCTGGCCTCGCTCAGGATATGGCATTGCCATGAGCTGTGTGATGTAGGTCGCAGATGTGGCTCAGATCCTGCATTGCTGTGGTTGTGGTACAGGCTGGCAACTCCAAGACTGACTGGACCCCTAGCCTGGGAACCTCCATATGCCATGGGTGCAGCCCTAAAAGACAAAAAACAAAAAAAAGAAGAAGAAAAGAAAAGCACTGCAATCGCAGACAGCAGACCAGCTCTTCAGTGAGAAGTCTGGCAAGTGAGTTGGTCAGTGAGGTTATGGACAAAGGATAGTTTTGTTCTGTTTTTTTCCTCCTGTTTTTTAAGCACTTGTAGGCAGTGGGGAAGGAGTTAACAAAAAGCTAGAAGTGACAGCTTCCTAAGTAATTCCATTCATTCACTCACTGCTAGCTATTTATTGTAAATCTATAATATTCTAGGCACGATGCTGAAGTGCTGGGTATATAATGGGGAGTAAAATCAGACACAGAGCCAGCCCCCAAAATCCTCAAATTGAGTGAGACCTTCATCAAGCAGTCAGACTACTAACACGTGCTAGCCAAGATAAGCACATGGTGTTATGATGGCCTATTGTAAAGACAGCTGATCTAGTCAGGGAAGTTTCTTGAGGAAGAAACACTTCCTCGTGTCCTCAGCCGTGAAGATGAGTGAACCAAAGAAAGAGGGGAAGGAAGAACATTCTGACACGGGAACCGCCTGTGTCCTACGAGGAGAGAGGGCGTGACGCGAAGGGCCGGAGAGAAGGTCGGCGTGGTAGGAATGGGGAGGACGGGCAGGTGGGGTGAGACGAGGCTGGAGGAGGGGGCTGGACCACGCAGGGCCACGCGGGCCCCCGGAGGAGCATCGGCCAGTCTTCGAAGGACTGGATCAGAGGGGCGCCCGCAATCCCAGCACAGGCTTCAGGATGGAACTCTCTGCTCAAAACTGAAACGACCTCCACTGCCCACTGAAATGCGTGCTTGCCAGTCAGGGCTTCACCCCTCCAGCAGACTCTACCTCTCGACACGCTTGCCAGTTCCTCTCGACCGTCGCTCTTCTTCTTGCACCTTTCATTACACGAGCACTTCCGAGAATGCTCCCACCCTTTCATTTCGACTTCTTGAAACTATCTTCTAGGCCCATCACAAATCTCCCTTCTGCGAAACCTTTTCTGATCTTCCCAGCAGAGGCCGCCGGCTCCTTTGACCCCCGCTTACACACGCTCCGCTCCGCTCGGCTGCAGCTACTCACGCAGGACTCGCCCCCCCTTCCTCAGCCTCCGGGGGGCTGTCACGTCTCTGACGGCAGGGTCTTGGTTTAACTTCTGTAGCCCCTACAAGGCCCGGGACACAGTCGTACCCACAGCAGCTGCTCCATAAACATCTGCTGGCTCTTTTAAAGCCAGATTTCAATTATTTGAAAACGCTTCCATTATTCTGTCGCCTCCGCAAGGACTTTCAGTTATGGTGCTACGTACGGCCAAGTGTGACTCTCATCCTTTCCTGGCATATGTGGGCTCTGTCTATGCTGGCTTTCATGGCATGATGTTAAAAACATTAAAAAAAAAAAAAAAAAAAAAAAAAAAAGACGTCCAGACAAACTCTTTACAAGAAAAATCAGGGCTACATACTACCTCAGGGAGAAACTCATTACCATACCTAGTTTAGAGAAGTTATAGCAATGAATGTTTGGGATCTTTTCATCCATAAAAGAAAAAAAAAAGGAAACATTATTCTAGGACGACTTAAAAAACATTTCCTTAAATGTGATCTGAACACAGAGTCAGGAATGCTGACATAAAAGAACAACCTTCTAGATGTCCCTATTCTTTGCTAAGACTTACTCCCAGAATAAAACGTAAAGAATAATAAGGAAGAGGGAAAAAGGCCCATAGGTGTGGTGACGATTCCGTAAGCAAATGAATTCTAAAATGCATTTTTACATTAAAAAACCCCAACCTACCCGTCTTACTTCCCTCCTCACCACCTTGGGCGCAGTGCTGAGGCACTCAGTCGCTTCACTGCTGCCTTCGTATCTTTGATGTGGATGGCAGCAGGATGCCAGCTAAGTCTCTGGCACGAAGAAAGGGATCTCGGGGTTCACCCTGACTTCAGTGAGTACGCTGTCATCTTCCCACAGAAGAACAGCCAGCTGCATCAGCCACTGGATCTCTCTGCCAGCTTAAGGACTAAGACGCCCAACAGGGCAGGGACACTGGGTTGGGTCTCCACGACCCGCCACCAGCAGCTAAATCCTCTCCTCTGTTGAGTACACTCATCTCCGCCGAATGCTTCAGTAGCCTCTGACGCCTTCATTAAAATAGTTCCTTACTGTAGCATCGCAGAGGTAAATTCATACTGCCCAATCTATTTCACCAGGATTCAATCCCCTCTTACTGCCAATGAGACAAAAAATGCTTTACAGAGCAGCTCTGCGGTTAAGAAACCTGTGCCAGGCTACACTGTTAGTGCAAGGGGGGAAATAGGATACAAGCCATAACGAGAGTGAATGCACAAGTTAAGAGACCCTTGCAGAGCTAAAGGTGATCTCTGGGGTAAGGGGATCTCATTTATTAGAAATACCACCATGCTTAATAATAATTATTTACATATATTTAAACTGCATTAATTTTATCCTAGGCACAAATGTGAAGTCCCGAAATGCGAAAATCAAGAGGCACGTGAGGCTGTCATTACTAAAGACTTCTAATAGAAAAACAGACCAGAAGAACCCACCGTGAAGAAGTATGTCATTATGGGTTTTCTATTTCAGATCTAGTATCTAGAAAACTGAGATAAAAACTTTGATTATAAGAGACCATGAAAGCCAAATAAAATAGAGTGTTTTTCTTATAACAGATGGTTTATGTCCTGATCATGTTTGCATTTAATGCTTTAGGATTACCTATTAATAAGGAAGCAGGGATGCTTCCCATTGATATTTCTAAACGAGTTCTTGGTAACTCACGCTGTAGTGAGATATTACACAGAGGTTTGTTTAAAGGGTTGGGCTGTCGTGCCTTTAAACTTTATATCCAAATCCTGTTTGTGACAGCTTTATAGAGCAGCTTTGGAGATGAGTGTTGGAAAAACTTCTTGATAAGAACAGTGCTCTCAGAATAGTGGCTTGACTTCACTTCAATCCTCCCAGACAGAAATGGAATCAGCAGGTAGTGTCCACACAGCATGTCACACTCTAAAGGTGCAGAACCCAGAGGCTAGAAATAACGGTGTCAAGAAACCTCATGCTTCCGCGTCTCCCCTGGCCCGTCCTCCCAGCAAGCTCGGGTAGGACGTGAAGCTGTCAAGAGCAGAGGGAGACGGACTCCTCGGGTCAAGGTGGGGACCGTGAGGGCTGAGAGCTACCTGCTAGCAGCTCTCATCGCTGCTGTCACTGCTGCTACTGCTGCTGCGTGGGAGGGGGAGCTGGAGAGCATATCTTTCTTCCTGGGACCCTTGGCGACTTTAATGTATATTCTGGCCCAAGGATGGGGAAGCTTAGCTACTCATGGATTAAAAAACCTTCCATTATAAAACTGCCAAAAACAGGAGGAACTGTGAGGCAAGAAGAGATGACCTCTGAAATTCAATCTCCAGAGCCTTCACAGAATGCCAGTGGTGATTTTAAAGCAGTGCAGCCACTGTGGAAAACAATCTGGCAGTTCCTCAAAAGGTTAAACACAGAGTTAGCACGTGACCCAGTAATTCTATTCATAGCTATATATACTTATGAGAACTGAAAACTTATGCTCACACAGAAACTTGTACACAAATGTTCATAAAGAGCCAAAGAGTAGAAACAACCCAAATGTCCATCAACTGATGAATGGATAAATAAAATGTGGTATATCCATACAATGGAATACTACTCAGCCATAAAAAGGAATGAAGTTCATGTTACAACTTGAGTAAACCTTGAAAACACTGTGTTAAGTGAGAGAAGCCAGACACAAAAGGCCATATATTATTCTATTTATATGAAATGTTTGGAATAGGTAAATCCATACAGAAAGTAGATTAGTGGTTGCTGGGGGGTGGAAGAATGGAAAGCAGGGACTAAGCTAATAGATATGAGGTTTCTTTTTGAGGTGATGAAAATGTTCTGGAATCAGTGGTGACAGCTGCACAAAATAGTGACTATACTAAATACAAGTGATTTGTACATTTTAAAATGGTGAATTTTATGTTATATGAATTATATCTCAATAAAACACAATTATATATAAAAATTTCATAATTATAAGGAAACGTACACATTATTTCAATGATCGATATGGTCTGATACTGAGAACTAAACTGGGAATGTTAAGAGAAAGGCTTTGGAATACTTCTGAGAACCGATACATTTCTAAGGAACCGTCTCTTCATTTTTCATGGCGTGCTCACGCATTTCTCTAAGGAAATCAGTGACGGGCACACTATAAAAAACAATCTGCTGAGGCAAAAAGCCTTCGCCACATCTTTCTGTTCATGCCTGGCACCCGAGGGAAGGGACTCTCCCGAGTGTCGATCCGTGTGACGGTTACCTAAAGTGGCTGCCCATGGCCAGAGAAGGCTTTTGTTGCGCGATCATGGTCAAGTTGAGCTTATTTAAATACCATTTCCCAGGACTTACATGCTACTCCCAGAACGACGGGAATACTCAAAGCTTTTAGGGGGAATAAACTATGGCCTGGTCTCTGTCTAGGAAGTGGGCCACAGTTCACTGGAAACAGACAGTTCAGATAAATAAAATGAAAGCAGACATTTCTGGAGATCATCTTGAAAGCTTTCCATTAGAGAACTCCAAGGGCAGGAAACCAGGACCAGAGTGTATCCACAGGCCACCTTCTACTCTCCGTTCCTCCTAAGCAGCACAGAGCAGGTAAGCACGGATGCACTCACTCCTTCATGAGAAAACCAAATCATCCCCACGGAACACAACTCACTCCTCTCCGTGGCTGGGCGCTATGAGACATCGGATTCCTAGGCTACGAATAACCACAGATCATTATAATCGAATAGCAGCGGCCTTTTACAAAGGTTCCACATTCAACCTTGATGAAAAAGTTCCATTTTAAAGACAAGAAGTCACGGAAGATACTGATCCCGCTTCTGGTGTGTGTGCTGCACACAAAGAGAACTCGGGCCAGTCCGTTGGCTTCTCTAAGCCTTCACGATGGCTCCTCTTTGGCTGCCAGCCTTGGTCTGGACCCTTCCCCTGATTTCTCAGCTTTAGGTCAACAACTGCACAGTGCCCGCTCATGTTACAGGCTCAGGTAGAATGACAGAGGCCAGAAAGACGGGGAGGACCAAGGGCAAAGGGAACACAGAAGGGAGGAAACGGACCGAGTCTGGGGGGCGGGGGTGGTGTCATGACTGTAAAGTCTCAAAAGAGTCAAAATCTTCTCAAAGACACTCTTCTGAAAACTGTGACCGGGGTCAAATATGATTCTTCAGTTTCTGCTTTCCTAATACTAAGGTTAGGTGAGTGTTATGAGGAAAATCAAAACAAATACGTGATACACTATGAGGAGGCACCAGGAAATGCACGTCGATGTAACTTACTTCGCTTTCTAATTTGGTATATAAAACATCAAGATATATAAATTCATTCACAAGCTTTACACAATAGAGCATAAAGGTCCTAAAATATTTATAGCAGGCTATCTATATACATATACACATTTTTATGGAAAATCATGCATCAAGACTGTGGAAAGAGCTTAATATCTTATTAGAGCATTATTTATGCGAGAAAGATTCAATATTTTATTATTTCAACATAAAATATGTAATCAAAGTATGATAAAGTTCAATGCAAACATAAAATTATTATAGCCAAGAGCTTAAGCAAAAACAGCAACTACTAGGTTACTTTACTGCATTTCTAATCAGCTATTGATTTTTTTTTTTTTTTTTTGGCCATGCCCACAGCATGTGGAAATTCCTGGGCCAGGGATAGAACCCACAACACAGCAGGAACCTGAGGTACTGCAGTGATAATGCTGGATCCTTAACACATTGTGCCACAAGGGAACTCCACCAGTTATTTTTAGAACACCAAAACAGTGTTAATTAGCACTCTTATAATTTGGTTTTTTTGGTCTCTTTGTCTTTTTAGGGCCACATCCATGGCACATGGAGGTTCCCAGGCGGGGGGGGGGGGGGGTCTAATCAGAGCTACAGCTGCAGGCTTACACCGCAGCTCACGGCAACACAGGATCCTTAACCCACTGAGCAAGGCCAGGGACTGAACCCGCAGCCTCATGGTTCCTAGTCAGATTCGTTTCTGCAGCGCCACGACTGAAGTTTCGTGTTTTATCACGAGTTCCAAAAATGTCTACAAGCGATGACTAAAAAAAATTCCATTGGAAATTTGAGAGTAAATGCAAAGGTTTTCCAAATCCTAGGATGATTATTAGGAAAAAGAAAAACGGTAATTCCACGTATGCCTATGTCCAATCTTAGTGGCAATAAATTAAAAGGCTGAAGGCAGGGACTACTGCTCCACAAACACTGTGTGTTA
Organism: Sus scrofa; assembly: GCF_054392235.1. Lineage (NCBI taxonomy): Eukaryota > Metazoa > Chordata > Mammalia > Artiodactyla > Suidae > Sus > Sus scrofa. The sequence goes on from NC_139386.1 coordinate 130,047,509, forward strand.
CCTCCTTCTGCTTTATAGGTACATGCTTCTTGGAGTGTCTAACGTCTCCGTATTTTTCTCTGTGTTTAAGGTTCTTTACCCAAAGTTGGCTCTCATGCCTGTTTTTTCTTCCCCCAATAACAATGTCTTCTCTAAAAATTAACTGTGAAATCTAAGAGGGGGGAAAGAGGGGTACAAATATAAATTAAAGCATGTTTTGCAGAAGTCTATGGGGTTGATTTTAACGTGATGGGTATATGTACTTTAATTTTATCCCATCCCATATAATATTTATTCTAAAGGGATGATAAAAAGACAGGCTGAGAAGGAAACGGCTTATTAGATGAGACATAGATTCCCTGGAGGGGCAGAAATAGGAAAAGCTAAAGGGGATTTTCTGAGAAATGAGGAAATAAGAAATAAAATATGGGGACAGGGCACAGAAGTCTTAGCAGCAGATGACTAAAGAGGTTTTGGAGTTCCCATTGTGGCTTAGTTGGTTAAGAACCTGGCTAGTATCCATGAGGATGTGGGTTCAATTCCTGGCCTCGCTCAGTGGGTTCAGGATCCAGCATTGTTGCAAGCTGTGGTATAGGTCTCAGATGCGGCTCAGATCTGGCATTGCTGTGGCCGTGCCATAGACAAGCAGCTACGGCTCCAATTCCACCCCTAGCCCAAAAACTTACATGTGCCGCAGGTGCGGCCCTGAAAAAACCAAAAAAAAGTAAAAGGAGATTTTGGGAGTTCTCTTATCGTGTATCAAAATGGCTTCTTAATGATTAAGTTAGTCATTAATCTGATCTGGTCTATAATCTGGCATTGTCACTGCAGGCACTCAGGATGCTGCTGTGGTGCTGGTTTGACTTCTGGCCCGGGAACTTTCACAGGCCACAGGGAGAGCCCCCCCCCCGCCAAAAAAAGAGAGAGACAGATTTAACTAGGAAGATAAAGACTGCAAAGAGGGCCTATGGCAAAAGTTAGAGAGAAATGTGAGAAAACAAGATTTGAAAGGAAAAAAACCGAAGTACCAGCCAACTTGGTGTCCATAGTGATGGAATATTTTAAAAGAAGCCAAAAGGGCTTTAACCAGAAAGGCTGTAAGTCGTCAAGGGATCAAAAGGATCAAAGACCAGGAGAAAGGTGGGCACATCTAACCGCAGGGCTTGGGGACAAGGAGAGAGAATGGCTGCTCTGACCTTAAGACTGACTGCACAGCGGGAAACGTGCTATTCACCCAAGATGCGAAGATGTGAGGTCTTGGATTCAATTACGTTGCTATTTGTAAGGGTCCCTGGCCCTTGAAATACCTACACTACACCCAAAGTTAGGTTCAGTCCAATAGTACGTAAAGGACTAGCAAAGCTTTCAGTATTCTGGGCCACGTGGATGCCTCTAACAAAATCAAGTAAGAGACATTTACTTCTGCATGGACTAACCGTATGAAATTGTAATGGTGGCCTTTGACACGTCATTTTCCCTGCTTTTTCCCCTTTTGTTCCTTGCTATCCATTTTGGAGAAGAGGGGGCAGGAGTCCGACACAAGAAGAAGTAGGACCTCACATGCCCTCAGTAAGCAGCTGCTCATTAAGATCATACTTCCAGTTAATGACTTAGAAAGCAGGATTCTAAGACGACTGCTGGGCCTGGGCCTCTGACTTGTCAACCAAAAAAGTTACTTCCCCTTTAGTATAATGAATTGCAGAAGTACAGCTTAACAGTTATCTATGAGAGTTTATTAGCAGGCAGAGGATATGGTGGGTGAGCAGAGATACTGATATTTTTTTTGCCAGTGGCCAAAATATTTACAAATTTCATAAAATGGAAAGAACTTTCTAAAAAATTAATAAGATCTGTTTCACAAATTACCAATTCAACTGGAACACTGAATAGTAGAAATGACAAAAGATTTGTTCTTATGGTTGATAAAAAATTTATATCAGGGCATTCAAGTAAAGTTATTTTCTGTGTTCTGATTTAATGAATCATGTGAGTTGTGTCTGGCTGGGCGACACAGATGCTGGTTCACTGAAGCCTACTCTAATGCCTCCCAGCACAGCCTTCCTCGAGACAGTGAAGCCAGAATAACATGTCAGACTGGAGTATATCAAAGAGAGAAAAGTAGGCCTGGAGATGCTATGAGGCTGGCTCCTAACACTTCGTGGCCTGAGTGTCCAGTAAGTGTTCAATGTCCTATGGGCCTCAATGACCTCACAAGCACCAAGCAGCAACAGTAATGCAGTAATGAATGGTCTGACTTCTGCAATTCAAGCTGAAAAACACGACACTTACTAGATGGTTTTAACCCGATTGATAGACTGCCTTAGAAACCACTAGTGATTTCTTAAAAGGTGAGTGAGTATTAAATGTTTTATATAATATAGGAAGTATCCACTCCAGTTCCTTTAAATCTGTTTGATTTTAAAGATGTACATTAACTTGGAAAATAAAACTCTTCTGATGATATAAGTGATGAGAGTTCTGGTAAAAATGAACTAGCACTAGATATACCAGTAAAAATACAGATGTAAAATAACGAAGCCATTCAACATGAATAAAATTCACTATTAAAAATGGAATTAAGGAATTGGTCTGTATGTATCTCACACGGGCATGTTCTTCCCTTTTACAAGATTACAAATAATATTTGAAAAGAAACAGGCCCTTGGAAGAAAATATATTTAAAAATACAGAGAAGGATTACAGCTTATCAAAATGTGGCATGGCATTTTACATCAAAGTCATTTTATCACAAAAGAAAGGAAAATAGGCACAAAATAGAGGTACAACACTTTCCAAGAAGTTTAGAAAAATCAACAAATAACTCTGTTTTTCTCTATAAGAGTCTTCATATTAAAAATCTGAAAGAGTACTTACAATGAGAGCAACACCAAAGCAATTAAGGTCCACTCTGCAGGTTTGTGTATAATGTTCCTATTTGTTAATCTGAAAGACAGTGAGGTAAAATTAACCAGAACGTTGCTAGCGTTAAATATATAAACTTTCCACTTTTAGATAAAATCAGATTTAGGATATACATTAAAGAGGACTATTTTAAAATTCTTGTTACATTTGATAGAAAAGAGTCAACAGTACAAAAATGTGGCTTGATATTCAGTATCTGATAATGGCCATCTCAAAAGGAAGGCTCATATTTATATATTTACAACAATACCTCTGGATAAGATGGGGATACAGGAACAACATGGGAAATGAAATTGCATGGTTTACTAAAATACACACACACACACCTCCCTGTAACCACATCCTCTAGTCAAATGTCGGATTAAAGATGACAAGGTAAGCTACTTCTGATTTTAGTTTTAATTCATCTTTTGCACCCTTCTACCTTGTGAGGTTGGCAGCAGGCAATTAAGGGACATCATAATCCTAATTTACAGAAATAAGAGTTGATTTAATAAATTGTAAGACTAGGTCTCAATTCATGAAACTTATGTTTTAAAAAATCAGAAGTAAATTTATATCCTAGCAATTGACGACAATAAACATTGTAGTCATCTCATTTCCCAAAAGCACTTAGAAAGATCATTCTAAATAAAAAATGAAAGTTCCAGAGTTCTCTGGTGGCAAAGCAGGTTAAGGATCCAGTATTATCACTCCTGGGGCATAGGTTCGATCCCTGGCCCAGGAACTTCCACATGCCGTGGGCTTGCCAAAAAAAAAAAAAAGCCATAAATCATTAAAAAAAGAAAACAACAGCCAGTAACATATGATAAAGGACTGTTATCCAAAATATCAAAGAAATCTTAAAAGGTAGTAACAGGAAAAAGAATGGCCAATTAGAAAATGGGCCAAAGACTTCACAGACACCTCACTAAAGAAGATACAGAGGAGCTCCTGCTGTGGCACAGTGGGTTAATGATCTGGCTTATCTCTGTGAAGGTGGCAGTTTGATTCCGGGCCCAGTGCAGTGGGTTAAGAATCCGGCATTACCCCACCTGTGGCTCGGACTCAATACCTGGCCCGGAAACTTCCATATGCAGCAGGTGTGGCTGAAAAAGGGATGGGGGGGAATAGTAAGATAAACACACGGCAAGGAGCACAGGAAAAGCTGTTCCACATCCTATGTCGCCAGGGGAACAGAAATAAGACGATGAGATGCACCACACAGTTGGCACGGCGAAGATCCTGGGCAACCATCGCCACAGCCAAACGCTGGCGAGGGTGTGAAGCAAGAGGAAGCTGCGTTCACTGCCGGGGGGAAAGACGTGGCACAGCAACTCTGGAAGGCAGTCTGGTGTCTCCTATAAAACTGAACATGCTCTTACTGTGCCATCCAGCAACCACATTCCTCGGTGATTAACCACACGAGTCAAACCTTGGATCCTCACAAAACCTGCCTGTGGATGTGCAGCAGCTCTGTCTGTCTATTTCTATTGGAGTACAGTTCATTTACAGTACTGGGTCCCTTTCTGCCGAACAGCACAACGACCCAGTCACACAGACATTCTTTTCCCCGTATTATCCTCCATCACGGTCTAGCCCAAGAGACTGGGTAGGGCTCCTTGCGCTGTGCAGGGGGGCTTCTTCATGGCTTTCCATTCTAAATGTAAGAGAATCGCAGTTCTATGTACAAAGCCACCAGAACTAGGAAGCAACCAAGACGTCGCTCGGTAGGTAAACGGACAAACTGCAGGACATCCAGACCACGGAAAACATTATTCAGCCCCAAGCAGAAATGAGCCATCAGGCCTGAAAAGACATGGAGGTATTTTAAATGCGTCTTATTTAAGCGCAAGAGTGAAAGAAGCCAGTCTGAAAAAGCTGCAAATGGTATGTTTCCAAGTATTTAACATTCTGGAAAAGGTACAGCTATGGAGACGGTCAAAAGATTAGTGGTTGCCAGGAGTTGGGGGCAGGGGGTTGGGGGGGGGACGGGGTGAATAAGTGGAATGCAGGGGATTTTCAGGTCAGTGAAAACACTTTATGATACTATGATAAGGGACAGATGTTGTTGTACATTAGTCCAAATCCACAGAATGCCCAACACCAAGAGTGAACTCTAGTGTCAACTACAGACTCTGGGCGATGACGGTATCACTCCTATGGCACATCGGTGGCAGTGAGTGTATAACTCCGGTGGGGGATGGTTTTGAACGGGCAGGGCCGTGCATGCGGGAGCAGGGGCATATGGGAAATCTCCATACCTTTCTCCCAATTTTGCTATAAATCTAAAACTGTTTTTTTTTTTTTAAATAAAGTCTTTGAAAAAAAAAAAAGGCCAATAAATAAATTAGCAAAGGATATGAGCAAGCAATTTAGAGGAGGAAAGTTGAATGGCCAGTAAACATTTGAAAAGGAGCTCAATGTCACTATTAAGCTGGGAAGTTAATATAAAAATGACAGTTCACTCCATTACACTGGCAAAAATAAAAGACACTCAACACCCAGGGTTGGTGAGGACACGAAGAGATATTACTTTTAACACACTTCATTGTGAGCAATGAAACAATTTAGCAATACCTAATAAAACTAAAAATGCACGAGCAACTTCTAAATATAAACAAACTCTCACTTAAGCGTAAGGAAATGTATATGAAGATATTTGATATGACACTGCTTGTAACAGAATAATAAACGGCGGCACTTCCATGGAATACTAAATAGCTGTTAAAATAAATGAACTAAATTTACACATTTTGCTCACCATAAGCTGAATGAAAGACAGCAAGTATGGTAGGACATACAACTCAAGAACAGACAATACTCTTATTTTTGGACACAACTATGTACTAGAAGTATAAAAACAAAGACTGGAAAGACACAAACGAAACTCACAGCACTGGCTGCTTTTGGGGAGAAAGCAGAATGGGGTGGGAAAGGACCGAGAGGGCTTCATGTCTTGGGTCTTTTGCATTTTTGGTGATTCCATCGACATGAAACTTCCCCAGATGGGTTTTCTTAGGTCACCTTTGCAGGAGAGTCTACCTGGACCAGACTGTCAAGAGCAACTCCCTCTACCTCTCAGCCCCAAACTCCTGACTCCCTTACCTTGCTATATATTTTTCTTTATCCTTGTACCACCTATCACCTTCTAACATGTACTGTTTATTGGCTGTTTCGCCTTGGCTGAGGGCAGGAAGTTTTGTGTTCTTCACATATTTATTCCAAGTACCCAGGACAAGTACCTGATGGTCAGAAGAGATTCAATCAATTTTTTTCTGAAAGACAGACATTTCTCCAAAGATGACATACAGATGGCCAAAAAACACATGAAAAGATATTCAACATCACTCATGATTAGAGAAATGAAAATCAATACCACTATGAGGTACCACCTTACACCAGCCAGAATGGCCATCATCAAAAAGTCTACAAACGATAAGTGCTGGAGAGGATGTGGAAAAAAGGGAACCCTAGTACACTGTCAGTGGGATTGTAAATTGGTGCAACCCCTGTGCAAAACAGTATGGAGATGCCTCAGAAAACTAAAAATAGAACTACCATTTGATCCAGTAACCCCAGTCCTGGGCATCCATCCAGAGAAAACCACGACTCGCAAAGACACATGCACTCCATGTTCACCGCAGCACTATTCACAATAGCCAAGACGTGGAAACAACCTAAATGTCCATCGACAGAGTGGATCCAGAAGATGTGGTACATATACACAATGGAATACTACTCAGCCATTACGAGGAAAGAAATAACAGCATTTGCAGCGACATGATGGACCTAGAAATCATCAGGCTAAGTGAAGTCAGTCACACAATGAGACACCAACATCAAATGCCATCACTTACATGTGGAATCTAAAAAAAAAGGACACAATGAACTTCTTTGCAGAACAGATACTCACAGACTTTGAAAAACTTATGGTTTCTAAATGAGACAGGTTGTGGGGGGGGATGCACTGAGGGTATGGGATGGAAACGCTGTAAAATTTGGTTGTGATGATTGTTGTACACCTATAAATGTAATAAAATTCATTAAGTAATTAAAAAGTTTTTTTCTGAAAGAATGAACTAACCTATTTCTTTTATTTAAAAATGTATGTCTTGCTCAAATACGATAAAACATTAAAATCTATTATTTCTGAGTGGAAAATATATCTTTGTTACATTACTCAGAAGTTTTTCCATAGTTATAATGTTCTACAAAATTTTAAAAGTCTAGATGATATGAAAAGCAAGTGCAGTATCGTGGTTAAAGAGTCTGGCAGATAATGGGTTCAATATTCACATCTGTCATTAATGGTGTGTTACCTTGAATGCCTTCAATGGCTGTAAGGCTTTTTATTTTTAATTTAGTAAGATGAGGACAACGGTACTACCTATGTTATAGAGTTCTTAGGAGGATTAAAGGTACAAAAGACGACCACGTTGCCAAACCCGATGGATATGCTCAGCCCGCATCTTAAGCTCCCAGGCGCCTTGGGCACAGCTGTCACGCCTTCTCCTTGGAACACTTCCTTCCCCTGGTTTCCCCCTGCCTGACTGCCCACCCCCGAGAGCTCCTCCTCCTCCTGAGACCCTTTCATTTTTGATCGCCCCAGGGCCTCTGCCCTTGGGTGTCTTCCAACTTCTACATGTGCTCATTCCCTCGGCCACGTCATCCAATCTCATAGCTTTAAATATTAGAGAACTATGTGCTCACAATTCTCAAACGTATTCTCTCTAGCCTGCATCTCTTCCTTAAATTTCAGGCTTCATATCTAATGATCCACTCAAATGTCTAACAGGCATCTCAAAGCTTCAGGTCTTCCCCCCTAAACTGGTCCTCTGCAGGTTATCTCCATCTCAGTAAACAATTACCTCATCTTTCCAGAACCCAGCTGCTCAGGCCAAAAATTTTGTCAGTAACCTTACTCTCTTCATATCCCATGTTGAATCAGCCAGCAAATCCTGATGGTTCTAATCTTCAAAATAAAATCTGATCACTTATTACCTCCACTCTTCTCATCTCAATCCACGACACATCTTGCCTAGATGACTGAAACAGCATCCTAAAAGGTCTCCCCGCCTCTGCCATCTATTGTAATTCTCCAATCAGCAGCCAGAGTGATGCTGTTGAAAATCTCTCAGACCCTGTCATTCCCCTATTCAGAATCCATAGATTGCTCTCCGTCTCACTCAGATTCAAAGTCAAAGACTGACCTTGGCTCCAAGGTCAGTATAACTACACCATACCCACTGTCCACTCTTTACTTCTCTGACCATACCTCACCATACTTTTGTCTCTGCTCATCTCTCCAGCATCACCAGCATCTTTGATATTCTGTGAATTCACCAGGCCTGCTTCTGCTTCAGGGTATTTGCACCTGCTCTTCCCTGTCTGATATGACTGCACTCATAGCAACACGGCTTGTTGCCTCATCAACTTTCCGATCTTTATACAAACAGCATCTTCTCAGTGAGGTCTTCCTTGATCAGCCTATTTAGAAATCACAACTTTCTCCCTCCTCAGTACCATCCCCTTCACCTGCCTCTGGGGAGGAAAGAAGGAGAACAAACTGGGAAAGGGAAAAGGGCCTATCATCACATAATAATAATATATGTGTCGTCCTTTAAAAAATTTCCATATCCTCTCTATTAGGATAGTTGTTAGAGAAGGAATTTTTATTGTTTTGTTCATTGTTTTATTTGTTGTAATTAGAACAGAATCTAACATACAACCAAAAAAGGTCAAAGAAGGATAAGCGTGTAAGAAGAAAAAAAAAAAAGCAAAAACAGTTAAATAGGATTTCCTTTTCTACCGTACTCAAATCTCCCAAAGCTAAGACAAATCTAAGAATCCATGAATTTATCTACTCACTCTGTAAAAATCTGTTGAATGCCTGCTCTACCACCATTCTGGGCACCGGGAAAAACACGACGTGGCCTTTGCTTTCACTTCAAAGTACTTGAAGTGGCAGAACAGCAAAATTTTACCTGCTATCATTTTTTCCTTTTGCTGAGCCAAAATTACAAGCAAAGATGCTAAACGAACATACCTACTATTGTCTAATAACTAAATAATGAAAACAGTAGTACTGGATAGAAAAGATTTAAAAAGCACAGTTTCAAAATATAATTTGAAATTTAGTACAGATTTAGAAAAAACACCTGATCCGTGATGCAGTTTAAAAGGACTTCTGTTAAAATGTAATTTTAATTCACATCCTCCTTAGAAAAGTATCTTTTGCTTCAACTCCGATGAGACTGATCATCACCAAGCAACTTCTGGCGGAACTACCACGACAGGTCAATCAATACAACATTCCCGGTGAATGACGACGACGCGGTTCGGTGGAAAGGACAGCTCCACTCACTGGGGAAAGGTTTTTCAAGGAGCTGAAAAAGCTGCCGTACGTTCATTTCTCACAGGCTCTCAACTCTGGCTGCACATTAGAATCACCTGGGGCACTTTTGAAAACATACTAATGTCTGGGCCCCGAGCCGAACCCAAGGAAACGCAACCTCTAGGGGTAGAACCAGGCATCTGCAGTTGTTAAAAGCTCCCCAGGTAATTTGGATGCACAGCTGGCTTGAGGATCACTGTTCTACAAGTTCCTATTATTGATTATCATTTCAAAGAGACAGATACGGTTACTGATGTCAACACTTTCCCACGCCATGTTGCCATGTCGATGGGAAAGCTCTCTCAACACAGGTCACTGTCACCCGTGCGGATTTCCTCCGACCTCACCCAGAAGCCTCAGTCTACAGTCACGTACCTGGGAGGACTGTCCTGCCAGAATGTGAGGAACCCCAAACACACTCTAACACCAGAGGTCCTTGTGTACGCTAAAGAACGGACACATTTAAGCAAGTTTAAGGAAAGCCGCAGACTTTGACTTGCAGGTACTAAAGAGCAAAGATTTTCAAAAACAGCCTATTATCAAGGTTTTTATAACATCCTCTACACCAAAACAAAGCAGAACTGTTTGGCTTATTTCCCCAAAACTTTTCATTGAATTTCAAACATACATAAAAATAGAATATAAAACCAACTCCCATACAGTCATCATAACTCCGACAGGCATCAGCTCCTGGCCAATCGTATGTCACCCATGCAACCTCACGTTCACCACCACCCTAACCAGGGTAATTCTGAAGCAAATCTCACACATCACATTCTTTCATCTAGGCTTTATCTTAACTTAATGAAAATAACGCAGAAAGTAACCTGAAAAGACACTCACATAACTAGAGTGACAGAAAAAGGTGATAAAGTCATAGCCTCTAAATGTAAAAGGAAGATGACATTTGAAAGTCACATCTCGGCAGTCTGCTGCCCGCCTCTTATACAGAAGGCTGTGTCTCTGGGCTCGGCTAGCTTAGGTGCCACCGAAGGCTCAGTTTCAGAGGGACAGACCTCTTCTAAGTAGGGTCCTTCCTTGGGGTCTAGAGCGGTGATAAATGGAATGATTCAAACAGAACTTTAATACTAATAATTACCAAGACAACCAGTAGATTTCTTTAAACTTTTTTTTCAGCTTTACTGAGGGATAATGGACACACAGTAACTTGAAGTATTTAAGGTACACAACTTGATATTTTAATATATGTGTACACTATGAAGGGATTGCTACAATCAAGCTGAATAACATATCCATCACGGATAGCGACCATTTTCTTTCTTTCTTTTATTTTTTTGGTGGTGAGACCACCTAAAATCTATCCTCTTGACTTAGATTTGGGGTCTAAACCCAACGACTAGTTGTGTGATTTGAGATTACTTAATTGCTCATCTCTCATTGGTTCAATGAGGATACTACTACTATTTTTTTGGAAATTAAGTAACACCTGTAAAGTGCCAAGCACGCCTGGCGCACAGTAAGGACTATGCTGAATACAAGGAACTGACACGGAAGGCACAGTGCTACCAGGCTGCTTCCAAAGGCCAAGATAACAAACAGCCTGGCCAGCGGTTTCCAACCTGAATTACCTAAATTCCTAGAGCACATGAAAGGAATCATGTGGCAATCTTGCAGCTATGTCTAAACATTTGTTTCCAATGGGTTTCTACTAAATTCTGAGAACCTTAGAATGGGGGGGGGGGGAGAAAAACATCCAATTAGATAGAAAAGTATCTGTAGAAACTGTTGTCAAAGGAACCTGAATCACTTGTTAACCTATTCGAAGGCAGTGGGTAAAAAACCAAGTACAAAAACTCTCTGTAGTTCAACATCAAATGCTTTAATATCTGTTCTGTGGTGTCCTCGGCGACTTTACCACTTACTGAAAACGGTGATTCAATAAACACTGTCTGAAGAAACTGAGTGCCAAGTATTTTAAAGGCAACAAAACGAGCAGCACCTGGTTTTCATCTTTCCTCAGTGAACCCCCTTTTTTTTTTTTTTTTTGGTAGACGTTCCCAGGCCTGGATCGAACACGAGCCACAGCTGTGACCATGCTGAATCCTTAACCACTCGGCCATCAGGGAGCTCCATAACCTCTCTTACTAAAGTCCTTACTTCCTAATAAATCCTGAGCCAATCCTAAACTCTGGTGCTTCTACACTGTGGACAGCTAGTCGAACTTCACCATCGGTGCAGACAGTCGCAAAGCACCTTCTTTTCTTTTGGATGCATGCTTTTGTGCTAAGTGCATCAAAGAGACCTAAAAAACAAATGCCTCTCTTTGCCACTAAATAGGGATGCAGAGAAGTTTGGCTTTGGTCTTGATATGTGGCCCAAACCCTCTTTTTAGCACAGCATTTAGTAAGTCTTACCAAGGCCTGGGCCAATCTGAGCATCATTTCTGGTGCATGATTCATGACCTTGTGATAGCACAGTGTCCCCGATACCTAGTAAGTGTAACAATCTCAGTAATTAGACCAATCATGTCATTGAGATTTACGGTTATTCCCCAAACATTCACTTTCAACTATAAACATTCTAGATGAAGTGGAGTGAAAATGTCCTTACGTGTCTGTTTTATCAGTTAACAGAAGAGTGAAAATGCTGTAGTAATGTTGCTTACGAAAACTAAATTTTACGTATAACACAATCAGTAAATATTTTCAATTACTTAGCAAAATAGATTAACAGGTAATACAAATATGTCATACATTAGATTACTTTCTCAAGAAAGTGTCCTGGGAGTTCCCGTCGTGGCGCAGTGGTTAACGAATCCGACTGGGAACCATGAGGTCGCGGGTTCGATCCCTGGCCTTGCTCAGTGGGTTAACGATCCAGCGTTGCCGTGAGCTGTGGTGTAGGTTGCAGACGCGGCTCGGATCCCGCGTTGCTGTGGCTCTGGTGTAGGCCGGTGGCTACAGCTCCGATTCAACCCCTAGCGTGGGAACCTCCATATGCCGTGGGAGCGGCCCAAGAAATAGCAACAACGACAACAACAACAACAACAACAACAACAACAAAAAAAAGAAAGTGTCCTGGAAAAATATTTATAAAAAATTAAATAATAGGAGTTCCCGTCGTGGCGCAGTGGTTAACGAATCCGACTAGGAACCATGAGGTTGCGGGTTCGGTCCCTGCCCTTGCTCAGTGGGTTAAGGATCCAGTGTTGCCGTGAGCTGTGGTGTAGGTTGCAGACGTGGCTCAGATCCCGCGTTGCTGTGGCTCTGGCGTAGGCTGGTGGCTACAGCTCCGATTGGACTCCTAGCCTGGGAATCTCCATATGCCATGGGAGCGGCCCAAGAAATAGCAAAAAAAAAAAAAAAAAAGACCAAAAAAAAAAAGAAAATAACATTTCAGATTCTGCTGTATAGCACAGAAAAAGTATCCACTCACTTGTGATGGAACATGATGGAGGAGAATGTGAGAAAAAGAATACAGAAATACACATGTACGACTGGTCACTCTGCTGTACAGCAGAAACTGATACAACACTGGAAGTCAACTATAATGGAAGAAATAAAAACCATAAATAAAATAAACATAATTTATCAATTTAAAAAAGCTGTTTACGTCCATTAAAGTCATAACTATTTTAAGAAAAAGTCCTACTGGGGAATTCTTCACACCTTCTGATGATGAATTAAAAACAATGTTACATGATAATACCCTGGGCTAGACAGATACCTAAACTACATACATAACAGACAGAGTCGTTCAAATCTAGGCTCTAATCCAAATTATTTTTTAAAGTGTTAGACGAGACTGTCAGAGAAAGTTAGGGTACCTAAACACACTGTGTTCAGTCAAACTACACAACCAAAGACTCCGCAAGAATGTCTTCAGACAAATTCCATAGTCTCGCGTCTATGAAGGCTTAAGATTTCAACACAGAAGGTTACAAATGATCCTTCTGTAGCTTCAGAAGAGGAAGAACTTTTGAGACATGCCTCAACTTTGAATCCTAGTTCCTCTTAAATCATTTATTAAAAAACATTTTCCTGAAGTACTCTGGGGTAACATAAAAAGGTTAGTGATGTTTTAAAATGTGCTGGTTGGGAGTTCCCGTCCTGGCGCAGAGGAAACGAATCCGACTAGGAACCATGAGGTTGCGGGTTCGATCCCTGGTCTCGATCAGTGGGTCAAGGATCCAGCATTGCCATGAGCTGTGGTGTAGGTGGCAGATGAGGCTCGGATCTGGCGTGGCTGTGGCTGTGGTGTAGGCCAGCAGCTGTAGCTCCGATTAGGCCCCTAGCCTGGGAACCTCCATGTGCTGCAGGTGCGGCCCTCAAAAGACAAAAGACAAAAAAAAAAAAAAAAAAAAAAAAAGTGCTGTTTGAAAGTGAATGTTTATTTGGTATCACAGTGACTATAAGAAAAATCAAACTGCTAATATTACCACAAAATTGTTCCTGTATTATAATTTCATTTATATAAATTTGGCCACCCCACAACATGCGGAAGTTCCTAGGCCAGGATAGAACCTATGCCACAGCAGTGACCTGAGCTGCTGAAGTGACAATGCCAGATCCTTAAACCACTGCACCACAAGGGAACTCCTATAATTTTAAATTTTAAAAATCTTACTACTATTGTTGACAATAAACTATAATAATAATGAATTTTTTGGAGGAAATGATTCTTCCACCCTAGAAGTTCATCATACGTCAGTGCTATCTGGCTTTAGTCACAGACAATTATTACTCTAATGTTTGGTCAGTGGCACTGGGCCAAAATTTATATCTGGTTCACCTCTACTCACAATGTATTTAGAAGCCTGTCTCTATGCGTCCTGAGAGCCTCATCTTAGCCTGGTTTTCTATTTTTTACCTTGATAGCTGTAGAAAAATCCCAATGGCTCCATTTCATAATTGATATTCTCTAGTTTTCCTTCCCTTGTTCTTCCTGTCACTTCGGGTCTGTTTCACCTGATTCAGGACTAAATGACCCCCTGTCCTGCTCTGCTTCCTCACCTGTCTTCTCACAGGAGGTCCTGCTCAAGGGTGGGCATGTGCTTCCTTTGCATTGTCCCCAGTGCTGGTCATCTGATATATATATATTCGGTAACTCGCTAAAATGCAAGATAGTACTGTCTAACCGCCATGTCTCAGATATCATCTTCCTTCACAATTTTAGGCTATTCCATGTATAAACTATCCAAAGCTAAATCTATTACGGTTTGAGCAAATATGGGGTGGCATTTTAACACAACACATAAGTAATGTTGTTTCGTGGAAAAGGAAAGAAAACGCAGTATTTGGATCTAAGACAATTAAGGTAAGTTGCTTACCTTCTTCATGCCTTAGTCTACCATGGATTCTGCAAGGCAATCACATAAAGTCAAAATAACTGAGAAGGAAAATCGTAATATTAACACTAACCTGAAAGTCCGGACAAGATTCCTAAGTTGTGGGTAAATGTCTCCTAATGTAATCTGAAGAGGCCCCAAAAGTCCAGGCAATCTGAAAATTAAAAATTACATTTCTTTAAAAATAAAATTTAATTATATAGATACACTGGGCGGGGGGGGGGGGGGAGGTCTTGCCTAAATCTAGATTTTCCATAGGTAATCAAGGTACTGAAGCGGAGGCAGCTAAGCTAGTTTATGACTGGTGAAAAGTCATAAAAGAAATACTTTGAAATAACCACAAACTATATTTTGTAGTCTACGCTACAGAATGAGGCACTGAAATGCCAGAACAGCATTTTGGCTGCTATCTATATTCCTGTCTCTAGTATTTCTTACCTTTTTACTTTCAAATATTAGATAAATGGGAAGAACACAAGGCCAGGGGATTGGCCCCTAAATGGTGTATTTCTTATTAAATCCTTATAGTCAGAATAAAAATTGGCACATTTCTAGAGAGCAATTTGATAATATATAGTAACATTTTAAATGTGGTACTCTTTGACCCAATAGTTTTTCTATGAAAAAATTTACCCTAAAGGAATGATCAGATAAACATAAAAAGTATGGTTGGGGAGTTCCCGTCGTGGCGCAGTGGTTAACGAATCCGACTAGGAACCATGAGGTCGCGGGTTCGATCCCTGGCCTTGCTCAGTGGGTTAACGATCCGGCGTTGCCGTGAGCTGTGGTGTAGGTTGCAGACGCGGCTCGGATCCTGCGTTGCTGTGGCTCTGGCGTAGGCCGGTGGCTACAGCTCCGATTCAACCCCTAGCCTGGGAACCTCCATATGCCGCGGGAGCGGCCCAAGAAATAGCAACAACAACAACAACAACAAAAAAGACAAAAAGACAACAGACAAAAAAAAAAAAAAAAAGTATGGTTACTGCTGAAATATTTTCAATAGTGAAAAACTGGTAACAAATGTCCAGCAATAGACAGGTTAAATAGATTATGACATAACTGTAACATAATAAAAACCTTTAAACTAATAATGTAAACTAATCTGTCTATATATTTTTTGCTTTTTAGGGCCACATCCGCAACGTATCGAGGTTCCCAGGGGTCCAATCAAGCCACAGCTGCCGGCCTACACCACAGCCACGGCCACTCAGGATCCAAGCTGTGTCTGCGACCTACACCACAGCTCATGGCAACGCTGGATCCTTAACCCACTGAGCAAGGCCAGGGGTCAAACCTGCATCCTCACGGATCCTAGTCAGGTTCGTTTCCGTTGAGCCCTGACGGGAACTCCCAGACATTACTTTTACAGTGAGCAAAAAAGCTCTACTGCTGTCGTAAACAGCCAACCAAAAAAAATCCCTATGTCGCTGTAATTATTTTCAGTATTCTTTGTGCTTCTTTTTCTTTAGGTCATTCCACCTCTTCTCAAATTTAGTTCTTGCACTAGTACCAATAATTTGGTCTTTTAGCAGGGTTCCTATTGGTATCTTCTGTTGCAGCCAAAACTCAGAAGGAAGAGAATTCCTTCAAAGACATACCTACATGGTCTTAAGGTTAAAACACTTAATTTAAAACGTAAACGTGGAGGAGTAGGCTGCTCAATACACCACGGCTTCCAGAAAACAGGTTTTGCTTATTTTTGAACTACTACAAAATGAAGACATCTGCATGGGCACAGCACCTTAAATAATGACTGAAAACCCCTTTCCATCGTTTCTACTGAAGGAAAAAATACAAGTTCAAAAGTTCAAGACCGATGTCACACTTCTGGAAAAAAAGATACTCAAGCTCCTTTTGAAAGAGAAACCAAGACTGCAATTTTTAAATGTCATTTGTGACTGGGCTAATTACAAGAACAATAATTTCCACTACGGGAAGCTGAAAACTAAAGTGCAAAACTCAAGTTGCTGAGTGTGAAATGGTGCTATGAATGTGTACATAAAGTAAGGTAATAAACCGTTAAACCCCCATCAAATCTTATTCACATGTAAAACCAATGTGACACTTTTACCACAAATCAGTATTTAAATGGGTCTAGCCCTGATACTTTTTTCCCTGACTTCACTGAATGATTAAGTGGGGCTCAGGCAGTTTGGTTTTCCACTCCCATAATCTCAATCCTCCTCTTTATTATGTGTCTCTGTCTTCTATGCAAAGAAATTCCTATATTCTTTGGTAGGGCAGCTTAAAAATCTAAATTTCTCAAGTGAAGAAATCCATGTGAACTTCACACGTTATTTTTCAAACTGTTCAAAATTCAAGGATTACACCTAAAAGTTATGAAGCCACAAATATCAAATTAATTTTTAAACATTATACAAGTGGAATAACAATTACATACTTACACTTTACTCAATTTTTCAAGTACGATGCGTTTTCTAATCTGGTTCTGAGAACTTGAATCTATCAGTGGAAAGGTGGGATCATGCTGAATCACATTTTTAAACAAAGCAAAATAAAATCATAAATTTACATTCTTTCTTAGGTAAGAACAATAAACATAAATCAGAAAAGTTTATAGCTGCAGTGTGGTTAAACCTTCAGAATTCGAAGGTTTAAATTTGAGTGTCAGCTCAGTTAGCAGGTTGGGTGGGAACTTGCTAGTTATCTGCCCTATTGGAGAGCACTGTCTCATCTGTATAATAGGGTCACCAATGCCTTTATTAAATGAGAAAAATGTATACAAAAGGACTTTGTAAAATGCTAATTGCTATATAAGTGTAAGAGATTAAAGGACTGAAATTAGCAAATACTATAAATATATTATGGGAAATTCCACTTCTAGAAATGGCAGACAAGATAATTCAAACCACTCCTCCTGCTGAGAACTAAAAAAGCTGGAAAAAACCCCACGTTTGTTTGAAAGCATCAGAGAGCTAACAGGCAGTAAAGAATTGTGGCCTGAGATTCTAGAAGGTAGAGGGCACTGACTAATTTCAGAAGAGGCAATTTAGATACTGAGAACATGAGCATTAGAGTTTGGGGCCAAGAAGGAAGGGTTGCTGTCATCCCTCCCCAGACGTGAGACCAGGACTGGAGACCACACTCCAGGAGAAAGAAGGAAAAGGAAACAGGCTGGCTTTTACAGAGACGGTAGCCCAGCTTGGTATCATCTTTTCTTTTTTTTTTTTTTAGGGCCACATCCTCAGCATATGGAAGTTCCCAGACTAGGGGTCAAATTGGAACTTTAGCCAGTCTATACCACAGCCACAGCAACATGGGATCCGAGCTGTGTCTGCAACCTACTTCACAGCTCACCGCATTGCCCCATCCTTAACTGGCTGAGCAAGCCAGGGATTGAACCCATGTCCTCATGGATACTAGTCAGATTCGTTGCAGCTGACCCACGATGGGAACTCCCAGCTTGAAATCATCTTAATCGCCAACTGGACTGCTACAAATCACTTGCCAGAAGCAAATGCAAATCTGTCTAGAGGAAGGTAACATCAGCCTGGGTTTCAAGTTATCTCTGTAATTATACAGTGTCTGCCACATAATTAAGCAATAAGAAAACAAGACAATATGACTAAAATCTGAAACAAAGCCCATAGACATCAACCCCTAGAAAATCCATATATTAAAGTTATCATGTTTATTTAGAATAACTATGATGAATATATTCAAAAAATGACAAAATGGAAAATTTTAGCAGAGAACTAGAAACTATATAAAAGAATCAAATGAAAATCCTAGTAACTGAAAAATATAGTATTTGGAAGAACTCAATGGATAGATTTAATAACGTAGGAGAAAGCAGAAAGGACTGAAAGAATAATGATTTGGAAAATATCCAGAATGAAGCATAGTTCCACCCAACGTCCTTCCTGCCAACCCTTCCCTCCGGGTAATGCGAAGCACAAGAGAATAAAAGAGACACAGGAGATATGGTGAAAAAGACTTAACACACCTGCAATTGGAATACCAGAAAGAGAGGAAGGGGAAAATGGGACAGAAGCAATACCTGAGGAGATAAAAACTGAGAATATTCCAAAACTGATGAAAGAAATCGCAGATTTAAGTATACAGTAGACAAAAGAACACAAATATTATTATCGCACCTAGGCAAAGCATTTAAAATTGATGATAACCAAAGGAAAAAAAAAATCCTAAAAGTAGCTAAAAGAAGAAAACATTATTTTCAATTAAGAGAACTAAATGGAAGCCAAAAGACAGCGGGCTGCGAACAAACAAAACCCCAAGTCAAAAAACTGCTAATCTGGAATTCAACTCCCAGGAAAATAGCCTTCAAAAATGAAAATAAACAATCTTCTGACAAACAAATGCTGAGAAAAATCATTAGCAAACTGGTACTGATGAAAATAAATAATATTTTTCAGACCCAAGGCAAATGATCCCAGGTGAAAAAAAAAAGATGCAGGATGGTATGAAAAACAGTGAAAGAGTAATTAACGTATAAATCCAACTGAATATTGACTATAAATATTCTTGTAGGGTTAAAACATATAACTTACATTAGACTTAAGACAAAGATTCAAGTTTTACTCCTAAAGATTAAGTTTTTTTTCAATTAAGTCAACTTTTATTTTGGCATCAATATCATAAGACATTCCCAATTAATGCTTAGTAAAAGAATGTATAAAAACAAGCTAGCGGAAGGAAAAAAAAACAGAATAATAATATTTGCTCTCAAAAAAGCAAGAAAGGAGAGGAGGAACACAGAACAAGTGGGGCATGCTGAAAGAAGTGAGATAGTAGATTTAAACACAAATATATCAATTACGACATTAAATGTAAACAGACTAAATTCTCCACATGAAGGACAAAGAATATCAGCCTAGATTAAAAAAAAAAAAAAAAAAAAGTCCTTGAAAATACTAATAAAGGAATGCTACTGTCAGCCAAGTAGATCTTGTAAGGCCAATTCATTAATTAACTAATTAAATAAAATCAATGATGAGAACGATTACCCTATATGCTAAGAGGTCTTACACTTGCACCCAATAATACAGTTTCAAAATATTTAAAGTAAAATAAGCAAAACTAAACAGAGAAATACTTATTTTTTAATTATGGTGAGCGATTTTGACCCACCTTTCCCATCTCTCTTAGGAACTTACGGAATGAGCAAACACAAACAAAAAAAAAGAAGGAAAGAAAAGAAAAATCAACAGTGCTTCTCAAACTTTAATGTGCACACATTTCCTGAGAGGAAAACAATGAAATCTGACCCATACTCTCACCATAAACAAAAATCAATCCCAGATGAATTACAAATCTAAATGTGAAAGGAAAAACAACAAAGCTTCTAGAAAATGAAATAACCTGGGCTAAGTAAAAATTTCTTAAAGAAGTCACTAAAGGGAACAATTAATAAGCTGGACTCAAGACATCATCAATGAGAGTGAAAAGGCAAGTCTCAGAGTGGAAGATGGTATTTGCAAAACACAAACAAAAACAGGCTTGAATCCTGAATCCATAAAGAATTCCTACAAACCAACAAGAACCACCATCTCTCCAGATATTCTAACAGATAAATGAAGACAACAACAACAACAACAACAACAACAACCTTGAACAGGCACTTCATCAAAGAAACTATCCAAATGATCCATAGCCAGATGAAAGAGTGCTCAAGTCACCAGAGAAATGTATTATAATCTAAGAGCAGTATGGTAAGAACGGTGAAAAGTAACAACATCAAGTACTGGTTAGAAGGTGGAGGCATGGAGACTTTCATACAGTGATAGCAGAATATTAAATAGCAGAACAATTGTGGAAAGTTGTGTGGTATTATCTAGTATAGTTGCATATGTGTGCACATTAGTCTAGAAATTCTAGTCCCAGATACATACCATATAGAAATGTATACACATTAAGAGAGAGACATATATAAGCAAAATTCATAACAGCAAATTCCTAACAGCCCCAAACTGGAAATAGCCTAACTGCTCATTAACATTAATAAATTTTAAGATATTTGTATAATGGAGTACTATACACCAATGAAAGAATGAACCACAACCACATGCAGCACAAATGCCACACAAACATAACATTGCATGAAATACACTGGACACCAAAGAATATATACTGAGTGAATCCATTTGCGGACCGTTCAAAATCAGCAAAATTCATCTTTGCTATTATAATTAATTCATAATTGTTATAAATAACTTTGGAAAAGAGGTAACACTTAGGAGGAGACACAGTGGGGGTTTCTGGTTAATTCAAGTTTCTTGGCTTAGGGAGTGATTACATTAGTGTATTCATTTGCGAAAATGCCACGAGCTGTACACTTACTATCTGTGTTACACATCAATAAAAAAGTTTTAAAAACAGAGCAAATTTCAGGGATTTTTTTTCCTTTTTGCGGTTTATAAGCACAAAAATGATAAAATAAGTGATGAACCAAGGTTTATGAAGCTGAGTGACAGAGATTATTGTTTCTCCAAGATTCATGTTAAAGTTATGGATGCTATTTATACAGCTGAAGTGATTTCAAATATAGAGCTAGGTTAGGTAACATTCTACAGAAACAGAAGAATTTCTAAATTTTTACTGTATTTCCACTTTCATCCTTTTTTTAAATCTCCAAATGTGTTCTTAAATTTAGAGCTATTTTTTACTCAGAAATCTTTCACAACAAACTCCTGTGGTAAAAACAAGATTATCACCTATTCCTCTTTATGCCAGATGACTTCATTTCCCAAACTACATAACCAACCAAAAATGGGTAATGGACATAGTGAAGGAACCTCCCTAGCGCTCAGCGGCATAGGTCCATTTCCACATGTAACTGTTTACATGTAACTAGTAGCAATTATATGTGAGGCACTGTGGTAACTGCCTTCTATTCACTACCTTTAAAACGCCTAACAATTGAGCAAGGGAAGCCATTTATAATCCCCTTTACACATAAGCAATGAGACTAAGGTTTCACATAGCTAGGGAGTGGCAGAGCAGATATTCAAATCCAGGTTTACCTGAATCTTCTCCTATGTCCAGTATTTCCCCAATATGTCTCCTCTACTAAATTCTATTCATAAATAATATTTTAAATGGGCACGCTTGCCAAATATTATCCAAATATTTTACTGTTTAACTACTAAGTCTACTCCACTGCATACAGTCCTACTGGAAATGAAACACGAAGATATACACCCTATGTACAAATTCAAAAGTATCCATACCAACAAAAACAACAAAAAACAAGCCTTTTCAGAGAGTACAGATATTACACGAAGAACTGGGTTTTAAAGAAAACTTTGTTCCTGGAGTTCCCGTCGTGGTGCTGTGGTTAACGAATCCGACCAGGAACCATGAGGTTGCGGGTTCGATCCCTGCTCTTGCTCAGTGGGTTAACGATCCAGCGTTGCCATGAGCTGTGGTGTAGGTTGCAGACGAGGCTCGGATCCTGCGTTGCGTTGCTGTGGCTCCGGCGTAGGCTGGCAGCTACAGCTCCGATTAGACCCCTAACCTGGGAACCTCCATATGCCATGGGAGCGGCCCAAGAAATGGCAAAAAGACAAAAAAAAAAAAAAAAAAAAAAGACAATTCCCCAATTCTAGGCTTTTTCTATGTTAGAGAAAATGTTAAATATTTATGAAAATTTTCTGGGGCAAACTTTACATAGTATCCATCAGGATGCAGGTTCGAACCCTGGCCTCACTGGGTTAAAGACCCAGCATTGCCGCAAGCTGTGGCGGAGGTCACAGATGTGGCTCGGATCCGCAGTTACTGCGGCTGTGGCTGTGGCGTAGGCCGGCAGCTGCTGTTCTGATTCGACCCCTAGCCCAGGAGCATCCGCATACTGAAGGTGTGGCTGCAAAAAGAAAAAAAAAATTTTTTTTAAATAAAAAAGACATACCTCTTCTGAGTCTTGTGATTTGGTGGTTTCTTCATTCAAAACATATCGTCCTCTATAAAACTCCCTGATCCTTAGATTTAATGTTTCAGTTTCTTTTTTCAAGTTCTCATAACTTGGCAATGGTTTACTGGCTGTATCTGAGGCTCTAAACGGTAAAGACTCATCCAGGCTGTTCGGAGATTCCTGCAGGGCAGGGGAACGACTCTCTGGGTCAGAGGTTACGTCATCTTCATCAAGTTCTTCTTCTTTAACCAGAGGTGCTGAAGCAGGCTTCAGACATACAGAAGCATAATTCTGGCCATACAAAAACTTCAAGGTTTCTTCTGTCTTCCACTCAACCAAGGTCTCCTTCAGGGCTTTAAGTAAGTTTGCCTTTCCAACTTCAGAGGACACCTGCACTGAACTAGAAGCTGACCTAGAAACCTGACTTGATTTGGCAAATTTCCTCTTAAAATGCTCAGCACTTTTCTTACTTATGCCTACAAGAGTTATTTTTGAACTACTGCACTTACTTTCAGAAATTTCTGAAGCTTCTAATTTTTCTTGCGAAGGACTATGTGAAGAAATCTGAGTATTTAACTCCTGTGAGGGAGGTTCACAAGCAGAAGCTTTCTCCTGATTCTCTAATCTGCAATGACCTAACTGCTCCGTGGCATCTATTACTATCTGCTCTTCGCTTTCATGGTTGGAGTTCACTTTTTGATCAGCTTTCTTTCTCATTATGCTTTTTTTGTGCAGCTGTGGCATTATACCTGCTGCAGTTGGCCTGCTGCCTGGCAGAATGGAGGAAACAAAGTCTGGTTCATTATCACTGCCACTATCACTGGGAGTGCTGGAAGAACCAGATTCATTGTGCTTCTCCGAACAGTCAGGATTGTCAATATCTGATGTCTTAATGGCCTTACTGGATAACTGTATTTCTTCTCCAGAATGACCACTGTTGTAAGGAAAGAAACAAAAACCACTATAACAGAAAAACAAAACGTTCCATGGTATTTATACTTCATAACTTTCAAGGCAGAGATTTGTATTCCTTCGGCAAGGCCTTATTTATAGGCTTATATTCACCTAAGCCTGTAGATACACACGCGCACACACACACACTGCAGAAAAAAGCTGTAATTCTAGAATTTCTCTATGTCTTATTAACTGTATATAGTTCTTCCATCTTCTTCCCTTATCTTTTCTCCCCCATTATTTAAAAACGTTAAGAGTATAGCAAAAAAAAAAAAAAAAAACCCCCCAAAACCCGGAGTTTCCATTGTGGCTCAATGGAAATGAATCCAACTAGGAACCATGAGGTTGCGGGTTTGATCCTTGGTCTCGCTCAGTGGGTTAAGGATCTGGCATTGCCATGAGCTGTGGTGTAGGTGGCAGACGGCTCGGATCCTGCATTGCTGTGGCTGTGGTGTAGGCTGGCGGCTCTAGCTCTGTAGACAAAAGATGAAAAAAAAAAAAAAAAAAAAAACACCTCCCCAAATCCCTAAACCACACAAATACAAAACCCTACGCTTGATAATTTCATCCTACTAAATTAGATTTTTGCTTCCTTCATTTCTGTAATTGTATTACATAATCCCTTTTTTTTTGGCTTTTTAGGGCCACCCCGAGGCATGTGGAGGTTCCCAGGCTAGGGTCCAATCGGAGCTACAGCCACAGCAACACCAGATTCTTAACCCAACTGAGCAAGGCCAGGGATAGAACCTGCAACCCCGTGGTTCCTAGTTGGATTCATTTCCACCGCACCACAACAGGAGCTCCTATAATCCCTTTTTTAAAAAAAATTTCTTTTGAGAGTTCCCTGGTGACCTAGTGGTTAAGGATTCAGCATTGTCACTGCTGTGGCTCAAGTTCAATCCCTGGTGTGGGAATTTCCACAGGCTATGGGCGTGGCCGAAAAATTTTTCTTTTGGAAACTTCATTATTGGTTTCTCAAAAAAAAAAAAAAAAAAAAAGGAACTCTGCTTAGATTTTGAAAGACAAAAATAAAATGATGTTTTAAGCATTCCCCAATTCTTTTTTTTGCTCCTTTAAGTCCACACCCACAGTATATGGAAGTTCCCAGGCTAGGGGTCAAATCAGAGCTATAGCTGCTGGCCTACACCAGAGCCACAGCAATGAAGGATCTGAGCCTCATCTGCGACCTACACCACAGCTCACGGCAACGCTGGATCCTTAACCCACTGTTTGAGGCCAGAGATCAAACCTGCATCCTCGTGAATCCTAGTCGGGTTTGTAACTGCTGAGCCATGAAGGTAACTCCACATTCCCCAATTCTGATTGATAGTTACATAGAAAATTCCGTAGAATAAAAAATACAAGAAAGTCATAGCAGAAAATAAAGCTGGCAAATTAGGAGTTCCTGTCGTGGTGCAGCAGAAATCATGAGGATGCAGGTTTGATCCCTGGCTTTGCTCAGTGGGTCTGGGATCTGGCATTGCCGACAGCTGTGGTATAGGTCGCGCAGCTGCAGCTCCAATTCGACCTCTAGGAGCTGTAGCTCAGATCCCTCGCTGCTGTGGTATAGGCTGGCAGCTGCAGCTCTGATTCCACCCCTAGCGTGGGTACTTCCGTATGCCGTGGGAGCGGCCCCAGAAAGACCAGAAAAAAAAAAAAAAAAAAAAGGAAAGAAGGCTGTGGAAGGGAACAGAAAAAAGAGGACAAGTTCATTCCATATCAGTTAAGATTTTTTTAGTTAGAATCCAGCCTATATAACTACGGACTAAATCTTGTATCTGAAGTTAAGTATGATTTCAAAAAACACAGACAATTCAATTTTCAAGTGTTTCATACTTTCTCCTGGAATTGTAAGGTAATTATATTTTTCTATACTATTTGAAGCTATAAACTGAAGATTTACATCAATTAATAAATATCTCTTACTTTTACTCAATTCCATATAACTAAGGTAGTGACTAATAACCAGGAAAATTTATTCTGGGAGATAAAAAGGTATGTTTTGAGAGATGATCATGGTTGGGCAAGCAATACCATGAGGGAAGTTTAGGAAAAAAATCACAACTCAGAATGTCTATTACTGCCTTAGACACTTTCAAATAATTAAATAGCTGATATATTGTTTTGAAATTCTATAAAACTACAAAAACCTTTCAACAAATGTAATTGGCACAATCTGGTTGACAAAGAAGCACCGTATCTCAGATGGAAGCTGTGTTTGTGTCATATTTCAACAGGTTCAATTAGACTTCCTGGGTAGAAACAGCTGTACAGTAAATCATACAGATCAAACACATCATCTTATCATCACAAAAGAAAAAAAGCTGTACCAGGCAAATACTTCTCTGTGTGAGCCAGAACGGGCACGCACACAATGCATCATCAGCACAGGAAGTCCGAGAGTTCACCTCACCTGGTTTACTCAATGTTTCTACCAACATGGACCAGAGAAGGTAAACGATACTGATTCAGCCATACCTTTGTCCTTCCTGCAGCAGCTGAAAATCAGGGTGTCTGTGACAAAAACACAGAAACAAAAAACTGAAAGCAACTTGCAAGTCAAATACTTTCAACTGTTTGTTATATCCCTTTGGAAAGAAAATATAATTAAAAGAAACAGTTCATTTAAAGATTTTCTTAAGGAAAAAATTCAAGGGCATCATATTGTGAAACTCACCCATAAGAAATCTGGATTAATCTCATGTAAAATTTACTCGTATTTCAGGACTAAGTTCAATTTCTATGAGCCAATAAAGTTTTCCCTGACTAAGCTGCTAAAGCAAACCTCTCCCTTCTCGAAACACCAGAGTCATCACTGTCTGTACAGTTAACACACATTAATCATGTATTCCTTTGACCTAATACTAGAGATTCTATTTACATGTTTTACGTTTCATATGTTTTAAGTCTAGCTTCTTAACTAGACTACAAGCGTGTTGAGGGCAGAGTTTATGTATTGTAATTTTCCTGTATTTTCTTTGTATGTTCAACAAGACTTTTTTCCCCTAATTTCTGAGAACACAGTTGTACTGAAGGACAGATGTGAGCTACTGGGTCAGGGGACCCGATCTCATCCTGGGAATTATTCCAGTATGAGTAGCAGAAATCAGATCTGGCTGGGCATCCCAGATATTAAAAGAGGGGCGGAAAAAGCTCTGGGCCAAATACAAAGAGGAACAAATATAATCACAGCAAACGAATCCAAGATGACAGCAAAACTCTGTAAAGTACTTCTGAGTACTCAGAAAAACGCCTTCCAAAAACTGCAGAGCACATCCAGTGAAAGTAAATATTCAAAGCATTAAATAAACGGGTCAATATTCTTTTCTTCTCTTTGGCCACGCCCACAGCATATGGACGTTTCCGGGCCAGGGATCGAACCTACACCACAGGAGCAGCCCAAGCCGCTGCCGTGACAACACTGGCTCTTTAACCTGCTGCACCACAAGAGAACTCCTGGATCAATATTCTACGTTCACTGATAGACTCAATTCTTAAGCGGTCAGTTCTTCTCAACTTGATCTATCGATTCAATGCAATCCCAATCAAAACCCAGCAAATTATTCTGTGGGTATCGATGAACTGATGCCTAAGTTTTTTCGCAGAGGCAAAGACGCAGACTAGGTAACACAATATTGAAGAAGAAGAATGAAGTAGGAGAACTGACACTGCCTGAGTTCAGGACTCACTATAAAGCTACAGTAAGCAAGGCAGTGCAGTGAGATACTGTTGAAAGAAGAGTAAAAGGATCACTGGAGCAAAACTGGCCCGAAACAGACCCACAGGAATACAGTCACCCGATCTCCGACAAAGGAGCAGAGGCGACAAAATGGAGGAAAGCGAGTCTTCTCAACACATGATGTTCCACAGGCAAAAAAATTCATCTCGATGTAGACAATACACGCTCCACAAAAATTAAGGCAAAACGGATCACAGACCTAAACAGAAAATGCAGAACTATCCAACTCCCAGGAGAGATAATGCAGGAGAAAACCTAGATGACTTTTCAGATACGCACCAAACGCATGATCTGTGAAAAGAGAAATGCTAAGTTGGACGTCATTAAAATTAAGTTTCTCTTCTGTGAAAGACACTGTCAAAAGAATAAAAAGATCAGATTAGGAGAAAACATTTGCAGAATACTTATCTGATAAAGGACTGTTATCCAAAATACCAAAGCACACTTAACAATCAACAATAAGAAAACAACCCAATTAAAAAATAGGCCCAGGGAGTTCCCTGGTAGCTCACTGGGTTAAAGAACTGGCATTATCACTGCTGTGGCTCAGGCAGCTGCCGTGGCTCAGGTTCAAAGATAAACAGATTGTAAACAAGCATGTGAAAAGGTGCTCTAGGTCAGCAGGGAAATGCAAATTAAGACAATGAGCTACCACTCTCTCTATCAGAATAGACAAGATCCAAAGCACTGACAAGACCACAGGGTCTGAATGCTTCCATCCCCTGCCCACCATCATGTACTTACGTTAAATCCTAACCCAGTGGGATGGTATCAGGAGGTGGGGCCTTGGGGAGATGACTGGGTCATGAGGGCACATCTTTCTTGAATGGGATTAGCGTCTACATTTACAAGAGAGGTGAGAGGGAGAGCTTCCCCATCTACCACGCGAGGATACAACCAGAAGTCTTCCACACAGAAGAGGTCCTCACTCAGCCGCACTAGCAGCCTGACCTCAGATTTCCAGCCTCCACAGCTGTGAGAAGAAAGCCCTCCTGTTCGTAAGCTACCCAGTCTGTGCTAGTTTGTTACAGCAGCCTGAAAAGACCGAGACATGTGCTGAAGCCCTCATCAGAGAAGAAATCCAGAGGACACTTAAGCACACGGAGAGATGCTCCGCCTCATATGCTGTCAGACGAATGCAAATGAAAGTAATAATGAGCATGATTACACACCTCCTAGAATGGCCACAATCAGAGCAGCGACACTATCAAGTGCTGGCGAGCACGGGAAGCAGCAGAAACTCTCCTTCACTGCTGGTGGGAGGCCAAATGATACGCTCTCTGGGCAAGACATCTTGGAGACGTCTTACAAACTACACACGCTCTCACCATACAAGCCAGCAATCACACACCACGCCATCTGCGCAAAGGAGGTGAGAACTTACGGCTACACAAAAACTTGTATGCTGTGTTTACAGCAGCTCTATTCGTATCTGCCAAAACTTGGAGGCAATCAAGACGTCCTTAACTAGGTAAATGGATAATTACTATGGCAGACTGACAATGAAATGCTATTCAGCACTAAAACGAAATGAGCCACCATGCTATGAAGAAACAGGGAGAAACTCGAAGGCACTTTAGCAAGTACAAGAAGCCAGTTTAAAACGTTAGTCCAACTATATGACATTCTGGAAACGGTCAAACTATGGAGGCAGGAAAAAGATAAAAAGTTACTGGGGTTCGAGGGGTAGGAGGTGAACAGGTAGAGCTCAGAGGATTTTTAGGGCTATAAAACTACTCCGTGTGATAGCGTAATGGTAGATTCAAGTCACTATACCTTTGTCCAGACCCCAAACTGTACAATACCATGAGTGAACCCTAATGCGAACTATGGATGTGGGTGACAGTGACGTATGAGTGTAGCCTCATCAATTATAATAAATTCCAGAATTCCCGTTGTGGCTCAGCAGTTAACCAAACTGACTGGCATCTGTGAGGACATAGGTTTGATCCCTGGCCTGGCTCAGTGGGTTAAGGTTCCCGCCTTGCTGTGAGCTGGGTGTAGGTCAGAGATCTTGCGTTGCTGTGGTTGTGGCGTAGGCTGGTGGCTACAGCTCTGATTCGACCCCTAGCCTGGGAATCTCCATATGCCACAGGTGCAGCCCTAAAAAGCAAG
Source organism: Sus scrofa (assembly GCF_054392235.1). Classification (NCBI taxonomy): domain Eukaryota; kingdom Metazoa; phylum Chordata; class Mammalia; order Artiodactyla; family Suidae; genus Sus; species Sus scrofa. Next base: position 130,076,793 of record NC_139386.1, read on the forward strand.
AATAAAAAATAAGTTGTAACACACTGCATGTTGATGGGGGATATGGATAATGGGGGAGGTTATGCATGTGTGTGGGCAAGGGGGTTATGGGAAATCTCTGTACCTTCCTCTCCATTTTGCTGTGAATCTAAAATTGCTCAAAAAAAATCAATTGATAGAAAAAGAATAAATATAAGGAACTAGGTGTGCACTAAAAAGAAGCCAAAGCATGGAACATAAATCTCATTTAAAGAGCAAAAATAGGGCTGCCATGAAGGTCGTATTATAAAAAAACTTAGATTAAAAAAAGTCAAGCTAAATGGACAGATGGAACCAGAAGTCATTTGAGTTAGGACATTTAAAGGGTGCCAATTAAAAATAGAGTTGCAGGAACTTTTCTGTGTAATTAAACATCACAGTATCAATCATATAACTGTTGCCTAGATAATCCATTATCTTCTGTTCAGTCCAAGCGCAGGAGGCACTGCAGGGAGTGGACATGCTTGCCAAAGCTCTCCTAACTACAGGAGGCACTGCTAACTGACCAGGGCAGCCGCTTCCATTAACCCTCTCAGTACCACACCTCAGGCACACACCCTGCTCTAGAGGTTCCCCTGCAGTTCAGGGGTTCCCCCGAGACCAATAATAAAAATATTTAGAAGGAAAAGGCAAAATAAGGCAATCAGCAGTGAGTTGCTGGAGAGTAAAAATTGAATCTATTTTTAATTCTTCCTTAGTCTTTCGGCCAATCAAGGCGTGTCCTTTCCCACTCATCCAAATTATCCTGTTTTCCCGACCTCTTCCCACTCACGAAAACTGCAGTCACAGAGGCTACCTAGGTGTGGTGTTGCTCAAAGAAAACAAATGACACTGCTTGGACAGTGACTCGCCTGGACTGTTCCGGGGATATTTATAACTCCCATTAGGAGCTTTTTTAGCAGACCAAATAATACGCTAACGCTCACAACAGAGGGTTTTATTGCCTGTTGACTACTTCCTCCCACTTCCATTTGTGGTTCTCACTCTTCCCACCCCACACCCCGCCCAAGTCTTCCCGGCTAAGATGATCAAGGTTCTGTATCTTGCCGGTGTCTGGCATTTACCTGGTCCCACCTGATCCTGTCTGAGGATCACTGTTGGGAAGAAAATACGTGAGGACACAGGGATTCTCCACTGGATTCTTATATTAAATGGATGACCTGCAAACACAGGGCATATTTCATCATTCAATGAATTCTTTCAAAAATAAAATTCCGGGAAGTTCCCGTGTGGTGCGGTGGGTTAAGGATTGGGCATTGCCAGAGCTGGGGCGCAGGTTTGATCCCTGGTCTGGGAACTTCCACATGCTGTGGGGGCTGGCCAAAAAAAAAAAAATTTCTGAACTATTATACGTATGGAATATGCTGGATATGTTAAGTAATACAAAGAACAGGTTCCTATTCTTAAGGACCGTAAAATTTAATAGGAGAAAAATGCATGTTCTTAAGAGATTTACAAATAATAATCCTTATAAGAACGATGTAGCTATTATTATCATTCCCATGTTACAGATACAAAGACTGAGTACAGCTAGTAAGTGGTAAAGCCAGGAATCAAGCCCGGCTCATAAGAACTACACCCTTGCATCACACAATTCAAGAGAATATGTGCTAAGTACCATGAGAGAGAAGTTAGCTGCTACAGGAAATTAGAGACGGAAAACTTCCCGCTGAACCAATGAAGCAAAGCTTCAGATTCAGCTGGGCGTGTAAAATCCATATAGTTTGTATATGAAGATATTTGAGGCTAACACTTTGGATTTTACTCGGAGGTTTCACCTCACAAATGTCTCCCCCTTTTCTCTTTTCTTTCATTAAGCCACCATACTTATATCTAGCCTATCTCTAAAAAATAAAAACCCACCCTGTCCTTCCCCATTTTTTTTTTTTTTTTGCTTTTTAGGGCTGCACCCCTGGCATATGGAAGCTAAGGGTCGAATTGGAGCTATAGCTGCCAGCCTACGCCAGAGCCACAGCCACGCCAGATCCGAGCCTCGTCTGCGACCCACACCACAGCTCATGGCAACGCTGGATCCTCAACCCACTGAGCGAGGCCAGGGATGGAACCCACAACCTCATGGTTCCCAGTCAGATTCGTTAACCACTGTGCCACGACTGGAACTTCCCTATTTCATTGTCAAATTCTTTAAAGAAGCCTAAGCTCATCACTTCCAATTCCCTATCTCCTACTCAGTCCTCAACCCTTTGCCTCCTGAAATGCATATGCATTATTCTACTGAGATGACGCTCGCTAAGATCGCCAATTACCATGGGTCTGCTAAATCTAAAGGCTATTGTTCAGGGTTTTCCCTCCCTTTTTAAAGTAGGAGGAGTTACTGCTGTGGTGCAATAGGATCGGCAGCTGGGACGCGGGTTCAATCCCCGGCCTGGCACAGTGGGTTAAGGATCTGGTGTTGCCACAGCTGCCCCTTAGGTCAGATCTGACCCTGGCCTGGGAACTGTATATGCCGTGGGGCAGCCAAAGGAGAAAAAAGGAAAAGTAGAGAAGAAAGAATCAGTAGGAAAGGAGAGTTTGAAAGGGGAAGAAAATGAATCCTAAACTAAGGAAGAAACCATCAAGGAAGGCCTTGGTGGTGCGAGGAGGGGGGCACGGTAACAGAGGGTCCTACCGAGGAGGCTGAGACACGACAGAGCTTGTGACGGAAACGACGACGGTGAGGGGATACTGGTGTCAGTCGTAGGCTGTCGCTGCTATGAGGTGGGGGTTGGCTTCAAAGGTTAAGGAGAGGCGCAAATGTCTGCATGAATCATAGTCATTAAGAAACAAAGAACAAGCACGTGAGCGCAGAGCGGATACTACCCAGAACAGACTGGGACAGGGCCAAAAGCATGCAGCGTGCAGGCCTGGGTCCCAGACAAACCTGGGCGTGGGTCCCACATCTACATACATGAGCTGAATGTTCCTGAGTGAGTCACTAAAGCTCTCTGGGCCTCAGCGCCACCAGGACAAAATGAGGAACAGCGGGTGTTTCCCCAGGGATGCGGTGAGGCCTGCGTTAAACGGGATAGCTCACTTCAAGCACTGATGGTCTTATCTGAGAACATGAGCCAATCATCTTAAGCAACCGAAGCACCGAGAAAAAACAAAGAGAAAAGGATGGCTGAGGCTTGGGAAGGTGGACACGGGGAGGAGAAAAGTGAGAAGGAACCCACGACTGTTGGAGAGAGTGCTATGCAGCTGCTGCCTGTGGAGCTCAAGACAACCAGGTTAACGGGGTCTGCCGACCTAGAACAGAGCTGAGGCGGAGACAGGAGGTCAAAACCAGGTCACAGAGCACACTCAGGAGCCAGAGCTGTAGATGAGACAGAGGCTGTGGTCAGAGACGGGAAGCTCTTATTTCAAGATCTTGGAGGCAGAATAGTTCCAAATACGAATGAGGTACAAGGATGGCTGAATCAAGGGCTAATCGAAAAGTAAAACAAGAATTATTAAAACAAAATTCAGTTTCTAATGAGGGGGGAAATTAGCATATATTAAGGGCTTATTTTAAGGTAGGTGAACTTTTTTTAATTGTGGTAGAACATACATAAAATACACCATTTAAAAAAAATTTGGCTATAGTTCAGCGGTATGAAGTACATTCCCATTTCCGGGCAATGATCACCATTCTTCTCTAGAACTTTCTCACCTCCCCACACTTTCTGCCAGTAGGTGGTTTTGCATACTATCTCATTTAATCCTCATATAACTTACAACTTTATTTTGACAGATGAGGCAACTGAAGCTCTGAGAGGTTAACTGCCTTTCTAAGATCATTTCAGGTATCAAGTAGCACATTTAATTCAGGTTTTACAAAGTCTAAACTCTAACATGTTGCCTCTAATTAAAGTCAGAAGAAAAGAACCCCCAAGGTTGTGAGGAGATACATCATCATTACTGAACCCCCACAGATGCTAACTTTACTATTTTCCTCTCCTTGGTTTCACCTTTCTGACTTCACATAAAGAAAACTGCACTAAACAGTTTATGACTGAACTGAATACCCTGATTCCAGATGTACAAAAGGCAGGTTGGATTAGACAGAGTGGAAAAAATTAAAGTCATTTTAGAAAAGGGGAGACTGGTATCTGACACCAAGATAAACTAACATTGAGCTTAACGAGGTATTGGACAAAAGGTTCAATATACAACTTTGTTGTGGGCGTCAGCTGTGTTAGAAAGACAGCAAGTTACAGTGCTCCTTCTTGTCTGTCTCTTTTTAGATGACACTCTAAAGTGCTGTCTTTGTTAAAAGCCCCATTTCTCTTCACCCTAAGTCAGTACCTTCCGAATCCCTGCCAAGTGTACGTTGTCTCCATCAAGGTAAAAACTCCATTTAAAACCAAGTAACCATGCTAAAAGATGCCTTCAAGCTGGTTCTTCATCAACATTTCACATCATCTTCATGAAAGGATAAATCTGACGATTACCTGTACCATTCGCCAAGGAAATCTAAAACTAGAACCAACAGGCCAAGAGACATTGGGGGTGGGGGGTGGGAACGTGTATGTTACACACAAACCAAAAGAAGCAGTAAGCTACAATTCCCCCCCATGGTAGGAATTTTTCAAATATAATTTGAGACATGTTAAAACCTGTTTCAGACAGTTTTTATTCTGTCTACCAAGCGAGAGAGCTAGCTGTCCAGGAAGAGGTTATAGAAGTTGTTCGGCAGAGGTTTTTGGCTTCCGCACCTCTGAGATTATACTGTTTGTTGCCAAGAAGCCTGTGTGAAAACCCCCTTCTCTGGGCCACATGATGGCGCTTTCAGCTCTGTCAGCATTAACCATTCACCCCAATTTCATTTGCTAAATCAAAACTTGATTCTCAACATTTGTCCTTCCTTCTCAGTTTTAACTCCTAATTTTTTGGGTTACAATTCAAGAAACTCCCCTCCTTCAAAGACTTGTCAGAGCCTAAAGTCAACCAAACAGGGTTTATAAATGTAACTATAAGACTACCAAAACCAACATGTGGTCTCCAAGGAACAAAACTGTATGTGGTCTGTTTCTGGCCACCAAGTGGGTGAAAAATTTCTAACTTACAACAGGAAAAGCATCATACTGCGTCACGACCCAGGCCATCTAGGTCAGTGTTTTTGTCTCTGCAAGGGCATCAGGAGACATGCTGTGAGAAGCACTGCTGCTGACCATGACATTCAAGACATACTCCAGGTATTTTCCCCTTCCTAATGACAACAAGCAAGGGGCTTTAACACCTCTAAGACGCTTTCTGATTCCAAAGCCTCAACAGAAGCATGGAATGAGAACTCATGAATCTGAGTAAACCCTGAATCAACTTACACATTTTTACCAATGAGGTGGTGAGTCTACTACGGAACAAAATAATACCTGAGAAATGTTAAAAGGCACTATAGGTTTTAGTATTTTAGAATCTGGTGAGTATTATAGTAGCTTCCACAATAATGTAAGAAAAACCAAATTAAGTCAATTTTAATATCCTATTTCCAAATCATATGTAAGATCATGGTGTCCCTGAAAATGTAAACTTCAGGTTGTCTTGGACTACCGTAAAATACAAAACACTCTCGGTGTTTCTCCATAATTTAAAAACTTTGATTCAATCCTTTATCAACCTTTATCTTTTACAGCCTGAAGAGTTCAAGTTACTTGAGTCAGTAATTGTTCTAAACTCTGAAATGAGACAGACTTTCCACCAAGGTAGTACAAATTTCCCTAGGCTTACGTTGATAATTTTCATCATTTTTACCAATAAGACATTCCCTTATCTAGAAAACTTTCACTCTAGCAGGAGCAACTGACTTAGAACTGTGAAACATTAGAACTAAGGGGAGCTCGGGTTAAACACAATATTGTACTTCAAAATTAGGAAAATGAGATTGAGTGCTGATAACACTTTCTTATGGTAAAACAAATAAAAACCTAAGCTAGATCCAAGAAAACAGTGCTCTTAAATCTGCAGATCAGGACCAACCAATTAAGGGGGCTGCAACCAGCATTTTGAAAACACAACAGAGTAGAAAATATCAGAGGCTTTTCATGTAGTGAGATAAAAATTGTTTCATAAAACTTTTGCTTCAGTTCCATGTATATACTAGATAATGTAAAATACATATACAACAGTCAAAAATTTTGGAAATCAACCATAGATACAGAGACCAAACAAGTAGTTGCCAGAGAGGAGGGGTGTGTGGGGGGGTAAAATAGGTGCAGGGGATTAAGAGGTTCAAACCTCCAGTTATAAAAAAGTAAGCGTTGGAGATACGACATACAGCATAAAGGGTACGGTCGATAATACTGTAATAACATTGTACAGAAACAGAAGGATACTAGACGTATCATGATCATTCCATAATGCATGCAAATGTCAAATCACTATTTAATAACCAGAAACTAACAAAATATTACATGACAACTAAATAGCAATTAAAAAAAAAAGATTTTGGAGGTCATTACAACACCTAATTCCGAGTGGATTTTAGAATTTATTCCTATTTTAAAATAATAAAAATAGTAATATAATAAAATCATGACTTGAAATGATGATGATGCTATAGAGTTAATTATTATTACAACTCACCCTAAGCTAATAAAAATATCTCTGCTTTAAACACTGAATGTTGCCATTAAAAGCCATTTTTCCTCTTTAGGTTCTGAACGTTATACCCCTTTCATATGTGAACAGACTTTCTTCAAAATACCACAGTTCTGTAGTTTATATCAACAATAGCTAGAGAAGCTTTTTTAAAGAATACTCAAGCCTAGACTTCTAATTAGCACACAGGACAATATCATTCTTGGTGGAAGCACAGTGACCTCTAGTGGGTTCATGAAATAAAGTGACAGAATCGCTGCCCCAAGAGTTTAGAAATTAAGGGAACACTGATGCATCCAGACATGACAAATACGGGTAAGGCTGCACACAGACGAGTACTGCACACAAATAAGGAATACAGCTGCACTATGTGCAACATGACAGCTGTACACTTAGAGCTGACGCACTGGTTCTTTTCCATCAAGAGGAATATAATCAAAGAACCCCATCCTTGTTCACAATCTACAACTAGCTTAAGAAATACACTTAATTTTTGTGAGCCAGTTTGATAATGAAGTTTGACTGAATTATTTCTAAGGACGCTTTCGGGTTTTTTCATTATGATCCTTTCTCTAATTCATCTTTTACGCCAGTGCCAGACTAAATTCTGCTCAAAAACACCTGATGGCTCCTCAGTACTTAGAGACGTACCACACTTAGCCAAGCCCCTCGATAGGTGTCAAGCCTGTCATTATTTTGTACTTTTTCCCAACATACATCCTTACTTCCAGTGAGCAAATGTTCTCACTACGTCCTTCCCATGCCCGCCTGCTCCCAGGAGTTTGCTTCCTGTCCTCTGCTTACAGTTTCCGCTGTGCAATGGTCTATTCTAACTTACACTGCAGGACCCCAAGAGAAAAAGTGTGAGTTTGTTTCACTCTATGTGTTGCTCTGCTGTCCCAATGAGACTGAAATGTACCCACGGATTGGGTTTTAAACACGTCTGTGTACACGCGCACACACATGCACAGCCTGTTGGGTTAGTAAGAACATAACTACACACTTGAAATGTAAATTAAATTGATTACTGTAGGGAACCCAAGGCCATTTTCATCTTTCTTTTTTACTGAGGTAGGAAAAGGCATACAGATAAAATAGAATTTCAAGAACCACAAATATAAATCAACAGAGCTTCATGATTTGGGGAAAAGTGAGAGTGCTAAACCTAGGATGATGAGATTTTAGGGAAAAGATTAGAACGGAGAACCGTTTTAAATCAGCTGAAGGAAGTACCAATACCTACAGGTGAAGGAAGCAGAGATGGCAGGAAGGGTGACCTATCATGCGGTTCGCAAGCTGCGCTAAACGAGCAGCTAAACGAGCAGGCGAGCTTCAACACGTACAGAAGAGCAATTCGGGGGCCAAGCTGGGAGCGACTCAAGGAAACACTGGTCTTAACACAGGAAATGGAACTGGGTGCTGCTGCAGGACTTCAGGGGCAGCTCTGGTGTCAAGGAATGTCAAGAAAAGAGGCAAACGTGAGAATCGCTACCTCTTTTTTCCTCCAAACAAGAGAGTCAGACGCACTCGGGGAGAAATGATGAGCAATTCCGACCTCACCACGCTCACTGCCTTTCACAAAGGCCACGACGCCTACAGCACGTACCCTGCACCACGCGGGCCTGCGTCCGCAGGTGAAGGTGTCAACAGCACCACGGCTGCTAACTGAACATACAGCAGTGTCACGGTTCCTTGCGTGTCGGATAAGACTTGACGTTTATTTAGTCTTATGTAGTCCTATTTTACCCCAAATAACACTACCTTGTGTTATTTATTCATTATAATGTTCATTACCAAGCAAATTACTTGAGACATTATCTCATTAATTTAAGCCTCTGTTTGGAATTTCTAGACAATATGGTTTAATTATATAATAATAATTTTTGTTACCTTTTAAATATTATTATACCATCTTCTCAGTAATAAATTCTCTTTCAAATTCAGCAACTACTAAAATGTAATAAATTCTCTTTCAAATTCAGCAACTACTAAAATGCTATTTTTTTTTATTATAATTTTTTATTTGTCTTTTTAGGGCTGCACCAGTGGCACATGGAGGTTTCCAGGCTAGGGGTCTCGATCAGAGTTGTAGCTGCTGGCCTACACCACAGCCACAGAAACACAGGATCTGGGCTGCATAGCTCATGGCAACGCTGGATCCTTGGCCCACTGAGTGAGGCCAGGGATCGAACCCGTGCCCTCATGGACGCTGGTTGGGTTCGCTAACTGCTGACCCACGACGGGAACTCCAAATGTTATATTTAAACTTTTCTCAAGAGGTAAAATCCCAAGAACGTCTATAAACTTTTCTGCTAAAAATGACTCTTTAAATTGGCTTTCTTTAAATTTATAAAATATTACAGTAATTTTTAGTAAAGACTAAGTGAATTAGTAACCTGAACTTTTTAACCTTACTATATAGTTTCCTGACAACACAGTGAGTTAGGCTGCTTCCCAAAATCCAGTATCTTCTGGAAAAATTTAAAATTCTTACCCCAGGATTATTACATTAATAGGATTAATAGAAATAGCCACCACAGCAGAAAGCAAAGTTCAGATTTTGTGCTTAAAGCTAAAATAGCAAACAACTAACATTTCTGTAAGTTAATTTTCTGATTTTAAGTGTAAAATCCTTAATAGTTCTGCTTGAGATACAACCATTTCCCCACAACTAAAATGTATACAGTAAATGCATCCCAAAGAAAATCAGACCTGTTCTCTACATATCTCAAAAGGCAGAAAGAAATTATTAGAATACATGAATAAACGTATATGGAATGATTTAAATTACCTTTCTTCTTCTCGAACCCACACCGGAGTTTTAGGAATTTGTGCTTGGAAAAGCTTAGATGCTTTATAACAAAAATTGCTGCAAAAACACTGAAAAGAACATTTAAAAACCAGCAAATTATTTTTCTTATTGTGAAACACACCTTACATGCACAAGAGAATATAAAATATAAATATGTAGTTCAGAGAAAAAAAAACGAAATCCACTGAATCTCCCAGCCAGGGTAAGAAGGAAAGTAGAGAACCTTGCAGGCTTCTACGTGTCCCTCCCTGATGGCATCTCTCTCCGAGTTCCCCAGAGGCAACCACTATCATCACGGGTTCTGCGTTACTCCTTTGCTTTCCTTCAGTTTTGCTACCCACATACATTTCCTATAAAATACATCATTCAGTTCTGCTTACCTTTAAACTTTGTCTACATGGAACCATATAGTTACATATTCCTAGAGTCCTCTCTTCCATGTTATGTTTTTGAGATTCATTTGTGTAGGTATAGTTTATTCATTTATACAGTGTATTATATGTCAATGCCTAAGTATTCCACCCTTTAGTTACTGTTTTTTTTTTTTTTTTTTTTTTGCTATTTCTTGGGCCGCTCCCGCGGCATATGGAGGTTCCCAGGCTAGGGGTCCAATCGGAGCTGTACCCACCGGCCTACACCAGAGCCACAGCAACATGGGATCCGAGCCGTGTCTGCGACCTACACCACAGCTCACGGCAACGCCGGATCGTCAACCCACTGAGCAAGAGCAGGGACCGAACCGTCAACCTCATGGTTCCTAGTCGGATTCGTTAACCACTGCGCCACGAAGGGAACTCCCCTTTAGTTACTGTTAAGGCTGAGTTTTAACTTTTAGTTATCATTACAATGTTACTATGAACCTTTTTTTAATTATAATTTTTTAAATTAAAAACCGTGGTATAATACACAAAATTTATCATCGAAGCATTTTTACCTGTACAATTCAGAGGCATTAAGTGCTTTCTTACTGTTGTGCAACTGTCACCATCATCCATCTCCAGAACTCTCTTCATCTTGCAAGAGTGAAACTCTATACATATTAAACAATAACTCCCCATTTTCACCTCCCCGACTGACAAACACAAGTCTACTGTCTGTCTCTACAAATTTGACTACACATTACCTCATATAAGTAGAATCGTATAGTATTTTGTCTTTTGTGCTGCCTTCTCTTACTTAGCATAATGTTTTCAGATCATTCAGTTGCAGCTTGTGCCCAAATTTCCTTCCCTTTTAAGACCATGTAACAGTCCGTGCTATGTGTGTACATATTTTGCTCACCCTACGAGGAACACTCACACCCTCCCCACTATGTACGTATAGGTTAGTGCACACGGACAAGGGTGGACACAGAAGAAGAGGAGAATGGCCACAAAGACCGTGTAAACTTGACCACCTATTTGACTCTGCCAAGCTGCTTCTCAAAAAGATTGTACCAATTCTTATTGGACCAGAGTATAAAGAGTTACTAATATCGTCAGATTTCTAAAATTTTGCTACTTTAGGGGCTGCAAAAATGTAACTCAGTGTGTTTTTATTTGCTGTTTTCCTAACTACTGATGAGGCTGGAGCATCCTTCATATATTCATGAACCATTCAGATTCCTTCCATAAAAATTTTTTAATCAAGTTTTTTACCTTTTTTTATAGATGATGTGTTCTAGTTATGAATCTGTGGGCAGTTATATGTGAGAAGTATAACTCCTGATTTGTAGCTTACCTTTTCACTCTTTTTTAGAAACTTCTAATAAGCAAACATTTTCAATTGTTTCTAGTCTATGGTCTATAATTTTCTATTTATTTAAGAAATTCTCTCTAGTTGAAGTTGATAAAGATATTCTCCCATAATGTCTTTGAGAAGGTTTGTCTTTTACATTTGGGTTCTTAATCTACCTAAAAGTGAGCTTGTTATATACACAGAGATAGAGTTTTCACTTTTTTGGAATGGATAATTGTGCCACTACTATGTATTTAAAAATCCATCCTTGGGCACAGTCTTTAAGGCATTACATTAGCCTGCTGTGGCCCCCTTCACCTGGTAAAGCAATAAAGCTACCTTTTTCTCCTTCACCCCCAAAAATAAAAAAATTAAAAATTCATCCTCTCTCCACTGATCTAAAATACTCCTGATGTCATATACCCAGTGTCCATGTAAGGAGTGCCTCTGTTTCTGGCCCTCTGTTCTGTTCTATGATTCACTTGCCTGAATTTGTGCCAATATGCACCTTTAATTTTTAAAGGTCTGTATATCAACTAAAGTGTAAGCAAAGAGTTTTCTTCTTTTTTTTTTTTTTTAACATTTTGAATGAAATTATTTACAAATGAAAAACTCTTAATATGGCTATTTTCTACAAGGCGAAAATTTAAAGGCCTATTTTTAGAATCCCATTTAGTGTAATATTATATATCCACTGCCACATTGAAAATGCCTTTAAACTTACCTTTCTTTCAGTAATATCATAGACTTTATTGGTTCTGGTAGAAATTTTGTATTTCTGTTTTGGTACCTAAAGAAAAGAAAATACAGCTTACAAAAAAATTCAAGTAATAAACATGAACTTCATAGTTACCAAGATTAAGTCATCTATGGAGCATATCTTAGGCTAACCCATGTCATTCGTTCATGACCTCAGTTTCATTTATTACTCTTTCTACACAATTTTTTTTGCTAAATATAAAAATTAATAGTCTACATCTTAAAAAAAAAAAGTAGTTACTTACAATTCCTAGCTTCTTCTGACATAAGGGATAGCCGCAGAGTTTGATAATAGCACGCTCGTCCACGACGTCACTGTAGTGAGCAGGTGTGATGAACTTCCCCTGCAGTGAAATGATATGGACATTTCCCATCAGATGACTGGAAAAATTTATCAGCTCTCTAAGCCTCGTCAGTCTCATCTGAAAACACAGGGATCAGAACAGTACCTATCTCACAGGTGTGATGTTAGAAACAGAGGAGAAAATAAAGGAAAAGCACTCAGAAAAGTGCTTCTCAACACACAGTAAATACTCAAAAAATGTTAGTTAGCTATTATTTAAAAAAACTCACAACCCCCCCCCAAATTTCTGCTATGCATCTTTGTAGATTATAAAATTCATGAAATAATTCTGAGGCAGGAGGAAAAAGTAATCTATAGTGATTGCTATAACAAAGGAAAATACTGATAGTGTATTTTATTTCAAAAAAAGCATTACTCAGGAGATCCCATTGTGGCTCGGTGGTAATGAACCTGACCAGTACCCATGAGGATATGGGTTCAATCCCTGGCCTGGCTCAGTGGGTTAAAGGATCTGGTGACGTTGTGAGTTGTTGTGTAGGTCACAGATGCAGCTTGCATCTGGCATTGCTTGACTATGGCATAGGCCAGCAGCTACAGCTCTGATTCGACCCCTAGCCTGGGAACCACCATATGCCACAGGTGCAGCCCTAAAAAGACCAAAAAAGTATTACTCAAAAATAAACCAAATAAAATAAGATATAACTTCAACTTTTTTCTTTTTTTTTTTTTTCTTTGTCTTTTCTAGGGCTGCACCTGCGGCATATGGAGGTTCCCAGGCTAGGAGCCTAATCGGAGCTACAGCTGCCAGCCTAAGCCAGAGCCACAGCAATGCCAGATCTGAGCCACATCTGCTACCTACACCACAACTCAAGGCAACACCGGATCCCTTAACCCACTGAGCGAGACCAGGGATCGAACCCGAAACCTCATGGCTCCTAGTCGGATTTGTTAACCACTGAGCCATGATGGAAACTCCCTATTTTTTTTTTTTTCCTTTTCACAGCCACACCTGAGGCATATGGTAATTCTCAGGCTAGGGGTCCAGTTGAGCCGCAGCTGCAGGCCTATGCCACAGCCACAGCAAACTGGATCCGAACCACACCTGTGACCTACACTGCAGGTCCTTAACCTGCAGCAACACCGGATCCTTAACCCACTGAGCGAGGCCAGGGATCAAATCTGCATCCTCGCAATCACTATGTTGGGTTCACTGAGCACAATGGGAACTCCCTCCACTTCACCTGATTTTTAAAGCACAATCTTAAAAACAAAGTATACCAAGTATACTATACCATATAAACCTGACTGCTAATCAGATTCGTTTCCACAATTATACCAAAGGTGTAACTGTGACTTCTGAACAAACATTTGTGCAAAATCTTTCATCTTCTGAAAAAACTGTGCAGAACAGTAATAAGCTAACACCGAATATTTTTCTTTGACATCTTCAGGTTTAAATAATCTCAGTTCTTGAGATTATTTTTTAGTTTTTGTTTTTTAAAGGGACCGAACTACTTTCTATTGAGTGTGACATAAGGTATTTGTTTCAAATGATGCTTTTCTGGTTTGTCTTTAGACTCACTGAATGTGGCGATGCTGATGCAGTTACCTACATCGATTTAAATGTTATCATATTTATATTCCTCTTGCTTAGGAAAATCTCTGGGCCACACTAAGAGCTATTTCTGTAATAAAAGTGCTGAGCTTTAATTTTCCATTTCTTTTTTCTTAGGGATTACAAAGACATAACAGAAATTTGCATTCAAATTTTTTATGCAATAAAGCCATTAAAGAAACTCCCCCTAAAATGTAATACAGATTATAATTCTCCTGTTATGCGTTAAACCATAAATGATCCAGATGTCAGGTTTTTAAAATATCAAAATTAATGAAATAACATTAACAAAAATAATGATCTATTACTAAAGTAGAATAACATACAGAACATGAAAAATGATGAGGGGATCAGCAGTGCAAAACAGTGAAAATCAAGTGAGATTAACAGACTGGTTAAAGAACTACTACTAAGGGGTAAAACATGCATGTCATCTTTCATTAGAGCATCTTGAAGTCATTCAGAGCCAGGAACGCATAACCTTTGATTATTTTATTTTAATTAATTTATTTTTATTTAAGGGACACACTGGTGGCATATGGAGGTTCCCAGGCTAGGGGTCAAATTGGAGTTACAGCTGCTGGCCTACACCACAGCTCATGGCAATGCAGGATTAACTCACTGAGCAAGGCCAGGGAGAGAACCTGTGTCCTCATGGATGCTAGTCAGATTTGGTTCCACGGAGCCATACCAGGAATTCCTGATTATTTTTTAAATGCACAAATTATATAGCATCTGACTGACAACAGATTCAAAGACTTCAATAATGCAAGGGAAGTTTCATGTTACCTAGATTTCATTATCTTATATGATAAAAATAGTAATTTATCAACACATACACATTCCTTTAGGAATTCTTCCGTTATATTCTCCTCTAGAAGCTGTTCAACAATACATAGAGCTTTTCTCTCAAACTCAATCTTCTTTCTGATAGCTGCTTCTAGTTCTGCTTTCCTAAAATAAAAAAATACATATATTTATTCTACTTATAAGTGATAGCATAGCCAATTTCCTATGTTTTAAAATACAACATTAACATCTTACTATTTTGCTATTTGAGTTAAATATATATTCTTAAATGCTGTTACTTTCTAATACTTTGCAAAAAAGAAAAAAGCTACTTGTTACACTGTACACATTAACACCTGCCATAAAAACATCCTTGACTTGCAGAGCTCAGAGAACAAGATCTTACAGACTCTTACAGGAAAGAAAATGAGATGAAATCGTTTTGTTAGAGTTTATATACTCTATCGTTTGTGTGTACCGAAAAAATAGAAGTTTTCCTCTGAAATCATTAGAATTTAGAAGAGATAGTGAGGAAAAAGATGATTTTGGCTGATCTTACAGGTAAAAATTACTTTGTGTCAAGTCTCAAAAGCTAACCAGTGGCTGGCTCAATTTGACAGGACAGCCATATCTGCAGAGATGAATTTATTCATTTTTTTTTTTTTTAATCTTTTGTCTTCTAGGGTCACACCTGTGGCATATGGAGGTTCCCAGGCTAGGGGTCTAATCAGAGCTGTAGCTGCCAGCCTACACCACAGCCACCTCAACGCCAGATCTGGGCCGCATCTACAAACTACACCACATTTCACTGCAACACCGGATCCTTAATCCACTGAGCGAGGCCAGGGATCAAACCTGAAACCTCGTGGTTCCTAGTCGGATTCATTTCCATTGCACCACTGATGGGAACTCCTGTAGTTATAGTTACGTACTTTTGTTGTAGTCTTTTTCTTTTTTTTTTTTTTTTGATCCTTTTAGGGACGCTCCTGTGGCATATGGAAGTTCCCAGGCTAGGGGTCAAATCAGGGCTGCAGCTGCTAGCCTATGCCAGAGCAACGCCAGATCCAAGCCATGTCAGTGACCTACACTGCTGCTTGCAGCAATACCAGATCCTTTAACCCACTGGGTGTGGCCAAAGATCGAACCCGCATCCTCATGGATACTGGTCAGACTCGTCAGCTGCTGAGCCGCAATGGGAACTCCCTAAAAATCTTATTAAATAACTATATGACGATGCAGCTCAGGAAAACACCAATCTTCCTAAGAGGGCTGGACCTTGTCCTGGCACCAGTGGCACTCTTTGCTGGCCCCACACATGGTAAATATAAAAGCAGAGGGGATCTAATCAAACAACTGGCCAGAAGACAGTGGTTCTCAATTCAAGCTGAACTTTAGGACCCTCTGGTGAGGTTGCTTTTTTTTTTTTTTTTTTTTTTTTTTGTCTTTTTGTTGTTGTTGTTGTTGTTGCTATTTCTTGGGCCGCTTCCGTGGCATATGGAGGTTCCCAGGCTAGGGGTTGAATCGGAGCTGTAGCCACTGGCCTACGCCAGAGCCACAGCAACGCGGGATCCGAGCCGCGTCTACAACCTACACCACAGCTCACGGCAACGCCGGATCGTTAACCCACTGAGCAAGGGCAGGGACCGAACCCGCAACCTCATGGTTCCTAGTCGGATTCGTTAACCACTGCGCCACGATGGGAACTCCCAGGTTGCTTTTTTGTTTTGTTTTGTTTTTTTAAGATATTGTGCTCACCCTGAGAAAGAAAAATGGAGCTGAAGAATCAGACTCCCTGACTTCAGACTATACAAGGTTACAGTAATCCATACAGTATGGTATTGGCACAAAAACAGAAATATAGATAATGGAACAGGATAGGAAGCCTAGAAATAAACCCATGAACCTATGGTCAACTAATCTATGACAAATGAAGCAAGAATATGCAATGGAGAAAAGACAGTCTCGGAGTTCCCGTCATGGTGCAGCAGGAACAAATCCGACTGGGAACCATAAAGGTTGCAGCTTTGATCTCTGGCCTTGCTCAGTGGGTTAAGGATCCGGCATTGCCGTGAGCTGTGGTGTAGGTCTCAGACGCAGCTTGGATCCTGTGTGGCTGTGGCTCTGGCATAGACTGGTGGCTACAGCTCTGATTAGACCCCTAGCCTGGGAATCTCCATATGCCGCAGCTGCAGCCCTAGAAAAGGTAAAAAGACAAAAAAAAAAAAAAAAAAAAAAAAAGTCTCTTCAATAAGTGGTGCTGGGAATCCTGGACAGCTATATATAAAAGAATGAAATTAGAACATGCTCTTACACCACACACAAAAATAAACTCACAATGCTTTAAAGATCTAAATGTAAAACCAGTAACTATAAAACTCTTAAAAGAAAATACAGGCAGAACACAATGACATAAATATCTTTTTGGGTCCAACCTAGAGTATTAAAATAAAAACGAAAGTAAACAAATGGGACCTCACAAAAACGCTCAACAAAATTTGAGCCAATTGAATCCAACAGCACACAAAAAAGATCATACACCAGGACCAAGTGGGATTCATCCCAAGTTCACAAGGATGGTCCAACATGTGCAAATCAATCAACATCATACACCACATTCACAAAAGTAAAAAACTACATGATGATCTCAATAGACACAGAAAAAGCATTTGACAAAGTCCAACATCCATTCACGATAAAAACTCTTACAAAGTGGGTATAGAGGGAAAAACAAAGAAACCCACAGCAAATATAATACTCAATGGAGAAAAGCTGAAAGCCTTCCCACTAAAATCTGGAACAAGACAAGGATGCCCACTCTCACCACTTTGGTTCAACATAGTTTTGGAAGTCCCAGTCACAGCAAGTCGACAAAAGCAATACAAGGTATCCAAATTGGAAGAGAAGAGGTAAAACTGTCCCCCTATGCAGATGACATGATACTAGGCATAGAAAACCCTAAGGACTCCACCAAAAAACTACTTGAACTGATCAACAAATTCAGCAAAGTAGCAGGATACAATATTAACATTCAAAAATCAGTTGCATTTCTGTATACTAACAATGAAATATTAGAAAAGGAACATAAAAATACAGTACCTTTTAAAATCACACCCCAAAAAAACCCTAAATACCTCAGAATAAAGCTGACTAAGGAAGTGAAAGACTTATATGCTGACAGCTATGAAACATTAATCAAAGAAATTAAAGAGAATTCAAAGAAATGGAAAGATATTCCATGGTCCTGGGTTGGAAAAATTAACATTGTAAAAATGGCCATACTACCCAAAGTGAGCTACAGATTCAGTGCAATCCCTATCTAATTAACCATGACATTTTTCACAGGACTAGAACAAACAAGCCAAAAATTTATATGGAACCATGAAAGATCCATAATTGGCAAAGCAATACTGAGGAAAAAAAAAAAAAAACAAGCAAGAGGCATAAGCCTCCCAGACTTCAGACAATGTTACAAAGCCACAGTAATCAAGACAGTGTGGTACTGGTACCAAAACAGACATACAGACCAGTGGAACAGAACAGAGAACCCAGACATAAACCCAGACACCTATGGTCAATTAATCTTCAACAAAGGAGCCAAGAATATACAAAATGGGAAGAAGTCTCTTTAGCAAATGGTGCTGGGAAAACTGGACAGCTGCATGTAAATCAATGAAACTAGAACACACCCTCACACAACGCACAAAAATAAACTCAAAATGCTTAAAGACTTAAACATATGACATCATAAAACTCCTAGAAGAGAACATAGGCACAACATTCTCTGACATCAACCAGACAAATGCTTTCTTAGGTCAGTCTCCCAAGGCAACAGAAATAACAACAAAAATTAACCAACGGGACCTAGTCAAACTGACGAGGTTTTGCACAGCAAAGGAAATCATTAAAAAAAAAAAAGGGCAACCTACAGAATGGGAGAAAAGAGCTTCAAATGATGCAACTGGCAAGGGTTTAATCTCTAAAATATACAAAAAACTTACACAACTTAACAGCAAAAATAACAACCCAATTGAAAAATGAGCAGAAGACCTGAACAGACATTTCTCCAAAGAAAATACACAGATGGCCAACAAGCACACAAAAAATACTCAACATCATTAATTATTAAAGAAATGCAAATCAAAACCACAATGAGGTACCACCTCACACCAGTCAGAATAGCCATCATTAACAAGTAAACAAACGGAGTTCCCGTCGTGGCGCAGTGATTAACAAATCTGACTAGGAACCATGAGGTTGCGGGTTCGGTCCCTGCCCTTGCTCAGTGGGTTAACGATCTGGCGTTGCTGTGAGCTGTGGTGTAGGTTGCAGACGAGGCTCGGATCCCGAGTTGCTGTGGCTCTGGTGTAGGCCGGTGGCTACAGCTCCGATTCAACCCCTAGCCTGGGAACCTCCATATGCTGCGGGAGCGGCCCAAGAAATAGCAAAAAAGACAAAAAACAAAACAAAACAAAACAAAAGTAAACAAATAACAAATGCTGGAGGGGGTGTAGAGAAAATGGAACCCTCCTTCACCAATGGTGGGAATGTAACTTGGCACAACCATTATGGAAAACAGTATGGAGGTATCTCAGAAAATACAGAACTACTACGTGATCCTGCAATTGTGCATATATCTGGACAAAACTTTCCTTGAAAAAGATACATGCACCCTTATGTTCACCGCAGCACTATTCACAATAGCCAAGACATGGAAACAACCTAAATGTCCAATGAATGGATCAAAAAGATGTGGAATATATTACACAATGGAATACTGCTCAGTCATAAAAAAGAACAAAATAATGCCCTTTACAGCAACATGAATGGAACTAGAGACTCATACTAAGTGAAGTCAGAAAGAGAAGGACAAATACCATATGATATCACCTATGACTAGAATCTAATAAATGGCACAAACGAACCTTTCTACAGAAAAGAAACTCATGGACTTGGAGAACAGACTTGTGGTTGTCAAGGGGGAGAGGGGAAAGTGGGGTGGACTGGGAGTCTGGGGGTAACAGATGCAAACTATTACATTTGGAGTGGATGGGCAATGAGATCCTGCTGTACAGCACAGGGAACTGTATCTAATCACTTGTGATGAAACATGACGAAGAATAATGTGAGAAAGAACATATATAAGACTGGGTCACTATGCTGTACAGGAGAAATTGACAGAACATTGTAATAAACTATAACGGAAAATAAAATGGGACCTAATTAAATCAAAAAGGTTTTGCATAGCAATGGAAACCATAAACATAACAAAAAGACAACCCACAGAATGAGAGAAAATATTTGCAAATGAAGCTACTGCCAAGGGATTAATCTCCAAAATATACAAACTCATATAGCTCAATATAAAAACATGAAAAAATGTGCCGATATAAAAAGACATTTTTCCAAAGAAGACATACAGATGGCCAAAAAGCACATGAAAAGATGCTCAACACCACTAATTATTACAGAAATATAATGAGGTCACCAGTCAGAATGGCCATCAACAAAAAGTCTATAAACAATAAATGCTGGAGACGGTGTGGAGAAAAGGAAACCCTCCTTGTAAACGGCTACAACCACTGTGGAGAATAGTATAAAGGTTCCTTAAAAAACTAAAAATAGAACTATCATTCGATCCAGCAATCCCACTCCTGGGCATACATCTGGAGAAAACCATCATTTGAAAAGACACACAGACCTCAATGTTCACAGCAGCACTACTTACAACAGTCAAGGAATGGAAGCAACCTAAATGTCCATCAACAGAGGAATGGATGCAGGAGATGTGGTGCACATGTCCAGTGGAATATTACTCAGCAGGAAAAAACCAAAATAATGCCATTTGCAGCAATATGGATGGACCTAGAAATTAACATACTGAGGGAGGTCAGAGAAAGACAAATATCATATACTATCACTTACATGTGGAATCTAAAATATGGCCCAAATAAACTTATTTATAAAGACTTAGCAAACAGATTTATGGCCACCAAAGGGGAAAGGTGGGGGAGGGATAAATCAGGACTTTGAGATGAACATATACACACCACTGCAGAGCAGACAGAAAATCAACAAGGACCTACTGTACAGCACAACCGTCTGTAATAATTTCCTACATGGGGAAAGCATTGGCAAAAGAATGGATACATGTTTATATATAACTGGGTCCCTTTGCGGTACACCTGCAACTAACAAAACATTATGTGTCAACTATACTCCAATATAAAATGGAAAATAAAAAAGATACCATGCTCAGGGCCCACTGTCAGGCTAATTAAGTCAGAATCTTTGAGGACGGTGTCTGGTTATTGCTGTTTTCTTACAAGCGCTCCGGATAATCTTAGGGTTTAACGGGGCTGAGAACCACTGTCATGGGACCAAAGATACCACCTGTCTTGGTGACTTATTTGCTTCCTTTCCTACACCGGCTTCTACTTACCTACCTAGACCTTGATCAGCTCTCGCATCTGGAATGAACTCCCCCTTTTTCCCACCTTCAGGGAGGTGGGGGCAGCAGTGGGACAGGGTTATTCTCGGGAAACAGCTGAAGGTCTCCATCCACCAACAGTGTGGCCATTCCTGCAGTTTGAGGTCATTAACCACTTAGGTCAGCAGTTCCACTTAAGTTCAAAAAGAATGGACTCATCTTTTCTCCCTACCTTCAGGGACTTCCAAGACTTCAGACTCTTAATTCCTTGCCTGGAGCAATATGTTTTACAAAAAACAACTTAGAGGAATGACACAGGATTGCCAATTAGGGACGAAGAGTGACATGGCATTAAAACAAGAAACTTGCAATTGGCACCTGCTCTCATGCTGTTTCATAAAGACCAATCTTACATCGAAGATACATAAAAGACATGAGTACAGATTAAAAGACAGTTCTTTATATAGAATACCATTTACCTTTATGAAAAACCTTTTCCTCATTTTACTGCCTATCAATAAATGCTGTCATATACTAAGATCAGTACAGAATTTGCATTAGGAATTGCTGACTTCAACTGCAGGAATAGCCCATTCTTAATGGACGAGGACCTTCAGCTGTTTCCCATGGATACGCCTGTCTCACCGCTGCCCCCACCTCAAATGATGACCGGCAGTGTGGCACACAGCAGCGGTTCTCAAACTTTTTGGTCTCAGTGCTCCTTCAACTCTTAAAATTAGAGCTTTTGCTTACATAGATTACATCTATTGATATTTACCATATTAGGATTAAAAATTGAGAAAATTTTAAAGCACTTACTTATTCATTTAATAGTAATATACCCATATGTCAACATTTTTAAATGAAAAATTGTGTGAAAAGTGGTATTTTTTTACATTTTTGCAAAGTTCTTTTTTCTTCCTTTTAGGGGTGCACCTGTGGCGTATGGAGGTTCCCAGGCTAGGGGTCGAATTGGAGCTGCAGCTGCCAGCCTATACCACAGCCACAGCACCACAGGATCCTCCAAGCTGCATCTGCGACCTACACCACAGCTTGCGGCAAGACCAGATCCTTAACCCACTGAATGAGGCCAGGGATCAAACCTACATCCTCATGGATACTAGTCGGGTTCTTAACTCACTGAGTCACAAAAGCAACTCCACAAAGTTCTTTAATTTCTGGCTTAACCCTAGTTACCTGGATTGAATGTAGAAGTATTTTTCAGTTGGAATAAATTCGTGAAGGAACACTCACCAGCTAGGGGGCTACCTCCAAGGATTTTTAATTGCTTCATCATCCTGGGTGAACTCAAAATACATTTCAGCTTATCTATATTCTTCCCGTTGTGGGGCTTAGAATAAAATATAATTTCCTCAGGCTTATGGTCCGTATTGAAGAGAGTTGCAAATTACCATCATCATCCTTATGAAGTCAACTTCACTCGTGTGACACTTCCCAAAGCCAAGTCGGTATAATCATCTGTTTCACAGGGAAGTACTCTTCAAAACAGGCCTCAAAGCCATTCAGTTTCCCCGCTTAAACGATCATTATCACTAATATCTTAAAACTTTTAAAACAGAAATTCTATCACTTCACTACTTGAAGTTTTCCCCTTTGCCCCCAGACAACCTGAGCGTATCACCGTAGCCTGCCAGATACTGTCTGAGCGGAATCCTGCCTCCACCCTTCTCCTGTGTTCCTTTCTGCCTTTGCTCAGGATGCCGCACACAACCCTGGACATTCCACCTGTCTTTAAATGACCAATCCTTGTCTTGTCACACGCACTGCCCCTTCTGGCTAGAGGTCTCTGCAAGCTATTCTTCGTCTGGTAAATGCCCACGCAGCCTTCAGGTCTTAGTTATTACGTTCTCAGAGAAGCCTTTCCCTGAAAACCTAGCCCTTCCTGCCAATTTCCAGCCATACTGGACTCCTGTTATTAGTTCCTCCACCCCAGTCTTTGCCTTTAGAGGACTTATAATCTGTAATTCTGTCTTGGTGATAACTGGTATTTCTCTGCTCCACGAGACAGGACCTGTGTCTATTTTGTTCAAAAATCATATCCTCAAGGCCTCTGAAACCATAAAACTTCTAGAACATACACAGAACACTCTGACATAAATCTTAGCAATATTTTTTGTATCTATCTCCTAAGGCAAAGGAAACAAAAGCAAAAATAAACAAATGGGACAGAATTAAACTTCGAAGCTTCTGCACCATAAAGGAAATCATCAACAAAATGAAAGGTCGACTTACTGAGTGGGAGATGATGTTTGTGAATGATATGACCAATGAGGGGTTAATATACAACATATATAAACAGCTCATACAATTCAACATCAAGTAAACCCAACCCAAATGGGAGTTCCTACTGTGGTGCAGCAGGTTAAGGACCTGGCATTGCTGCAGCTGTGGTGTAGGTCACGGCTCTGGCTTGGATTTGACCCCTGGCCTCAGAACTTCCATATGCTGTGGGTGCGGCTGAAACACAAAACCAAAAACAGTTAAAAAATGGGCAGAAGACCTGAATAGACACTTTCGCAAAAATACACAGATGGCCAAAAGGCACATGAAAAAATGCTCAACAACACTAATCATCAGAGAAATGCAAATCAAACCACAATGAGGTATCACCTCATACCTGTCAGAATGGCTATTATCAAAAAAATCTACAGGAGTTCCCGTTGTGGTGCAGTGGTTAACGAATCCGACTGGGAACCATAAGGTTGCGGGTTCCGTCCCTGCCCTTGCTCAGTGGGTTAACGATCCGGCGTTGCCGTGAGCTGTGGTGTAGGTTGTAGACGCGGCTCGGATCCCGCGTTGCTGTGGCTCTGGCGTAGGCCGGTGGCTACAGCTCCGATTCAACCCCTAGCCTGGGAACCTCCATATGCCGCGGGAGCGGCCCAAGAAATAGCAACAACAACAACAAAAATCTACAAATAAATGTTGGCAAGAATATGTAGAAAAGGGAACTCTAGAACACTATTGGTGGGAACGAAAACGGGGGCATCCAGTAGGGAAAAAGAGTACGAAAGTTACTAAGAAAAACCTAAGAACTACCATGTGATCCAGAAATTCCACTCCTGGGTATACATCTGAAGATTATGACACTAATTTGAAAGCCATAAAAAAGAAGGAAATTCTGCAATCTGCAACAATGTGGATGTACCTAGAGGGTATTATGCTTAGTGAAGTAAGTCAGACAGAGAAAGACAAATATCCTACAAGATCCCTTTCCATGTGGAATCGGAGAAATAACTGTATAGAGCAAAAGACACACAGACCCGTGAATACGGAGAACAAGCCAGTGGTTACTAGTGGGGAGACGGCAGAGGAGAAGCACAAGAGGGGGGTACGGGATTAAGAGGGACAGACTACCATGTATAAAATAAATAAACAAGGATATAGTGCACAGCGAAGGGAAACTTAGCCATTATTTGGTAATAACTTTCAATTGAGTGTAATCTATGAAAGTATCTACAGCTCTGTTGTACACCTGAAACTAATATAATATTGTAAGCCACTACAACTTAAAAATTTTTAGACAAATCGTAGCCTCAGGGTTTCACACAGGTGTGACTTATTACATCACATTATTATTCAGTAAGTAATTTTTGAAAGAACGAGTAAATCAAGGCCCGTGCTTCACAAAATGATAAATTACGTATGGACATTTTCATCATCCTCTTGGACTACGATTCTAAAAATCTTTTGTGACAAGAGATTCATCTTGGCTTTTTAGGAGCAGCCTATAGACAGTACAACTTTTTGGTGAAAATACGGACATGATGTAAACAAACCAACAACAGCAACAAAGGTTTCTTGGAGTCTCTGGCATAAAAAGCCAAAAAAAAAAAAAAGGGCAAAAAAAGGAGAGAGTATCACAAGGGCTGGGAAAAAAGTACCTGGTTCATTCAGGTTATTCCTATGGACACCTTTCCACCAGCAACCTCAAAGTGTCCATTTAGTTTTCCTAAAGCGTGGAGTCCGGGCAGCAACAGTCGCTGTTAGAATTTACAGTACTTCCCACATCTACCTCTTCTCTCACAATCACCTCCTCTGAGGCAGCACTCATCATTGTTTTTTAAAATGGTTCAATTAACGGGCAATTCACAGAGAAGTGAAAGCAGCTGAGTAGTTCTCCTACCTTTGAGAAGCATCTTCTTGTTGCAAGGCACTTGTCCGTTTAGTGCCTACAATTAAAAGAAACAAAAAACAGGTCAAGTCTACACCAACTCACCTGGTTACAGGTGAGATTCTTACTCAAACAACCTGCAAACCATCTTTTCTTCTTTTCCACATAGTTCATTTCCAATCCTGTGTGTAAATCTAACGAAATGGGAAGGGGATCCAATTTGGGTTTGCAAACTAATTCTTTTTCTCGCTTAAAATGTATCTCTTGGAGTTCCCGCTGCAGCCCAACGAGGAGAGCGGCGTCTTGGGAGCGCTGGGACGCAGGTTCGATTCCGGGCCCAGCACAGTGGGTGAAGGACCCCGGCCCCAAACTGCACGTGCCGAGGGGCAGCCAAAAAACCCGTATCTCTTCTATCACTGTCGCGTTAATTAACCACTCCTCAAAGTCTGAGTTCTGGGTACTTCAGGGGGCGACCTCTCTTGCTCCCCTAAATGTTCGTTCCCAGGTGAAGGGGGGGAGTGTGACACCCCAGAGAACTGGGGCACCAAAAGCAGCAGCACACCTGCAAGGAGGGCCAGTGGTAGGTTCCCTGCCGCCTGCGGACGCTGGCCTGGTCCGCGGCGCGCTCTGGACCCCCAGCTCCAGACTCCCAGGACCTCCCTACTGCCCGTTCCCTGGGAGACTGGCTCCCAGCCCATCCCAGGAGAAACCCTGGACGGCCGGTGCGCAGAGGTGGGGTCCGGCCCAAGGCCTTCCCCCTGGGGCGAGGGCTCGGCGGTGGGAAGCGCTCGGCCTCCTCCGCCCCGAGACCTGCTCTGGGGCGGCCTTTCCCGAGCGCCCACACGCTTTAGTCTGGAATCCCGTCGGGACCCAGTTCTCAGTTCCAAACCTGGGAACAGGCCCTGCTTCCTTACCTGCGACGTTTCGGGAGGCGCGAGGACCCCGGGCCCGGCGGCCGGCGGAGCGCGGCCGGACCGCGTCGGCCATGGGGAGCGTCGCTGAGAGTCGGAACCTGCCCGGCGCCTCCCCCTCGAGGCTCCGCCTCCAGCCGCGCAGCGCGGGGCGGGGCCGGCCGGGGCGGGGCGGGGCCGGCCGGGGGCGGGGCCCGGAGGGCGGCCGGGGGCGGGGCCCGGAGGGCGGCCTGCGCGCCGGGAGGCGGTGGGCGGTGAGAGTGGCCGGAGGCCCGGCGGTGAGTGAGCGCGCCGCGGGGCGTGGGGCGGGAGGCGTGGGGCCGGGGCGGCCGGGGCTCGCGGTGGGGGGCGAGCCGCCGAGGGCCGGGAGTCACCTGCCGCCCGCGCCCGCGAGGTCTGGGGCCCGAAGGCCCACGCAGGCAGGAGCCGGCAGAAATGGCCGTCTCGGATGCCGCCTGCGCGCGCTGGGGTTTTATCCGCCTTGGAGCGCGCTGCCGTGAGGTCCCGGCCCGCCCGCGCCCCACTGCGGGGCTGGGGACCCGCCTTCCCGCCGGGAGGAACGCTGGCCTGCGGGAACCGGGCGCTGTTCCCGGAGGGCCGCCGCTGCCTTGTCTCCGTGCGCTGTAGCGATTTCACCAGCTCGATTGATTATACTGGGGGGTCATTAACAGACAAATGACCCGCTCACACTTGAGCTGGAGGGCATCGCCCCTTTCACTCCCTCCGGGTGAGTTGTGATGCAGTCCAGTTTGTCAAGGGGGCCATTAAAAAATAAACAAATCCCGTAATGATTAGAACGGCTTTCAGGCCCACCTTTTGGGAAAAAAGTCTGCCTTTTAAAAACTGTAATATTAGAGTCCACATTTGCGCTGCCTCTTGAAATGGCACTAGAGGATTTTTTTCCCTTGAGTTTAACGTTCAAAATTATGCTCCAAGAAAACGTAAAGATGAAACAGGAAGGGTTTTTCTTTTTTTTTTTTTTAATTTTTATTTTCTTAGGCTAACCTACTTTCAGTAAAAACATTTCAGCTTTAAAGCTTTCCATTTTCTTTACTGTATTTATTAACTATTCATCAGAATGAAACAACTTAATAATACTTCACTATAGTATTACTGATGGTTAACACCTCATTTTAGTACATTTCAGCATCAAAACTACGAAAAATAAGAAGGAATGGCTGTGGAGGAACTTCAGTCCATAATAAAGAGATGTGTAAGTAATTTTTTCTTCTTTTTTTCTTTTGGTGAAGTTAACCTTTCAAAATATAAGAAGGGCACAGATTATATTTAATTACATTAGCAGTCACTAACATTGTAAATCGTCTGTAATCCTGCTTTTTTTGACCTATGAGCGAATAGCATGAAGGCAGGAAGACAGATTAGAGGATGTCATTTGGATAAATAATATTTATAGTTTTAATACTGATCCTTACACATTTCTTTGGCAGAGTGGATTTCAAGATGATTTATTAAACTATTTATTAGGCTAATCCTAATTTTCATACATATGCTTATCTGCAATTTATCTAGAACTTAAACAGATTTCTTTTTTTTCAGTCAGAACAAGTAGTTATTGAATTTTCATTTGCCCCAAAATACTTGTTTTTTTGACTGTTTCTCTCCTTGTTTATTTGTTTCTTTTGTTTTTGCCAGCAAATCCTAGAAGAGCAAGACTTCAAAGAAGAAGATTTTGGCCTGTTTCAGTTAGCAGGCCAAAGATGCTTAGATGAAGGGCACATAGATCAGCTGTTCGAAATTATTCAAAATGAGAAGAACAAGGTGAGCACAATCGTTGTATGTACTTTTCAGTCTTTAGGTAAGATAACAGCATAAAACCGTGGAAAAATAAAAAGGAATTGGGACTAACAGTGCATGTTAGGGTGCTTATAGTCTGGTGAAAGAGATAAACACGTGAACAGCTAGCAATAAAGGGTGAGAACAAACAGATGCTTTACATCTGTTAACTCATTTAGCCTCTCCAGGATAAGTGTTATAGTTGAAATATAAGTAAAATTCCTTAGAAGATCAAGGATCGCTTCTGGTTTTGGAATCATCAGTTTACACTGAGAAATGTCAATTTCAGGCAGGCTCAATATTAGCAGGTGGGGATCAGCACGTTCTTTTCCTGTGGCCAGATGTATATGGAAAACCAAATACTGAGTAAGATGGTATTTTGTGAAAGCTGGATGACCTCGCTAGATTGTCTGCAGAATCATTCTGCACAATGCGAGAACATTTTGGGGGGGGGGATCAGGAATAGCTGGGACTCAGTACTGACCACAATGCCTCTTTCTGTCTTTGGACTTTCCTCTCCTGAGACACGGCGAGACCCTCTTCTTGCCCAGGAGCATGCTCTTTCTTCCTTTCCAGTACCGTCTGCTTATATAGAAGTTTTTTGGTTGACATTACAGTCTAGTCATGCTGGCTGAGGATCACATCCAGGGCACCTTGATTATATTTAGAAGGTTATTAAAACTGTTTGTTTGTTTGTTTGCTTTTTAGGCCCGCACCCGCGGCATATGGACATTCCCAGGCTAGGAGTTGAATCAGAGCTACAGCTGCTGGCCTACACTACAGCTCACAGCAACAACGGATCCTTAACCCATTAAGCAAGGCCAGGGATCAAACCTGCATTCTCATGGATCCTAGTTGGGTTCCTTAATTGCTAAGCCACAAAGGGAACTCCAAAACTTTTTAATCATACATTGTTATGGACTCTCTTACTAGTTCAAAAGGCTTGTCCTTTTTTAATTAGGACATTCTGGAGTCCCTTAATGGTTCAGCAGGGTAAGGATCTGGTGTCACTTCTGTGGCTCAGGTCGCTGCTGTGGTTGAGATTTGATCCCTAGCCTGGGAACTTCCATATGCTCTGGGCATGGACAAAAAGAAAATTAAAAAATTAAAAAATAATTAGCACATATCATTTAGTACACATGGTCTTTGTTTTTTTGTTTGTTTGTTTTGGTTTGGGGAGTTTTTTTGGCCATGCCTGTGGCATGTAGAAGTTCCTTGGCCAGGGATCAAACCCATGCTACAGCAGTGACCCGGGCTGCTGCAGTGACGCCAGAGCCTTAACCTGCTGCACCATAAGGAAACTCCTAGTACTTTGTTTCTGCTAAGTGTTTATAATACCTTTGTAGCTCAAAATAAATTTAATCCTTTCTTTAACTACTTGATTTTTCTCAATTGCATTCTCAGAGGATAACTTTTAAGAGTACCTTACTATTAGCTAATGATAATAAAATTAATAAAAGCTAATATTTATTGCGTATTTACTACGGGCCAGATAGTCTCTTAAGTGCTTTACGTCTTTCAACTCATTTAGTCTCTCTAAAGTCCCACGAGATAGGTTAAATTCACTTTGTAGATAAGAGTCACTGAAAGATAAGTGACGTGCCCCAAACTTAGCTTTTCTGTGACATCCCCCATTCAGACCTGTGCAGCCTGCTTTCAGAGCTCTTACCCATTCCGCGCTGCCTCTGGATAGCACCCTGTGACACCTGGGGGGAAGTATTAGAATGAAGAGCACCGATGGGGGGGTGAGAGAGAGTGACGTGACAAAGATGCTGGGGTTTCTAGCCTCTGAGAGGACCGTATATAATATCCTGAACAGAAAAAGGCAATCTAAGAAGAGGAAAAAGTTCCCTGACAGAGGACGAATAAATTTTCTTGGGCCGTATCGAGTTTAGATGCAGCAGGCAATCGAAAATAATGTGTAGAGCTCGGTAGAGAAAGGGGGTTAAGATGTGGATTTGTGTGCGACTCTTAGGGGGATTAGGTGATTGCAGTAGATTTAAGCATAGTGCGGTTTAGCTTTGATAGCCTGAGAATCATTTTTGTAATGTGTGGTCTGCTAATAAATTCAGAGGTTCAGATATTGCTAAAACAGTGTTTATTTCTTTATTTTTTTTGTTTTTTTGCCTTTTCTTGAGCCGCTCCCACGGCATATGGAGGTTCCCAGGCGAGGGGTCGAATCGGAGCTGTAGCCACTGGCGTACACCACAGCCATAGCAACGCGGGATCCAAGCCACGTCTGTGACCTACACCACAGCTCACGGCCACGCTGGATCCTTAACCCACTGAGCAAGGGCAGGGACCGAACCTGTAACCTCATGGCTCCTAGTCGGATTCGTTAACCACTGTGCCACGACGGGAACTCCCGAAAACATAGTTTAAACCTGACTGCACCTTGCCAGGTGACACACACAATCCAGACAGACTCAAGATTTAGTATTAATCTGTTCTGTGTAAAAAAAAAAAAAAAATTGAAGCAGTAGAAATAATAGTTTGTCCTAAGACTCTATAGTGCAGGGGTTTTCAACATTGCCGCTGCTGACATTTTGTAGCAGTTACCACCCCAGTGATGGCAGTCCAAAAAAAGGTGGGCTGGCATCGCCAAATGCCCCCTGGTAGATGGGGACAAAATTGCTCCCACTGGAGTTCCTGTTGTGGTGCAGCGGAAACGATTCCGACTAGGAAGCCACGAGGTGCCGGTTCGATCCCTGGCCTCGATCAGTGGGTTGGGGATCCGGCGTTGCCGTGGGCTGTGGTGTCGGTTGCAGATGTGGCTTAGATCTGGTGTGGCTCTGGTATAGTCCGGCGGCTGCAGCTCCAATTGGACCCCTAGCCTGGGAACCTCCATGTGCCACAGGTGTGGCCCTAAAAAAAGACAAAAGACAAAAAAAAAAAAAATTGCTCCCATTGAAAACCACTGATATATGAAAGGCATGGGCTTTGGAGCTGGACGGGCGTCTATGCAAATCCTGGCTCGGCGACATTTTAGCTGTTTGGACATCAGGCATCTCAGTAATCTCTAAACTTGGACATTCTCATCTGCCAGCTAGGGATAATATAATTTTACCCGGTAGGGCTGTTAGCATTAAACTGAACAAGATGTAGCTTGTGGAGAGTAAGTATTTATTCCCCTTTCTCAGAAGTGTTCACTATTTAAATAATGACTGGATACTCTGCAGCTGAGATGATTATATCTTTACCACAATTCTTTTTTTCAACCCAGATGTGTAAAATCTTATTCAAATCTGGAATTTCTCCTTTAATTAATTATTCTCAGAGAATCCCTTACAATGTAGGAGAAGACCTATGCAAAGGGAAAGAGGGCTTAATTGGAAAATAGAGACTCTAGGAAATTTAAGTTTTTAAATGCAAGGATAGACTTATTTCATAAGTAATGGTGGAGTACATACTTAGTAACTTGGAAAAATTACAATACATCTATTAGAATAAAGCATAACATAAATTCCCAATTAGTAAAGACCTAAATATTAAAAAAAGTCAGGCCACACAAAAAATAGAACAGGAGAGAATATCAAATCTTTGGAGGGAGATGATTTGTTATGCTTAGAAGGAGTTGTTATCATTCCCCCGTATTTGTGGAACATCTATTTTGTAGCAGTCCATATACTGAAAGACAGATATATTCAAAATAAGTTATTTCGTATGTTAAAAGGTGATAAATTCTATGGAGAATGCTGCAGCCTGGTTGGGGGGACGAATTGTGTTAGGTAAAATTGCATAGACATCTGCAGGAGGCCGAGTTGTAACTGTGTGACTGTCCAGGATAGAGGTGTGCCAGGCAAAGAAAAACTAGTCTGAAAAGAGTATTCAGAGCGCTCAACTGAACTGTCTATTCCATTAGATAAGAAACATGACTGATTTGCTATTTGTTTAAAAGAAATTAGTTTAAGGCTTCATTTTATGCCATATTTCCAATATAAACCTTACTAGTAAAATAAAAAGAAAGGTGAAATTATATATGTGTGTTTAATTTCAATTGTATATGTATATATATTTAATTTCAAATATATGTCTATATATATTTAATTTCAATTGTATATATGTGTATATATATTTAATTTCAAAGGGAAATCCATTTATTTTAGACCTAAAAGCAGTAGAAAAGGGACCAAACCAAAAAAAAAAAAACCATTATGTTTTGCTACTTAAAAAATTAGGACAGGAGTTCCCGTCGTGGGGCAGTGGTTAACGAATCTGGCTAGGAACCATGAGGTTGCGGGTTCGATCCCTGGCCTTGCTCAGTGGGTTAAGGATCTGGCATTGCCGTGAGCTGTGGTGTAGGTTGCAGACGCGGCTCGGATCCTGCGTTTCTGTGGCTGTGGCGTAGGCCGGCAGCTACAGCTCCGATTCGACCCCTAGCCTGGGAACCTCCATGTGCCGAGGGAGAGGCTCCAGAAAAGACAAAAAGACAAAAAAAAAAAAAAAAAAAAAACCAGGACAAACAAACCAAACAAAACAGCAATAACTTGTGCAGTACAGTAAAGTGGGTATTTACACGTGTGGAGCTCACGCAGGTTGCGGAGACAAACACGGAAGTGACCAGTTGATGAATCAAAGTGTAGACAGATAGGTTTTCCTCTTTGGTGGACTCAGCGTCCACACGCCCCGACCCTCTCTGTCGCGAGTTCTCTAGGACGCAGTAAGTCCTCCCCGGCGTGGTGCCGCGTCTCTGAAAGCACGGAATGTGTGCCCACCTGTCTGTGCCCCACGAACGTCTCTTCCTCCCGGGAGCCCTAGTGCAGCCGTCGCGGAGCCTCGGAAGCCCCTTTGGCCTCCTCCCGGTGGGGTCGCCTGTTCTCCTGCTGTCCTTCTCTGTAGTCCACCTTCATTATCGTACGTGACCGAGGGGCTATGCTTGCTATCTGTCATCTTCCTAGATGTGTTTTCTTTTAAGTGAACCTCACCTTTTCTGTTTTGAGGGAAATTATAAGCTCCCCCAGCTTACGCGAGCACTTGGCGAGATGGCAGTGTGTGCTTAACGCCTCAGCTGTTTCTGCAGGTCATCGTTAAGAACATGGGCTGGAACCTTGTTGGGCCTGTCGTTCGATGCCTTTTATGGAATGATAAGGAAGATGATAAAAGAAAGTATTATTTTCTGATGCTTGATTTATTGGTAGAGGTAAGTTAACAAAACCAGATTCTCTTGGTCACAATACATAGCAATGTTTTATAATTCCCTTTCATACCTTTGGTGAGAAAGCTTTTCGTTCATGTAAACATAGGAGGGAACTCTTTGGAGAAAAGACCCAATCTTATTTATTGGATGGGCAAGTCAGTTTCTTTTTTCCCAAATTTTCTGGATGTAAGAATTATCTAGAAGTTCCCTAGAAGGAACCACCAGGGGACTAAGGACCCAGCATTGTAACTGCTGTGGCTCGGGTCACTGCTATGGCACAGGTTCTGTCCTTGGCCTGGGAACTTTTGCATGCTGTGGGCATGGCCAAATAGGAAAACAAAAAACCAAAAACAATGCTATTGAAAAAGGGGGGGGGGCGAGTTACCATCCTGGCTCAGTGGAGATGAACCCACCTAGTACCCATGAGGACGAAGGTTCAATCCCTCGCCCTGCTCAGTGGGTTAAGGATCCAGCGATGCCATGAGCTGTGCTGTAGGTTGCAGACATGGCTTAGATCTGATGCGGCTGTGGCTGCGGCCAGCAGCTACAGCTCTGATTTGACTCCTAGCCTGGGAACTTGCACACGCTGGACTTGCAGGCCCTAAAAAAAAAAAGAAAAGAATTATCAAACCTCATCCCATATCCACTCATTCAGAATCTTCAAAGAGAGACCTCAGATGCTCTAGATTTTTAAAAGTAGCTTGTTGTATAAATGTGAAGTTTAAGGTTCAGAGAGGTAGTTTAAGGCCACTCTGATCTTTTTGGCAATGTTGGAACTAAAATCAAATCTCAGTGCTCTCTCCTCTGTGCTCTGTTCTCTAAAAGAATATGGAAAGCCTCGAATGCTAGTGATCACAGTGGGACTAGGAGGGGAAGTAGATTATTTGTGACTGATAACCTTAGAAAGAGACTTCCTGAAAGGTCAATAGAGTCATAAGCCAAAAATGATGGTTAGGAGAGAGAAATTCTGACAAGAAGAGCATTATACAGAAGAAGCTACTTAGGAGTTCCATTGTGGCACAGTGGAAATGAATCTGACGTATCCATGAGGACGTGGGTTCAATCCCTGGCCTCACTAAGTAGGTTAAGGATCTAGCGTTGCTGTGAGCTGTTATGTAGGTCACAGATGCGGCTCAAATCCTGACTGGCTGTGGCTGTGGCTGGCAGCTGATAAGCTCTGATTTGACCCCCTAGCCTGGGAACCTCTATAGGCCGTGGGTGCAGCCCTTAAAAAAAGAGAGAGAGAGAGACCCTACTTAAAGATTACTGTAAATAAACACACATACTTGGGAAGAAGGAACTCTGGATGCTAGTTACTTACTATGAGAACTTTTAAAACAACAAGGCAAGTGGGGTCATGAGATGAGACCAGTCAGAAGGCAGGGCAGAGTTTTGAGTTGGGGAAGAGCAGAGAGACTGCTGGCCTGAGTGCTGTGCAGCATGAGATCCAGCGGCGCTGGGAGCCCTGGGGAGCAGAGGCCGCCCGCAGAGCAGACAGGCCAAGCGCCAGGGAGAGCTCGGCTCTGGCGGCAGGCTCTCCCTCCCCGGGTTCCTCTAACTTTTCCTTTAGGCACGAATCCAGGTCTCTGGAATGTAGCTGTCCATTAGGAGACCCTTTAATTTCTCGCTTCCACAGAATCATAGGTTGTGTGTTTTGCTAGTATATTAAAAAAAAAAAAAATTTATGAGGTGCTTTATTGTTAAGCAAAAATGCTGTTTTCTCAGTATATGTCTTTTTAAAATAGTAATCATGTGGCTTTCAATACAACTTGCATTAAAACAGGTTCAATTGTAAATATTTTTATAGTTATGTAATCCAAAGGAATTATTGTTGGGTTTGCTTGAACTGATTGAGGAGCCCTCTGGAAAACAGATATCCCCAGTTATTCTTCTTTTACTTCGGCCGTTACAAACAGGTAATGCGTATGCTGATATCTGTTTCTTTTTGTTTTTAATCTGTGTAAGTGCCTTGACATTACTCCACGATGTTAACGCTATACTGAGTAAAGTTTATGGCTGATTATTGCCTTAACTAGTAATAGCAGTGCCACTTTGAATCCTGCGGTTCATAGAAGGATGGCAATACCTGGCCCTGAGTGGGTACCCGGGAACTATTTTGTGGAATGCTGTTTTTCATGTGCTGTGTTGTAACCTGTAGCTTTTTGCTTAACCTTCCTATCTGCGGCTTATCTTGAGAGTTTTTCCCGTAAGCATTTAAAGGATTGCCTCTGGGGTCTGCAGTCCTCCATCTGATAGTATTGTGGTGCTCCCGTATCTTGCTTGAGAGCAGTTTCGGGCGGGGCATT
Organism: Sus scrofa; assembly: GCF_054392235.1. Lineage (NCBI taxonomy): Eukaryota > Metazoa > Chordata > Mammalia > Artiodactyla > Suidae > Sus > Sus scrofa. The sequence goes on from NC_139386.1 coordinate 130,112,089, forward strand.
GCTCAGCCTCTGCGTTGGGAGGTTGAGGCTGGAAATAGCAAGGGTTCTAGGGAAAACTGAAACGAGTGTGAGAAGAACAGGTGCCATGGCTGAGTGTGGAAACAGTATCGGTAAGTAATGGACTTTGGCAACCAAGGCAGACAGTTTTTACTCATGGGAAGACACCCCCTTTTCATTTTAAGTGTGACTGGCAAGAGCTCTGTGCCACTTGAAATACTCAAAGTCTTTTACAAAGAAAACTCTTAATACCGCTGCCTTTCATTTTCACAGTGCTTTATAGTTTATAAGACACTCTTATAATGATCAAGAAATATGGAAAGAAGTGCTTCTGTTTTAAGTGTGTAACCTGGGGAATTCTCTGGTGGCCTAGCAGTTAAGCATTTGGCATGGTCACTGCTGTGGGTCAGGTTCGATCCCTGGCATGGGAACTTCTACATACCATGGGAGCAGCCTGAATAAATAAGTAAATAAATAACTTTAAAGAAAAGTTTGTAACCTGGTATAAACATACCTGAATAAAATTTCACAGCCCGAGTTGTAAAGTGCCATAATTCTATGTGCCACTAAGAATGGAAAAAAAACCTGCCTAAAGCTCTGACATGTTATCCTGATATCAGAGTTGTCAAAATATGGAGAAAAAAATGTGTGTTCTAATGGTGCCTTTATTGGCCTTCTTGCATGTTTAACCTGATGAGGCTGCCTTAAGTAATCACGACTTGGTCTCTTTTTTAGTGATCCAGAAACTTCGGCACAACAGGGCCTATTCGGTGGGATTGGCATTGTCTACCCTGTGGAGTCAGCTCTCCGTCCTCCCTGTCCCCTACACACAGGGGCAGATGCAGGCAGATGAGTACGGCCTTTGTCAGTGCTGCGAGGCCTTAGTGGAGTTCACTAAGCCTTTCGTGGAAGAAGTTACTGGTGATGAAGAAAACTCAGTGGAAAATGAAAAGTTAAAGGATGAATTGCTGAAATTGTAAGTGTATCTGTGAGAAGAGTTTATAATGGACTTAAGTAACTGGCAGTTGTTTTGTTTTATTTGCTGTGGAAATGGAAATCTACTTTCACGTTTTGAATTTTGGGAGAATATGGGGTTCAGTTGACATCATGTGAAGTGTTGATACTTAAGAAAAATGAAAACCAAAATCCATTTGTTTAATTTACTTATTTTCCTCTGTGGGTTGCCTTGGTTCATCATCGGCAGTGGAGGCAATAGATAGGTGTAGCCCAGCGAACCTGCTTTTCTGCGGAGATGATGTTTTCACTCTCCCTTTGAAAGCAGCCGAAGGTGCTCCAGACAGGTGAACTTCCAACTGCACACAAACACGGGAGCAGAGAGCCCAGCCCGTCACTCCGGGCGACGTAGATGACCTGCGTGCTGTTAGACAGGGTTCATGCACTTGACAAAGGGTTAGTCCATGCTTCGTGCTCGAAGTATAAAATAACCCCTGATTTTGAAGACTTGTTCTTAAAAGAAATACTGAAATACTTCAATAATTTTTATACTGATAATAACGTTGAAGTAATGTTTCCAGTATGTGGGTTAGAAAAGATAAATGTCTAAAATGAATTCTTTTGTCTCTTATTACTTTCTTTTTTTTTTTTTTTTTTCCATTTCTTGGGCCGCTCCTGCGGCATATGGAGGTTCCCAGGCTAGGGGTCCAATCGGAGCTGTAGCCACCGGCCTACACCAGAGCCACAGCAACTCAGGATCCGAGCCGCGCCTGCAACCTACACCACAGCTCACGGCAACGCCGGACCCTTAACCCACTGAGCAAGGGCAGGGACCGAACCCGCAACCTCATGGTTCCTAGTCGGATTCGTTAACCAGTGCGCCACGACGGGAAGTCCTTACTACTTTCTTAATGTAACTACCAAAAATTTTTAAATTATAAGTGGGCTTACATTCTATGTCTTGGACAGTGCTGGACTAGATTCTATTGAATTACGTGGACTGGTAACTATTTTTTAAATTTTGGAAACTAAAACTACTGTTAGCTTTCTATTTTGTCAGGTTAGGGTAAGAAAACATTTTTTTGCCATTTCTAAAACCCATTATTTCATGAAAGAAAAGCTATTTTAACTAAAGAAATAGGTAAGGCTTAATTACAGAATAAAGTTTGGTTTTCTAAATAAAACAAATACAACTTTATGAAAAAATCACTGTATTGTCCTGCTTTTTCCGTGAACTCATAAGGACTGCATATGCCTGCACTGGTCCGAAGGCAGCTGCTCAGGATGCACTGCTAACAGTCCAGACGTGGAAGTGACTCTCTCTGCACCGACTCTGGCAGGGGTTCTCAGGCTCTCCCCACTAGTAATAAAAAGGATCTTACATTTTTATAGGCCACTGGGTTGTTGGTGCTCATGTTATTTTTCATGTGAAAACTAGTTATGTTATGAGGTGCTGTGTTCCGATGTACCTATTTCTTAAATTGTAGTTGTTTCAAAAGCTTGAAATGCCCTTTGCTGACAGCGCAGTTCCTGGAGCCGCCTGAACAAGCTGATACTGACCCTCTAAGGTGTTTCGCAGCTGAAATAATAGTAAGTGCAACTGATTTAACATATGCGAAAAGATCTGCCACTAGCCAAGTGTTACCGGCTGTATGTGCGTCTGCTGCACACGGGCATGTGAACTGATACATTTATTAATAAAGCAGTCTGTGTATTTTGTAGAATATAAACAAAAAGATGAAGGATAAACGGCAATGATTTCACTCCCCAGATGGTCATATTAACACCTGTGTGCAGTCGCCTGCCTGTGTCTTGGGCTGTCACCCTCCTCAGAGCACTTCACTGGTGACGTTTCTGGTCCCCAAGTGGGTGGGTGTCCCTGGCACCAGACAGTTTTGCAGCACCAGCCAGGCGTCCTGCAGTTTGACTCAGTCCTAACGCTGACTGCGGGGAGATGGTATCAGATTCACCCTAAGGTCCCACGAGTCTGCTCCTTCCTTCAGACGCCAGTCCCTCGGGGTAGGTCCCCGCGTCACCCACAGCTTCTGTGTGACTCGGCTGTACATCAGCGGTTCCCACGACCTCCTCCCCTTGGGTTCAGTTATTTGCTGGAACAGCTGCCAGAGGAAGGAAGCCCTTACTTAGCTTTCGGGGTTTGTTAACGGCTGTGATCCAGGGTGCAGGTGAACAGCAGACAGAGAGCAGCAGAGGTCTGGGAGGGGCCCAAGAGCAAGAGCCCCTGTTTCCGTGGCTTGGAGCCCGGCGTGCTCCCAGCACGTGGCCGTGTCCGCCCCCCGGACGCTCTCTGGAGCCCAGACTCAGGGATTTTAGAGCGTCGTCCTCACTTAGGCCGAGAAGATAGAAACTCCACTCCCAGTCTCCACCCTCCAGAGCACTAGGAGATGAGGCTCAAAGTTCCGCGCTATCTCACAACATCTTCCAGAGTTTTTTCCTTTATAAGTTAATAATATACACATACATAATTTTTTAAAGGGTTCTCTCATATTTTACAATTGACCCTTGAACAGTGCACCGTGGGTAGGGGCACTGACTCTGCACAGTTGAAAAATGCATGTATACCTGACAGCAGGCCCTCTGTATCTGAAATTCGCTATGTGAAAGTTGAGGGGGGATAGGAGAAGGGGTTAGGAGAGGACATGCCAGAACTTTTGGGGAACTAGATTCTGAGGAGGAATGATGACTTGGTGACTGAAGGAAACAGATGCATAATTTCACGCGGTTACTGTGGATGGTCAGGATAGCGGTGAAGACAGAGCGGGAGGGGGTCGTCCCAGGGGCACAGAAGAGCCTGGAGCCTCTGCATTGTCGCCAGTGCTAGAGGACAGTAGAAGCCTCTGGCTACAGTATAAACATCACCTGATGCGACGTATGTACCCTACCCTGTTTTAAGAAGATGGCTGTGCAAGTTAGAAACAACTATAAAGGATTTTACCCTTGGGAGTGGTATAATCAAACTGATTTGAGTTCATCACTTTACAAATTTATTTTTATTTTTACTTTTTGGATGCACCTGCGACATGTGAAAGTTCCTGGGCTGGGGGTGGAATGCGCACCGCAGCAGCAACCCGAGCTGCTGCAGTGATGATGCCAGATCCTTAACCCCCTCTGCCACAAGGGAACTCCCTGAGTTCGTTACTTTAATGAAGGATGAATTGAAATAAGAAAGGAGTTAGGGAGCCCAGTGAAGTGTCTTTTGGGAGTTAAGTGAGAATGATGGGAGCCTGAGTATGGAAACAGTGGTGGAGATGAAGAGAGAGCAGATTTGAAAAGTTTATAAGTAGATAAAATTGGCATGTTTGGTTATGGATTGGATTTGGCAGAATAATGAAAACATTAAATTAGGAGCAAGGTTCTTTTTGCTTGGGTAACAGGGTAGGTGGAGGTGCCAGTAATTAAGATAGAGAATACAGAGCAAGGAGAAAGGGTTTTGTGCTTTTAAGAGATTTTTTTTTTATTGTGGAAGTTTAAAGATATTCATAAAAGTAAAGAGAGCAGCATAAGTACCCTCACGTGCCGCTCGCCCCACTTTAATAGTTACCAGCGTTTTTGCCAGTCTTGTTTTATCTAGCCTCCCTCCTTTTTTGCTGTAGTATTTTATAGCAAGTCCTAGACACAGCATTTTCTCTTTAAGTCTTTATGTATGCTTCTCCAGTTGGTGAGGATTTTTTAAAAAACATAACCATGATGCCATTATGACACCTGACAAGATTAACAGCTTTCTTTATATATATACCTAATACCCAGCGAGAACAGGTGTTTTAGGAGCAAATTTTGGATGAGGGTGTATGAAATCACCTAAAGTAACAGATCAACGTGAGACAAGAGAAGGGTTTGGCCCTGAACCGTGTAATGTACCAGCACTTACAGAGAGCCAAAGAGATGATAGAAATATCACAGAAACGTGGGTTGTAGTTTCCAGAAGAAAGAAAGGATTGCTACTGAGATCGTAGCAGAGAGAGTCTGTAAAGCAGAAGTTAAATAGTACCCACTGGTAAGTGGTAGAGCCAATACTCAGATTAATCCCACTGGATACTGGGGGTCACATGCTTCCTAGCGCCCTAAAATTGGGACTAGAGTACCAGGTGCAGGAGTGACTTTTTAAAAAAACAACATAAAGCTGTAGTCGGCTAACTCATGCAAGGATGCTTCTCTTTCTCTAAAGCGCAAGAGCCCATGTGCCCTGGGGTCTCGGCACTGTTTCCTCTGCCTCTCCTCCACTGGCCAGTACTCCTCCTGCCCACTCTGTCCAGGCAGACAGTGGTCAGTGGAGCACTGTTTCTGGAATATTCGTCATCTGAGTAGTCCGTCTGATGTCATTTCATGATCGTTATATGTCTCACATTTTTAGATTGTCCTTGAATATTGCTGAAGCATTTGAAAAACAGGGTCAAACACATAAGATGTATCATTTTGACCGTTTTCACCTGCATGCTTCGGTAGTGTTGAGCTCGTGCACGTCGTGCCATCATCACCGCTGTCCAGCTCCAGAACTACTTCATCTTCCCACCCCGTTCCTGCAGGTTGTTGGCAGAATTTATCTTGTTGAAGCTGTAGGATCGAGGTTCCCATTTTCTTGCTGGTCAGGGACCACTTTCAGTTCCTAGAAGCTGCTGGTGGTTCCTTGCCAGGCAGCCCTTTTCATAGGCTGCCTCCAAACTTGGCAAGCCCACTCTTTAAAGCCAGGGTCTGGATCCTCTTTAAAAACCTTCTTCCTAGTAAGTCAGGCCCATCCAGGATAGTCGTCCTTCTCAATTCAGATCAGCTGATTTGGGACTTTAATTGCATCTGTAAAAACTTCACTTTTGGTCGTAACACAATCTGAGCGATAACACAGTCTGATCATGGCTGGCATCTTGCTGTATTTGGTGAGAAGCAAGTCTCACAGGTCCCACCCACACTTGAGAGGAGGGGATTACACAGGATGTGAGTAAGGGGAGGGAGGTGGCACACGAGCGTGTCTGCTATAACTTTTCATCCATTTCACAGGGATTTTTATCAGCCATTGGATACCCTTTCCCCAAAGTGATTTTTAATCATGGAAGGAAAAAGAAGACTTGGGATTATCTTGAATTTGAGGAAGAAGAAGACAAACAATTATCAGACTCAATGGCTTCTCTGGCATACCTAGTATTTGTACAGGGCATCAGTATTGATCAGCTTCCGATGGTCTTAAGGTAGGAGATAGTGTTTATCCATGTATTCTGGTTTTTTGTTTTTTGGTTTTTTTTGTCTTTTGTCTTTTGAGGGCCGCACCCACAGCATATGGAGGTTCCCAGGCTAGGGGTTGAATCAGAGCTACAACTGCTGGCCTACACCACAGCCACGCAGGATCCAGCTGCATCTGTGACCTACACCGTAGCTCATGGCAATGCTGGATCCTTAACCCATTGGGCAAGTCCAGGGATCGAAACCGCAACCTCATGGTTACCAGTCGGATTCGTTTCCACTGCACCATGATGGGAACTCCCCCATGTATTCCAAAAGGAACAGCAGCAGATTCATTTATGTAATGCTTATATATGTGTATTAACATATGTTAGTACATGTTAAGTGCAGTATAAGCAAAGCCTAGTGTCCCATCGAGGAGGAATACAGTTCAAACCGTGACAGTGTTAATGTGTGGAATACTTCTAAAAGTGCATATACATGTGTGTCCTTGTGTGTGTGTGTGTGTGTGTGTGTGTGTGTATATATATATATATTTTTTTTTTTTTTTCTATTTTAGCCCATCATACCTTTTGCAGTTTAATATGGGGCACATTGAAGTCCTTTTACAAAGGTGAGATGATTCAGGGGGCCTCTCAGACCTGGGGTTAACAGTCCTTGTCAGGGCCAGGGGAAACTGCCTTCTCTTTGCCAGGCCCTGGTGAATTAACTGGTTATTTTATAAAACACTAAAGCCAGTCTTCGCCACAAAGGTAAAAGTGAACCAAGGAGGTTTTACACCAAAATCCTTCTTATTTTAGACCAAAGATTGTATCAAGATACTGTCTTAGAAGGAAATTCCCAGGCAGTGCTTTTCAGGTCTCTTGCGCTCATTTCAGACACGGGTCAATCCAGACCCCTCTCCCCACGCCGCCTCCCGCGGCTGAGGAGGGTGGCCAGGGACCGACACGCAGCCAGGGGTTCGCTTCCTGGACACAGTCTGGGAAGCGCGTCCGGAGGAGGGAGGCGGCGTAACTTCCCTTTTGTGACTTGGATGATTGGCAGTGATACCATTCAACAGCTTTTCTAGTTTGAGGCGCTCATAAGACGGCTTGCTCTTTTAAGAAAAATTGCAAAGTAACAGGAACGCATAGTTTTCCCAGACAGATGTTGAAGAATTTTGCAAAACTGTATATGCGTCGTCTCCTTTTCCTGTATGATGTTTAAATGATCTCTTGAGGTCAGTCAGCGCCTTTCAGTACTGTCCCCAGGAACACTGGGGACAGTGTATCAACCCCATCTCTTCCCAGGGGAAGGAGGACTTGTAACACGGCAAATGCCCAAACTTCCGCCTGCAAGGCAGGAATTTCCAAGGGTCTCCTGGCACAAGTAGTCATTAACTCTGTAAATGTACTGTGTTGTATGTGTCTTACTGAGTTTACATTTTCATTTAGTTTGCTATGTTCATAAAATGAGATTGTGTATTTATTTGAATCTTACTAAGTTCTGTAGTCTTCAGATTTCCAAACTATTTAGTCATTGGGCCAGAAAACACAACACTTTTTTTTTTTTTTATTTTCCCACTGTACAGCAAGGGGGTCAGGTTATCCTTACATGTATACATTGCAATTACAGTTTTTCCCCCACTCTTTCTTCTGTTGCAACATGAGTATCTAGACATAGTTCTCAATGCTATTCAGCAGGATCTCCTTGTAAATCTATTCTAAGTTACAACACTTTTACTTTCTCGTATGGTGTTAGAATAAGAACCTGCAGCCTGAGATAATTTTTTTTTTTTTGCCACAGATCTTAAATATTTAGTTACCAATGATTGTAAACCTTTTAAAAAAATTATCACAAATGGAAAGCATCAATTACATAAATATAAAAGCTGGAAAGATTTTACTGATTAATCAACTAGAATAGTAGTTTCGTATGAGGTAAAATTGATTTCTTAGCACTTGCTATTGAAGATCTACTGATCTGATATCAGGAAGTAAGCCCTGAGTGGGCTAATTTGGCCTAGATTTCAGTGTCAGTAGCCAAAGAAAAGAAAAAGGTGGATTAAGAATTTTGATTCAGTTTTTCAACAGAATTTCTCCTTAGTGCTCTGCATTTTTAAAGTATTTAAATTATAATTTTTGCTTTATTTTTCCTAAAACAATAATTCTGAAGCAGTGTAGCAAACCATGTTGATAAATTTCAATATTTTCTTCCAGAACAGAAGAGTCTGTTTTGTCCAAAGGACTGGTAAGATTTGCTTACACCTATTGTAATTTAAATAGTCATGTTAACAAATACAGCTATCGACTTCACCATATATGTATCTCTGCATCTATTTGGATCTGCAGGATCTGTTGGAGAACAGTTTATTGAGAACAGAGGACAGCAGTCTGCTCCACCAGTGCTTAGAAATCAAGAGTTTCCTTACTGTACCTCAGGCAAGTGAAACATGTATCCTGACCTTGAAAGAAGCCCTCTTCCTATTCTGAACCTAGGGCTTTTCAGACTGCTCTCCCGCTTTCTGCTCCATGTCCTTTGAAAACTCTGGTGCCAAGCTGTCCAGTAGAACTTTCTGTGATGGTAAAACCTCACTTATCTGGGCCTTACAGTTTGAAAGCCATGAGCCACACTGAACACTTGTAATGTGGCTAAGGAACTGGATTCTACATTTGATTTATCTTAATGTAAACTTAAATAGCTGTATGTGGCTGCTGTCTGCGAGAGTCGACAGCACAGCATCTGGGGAAAAATACAACTTTCTTCTTTAACACTTTGGTTCTGTAGGAACCTTGGAAAATGAAGCTCCTTTACCATAACTCAAATCCCCAGGACTCCATCAAGGCGTGTATAGCTCATTACTACAAAGATGTTTTGTTTTTCCCTCCTGTGATTTATTTTGCTTGTTTATTAGTGATACTGTTTGTTATCATAGATGTAGGTCCTTAGATGTCAATGTAGAAAATGGTTTCTCCACTATTTAGACAGAAAAATATAGCTTTTCTTATATATATATATATAATTTTTTTTTTTTTTGGGTCTTTTTGCCATTTCTCGGGCCGCTCCCGTGACATTTGGAGGTTCCCAGGCTAGAGGTCCAATCGGAGCTACGGCCGCCAGCCTATACCAGAGCCATAGCAATGCAGGATCCGAGCCGCATCTGCAACCTACACCACAGCTCACGGCAACGCCGGATCCTTAACCCACTGAGCAAGGGCAGGGATCGAACCCGCAACCTCATGGTTCCTAGTCGGATTCGTTAACCACTGCGCCACGACGGGAACTCCGCTTTTCTTATATATTAAGTCTGATTATTTTAAATTAATGGATTATATTTCTGCATGTTTGATTTCACTTTTTTGCCATTCTAGACATAAGTGAAAATTACTGTTTACTTCTGACAATACACTTTGTAGCATTCCTCTCAATATCACTTACAAAATGGATTGTACTTAGCTTCCTATAGACATAACAATGGAATAAATTTACTTCTGTTTTTAGGTCTGTTACTCTCTTTTCTCTAAATTTTTAGTGTTCATTGGCAATGGATAATATAGTTGTTTCCTGGCAGTCGATATAACCTAACATTTGAATTAAAATTTTGTTTTTATTTCCAGGGCTTAGTCAAAGTAATGACACTCTGCCCCATTGAGACATTGGTATGTAGACGTTTGCGGACTAAATAATAATGGGTTACACTGAGAAACTTCAAGAAATAATTTCATCTTTAGTTTATGTAACAATATTATTTATTCCATTGTAGAGGAAAAAGAGTTTAGCTTTGCTTCAGCTGTATATTAACAAGCTGGATTCACAAGGCAAATATACGTTATTTAGGTATGTATTGATTAATTGGTTGATTAAAAACCAAATTAATGCCATTAATTATTCTAGGTTATTTTATTTTGATATGTTTTACTCAGAAGCCATATATTATAATCAGTTCTCTTATCTGTGATGGGTAGAGAAAGGTTAATCAAAAATTATGGATGCATATATAAATTACATGAATAAGAGTATATGTTTCAATTCAATTAATTGAAACTCTCTAAAAGTCTTAAAAAATTAAACCAATATTGATGAGGCTCCTGGTAGAATTTACAGGTGTCAGTAATCTCCATTATTCACAGTTGAAATGAATGGCTCCGGAGTTAGAAGTTTCGACAGGCTGCTCAGTTTACCAGTAGAGCTTGTCGGTAGCGCTGTTTGAGGAGGAAGCCTGCGGCAACCCTCTTGAGTTAAAGATCGGCAGAGTCTCTGTGGGGACCATGAGTAAACAGCGTCTGGAGGGGCCCACAGTCTCCGCTGCAACTGCTCAATTTTGTGTTTGTAGTCGGGGGTGTGTTCCAGTCAAAAAAACAGGCAGCAGGCCGGGTTTGGCCTGCCGACCTCAGTTTGTGTCTACGTAGGTAATTAAAAATGGGTTAAGACCCACTGGGGCAGAGTTCAAGGGCTGTGTTCTTTGGGATTGGCTGATCCTAGCGTGCTTGATCCATCTTTTCTTCACTTTGAATTGATGGGATCAGAGTAGGTTTATGAAGGCCCCACTGATGCTTAGGTCTTATGCCAGCTTTCCTGTCTGTCCTACTTTCATTCCTACCAAAAACTCCCTCCTCTTGAACTAACAGATTGAGTTACCTTTCTTTGCAATTAAGTTAGTCTAACCAAACTAGTCTAACAGGGACTAATTTGGGGAATTTTATGCTGTTATACTAGTGACCATTCTTGTCATGTCAACTCATTGCAACTATATGCATAAAGAGATTCAGATTTGGTTTAATAGGAATTTCTTGTTGGAAAGACCCAGTTCAAATAGAATTTGCCAGTTAGTAAGGGCAATAACCTTAATAGGTGACTTTGTAATTGCTACTGGTCTTCACTGGTTTTTGTATTCCTTGAAATAACACATGGCCCATCTGAATTTGTAAAACTTTCATCATCATTTAAATATAATGCAATCCAGGATAATTTCAAATGTATTGTAATTTTGCTTTAAAGGTGCTTATTGAATACAAGTAATCACTCAGGTGTGGAAGCCTTTATTATTCAAAATATCAAAAATCAAATTGACATGTCGTTAAAGGTAAGAGCATAACTGAGATGTCAATTATCAGTTTATTTTATTACCTTTTTTTTTTTTTTTGTCTTTTTAGGGCCACACCCTCAGCATATGGAAGTTCCCAGACTAGGGGTCAATTTGGAGCTGTAGCTGCTGGCCTACACCACAGCCACAGCAACTCAGGATTCGAGCCACATCCGAGACTTACCCACACTCATGGCAACGCTGGATCCTTAACCCACTGAAGGAGGCCAGGGATTGAACCCACATCCTCGTGGTTCCTAGTCGGATTCGTTTCCGCTATGTCATGATGGGAACTCCCCAATTTATTTTATTTTGAAGAATGTCTTTATTCATTTCTGGGATACATTAAGATAGATTTTTGCCCTCAGGATTTTTTCTCTAATATTAGGGTACAAGCACACAGATATTTCGTGTTTGGTTCCAGACTAGAAGGATCAAGCAAAGGTCACAATAAAGCAAGTCACACATTTTTTGGTTTCCCAGTGCACATGAAAGCTAATTACACTATACTGTAACCTGTATACGTAGAGTGCAATAGCATTATGTCTAAAAAAACAATGTACATACCTGAATTTTAAAATATTTTCTTTTTTTTTTTTTTTGTCTTTTTGCTATTTCTCTGGGCCGCTCCCACGGCATATGGAGATTCCCAGGCTAGGGGTCCAATCGGAGCTGTAGCCACCGGCCTACACCAGAGCCACAGCAGTGTGGGATCCAAGCCACGTCTGCAACCTACACCACAGCTCACGGCAACGCCGGATCGTTAACCCACTGAGCAAGGGCAGGGACCGAACCTGCAACCTCATGGTTCCTAGTCGGATTCGTTAACCACTGTGCCACGACGGGAACTCCTCAAATATTTTATTTCTAAAAAATGCTAACCATCATCTGATCCTTCAGTGAGTTAGTCTTTTTGCCGGTGAAGGGTCCCCCCTCGATGTTGATGGCTCCTAACTGATCAAGGTGGTTATTGCTGAACGTTGGGGCGGCTGTGGCAGTTTCTTAAAACAAGTGTGAACTAAGACAACGATGAAATGTCCCGCACTGATTTCCCTGGGGCACGCAATGCTGTCTGACAGTATTTATCAACTAAGTTTCCATAATATTCTAAATTCTTTGCTGTCATTTCAGCAGTCTTAATAGCATCTTCCCTAGGACTGGATTCCATCTTTCTTTGCTCACCCATAAGAAGGAACTCATCTGTTCAGATTTTATCATGAGGTTACAGCAGTTTAGTCACATCTTCAGACTCCACGTGTAATTGTACTTCTCTTGTGATTTCCACATTTGTAGTTACCTCCTCCACTGAAGCATTGAACCCCTCAAAGTCATCCTTGAGGGTTCGAATCAACTTCTGCCAAACTCCTGTGAATGTTGATATTTTCACCTTTTCCCATAAATCATGAATTTTTTAAAAAAATTTTTATCCCTTGCACTCAGGGCATGCAGAGGTTCCTTGGTCAGGGATCAAACCCAAGCCACAGCAATGACAACACTGGATCCTTAACCCACTGAGCCACCAGGGAACTCCATGAATTTTTTTTTTTTTCCTTTTTTTGGCCACTCTATGGTACATGGAGTTCCTAGGCCAGGGATCAGATCTGCGCACCAGTTGCGACTTATGCTGCAGCTGCAGCAACACCAGATCCTTTAATCCTTTAACCCAATATGCTGAACCCGGGATCAAACCTACGTCCTGGCACTGAAGAGACACCACCAATCCCTTTGCATCTAGTGGGAACTTCTTACTGCATCTAGAACGGTGAATCTTGGAGTCCCTGGTGGCGTAGTGGTTAAGGATTTGGCATTGTCACTGCTGTGGCTCAGGTTTGATCCTTGGCATGCCATGGGTGCAGTCAAAAAAAACACAGAAAGAATGGTTCATCTTTTCTAGTGAAAGTTTTCAGTTTACTCTGCCCACATCCATCAGAAGAATCTCTCTGTGGCAGCTATAACCTTATCCAGTGTTTTTCTCAAAGACCAAGACTGAAAAGCTGAAACTATCCCTTGTTCCACGGGCTAGAGTGGATGCTGTGGGAGGCGGCACGAGGACAGCAGGAACCTTGTCGCACGTCTCCCTCAGGGCTCTCGGGACGAGGCGCATCGTCAACGAGCGTGAATATTTTCAAAGGAATCTTTTTCTGAGCAGAAGGTCTCAAGAGTAGGGAGAAAGTGTTCAGTCCGCCACGTCATAGAGAGATGTGTTCTCATCAAGATTTTGTTGTTCCATTGATACAGCACTGGCTGGTAGATGTGGCAGAATTCTTAAGGGCCCTCGGATCTTCTGAACAGTAAATGGGCTTTGGCGTCAACTCCAAGCCACCAGCTCTCTCACTCTAACAGGAGAGTCAGCCTGTCCTTTGAAGCCAGGCCGTTTCTTCCTCTAGATGCGCAGGTCCTACAGGGCATCTTCTTTCCGCACGAGGCTCTTTCCCTCTGCGTTGAAGATGTGTTGTTTAGTGTATCCACCTCCATTCATGACCTCCGCTAGATCTTCTGATTGATTCACTGCAGCTTCTGCCTCAGCACCAGCTGCTTTACTCTTACGTTCTGGAGATGGCTGCTTTCCTCAAGCCTCAGGAGCAACCCCTGCTAGCTTCGAACTTCTACAGCTTCTTCGCTTTTCTCGGGCTTCATGGAATTGAGGAGAGCTGGGACCTTGCTCTGGATTATGTTTTGGCTTCAGAGAATGTGTGGCTGGTTTGATCCTCCATCCAGACCACTGCAACTTTCTCCCTGCCAGCAATAAGGCGGTTGCACTTCCTTATCATTCCTGTGTTCACTGGAGTAGCACTTTTAATTTCCTTTAAGAATGTTTCTTTTGTATTCACAACTGGGCTTAACGGTCTCGCTTAAGTGGCCTAGCTCAGCCTTTGACAGGGCTTGGTCACGAAGCTTAATTATGTCTAGCTTTTGATTTAAAATGGGAGATGTATGACTCTTCCCTACACTTGAATATTTAGAAACCACTGTAGGGTTACTAATTTGCCTAATCTCAGTATTTTGTGTCTCAGGGAATAGAGAGGCTCAAGGAGAGGGAGAGCGATGGGAGAACAGCCAGGCCCTGGAGCAGTCAGAACACGCCCAGTGCTTTTCACTTAAGTTCACCGTCTTATATGGCATGGTGCCCCAAAACAGCAAAGATCACACAGACCACAGATCATCGTAACGAAGAGATAATAATGAAAGTTCCATATTTGGGGGGCATTACCAAAATATGACGCAGAGACATGAAGTAAGCAAATGCTGTTGGAAAAATAGTGCTGGTAGACTTGCTTTAAGCAGGGTTGCCACAAACCTTCAATGTATAAAAAATGCATTATCTGGGAAATGCAACAACGTGAAGTAAAATCAAGTATGCTGGTATATTTTTTCATTTCTACTTTTTTTAGAAACCTGAAGTTAGAAATTTGTTGACTATAGATTTAAGTTATATTAACTCCTGGAGTTCCCACTGTGGCACAGTGGGTTAAGAATCCAGCTGCATCTCTCAGGTCACTTTGGAGGCATAGGTTCAGTCCCCGTCCCGACACAGGGTTAGAGGACCTGGTGTTGCCGCATCTGGGGCATAGGTCACGGCTGTGGCTCGGATTCAGTCCCTGGCCTAGGAACTTCCACGTGCCAGGCCGTAAGGATAAGTAAATACTAATGTACTAATTCTCGGAGCTGATGCTGTGGCCTCCTTTTGTTCTGCTGTGCACTTCTGAAGTACTAATGGAAGCTGAAGTCTGTGAATACTGAGGAATTCCGGGTAGAGAACCAAGAGAAGTGCTGTCAGTGCTCTCAAACCAGCAGGACTTGTTCTGGGCGTCTGGAAATAGTGAATGAAAGGAAAGACTAGAAATTAAAGTTAAAAAATGTATTTTGAATGTGTAATAGTTTATTTTGTAGTATCAAGGTGTAGGAAGAACACATGACTGTATCAGCCTCTTACTGAAAGCCTTTCCCAGTTTTTCTTCTGCTTTTCAGGGAACACCTAACAAATGGTTTACAGGCCCACAGCTGGTCTCCCTTCTCCATCTGGTACTCTTTCTCCCAGAGGGCGCTGAGACAGACCTCCTGCAAAACTCAGACAGGTGAGGGATCACTACACGTGGTAAATGCAGAGTAAAATGTAACACCCCTGCTTTGGGAACCTAAACTAAACCAAAGTGTATTGTCCTGCAACTTTATAATCAATAGTTACTTCATAAAATTACATAAGGATTTTCATATTTAAGTAGTTAGATATTATGTGAAAACAAAATCAAAAACCTTTTTCCCGAAGAATGACTAACAGGATGATCTTGTACCTCTGACGATTTTGTACCTCAAAGCTCATAAAGATTTGAGACTATAGCACAGGTGCATAACGTTAAAAAATTCATGTATGTAACTTACAAAGGGCTTATATGTATGGGCTTTATTGTTTTGTTTTCCAGCACTTAAATCACTTTTCCTCAGATAGAACACATAATTCTGCCTTCAGTATACTAGAATGGATGTTTAGAAGTGGTGGTAAGCACTTATAAAGGGAATCTTAAAACTCTGGGAGCAAAAGATGGTAGTCTCAGATATTAAAGATAACAGGTCTCCCATGGGGGGAAAAAGAATAGTAACTTTCACAGTTGTATTTTTGTGAACTTGAAGAATAAGAGTGACATGATAGAGGGAGAAAGTATGTGATAAGATATGTTAAAAAGTTTCTAATGGCAAATATAACTGTAAAAATACACCCAAGGTTTTAACTTAGCGTTACTCACTGAAGTTGTTGATTATATAAAACTGTGCTGTAAGTAACAAGTTATATATTTTTCATTAACAGGATAATGGCCTCATTAAATTTATTGAGATATCTGGTTATCAAAGATAATGAAAATGACAATCAAGTAAGTGAATTTTTTGAAAAAGCAAATGTATTATTCAAAATGCATAAGGAGTGTTTTGTATTTTCTTATCAATACCTGCTTTAGCCAATACTAGTATTTTAACCAGCTACAAAGCTGCCAGAAGTGCCAACAATTATTATTTACACCTACCTAATTTCAAGGCGCCCTTACCATGCCACAACCAGCTCACTTTCTTTTTCCTGTTGTACCTCTGCTCTCTGGCTGTAGGCATTGCTTAGCCCTATTGCACAGTAAGCTGGAGCTCCTAAGTGAGCCACCTTTTGGAACTCAACATATATTTGGGTATCCTGTTTACTTACCCCACCCTGCTCATGATTTACATCTGAGCCATATAAAATCAACCGATAATTTGATATCCCCTCATCAGACATGACAAATTGAAGCATTTTTAGCGCTAAAGCAATCTGTTAACAGCACCTTTTGAATAATGGGTAGGAAGTTGAACTTTTTAAAAATAGTGCATCATTAGAGGTATTCAATAAATAGAAAACCATTTGAGGGAGATTTGTCATACAAGAAAAGTTCACTTCCTTTTTTTTTCTCTCTACCTACTGTAATAGTTGCTTTACTAACTGTAACTACCTGAATCATGTGTGGTTAAATTTTCTAAAGTAATAAAAGAAATGAAAGTAATTGGAATGCCAAAGAGCCTTTAAAAAAAATTTAAGTCATCATTTGGGATGAAAAGTTTATGGGAAAAGTAGCAGTTCCCTTCCCTCTTGACCAAATCTATTAGATTGAGTGAGTTGACCTTCTGTTCATCCCTCTTCAGCCAGAAATATTTGCTGTCATTGACTATGTATTCTGCTTTTTTTCCCTGACATTTTATAGTGAACATTTGCAAACACAGAACCAAGTTGAAGGAATTCTGCAATGATCATGGATTTACTACCATTAACATTCTGCCATTAGCATTTTATTCTGCTTTTATCATGTTTCCTTCTCTCCATCCATCACTCCCTTATTTTTTGATGCATTTCAAGGTAAAGTGCAAACCTCAGCATACTTGCCCATAAATCTTTCAGTGTGTATTTCATTTAAGAAGTTAGAGAGCTCATTGAGTTAAATATTTGCCCATAGTTTTGTTAAAGGTTACATAAAATGTACAAATTGTATATGCACTGAATTTTAACACATGCTGAGATCTGTTATCCAAATCCTTATCAAATATAGAACATTGCTATCATCACAAAAATTCCCTCTTTTCCTTCCCAATTAATTCTGACTTCATCATTCTCACCCATCCCTAGCCTCTGGCCAAGGGCAGCCTCTCCTCTGGCCAGGTGCTATCGTTTCTTCTCCACGTACTCTTAGTGTTTATTAAAGGGTATTTACTCTTTAGCTTTCATTTTTCATAGATAATGTAGTCACAGGAACAAGGGCATATACCTAGTAATAGCTATGACCCCAGGTGGTGACCAGAACCTTTGAATCACAAATACAGTCCTGACTCCTTTCTAAAGGAATTTGTGATAAAAAGACAAAACACGTAAATTCAGCAGCAGTGGAAGCCCTGAGACTTCAGGAAGGAATCCTTAGAGTACGGTATGAGTTTTCTACTTTCATCAGGAAGGCGGCCATACCTGGAGATGATCAGATTTGCTTGACAGGAAGAAAAAGAATCTTCTTAGGAGTGATAGATTTATTAGGTATGAAACACACTGTACTGTAGGGGCAGCACATGGGCCTCTGCCTGGAAAGGGAACACAGAGCAGTTTTAGCATTTTCACTGCAATATTTACTGTGAGATCCACAATTAATACCTCACATTTATTTGGATTGAGCATTATATGGAGAAGAAAGAATATAACCAGATTTTAAGGTTGCATTCTTCTTAATATTTTTTTTTTCCTTTTTAGGGCTGCACCTATAGCATATGGTGGTTCCCAGGCTAGGGGTCGAATCGGAGCTACAGCTGCCGGCCCACACCACAGCAACTTGGGATCCGAGCCACATCTGCGACCTACACCACAGCTCATGACAACGCCAGATCCTTAACCCACTGAGCGAGGCCAGGGATTGAACCTGCATCCTCATGGATTCTAGCTGGATTCATTTCCGCTGTGCCACAAAGGGAATTCCACATTCTTATAAAAAAAAAATTTTTTTTTTTCCTTAGGGGTCAAATATTCAATAGTGTTTTCATGCTAGTTACTGTAAAAATTATTATACCAGGAGTTCCCATTGTGGCTCAGCGGGTTATGTACCCGACTAGTATCCATGAGGATGTGGGTTTGACCCCTGGCCTTGTTCAGTGGGTTAAAGGATCTGGCATTGCTGTGGCTGTGGTGTAGGCCAGCAGCTGCAGCTCCAGTTCCACCCCTAGTGCAGGAACTTCCATGTGCCGCTGGTGCAGCCCTAAAAAAATCAGTCCAAGATGGGAACCTAGCATCTTTGAGGCACCCTGTTCACCATGGAAGCATTTCTTCAACGTGCAGTTGCAATAGGTCATGTGTATGAATGAGAGGCAAATCTGTGCTGTGGTTGATCAAAAAATGACAGCTTTTGAGTTTTTAGAAATTTTAAGGAGAAACAAAATGATGCTCTAGTGATGCTGAATTATGGGTGGTTTTATTCAGAAGGACTCTTACCAGTACCTGTTTTTGACCACGTTAAGTGTGCTGACCTGGTAACTAGTCATAGGAAAAGCTGAAAAGCAGTCAGAGGTGTGTACAGAAAAACTTAGAAAAGACAGAGTCATTAAAAGACAAAAAAGTAATTCATAATTGAAGAAATTCTCTTCCTATTTTGGACTCCTGTCAGCCGACTTGTTCTTTTCTTTTCATAACCATTCTCCTCCTCACCTCAGTCGGTCTTGTCTGTCTCTGCATAAGCCGAAGGCACCGACTCCCACACTTGGGTTTCACGTGACTTCTTGACCCGCCATTCCTCTGTACTGGCAAAACCAAGTTTTAGACCTGGTGTTCTCTACTTTTCTGTAGATGATTTTAGTAAGTGTTAGTTGTTGAATTATAATCTATTCTAATATTCAGCCTGTAATAATTGTCTCTCTCACCTTTACTGTCCACCTGCCTACCAGTTATTTTCCTGAATAATTTGTAATATGTAAAATGAAAGCAGGCTCAAGGGAAACAATGTAAGATTATAAAGGCCACAAGTATTTAAATTATGGTATGTAGGCATATATGTTTTAAGAAAAAAATACCTGGCATTTATACACATATACATGCTTCTATATAATCCACATTTTAGGTTCTCATTTAAAATTTTTTTTCATTTACAATGATTTTTACTTTTTCCATTACAGCTGGGTTTACAGTGTTGTCAACTTTCTACTGTACAGCAGGGTGACCCAGTTACACATACAGGAATACATCCTTTTTTCTCACACTATCATGCTCCATCGTAAGTGACTAGAGGAGTTCCCATTGTGGTGCAGGGGAAATGAATCCAACTAGGAACCATGAGGTGGCGGGTTCGATCCCTGGCCTCACTCAGTGGGTTAAGGATCCAGCGTTGCCGTGAGCTGTGGTATAGACTTGGCTCAGATCTGGTGTTGCTATGGCATAGACCAGCAGCTACAGCTCCGCTCCCATTCGACCCCTACCCTGGGAACCTCCATATGCCTTGGGTGTGGCCCTAAAAAGACAAAAAAAAAAAAAAAAAAAAAAGTGACTAGACATAGTTCCCAGTGCTATACAGCAGGATCTCATCGCTTATCCATTCCAAAGGCAATAGTTTGCATCCATTAACCCCAAACTCCCAGTCCATCCCCCTCCCTCCCCCTCCCCTGTGGCAACCACAAGCCTGTTCTCCAAATCCATGCCTTGCTTTTCTGTGGAAAGGTTCATTTGTGCCGTGTATTAGATTCCAGATATAAGTGAAATCATATGGTATTTGTCTTTCTGACTTCACTTAGTATGAGAGTCTCTAGTTCCATCCATGTTGCTGCAAATGGCATTATTTTTGTTCTTGTTTATGACTGAGTAGTATCCCATCGTGTACATATCACATCTTCTTATTCCATTCATCTGTCAATGGACATTTTAGGTTGTTTCCATGTCTTGGTTATTGTGAATAGTGCTGCAATGAACATGTGGGTGCATGTGTCTTTTTCAAGGAAAGTTTTGTCTGGATATATGTCCAAGAGTGGGATTGCTGGGTCATATAGTAGTTCTGTATTTAATTTTCTGAGGAAAATCTCCGTACTGTTCTCCATAGTGGTTGTACCAATTTACATTCCCATCAACAGTGCAGAAGGGTTCCCTTTTCTCCACACCCTCTCCCAGCATTTGTTATTTGTGGACTTATTAATGACGGCCATTCTTACTGGTGTGAGGTGGTACCTCATGGTAGTTTTGATTTGCATTTCTCTAATAATCAGGGATGTTGAGCATTTTCTCATGTGCTTGTTGGCCATCTGTACATCTTCAGGCAATATTACAAAGCCACAGTAATCAAGATGCTGTGGTACTGGTACCAAAACAGACATATAGACCAATGGAACAGAACAGAGAACCCAGAAATAAACCCAGACACCTATGGTCAATTAATCTTTGACAAAGGAGGCAAGGATATAAAATGGGAAAAAGACAGTCTCTTTAGCGAATGGTGCTGGGAAAACTAGACAACTGCATGTAAGTCAATGAAACTAGAACACACCCTCACACTATGCATACAAATAAACTCAAAATGCTTAAAGACTTAAATATATGACATGACACCATCAAACTCCTGGAAGAGAACACAGACACAACATTCTTACAAACATCAACCTTACAAACATTTTCTTAGGTCAGTCTCCTAAAGCAGCAGAAATAAAAGCAAAAATAAACCAATGGGACCTAATCAAACTGACAAGCTTTTGCACAGCAAAGGAAACCATACAAAAAAGAAAAAGACAATTTACAGAATGGGAGAAAATAATTCAGGCAATGCAACCGACAAGGGCTTAAGCTCTAAAATATACGAACAACTTACACAGTACAACAACAAAAAAGCCATCAACTCAATTGAAAAATGGGCAAAAGACCTGAATAGACATTTCTCCAGAGAAGATATACAGATGGCTAAATTATTTTTCTCCACAATTAAAATATATCCCTTGTGTGTTATTTGCAGAGCCAAATGACTTCAGTTTATACACCTTAATATTACAAGTGATAAGACATATTACAATATTACTTGATAAATAAAAAGTGATACACAAATTAGGAGACGGGGAAACCACAGCTTACGCATTTCCTTCTTTCGATTTCTTCATTGTTACGGCTGACTGTGTCCTCGCTTGCAAGGTCCCTGTCTGTTCTGGCGGCCAGTTTCACGGAGCTGTGAAACTGCCTAGTCTCCCTTCTGTGAGAGAGGCTGCAGTGCAGTTTCAATTGTCTATGTAGTAAAGCTCCAGAACTGAGAAGGTTTTAGAACTACTCCACCAGTGAATCATTTGTAAACATTTCAAATTTTTATCCTTAAAACAATTTTTTAAACTCTTGTTACTTTTTCTGGATATTGAAGATAAACAAAATGTTAAGGTGATTTCCTTTGTAGTGTTTTTTTTTTTAAAGATCTAGTACTTTAAAAGAGAAAATTTTGTTTCTACAGCTTCTTCACTCCTATGAGCTTATAAAAATATTACTGTGTTCATCACATGAAAAACTTGTAGGATTATGCTAACAGAATATGCAACAAATTTTCTTTAGCTTAATTTTGGACATTGTTGTTTTGGACATTATTGTAAGTTTTAGATTATGGGCATATATCAAATTATTGCCATTAAAAACTAAAGATTGAATAAAGACCTAGATTTGCACTGTCCAATACAGAAGACAGTAGCCACACATTTAAATATTATTTAAATATTTAAAATGTTACATTAATTTTTAAACTTTTGAATTAAAAATTCACTTCCTCCTTGCATTGAACAGGGCCATTCTGGGTCATCGTTTCTCAGCACATGGCCCCAATCACCACCTGGCTTTTTACAGAATTCAAATTGTAAAAGGTCCTGACACATACTCGTATAGATTGATTTTTAAAATGCATGAAGATACAGTGTGTTAATTAAAAAGGAAGTATAAAAACAGCACCGATTAAAACAGGAAGAAAATTATAAGAAAACGTACCGGTAGGAGTTCCCATTGTAGTGCAGCGGAAACAAATCCGACTAGCATCTGAGGACGCGGATTCAATCCCTGGCCTCACTCAGTGGCTTGGGGATATGGTGTTGCCCTGAGCTGTGGTGTAGGTTGCAGACATGGGTCGGATTCCATGTTGCGTGGCTGTGGTGCAGGCTGGCAGCTATGGCTCCGATTCGGCCCCTAGCCTGGGAACTTCCATATGCCGAGGGTACGGCCCTTAAAAGCAAAAAAAAAGAAAAAAGAAAGAAAATGTGCCAGTAAATATGGAAACTTTGGTGAAATTTGTTATATAGTATAACCAACCAAAACTGCCACAGTCTACTAAAAGAAATCACAAAAGCAGGTGATTTTTTGCCATAACTTAAAGAGATACTCAAATATATAAAATGTTCCAAAAAATTAAAAAAAAAAAAGTTGCGACTAATGTTACATGTCTATTTAGTAAAATATCACCTCAGTACCAAAACAGGCTAGAATAGCCTGCTAAAGTAAAGGCTAATATCATTTATGTACATATATGCTAATATTACCAAGCCAGATCTAGCAGAAGAAGATGTAAAAAACTTTTTTAAGTCATAGGACTGTTAGGTTTATTCCAGTAAAGCAAGGTAATGTAACACATAGATTAAAGTAGAGAAATACTTCATCATATCCACAGTTACAGGAAAAAAGCATTTGATAACAGTCAGTAATCATGATAAAAATTCTTAATCAACCAGAAAATATTTTTATTGTAATTGCCACAAAAAATGAGGTACTTAGGAAAACATGTATAAATATGTATAAAACTATGAAAAATAGCTCTTTATAGAAAGACCTTAGAAAAACGTTAAGTAGAGACTTGAATACATTACGTGGATAGAAAGACTTGTTATCTTAAAGTTGTCAGTACTTCTGAAGTTAATCTAAAAATTCAGTACAATTCAAATCAAACACACATTAGTTTTT
The DNA here is from genome assembly GCF_054392235.1 of Sus scrofa. NCBI lineage: Eukaryota > Metazoa > Chordata > Mammalia > Artiodactyla > Suidae > Sus > Sus scrofa. The sequence goes on from NC_139386.1 coordinate 130,135,224, forward strand.
TTTAATGGAGTTTAATGGTTGATTATAAGTTTCAAATGGAGCAGCAGAATTGAAAATAGCCACAACAGCTGTGTGGACCAAGGTGCCTGGATAGGAACTTGCCTTGCCAGGTATCATAATTTATAGTAGTGTTGCTACGTGGATGGACTGACTGGTAGAATACAATAGAGAGCCTAAAAAAAGAAAATACACACACACACACACACACACACACACACACTGAGATACAGAGATATGGGAAAATATATGTGTGATTATATGTATGTTAATGGTAGCTTGTATTTTTAAGAGCCATATTGCCAAGCTGTGCTTTAAGCATAGATTAACTCATTCAATCCTCCTACAAGCTAAGTATTACTTTTTCCTTCATTGTACCCATGAGGAAACTGAGGCATAGTGAGGGTTAGCATAGCTTGCTCAAAACCACATAGTGAGTGGAGGAAGCAGGTTTTGAACTTGGGCTGTCTCCAGAGCTCACATTCTTGATTACACCATTGCACTGTGCTTCCTGTCCGAAGTGGAGATGCCATTACAGCCTGGACAGGAAGAATGGGACTGTTCAGTAAATGATGCTGGGCTGGCTGTCATACGTATGGGGGCAGAGACATTGGATGCCTCTCACACCTATTACCCAAAATTCCAAACAAATTAAAGGCTTACAATTGAAGAGAGACTTAGATATTTTTAGAACACATTATAAGAGAGTATCTGTGTGACTTAAGGGGAGAGAAGGGTTTCTTAAGAAAAAGCACTCACTAACCACCAAAGAATAGACTGATAAATCTAGTAACATTAAAACCTAACTCAAGAAAAGAAAATGTGTACTAACTGAAAAAGCCACCAGGAAAGAGAAAAAAAAAATCTTACTTCTTTTATCCAGTAGTTAGTATAAAAAATAACTACAAAGCAAGAAGACCACAAATCAGCAAAATAGGTAAAGGATACAGATACTGTAGGGCATCTAACAGAAGAAGAAACAAAAATGGCTGATAACCACAAGATTCCAAGTATCATTAGTGTTTATGGAAGTGTAAGTTAAAACTGCAGTGAGATACCATTTCACACCCATCACAATGGCAAATATTAAAAAGGTGGGTAGCACAGGTGAGGCTACGGAACAGTGACGAAACAAATTGGATAACCCTGTTTGGGCAACCTGGCATTATCCAGTGAAATGGAAGAATAAATACTCTTAACTCGGCAACTCCTCTCAGGTATATATAATTTAGAGCAGTGTGCTTCAAATTGCTGCTCATAACCAAGCATATTAGTGAGTCATTACATCAGTTTAATGGTTCAGACTGGCAATTTTTACAAAGTGAAGTAGAATAGAACTGAACATATCAGGTGGCTTGCACAGATTCTTGAGTGGTGAATATTGCGGCAGATTTTGTGGTCATTGCAAAGAATGATGTTTGAAAGGGGAGGGAGGTGGCACATTGGCTAGGAACAAGCTGTATGGTATACTGCCCACCAACATCGCTTAGGATGCATTTAACGGTCAGTTAGCAGAAGGGCTATGACATTGTACAGTTTAATTTATAGTAACATAGCACATAGTTGGGAAGCAGCTTGTACCTGCTGTCAGTAAAATTGTCTAAATTTACAATCATTTTAATCTGTGTATTTTTAGAATGAACTTGGTATCCATTTTTTCAAACTTGTGACAAGTGCAAAACTTTAATCCAGCCTGTACAAACTGCATTCAGAACCTTTGTTGGAAGGAAAATACAGAAACATGTGCACATCGAACTGTTGATCTGAAATAGTGACAATGTTCAGAAAAACACTGGCTCTGTAATGAATAAACTTAGCCTTCATTTGAGCCACATTCCAAAAAGAAAATAAGGCTTTAAAGTTTTATCAGAAGTACTCAAAGAAAATGAGTCTACAAAGTAAGTTATTTGCAAGTGAAAGCTTAAAATCATCAAAATTAAAGACAACTAGAAGCAACATGCTGAACCTGTTAATGAGGCCCTCTAATGTTTTGAAAGATGAAACGTTACCCACATTCTTTTAGTCTCAGTAGAAATTAAAAAGAAACCTTATTATCAGTGTATATAATTGCATTTCCATATTATTTGGCAAATGAGAAAATAGCTCACTTGGGCCGGAAAAGTTACTTTTCCAGCGTATGTGGATATAATGTATACAGTGTGTCTATATTGATTTATTTTCAAGCACATTTTAATGATAACATGGTGTCTTATCAAATCTTTACTGCAAAACATGGATGCAAAGGTTATGATGCTTCTTGATGAGACCTATTATAAGTTTTGCAACACTTAAATTGATATTTGGTAATAAACTTACACAAATCTAAAGATCAGCTGTATTTACTGCATCAGAAACACACTGTGGGTCACTGAGACTTAAAAAAAAAACTCGTAAAGGAATGATGAGTGGCAGAGCAGAACTGTGGGCAGTTGTCTTTTTAAAAAATCATCAGAGCACTACCAAAGTTGTTTGAAGTCAGTGTATTTTACTTTGGAAAGCTTTGGTGTCCAGGGAAATCCCTCTGGATATTATAATAAATGTATTGTAAAGGTGGTAAAAATTGTTAGTTTTAAAATTTCACTGAGAAGTTCCCTGGTGACCTGGCAATTAAAGATCCAGCTTTGTCACTGCTGTGGCTCAGCTTCGATCCCTGGCCTGGGAACTTCCACATGCTGCAGGTATGGCCCCTCAAAAATTTAAAAAACAAAAGTTTGCTGAGTAGCCAAACTTTTGAAACTTTTTTCAGTGGTTAGAGCTAAGCATGACCATTTACTGTATCCTATCAAGGTTCAGTTATTGTTCCTATGGGAAGTTCTAAGGAGGGACTATGAATTCAGGAATAATGTTTCTCTAGTTGTAAAGCAATCTCATTTGGCAGGTATTTTCAAAGATAATAGTGATAAAACTGACATACATGTCTGATATTCTGGCACGCCTAAGAAATGAAATCGGAAGCCACAAGGAAAACATTATATTTCAGTATGTTAAACTTATCTGTGGGTTGGAGAACACATTCCTATTAGAGTAGGAAGACGTAAATGTAATTGCTTTAACTAATGTTCCTGACATTACTGAATAGAATATTAATAAATTCAGTCTAAACATAAAATTAGATATATTGTTACATCTCATTTCTCTCCTGTGAACTTTTTTTTTTTTTTTTGTCATTTTAAGGGCCACATCCACGGCATGTGGACGTTCCCAGGCTAGGGGTCTAATCGGAGCTGTAGCTGCCAGCCTATGCCAGAGCCACGGCAACACAAGATCCGAGCCGCATCTGCGACCTACACCACAGCTCACGGCAACGCCAGATCGTTAACCCACTGAGCAAGGCCAGGGATCCAACCCACAACCTCCTGGTTCCTAGTCAGATTGGTTAACCACTGCACCATGATGGGAACTCCTCATTTCTCTCCTGTAAACTTTTAATCATTACCTTTCAAAGGAGAAATTTAAAACATTCAAGAAAGAATGTTTGATACAAGATACATTTGCTTTGTAAATACTGAATCAGTAATTCGGTTAAACTTGTTGGCTGAAGAGAATTAGTGAAGCTTGTTTATACCAAAGAATGAATATGACATTAAATTTATCATCATTTGGGGAATAAGATTTCAAATAATTCCTATTACTAAGTAAGTATGGGTGAAAAAAGTTTTTTCAACTTAGACCAACTTTTTTGAAAAGAAACTTTTCCCTGTATTCTGGATATAAGTCCTTTATTATGTACGGTTTTTATAAATATTTTCTAACTGTGTGTGGCGTGTATTCTCATTATTTTCCAAAGAGCAGAAATATAAAATTTCATTCTAGTCTTTTTTTTTCATTTTTGGCTGTGCCTGTGGCATGCAGAAGTTCCCAGGCCAGGGACTGAATCCACACCACAGCAATGAAAATGCTGATTCTTAACTGCTAAGGCCATCAGGGACTCTGTCAATTTTATTCTTTTAAATTATTTATGCTTTTGAGGTTCTCTCTATGAACTTGCCTTAACCCAAGGTCACAAAGACTTTCTCCTAGATTTTTTTCTTTTTTTTCCTTTGAGGAAAGGGCCTTGGACAAAGGAGAAGCCTGTGAAAGGAGGGTGCAGTGCACCTGAAGCCTGTCGTCGTGGGGTGGGCGGGGGGCAAGGCCCGGGGACCTGGAGGAGTCAGAAAAGGGAGAAAGGAGACTGGCAGGGACAGAGGAGGGAGAAGAGGCCTCAGAAACAGCCGGTGTCTGCAGGCAGCCTGGGGGAGGAAACCCACGCACGCCCCCCAGCTGGGCGTCCGACCCCTCAGGCCCTTTCTGACAGGCCCCCCGCCCCGGAGACGGCAGCAGATCACACAGGCTACCCCAGCCTGCATCCCATTACTCTAACCCCTGCCCTCTTCACATGCCAATCACAAGGTCGGGATCGACTGGTGCTTCTGACAGGCTCTAGGTCAATCAGAGGTTCCCACAACCCCTTCCTCAGGTTAATTTGCCAGAGCTGTTCCCAGAACTCAAGAAAACATTTTACTTACTTACAGATGACAAACCTAAACTGTCCTAGGCAGGTAAAATCCCCACGTGTATTGATCACCAGGAAAGTCCATTTGTGTTAGAAACATTTCCATCAACAAGGAAGGAAAAGAATCCTCTGGAACTCGATGTGTGACAGGGCTGTCATTTGAAAGATCGAGAGTCGAGGTGGCATCACTGTGAAGATGGTTGAGAAGGAAGAGAAATGTCTCAGACCTTGTGAATGGTCCTCAAATAATTTTCCCATGGATAAAACTTCCAAATGGCACAGTAATGAACGTACTGACCAGTTACACTTTGGTTTTGATTGGTATGCACATGAAATAACTAGGTGTAGTAATGAACGCATTATTAAACAGTAAACTCTACCTTAAAAGGCAGTGCCTTCCTCATTTTTGTTTCTCCAACTCTCATGTTTTATATTAGTAAGCAATCAATAAATTTTGAACCAAACAATTAATTCTTTTGTTAATTCTTCTGAACAGACTGGATTATGGACAGAACTTGAAAAGATTGAGAATAATTTCTTAAAGCCACTCCATACAGGACTTAATATGTCAAAAGCGCACTATGAAGCAGAAATTAAAAATAGCCAAGGTTGGTAATGTGTAACTTCATTTTCAGTTAGATATAAAAATTAGATTTTTTGAACTGTCATTGATATTCAAAAAAAGAACTGTATCTTGTATTCATCTAATTTATAGCCGACAAGGAACTATGACAGCTGAGTCATTTTCTTTACAATTAAAAATGATTCTTAGGCGTTCCCACTGCAACTCAGAGGAAATGAACCCGACTAATATCCATTGAGGATGCTGGTTTGATCCCTGCCTTGCTCAGTAGGGTAAGGATCCAGCATAGCCACGAACCGTGGTGTAGGTTATAGATACGGCCCGGATTTGGTGTTGCTGTGGCTGTGGTGTAGGCCGGCAGCTGTAGCTCCAATTCAACCCCTAGCCTGGAAATTTCCATGTGCCTCACTTACACCCCCCCCAAAAAAAAAAAAACCTTAGCAAATCTGTATGCCCATTAACACTGAGTGAGGTTTACAAAGATTTAAACCAAACTGAAGCCTGTTCTGGTTTAAAACCTCATGTTCTGATTAAGAATCTAATTGTGTTGCAAGTATTTCTGTCTGGATATCACTGTATTTCCTTTTCTACTTTGGGTTCTACCCTTCTATTTCACCTTCAACTATATTTAAACAAATTACAAAAAAGAATCTTTAAAGTCAGCAATTATAATAATCCTGTGATCTTTTCAGTATAGCTAAAGGGTATTTCTGTATGCATTACTAGAAACATCTTTTTATTGGGACCAGTATAATTCTGACTATATTGAAGAAAAAAGTTTATAAATGTTCATTCATCCTATGCATGCCAAAATAGTGCTATTCACCTCAAGAAACATTAATTTACATGTTGCAGAATTTTGATATTTTTGTTTATAGCTTGATTTAAGCATACTCTATCAAACAATGACTTAATTTATACAAACAGCTGACTTTTTAGTAACTGATTAAAATAGCTTATACATTTATTACTGAAATCTGAGAGTTGCTTTACTATGACACATGGTCTTTCTTTCCCTTCTCTTCTAGAAGTCCAGAAGTCTAAAGATCTTTGTTCTGTAACAGTAGGTGGAGAAGAGATCCCTAATATGCCTCCTGAAATGCAGCTTAAGGTAGATCTGAACTCTTCCTAAACTACATCCTGCTGAACCCTTCATTTTTTGCTTTGTGTAGTTTTAAAGGCAGCCAGCCTAGTAACAGTAATTTTCTTGGCATTGCAGGTCTTACATTCAGCTCTTTTCACATTTGATTTGATTGAAAGTGTTCTGGCTCGAGTAGAGGAACTCATTGAAATAAAAACAAAGTCTACCTCTGACGAAAACATGAGATAAAGTAAAAGCTTCATCTCCTAAATAAAAACTAGTAAAATAATGTATTTTCCAGTATGGTTTATTTAATACCTTTGGAAGAGTTTTTCTGTTATATACTGATAGAAATGTAGCTTTCCTCTTTCATCTGTTTCTATAATGACACATTATGGATCAGTAGTAGTATCTGGTTTTAAAAAGGTTATCTACAGGGTAAACAATGCCCATGTGTATTCTGAATACTGATGCTGAAAATCCAATACAAATTAGTAATTTTATATTATGACTTCTAAATTATAGTTGTGAGTTTATAACAACATACACTTTATGTACACACCTAAAAATACTCTGTGCTCCAGGTGCTGACATGTTACATCTTAGAAGTCCCCATGTCAAACTGGCTGTCACAGCAGGGTAAGAGCTTAGCAACTCTGAGTTGGGCCAGTTGATACCCTCTCTTAATTTCCCTTTCTTTCCTTGCCTCAGGAGGAGTCAAGGGGGCAGAGGCCTGTCACCAGCTCTCCAACAGTAGTTACAGTGTAAAAGCATCCCCCAGTGTTTTAGAAATACCAGCTGGCTTGTGGAAACCTAAAAAGTATATATGACTTTTCTTTTAACCTAAGGGGTTAGTTAGAAAATGTTATGTATTTATTTCCAAGAAAATATCTGTTCATCCAAATTAATGTGTATCATTAAGAAACTGCATGAATTTTATAATAATGTATGTACCAATTTTTCTAAACATTATTAAAGGAATTAATAAAACTTAAAAATATAACCACATTTAACTGTACATATTTTATTTCAGTATTCTTCTAAAAGAACATCTGTAATTGATAACCTAACTTGGGTTAAATGCACCGCTGCTCAGCTTTATCTTATGAAGTGTTGTCCAGACAGGACTTTGCTCAATGATGTAAGCTTTAGTTGTTATCATTCTGTAGCAGATGCTATCTATGTATGGCTTGGAGGTGATCTGGAAGAAAATGTAAACATGCAGCATTATTTGGAGAAATAAGATATTTTTACAGGGTCACATCATAAAATACCTAACTTTATTCAAGAAGTATCAGTCAGTACCATGTATGAGGTATTAGAGTAATCGAGAGAAAAACACCTGATCTCTGTCTGTAAGGAATTCCAAACATGCGAGCCAAAAAGCAGGACACTGTAAGATCTGCTTCACGGGAGATGCGCTCCCGGTTTAGGAGTAAGGAACACCTAACTCTGGGAGCTGGAAGCACACCTTACAGAGGAGAACAAGCATGAAAATAAAATGGGTAACGGACGAAGTTATAAAATAGTATGTTTGCACTCTGATAGTTCATGACTACCAATATTTGTACTTCAGAATCTGGAAGAAGATTTAAGGAACCAGTAGGGCCAACACAATGTCTCCATGACTAAATGCTCTTCTGGCCCAAAATGAGTGATCTTGGTAGCTGCTACTAGAAATAAAGTGAGAAGACTTGAGAAGCTGAGTTTCGGCTTGGGGAAGAGCTGCATCTGGAAAGAGCAACTTCTCTGAGGGGAGAGAAGTAGAGTATTTGTCAGTCCTACTGAAGAGAGTGTGCATTTGAAGTCAGGGACCTTAAAAGTCTAACAGTGTGTATGTATATATGCCATTCTCCTCAGGGGACTCACCTTAGCTATGGTGCACATAAGATTAACGGCATTTGCTGCGTTGTGTACTGGAAGTATCCGTAAGTTACTACCCAGGAATCTGGAAAAAAAAAAAAAAAATTAGTAAGTTAAATGGATCACATAACATACTGACATCTGTTATCTTAATTTAAATAAGTGGAAAGACAACACAAACCTCTTACTGTTTGTCATCTGTTTATTCATTCATGCCTACCTTATTCCACAGAGGATCTGATACAGCTTTATGGCCAGAACTTAACTCACAAGGGTTCACTCCTCTGCTTGCAGGACAATCCCCAAATCAGCATGAATTCTGAAACTTGTCATCCTGATTCACAGAACAGCCTATTTGGTCTACGTCTGATTAAACATGGCAGGTTAACATTATGAAGTCTCTTTTGGCAAAGCATCACTTACTTGCCTGAAAGGCTCGAGAACTGAAGTAATAGTTCAAGGAAAGGAGGTGTGTAGCGCCACTGCTCCGTACCTCTGCTGAATCCTGAACATCAGTTTCCATTCCTCAGGCCCATGCAGTGCAGCAGACAGAACCAAAAAACTGTTTTGGTGAATGTTAATAAACGTCTCAATTTTGGCTAGAAATACTTCTTCAGCAGACATGAAGCATTCTTGAGCATCCACTAATAAAAATGCAACTCCTAGGAAAGGTGAGCATAACAGAAAATGTCACTGTGTCATACTGATAAAATTTTTTTTGTAAAGTCAACAAAAATAACTATAAGTAAAACATAGGCTGTACGTGTCTGGGTTTTAAACCCTAACAAATGTAAGCTCCTGTAACAAAAGTCTTACACAAAAAATAACCACGTAAGAGTTTCCGTTGTGGCTCAGCGGCTTAAGAATCTGACTAGTATCCGTGAGGATGCAGGTTGGATCTCTGGCCTCCCTCAGTGGGTTAAAGGATCCAGCATCGTCGTGACCTGTGGTGTAGGTCGCAGACACAGCTTGGATCTGCTGTTGCTGTGGCTGTGGTGTAAGCCAGCAGCTGTGGCTCTGATTCAACCCCTAGCCTGGGAACTTCCTTATGCCGCAGGTAGGGACCTAAAAACACACAAAGACAGATCGTTCTTTTAAGTGCTTAGTATAAAAGGATGACTTAATCTAAATATTTAAGGGAAAAAACTTTCTGCATCAGTAAGCTTTTTTTTTAGACTAAGGCACTGCCTGCAGTAAAGCAATGCCTAATTTTAGTTGCAAGTTAATTTTTCATGTTATAATGATTTTTAAAAGCTGGAAATCAACTAAAGAAAAGTAGTTTTAAACAAGCTTTCAGTTATTTCTTAGAGAAACCTTGGTATGAGACCATAACTATTATATAAATGAAGATACTCAGTAAAGGATCTCTGAAACAGTATCAGGCCTAGAAAAATGGTCCAGAAGGGAAACAATCTAATTAGTTCTTTAAAAGATGAGAGGAAGACACAATCTGAGGAAAGTGACTGTGCGATTATCCTAATTGCTTGAACTTGGCTACATAACCTCTCTAAACCTGAATTTCCTCATCTGAAGGCTGGAATGATCGTTTGTTAAAGGGACTAAATAAGGGAACGTATATCTAGTGGCCTGTGCACAAAGCAGACATTCACCATAAATATTCCACCGCTCCCTCGAGGGCGGTCTGTTCAACCAGGAAGGAGCGATTTGCAGCTCGGAGGCCGATCCAGGGGCTTTGGAAAGTGCCTCTGCTGAAGCACAGATCTATCGGTACCCACCCTAAGCCCTTCACTCCACCGCCTTTATCGTTATCGCTCCTAGCATTTCCCAGGTGCAAGCGGAGCTGCCCCTCCCATGTCTCCAGCTTTCTCACATCCTAAGTTAATGCCCTCCTGTACTTTGCCCGCGACTCACAGTTTCACGATGTCAGGAATGTTTGCCCCGCGTGGTTCTTTTAGTTAGCATTTGTTTATACTATGTTCAGCAGGCTCTTGTACGAAATCACGAAAACCATTACCCTGCACTGTCTGTGTACAGATGGTGACCAATGTTGGGATGATATGGGCAGTACATACTCCACCGATTTCTGGGGAGGGTGGCTTTGTTCTAATTTCATCTTAGTTCCAAAGCAAGGAGTTTAACTACCACACTCTACCGGTTCAGTTTTAGTTCAACACTTATAATCTAAAAAGGAATACACTTTCGTGATTGGCCACATGCACTGCTTTTGCATCAGTAACAAAGTTTTATATGTTTATTCCTCCCACAAGATAACACCTTAAGTTTATTACTTGTTATAGAACTATCAAATTATTAGAACTGACACTCACATATTTTATGAGAAACTTAAATCAAGGAAGTTATTAGCACAAATATACTGTACCAGAGAGAGAGAATATAACTGATCCATCTTCTACCGAATCTGAATACCGAATCTTGTGGCTTCGATTTTCTAGGGCAGTTGCAACTTCAGAACTCTTAGAAAATGTTCAGAAATACAAACTTGAGAAATGTTGAAAATAGTTTAATTAAAGCTAATGAAAATAAAATGTTTAAACAGCTTCTTTTATAACTATACACCTTAAAGATTTGATTGTCGACAGATTAAATGTGCTTTCTCTATGGAGGAAAAAACTTAAAAGACTAAGAACATTTCATTCTGCTGAAACACAGGTTTGGAAAAGAGCTGTGCACTACAGTTATGCTACTTCAGGAAGAAAGTAAGGACAGTATTAAAAGCAAACACAAACTTTTTAAACACTCAAAGATGGATCTAAGTGGAAGGGGGATGGTGGTGTGTTTCTTAGACGGCTGACAGAACCAAGAAGTGCTACGCAAAATGCCACAAGGAGACAACCAGTCCTCCAAATCATTTGTTTACATTGAAGTCACTTTTCACACACTTTTCAAATGTTTTAAGCCTTAGGTGAGTCAGAAAACATTTAAGAAGACCACGATAGGACTTTTGGGTTAAATAGCATTTCAAAATTCATCTAATTTCCTATTCTACCCAAGTAATTAGATATCACCCACGGCACTAAAATATAAGTGGATAATAGTATTTACTTATTGGCTGAAACTCAAAACTTGTTAATCTCCAAACAGCTTTAAATCCCTTAGGTTTACTGACTTCATATTTTGCCTCAGAACATGGACAGCTGAAGCACACAATCTGGAGTGAGGTCTATAGACACTCACTTCCTTTCCTTCCTTACAGCTGATACTGCTCAAACATGTTAAGTTCAACTAAGACTCTTCCCATGAGTTTTCTTCTGCTGTTTTAAAATTATACATGGCTTCTAGCACTGGCAGATTAAGTAATTCAGGCCAACCCTCCACTGAAAGCAACAAGAAAAGCTGGAAAATTTTAAATATCTGCTTGAATGCATCAGACAGCTAGCAGGACAGTGAAAAATTAGAAGACCAAGATCTAAACAGAAATTCAAAGATAAGAGATCAGCATTTAGGCCACTTTTTCCCTAAGGGCATCTGTCAATTCAGGAAGAGATGGGGGAGAGAGTGAACAGAGCTTTTGACAAAAGTAGAACAGCTCTCACAGGGGCTGCAGTCTAGTTTCAAACCACTTCAATCCTTCAAATTGTATTCAAGCGATAATGTATACTAGTGCCCCCGCACCTGCAGAGGCACTCCCTAGAGCAGCCCTGCTCAAGTAGGTCTCATTTCAACTACAGAACAGGGAAAATAATCTGAGTGACTATTTTCTTACTTCTCCCATAAACTGTATCAGCTAAATGCAAAGGAGAGTTCTCTTGTGGCACAGCAGGTTAAGGAGCCGGCACTGTCACTGCAGTGGTTTGGATCGCTGTGGTGTGGGTTTGATCCCTGGCTCAGGAACTTTCACATGCCACAGGCATGGCCAAATATAAGTAAAATCTAAAAAAAAAACACACAGGAGATCAGCTCCTTCATTTCATACAATAGATAACTTGAGGCTTAGGCAGCCAGATTAGCAAATAGAGAATATCCAGTTAAATTTGAATTTCAGATAAGCAACAGTTATAAGTATGTCCTGTGCAATATTTGGGATGAACTGATACTAAATTCATTATTTATCTGAAACTCAAATTTAACTGAGTGTCCTGTATTTTATCTGGAAACCCTGATTTAGTTCTTTTGCAGAATTAAGATTTCTCTACTGGAATATAACACTATTTCTAGGCCTCAAATTATTACTACAAACAATTTTTCGCAATAAACTCCAACACACAAAAATAACAGAGAAACAAAATTACATAAAGAGAACTATCAGAAACAAGGTGGTAGAAATAGAGACATAAGGTGTATGTATATATATATATATACATATATATATATATATATACAGTAAAGTTATCAGGTATATATCTTAAAATAGCTGTTTACAACGTTCAAGGAGATGAAAGGCAAGTTTGAGAATTTTGGCAAAGGACCAGAAACTATATAAAAGAATGTAAGACATGAAAGAGTCAGGAAAGCTTCATAAAATTTGAGTCAAATCTTTAAAGTGAAAAAAAGTTGATTAAGCAGACAAACAAAGGAAGAAGACAAACGGGAGAAGAGCATGAACAGAAAGAATAACATTCGCAAAGACAGTCACTCCTAAGTATGAGTCTTTTTTTTTTTTTTTTTTTTTTTTGTCTTTTTGTCTTTTGTTGTTGTTGTTGCTATTTCTTGGGCCGCTCCCGCGGCATATGGAGGTTCCCAGGCTAGGGGTCGAATCGAAGCTGTAGCCACCGGCCTACGCCAGAGCCACAGCAACGCGGGATCCGAGCCGCGTCTGCAATCTACACCACAGCTCACGGCAACGCCGGATCGTTAACCCACTGAGCAAGGGCAGGGACCGAACCCACAACCTCATGGTTCCTAGTCGGATTCGTTAACCACTGCGCCACGACGGGAACTCCCTAAGTATGAGTCTTACATGCTAAGTGTGTAAGTTGTGTGTGAGTCCGTTAATCTGGAGACAGTGTCAGGAATAACTGAGGGCAAATCACTAGGACCAGGTATGCCACGCTGATGAATTTCAATTCTACCCTCTCAGGGAGCCAACTAAGAGAAGTATAAAGAAAATAAAACATAAGATTAGGAGTTCCCATCGTGGCGCAGTGGTTAACAAAAGACAAAAAAAAATAAAAAAAAATAAAACAAGATTAGTAAGTACTGAGTTAAGAAAAAAAAGGTAATAAGTTCAAGAGTTAATTTTTCAAAATAACCAGGAGCTAAGACTAGATATTCCCAAGTATGTCTCATGGAATATTAGTCCCTAAGACGTTAAAAGATGTTCCTTATTCAAAGACGACTGGTAAACACCAAATACTACTTTGCCGCCTTTGGAGAATTTACATTGCACCTGAACACATTAAAGGCTCTGAATAGTAAATTTTAGTTTATTTTGATCTTTTTGTCTTTTCTAGGGCCGCTTCTGCGGCATATGGAGGTTCCCAGGCTAGGGGTCGAATTAGAGCTGTAGCCACCAGCTTACGCCAGAGCCACAGCAACGCGGGATCCGAGCCGCGTCTGCGACCTACACCACAGCTCACGGCAACACCGGATCCTTAACCCACTGAGCAAGGCCAGGGATCGAACCCACAACCTTACGATTCCCAGTTGGTTTGTTAACCACTGAGCCATGACAGGAACTCCTGAAGAGTAAATCTTAAATCACAGAAATGGCAATTTCATAAAGTTCAGCTTAAAATTTATAACCTTTATGAAGAGGGTACATTTTTGAAAAAATATAATTTATGAAAACAGACTCACAACACAAAACATAACAGAACAAAACACATAGAAACCATAGACCACGACCAAGCTCATAAGGACAGTTCAACGTAGGCAAATCAACCGTCATACACCACATTACCAACAAAAAAGTCAAAAACCACGTGTTCATCTCAATAGATGCAGAAAAAGCTTTTCACAAAATCCAACATCCATTCATGATAAAAACTCTTATCATAGGGTATAGAGGGAACATATCTTAACATAATAAAAGCTATTTATGACCAAACCACAGCAAATATAATACTCAGTGAAGAAAAGCTGAAAGCCTTCCCTCTAAATCTGGAACAAAACAAGGATGCCCACTCTCACCACTTTTATTCAACACAGTACTGGAAGTCCTAGCAAGCTGCCAAACAAAAGCAATGAGAGGTATCCAAATTGGAAGAGAAAAGGTAAAACTGTCCCCCTATGCACATGACATGATACTAGGTACAGAAAACCCTAAGGACTCCACCCAAAAACTACTTGAACTGATCAACGAATTCAGCAATGTAGCAGGATACAAGATTAATATTCAAAAATCAGTTGCATTTCTGTAAACTAACAATGAAATATTAGAAAAGGAGTATAAAATACAATACCTGTTAAAATCACACCCCAAAAATTCAATACCTCAGAATAAATCTGACAACGGAAGTGAAAGACTTATATGCTGAGAACTATGAAACACTAATCAAGGAAATTAAAGAGGATTCAAAGAAATGGAAAGATATCCCATGCTCCTGGACTGGAAGAATTAAGATTGTAAAAACGGCCATACGACCCAAAGCGAGCTACAGACTCAATGTGACCCCTATCAAATCACCCAGGACATTTTTCACAGACCTGCAACAAACAGTCCAAAAACTTATGTGGAACCATAAAAGACCCAGAATGCCAAAGCAATCCTGAGAGAGAGGAAAAAAAAAAAAAGCAGGAGGCATAACTCTCCCAGACTTCAGACAACCTTACAAAGCCACAGCAATCAAGACAGTGTGGTACTGGTACTAAAACAGACATACAGACCAGTGGAACAGAACAGAGAACCCAGACATAAACCCAGACCCCTACCGTCAATTACTCTTCAATAAAGGAGGCAAGAATATAAAATGGGGAAAAGACAGTCTCTTTAGCAAGTAGGGCTGAGAAAACTGGACAGCTGCATGTAAATCAATGAAACTAGCACACACCCTCCCACCATGTGCACAAACTCAAAATGGCTCAAAGACTTAAACAAAAGGCATGACATCGTAAAACTCCTAGAAGAGAATATAGGCAAAACATTCTCTGACATCAACTGTAGAAATGTTTTCTTAGGTCATGTTCCCAAGGCAACAGAAATAAAAACAAAAACCAATGGGACCTAATCAAACAGACAAGCTTTTGCACAGCAAAGGAAACCATGAAAAAAAAAGGCAACCCATGGAGTTCCCATCATGGCTAATGAATCTGACTAGTAACCATATGGTTGCAGGTTTGATCCCTGGCCTTGCTCAGTGGGTTAAGGATCCAGCATTGTTGTGAGCTGTGGTGTAGGTCGCAGACGCAGCTCGGATCCCACGTGGCTGTGGCTGTGGTGTAGGCTGGCAACTGCAGCTCTGATTTGACCCCTAGCCTGGGAACCTCCATATGCCACAGGTGCAGCCCTGAAAAGACAAAGACAAAAAAAAAATTAATAATAAATAAATAAATAAAAAGCAACCTACAGAATGGGAGAAAAGAGTTTCAAATGATGCAACCAACAAGGGCTTAATCTCTAAAATATATCAACAACTTACAACTCAACAGCAAAAAAACCAACAGCCCAACTGAAAAATGGGCAGGAGACCCGAATAAACATTTCTCCAAAGAAGATATACGGATGGCCAACAGGCACATTAAAAAATGCTCAACATCACTAATTATTAGGGAGATACAAATCAAAACCACAGTGAGGTACCACCTCACATCGGTCAGAATGGCCATTGCTAACAAGCCAACAAATAACAAATGCTGGAGAGGGTGTGGAGAAAAGGCTACCCTCCTTCACTGTTGGCGGGAATATAAATTGGTACAACCACTATGGAAAACAGTATGGAGGTTCCTCATAAAATAAATATAGAACTACCATATGACCCAGCAATCCCAGTCCCGGGCATATATCCAGAAAAAACTTTCACTGAAAAAGATAAATGCACCTGTATGTTCACTGCAGCACTATTCACAATAGCCAAGACATGGAAACAACCTAAATGTCCAATGAATGGATCAAAAAGATGTGGAATATATTACACAATGGAATACTATTCAGCCATAAAAAAGAACAAAATAATGCCATTTTCAGCAATATGGATGGACCAAGAGACTCCTATACTAAGTGAAGTCAGAAAGAGAAAGAAAAATACTATATGACATCTTTTATATCTGCAATCTAACATATGGCACAAATTAAACTATCTACAGAAAAGAAACTCATGGACTTGGAGAACAGACTTGTGGTTGCCAAGGGGGAGGGAGTGGGATGGACTGGGAGCTGGGGTTAGTAGATGCAAAATACTACCTCTGGAGTGGATAAGCAATGAGATCCTGCTCTATAGCACAGGGAACTCTATCCAGTCACTTGCGATGGAACATGATGGAGGATAATGTGAGAAAAAGAATATAATGCATGACTGGGTCACTTTGCTGTACAGCAGAAGTTGGCAGAACACTGTACATCACCTACAACAGGAAAAATAAGAATCTTTTTTAAAAATTTTAAAAAAATAAAAAATAGGAACTACTGGAATGAAAATAATGGTGTTCCTGTATTTCTTTGGCAAGTACACAAAAGTCAAAGGAGAATGAGAAACAAAAGTAAATTTTATATTTGATCAAACTAAAGGACATGCTTAACCTCAAACAAAACACATGAAAAAGAATAGACTCTTCTACTTTGGGGAACATTTTTGAAAGCTGTATCTGACAATTTCAGCTTCTCTAGGCAAAAAACATTTCATCTCTGCCTAATGTTTGCCTGATGGATCGTTAATACAATCAGATGTCAGAAAGACCTATCTCTTGTGAGAGAAGTAAACACTGGCTCTGTTTAACTGTATAATAATGTCAAAATAAATGCAGACATTACATTTACAGAAAAGTTATGTGTTACACACATTTGATATAACTAAGTTATAAATATCTAATTAGTATTAGATCATAGATACAATAGAAGTCATGAGAGGAATGGGAAATTAGTAGTATTTTATTTTTGACCTGACTGGTTACACGGTAGTATTTTATATTTAAAAAAAAAAAAAAATCTAGGAGTTCCCGTCGTGGCGCAGTGGTGAACGAATCTGACTAGGAACCATGAGGTTGCGGGTTCGGTCCCTGGCCTTGCTCAGTGGGTTAACGATCCGGCGTTGCCGTGAGCTGTGGTGTAGGTTGCAGGCGTGGCTCGAATCCCGCGTTGCTGTGGCTCTGGCGTAGGCTGGCGGCTACAGCTCCGATTGGACCCCTAGCCTGGGAACCTCCATATGCCGCAGGAGCGGCCCAAAGAAATAGCAAAAAGACAAAAAAAAAAAAAAAAAAAAATCTGTTAGGGAGTTTCCTGGTGGTCTAGTGGTTAGGATTTGGTGCTATCACCAGTGTGGCCTAGGTTCAATCCCTGGTCTGGGAATTAAAACTCCACATGCAGCTGCATGCTGTGACCAAAATAAAAATCTCTAAAATGATTCATATATTCTTAGTTTTATTTTCATTTTTTAAAATTAGTTGGCTGGGAGTTCCCATCGTGGCGTAGTGGTTAACAAATCCAACTAGGAACCATGAGGTTGCAGGTTCGATCCCTGGCCTCGCTCAGTGCGTTAAGGATCTGGCGTTGCTGTGAGCTGTGGTGTAGGTCGCAGATGCAGCTGGGATCTGGCGTTGCTGTGGCTGTGGCGTAGGCCGGCGACTACAGCTACAATTAGGCCCCTAGCCTGGGAACCTCCATATGCCATGGGAGCGGCCCTAGAAAGAGCAAAAAGACAAATCGATGAATCAATCAATAAATTAAATAAATAAATTGGTTGGCCACACCACGGCATGTGGAAGTTTCAGGGCCAGGGATCCAACCAGAGCTGTAGCAGGGAAATACCATGTAGTTATGCTGTAGGCCACAAGAAAGGTCTCGTGTGTGTGTGTGTGTGTGTGTGTGTGTGTGTGTGTGTGTGTGTGTGTGTGTGTGTGTGTGTGTGTGTGTGTGTGTGTATTTTTTGAAATTTAGGCCTGTACCTTTGGCACATGGAAGTTCCCTGTGTGTGTGTGTGTGTGTGTGTGTATTTTTTGAAATTTAGGCCTGTACCTTTGGCACATGGAAGTTCCCTGGCTAGGGTCTGATCAGCACTGCAGCTGCCAGTCTACGCCCCAGCCACAGCAACACCAGATCCTTAACCACTGAGTGAGGCCAGGAGCAAACCCACATCCTCATGGATACTAGTCTGGTTCATAACCACTGAGCCACAACAGGAACTCCCCAGTTCATACATTTTTAAGTGAAACTTCTCTCTATGTATATTCGTATATACAAACAAAGTAAAAACAAAAGCCCCACAAAACCCTCAATGGATGAGTTTAACAGGAATAGAGGGAAATACTGACAGGGAACCAAGACAGAACTGATGAGATTACCTAGGTTATAGCCCACAGACAGAAAAGGTGAAAAAGAGGTCAAAGTGCATAGAAAATACTGTGAGAAAACCTAACACAATCGGAACTCAGGGGAAGGAACATGGGGAAAGAACAGAGACAATATTAAAGGTGACAGTGGCTGTGAACTTGGTGAGGGACACATTCAGAGACTAATGAAGCCGCAAAAAATAAAAGCCAGAATCTAGTGACGAGACCCTCAGCACACTGAGCGAAAATAACTGTAAATCTAGTAAAAATATATTTCAATGTAAAGCAACAGGAAATCTCATACACTGCTGACAGGAATAGAAAACCATAATCCCTGCACTTCGTTTTATTTTGGTTATATAGTTAAATTAAATGGATTCAACGTTCACTTGTAGTGAACTCTGGAAAACAGTTTATAATCTCTTATAAACGTACATTTATCATATGATTGAGCAATTCCATTACTAGGTATTTATATGAGAAATGCAAACATATGTCTACACTGACACTCATACATCAATGTTCAGAGCAGCTTAATTCACAATAGCCAAAAATGGAAACAACCCAAATAGCCATCTACTAGGGAAGAGATAAATGAATTGAGATTTACTCATACAACAAACTACTACTCAGCCACAAAAAGGGTAATAAATTATTTTCATAGGTAATGACATGAATCTCAAAAGCATTATGCTTTATGCAAGAAGCCGGACACAAAAAAGAGTAGCAACTATACCATTCCATTTATATGAAGTTAAACTAATTATCGTGATAAATCCAGTCAACGGTTGCTTGAGGTGGGGAACTGGAAAAGGACTGACTACAAAAGGGCACGAAGGAACTTCCTGGAATGAGGAAAATGTTCTCTATATTTTGATTGGGGTGGTGGTTACACAGGTATACACATTTGCCAAAATTCATTACACTGTACATTTAAAATGTGTGTATTCTGCAGTTTCCCTGGTGGCCTAGTGGTTTAAGATCTGGAATTGCAGTTCCCGTCGTGACTCAGTGGTTAACGCATCTGACTAGGAACCATGAGGTTTTGGGTTCAGTCCTTGGCCTTGCTCAGTGGGTTAAGGATCCAACATTGCCGTGAGCTGCGGTGTGGGTCGCAGATGCGGCTCGGATCCCGTGATGCTGTGGCTCTGGCGTAGGCTTGGCAGCTACAGCTCCAATTCGACCCCTAGCCTGGGAACCTCCATATGCTGAGGGAGCGGCCCTAGAAAAGGCAAAAAGACCAAAACAAAACAAAAAAAATCTGGAATTGTCACTGCTGTGCTTCAGGTTCTACCCTTGGCCCAGGAACTTCTGCATGCCACAGGAACAGCCCCAATTTTTTTTTTTAAGTATGTATTTTATTGTATGGAGTTATACCTCAATTAAATTGATTTTTAAAACATCTTTCAAGATCGAAGGGAAAACAAAAATATAACTGACCCTTGTAAAAAATGGGTTTGAATTGTGTGGGTCCACTTATGTGCATATTTTTTCAATAAATACAGGTACTACATGATCTGAGGTTGGCTGAATCCGCATGTGCAGAACTGCTAAGACAGAGGCGCCACATGTAAAGTTAAGTGTAAATATCCAACCATGTGGGAATCAGTGCCCATAACCCCATGCTGTTCAAGGTTCAACTGTATTCTGACACCAACAAAAACTGAGAGATTTCTGCCTCTAAAAGATCCTCATTAAAGTTAATTTCTAGATTATACTCAGGTTCGGATACAAAAGAAAGAGATCTAAAATGAAAGGTCTGAGCTAAAAGAAGAGAAGAGCAAAGGAAGTCAGAAAGACATGAGTAAATCTAAATAAATGCTAACTTTAGAAAATAATAATAATATTTTGTGGAGTTAAAAATAGGTAAGATTAAATTACACATGCGAACAATAGAATATAATACAGAAAGGGGTGATTGGAATTAGTGTTCTGAGATTTCCTTGTCATTTAAGAGGAAGATCAATTATTTACTTTGTATTTTGTGGAGCTAAGTACACATGTTAAATTTCTAGGGTAATTAAAAAACAGAGCTAGAGGAGTTCCCTTTGTGGCTCAGTGGTTAACAAACCTGGCTAGAATCCATGAGGATGCAGGTTCGATCCCTGGCCTCTCTCAGTGGGTTAAGGATCCAGCGTTGCCGTGAGCTGTGGTGTAGGTTGTGTAGCTTCGGCTACAGCTCTGATTCAACCCCCAGCCTGGGAACCTCCATATACCATGGGTGCATCCGCCCTAAAAAGACAAAAAAACAAAAAACAAACAAACAAAAAAACCCAACAACAACAACAAAAAACAGAAATGAAGCATATATCTTCCAAAGTTAGTTAAGAAAAAAAATGAGAAAAAAATAACCAATACAAAAAACACCAAGAAAAAAGAAACAGAGAAAAGGGTGAAACAAATAGAAAGCACAAGCAAGAGAGATAAACATAACAAATAAATGAATTAAAAGTAGTTGTTTTTGCAAATTAGCATGAGTTGCTAGCTCCCTCTTTCAAAATCAATTTGGAAAAGCTATAAAAACAAGGAAAAAATATGGATCCCAGAAACCTAACAAAAACAAGCATGAAAAATTTCAGTGAGACTTAAGGCTATTTTAGACTGTTACGTGGTATTGTGTTAGATGGCTAAAGCAAACAGCAAAGTGCAGCTTGAGGCAGCAGCGAAAGGACGGGGTGGATTGAAAAAAAAAATCTTATTTAGGAGTTCCGTGGTGGCTCAGTGGGTTAAGGACCCAGCATTGTCATTGCTGTGGTTTGGGTTCGATCCCTGGCCCTAGAACTTCCACATGCCATGGGCATGGTCAAAAATATCTAATTTAAAGTCTTATTCTAGCCTCTGTCTGCTTTACCATGGAACAATCACTTCTTGCACTTTGAGTCTAGACATCAGCTGGTGTCCATAAAATAAATATCAGGGCAATGGAGAAATCCTGTTGACTAAAGAGTTGGTTTTTTGTTTTTGTTTTGTCTCTTTAGGGCTGCACCCCTAGTATATGCAAGTTCCCAGGCTAGGGGTCGAATCAGAGCTGTTGCCAGATCTGAGCCGCATCTGCAACCTATGCCACAGCTCACAGCAACACTGGATCCTTAACCCACTGAGCGAGGCCAGGGATCGAACCCACCTCCTCATGGATGCTAGTCGGGTTCGTTAATGGCCAAGCCACAACAGGAACTCTGTAGAGTTTAAAACGTTGTGGACTAACTACCTGCCCTCAGACAATCAACTCCCTGTTCACTTCCCTTCCACACTGTGGGGAGACAGCCTCCTCCCAACACCAAAGTCAAGACAGATCAGTTTCTGCTGCGTACTTGTCAAATAACTTTATTTGTGCATATGCATTACTGTTTCTGGAACCATTTAACAGCTCTATCAGAACAGACTTAAAAAAAAAGAACTTGAGAAAATTTCCAACCTTCAAGTATTTAGAGAAGTAGGAAAATGAATACAATGATGTTCATAATTTATCTTTAAAATATACGTTAGACTATGCACTTGCTGATTCATACAATTTTGGATACAAGCTAAAGATCTTTTAAAATACTTTTATAGCTTTTACTTTTTAATTAGAGATCAATGGCACGGAGATTCCCTTGTGGCACAGCAGAAATGAATCCAACTAGGAACCATAAGGTTGTTGGTTCGATCCCTGGCCTGGCTCAGTGGGTTAAGGATCCGGCGTTGCCGTGAGCTGTAGTGTAGGTCAGCAGCTGTAGCTCCTATTCAACCCCTAGGCTGGGAACCTCTATATGCTATGGATGTGGCCCCAAAAAGCAAAATAATAATAATACTAAAAGATCAATGGCCCAAATGCCCCTTTTACCTTAAGAGATGCGCTAATAATAATGGTGGTTGTCCATTTTATCTTTTCTTTTCCATCACCTTCAGCCATCTCTATGGACCAACCCAGCCTCTAATGGTGACAACAATCTGAGAAAAATAACAGCAAAAAGAACACAGAAATGTTTGTTTGATGAATGAGTAAATTAAAAAGAAATAAAATTAGGGTAATGGAGACATCCAAATATTTAAGTCAAAATTTGACACTGAAAATGTACCTGTTTTGTTATACGTTCAGCTCATTCAATATTATGCTTCTTATTAACCATTATTAAAAGCAATGGTTTCCATTTCAGAACATTAACTTAAAGAAGAAAGAATTGTGTCAAGGACCATGAAAGGTCTGAAGATTTATTCTACTTGCAAGTTAAAAAGTTAGCCTGCCATGGAGTTCCCGTCGTGGCGCAGTGGTTAACGAATCTGACTAGGAACCATGAGGTTGCGGGTTCGATCCCTGCCCTTGCTCAGTGGGTCAAGAATCCGATGTTGCCGTGAGCTGTGGTGCGGGTTGCAGTCGTGGCTCGGATCTCGTGTTGCTGTGGCTGTGATGTAGGCCAGTGGCTACAGCTCTGATTAGACCCCTAGCCTGGGAACCTCCATGTGCTGTGGGAGCGGCTCAAGAAAACACAGAAAGACAAAAAGTTAGCCTGCCAGGAGTTCCCATCATGGCACAGTGAAAATGAAGCCAACTAGGAACCATGAGGTTGCGGGTTCAATCCCTGGCCTTGTTCAGGGGGTTAAGGATCTGGTGTTGCCGTGAGCTGTGGTGTAGGTCGCAGACACGACTCAGATCTGGTGTTGCTGTGGCTCTGGTGTAGGCCGGCGGCTACAGCTCTGATTCAACCCCTGGCCTGGGAACCTCCATATGCCGCAGGTGCAGCCCTAGAAAGACAAAAAACAAAAAGCTGTTTGGGTAGGGTTTTTTTGTTTGTTTTTTTGTGGTTTTTTTTTTTTTTTGTCTTTTTGCCTTTTTCTGGGGCTGCACCCACAGCACATGGAGGTTTCCATGCTAAGGGGTGAACTGGAGCTATAGCCGCCGGCCCACACCACAGTCATTGCAGCGCAGGATCCAAGCCATGTCTGTGACCTACACCACAGCTCACAGCAACGCCGGATCCTCAACCTACTGATCAAGGACAGGGATCGAACCCGCAACCTCATGGTTCCTAGTCGGATTCATTAACCACTGAACCACGATGGGAACTCCTGACAGCTTGTCGCAATGATTTTTCTGTAAAAAGTATTCTAAACTCTGCTGAAATGCTGCTGCAAAGCATGGTGCTGTTAGCAGTTCAACCGTCCATGGCTGCTCATTCCTACCTTCTCTCACCCTCCCTCGGAAGCTCGTCGGCACTGCAGCTGGTATGAGGAGAGGCTGTCTTGCCATTTCCTAACACACTCTGCCCACTCGGCTATTGTGAAGAACTTGGAGTCCTCAACAAAATGCTTTCTTCACATCTCCTTCCCTTTCTTATTCTGACTAAAACTCCCTCCCCTCCGTGTCAATTCCTACCTACATTTTATTGTTATTTTTGTCTCTTTAGGGCCGTACCCACAGCATATGGAGAATCCCAGGCTACGGGTCTAATCGGAGCTGCAGCTGCCGGTCTACACCACAGCCACAGCAACGCAGGATCCGAGTTGAGTCTGTGACCTACACCACAGCTCATGGCAAGGCCAGATCCTTAACCCACTGAGCAAGGCCAGGGATCAAACCCATAGCCTCATGGATACTAGTCAGATTCAGTACCCACTGAACCATGACAGGAACTTCTCCTACTTCTATTTTGCAGTAAGCAATTTGTGCTTTTCCTGTTCTTTACAGGCAATTAGGACCTTCCTTCTCTGTGGAAATATTAGTACTCCAAATACCTCTTTATTATAGAAATCATTACATAGCTGTAATGTTTCTTTACACAGCTATATTCTCTTTCTTTTCCCCTCAATCAGCAGAGGATCAGAGAGCCCCAGGATGAGTGACTGGTCCGTCCGCCTCAGTACCTGGCACGGTGGGGGTGGGGGTGAGGGTGGGAAATGGGAAACACGTAGCTGTGTTCTCAATGAAAAGACTTCTCCCTGGAGGCTCTTGAAGAAGAGGGACAGTGTTTTATTCATCTTTGCATTCTCACCGCCTGGCACAGTGCCTGGCACATTGACCAAGTACAAACACTAAGTCCAGAAGTCGGAAGCAAAATAAAGGTCATAGCAAACCAGGAACAAGCAAGGGAGGGTCCTGGCTGCAGAGGAAGGGTTTTGCCATATGCCTTTTTATTTTGCTTTTTTGGGCCACACCTATGGCACATGGAAGTTCCCAGGCTAGTGGTCAAACTGGAGCTGCAGCTGGGATCTGCCACAGCCACAGCAACATCAGATGCCAGCTGCATCTGCAACCTATGCTGCAGTTCATGGCAACACCGGACCCTGAACCCACTGAGCAAGGCCAGGGAATGGACCCACATCCTCATGGATCCTAGTCAAGATTCTTAACCCGCTGAGCCACAACAGGAAGCGGGAAAGCATGTACTCTTGACATGGAGTAGTCCTCCTCTCATGAGTGCCTAACTTCGCCCAGTCATGAGAAAAACACCACACATACGCTCCAATAATAGAGCATCCTATAAAATATCTGACCAGCACTCCTCAAAGCTGCCAAGATCATTGATAACTAAGAAGGTCTGAAAAACTGTAACAGTCAAGAGGAACCAAAGAAACGTTACAACTAAACACAACTAAATACAGGCTGGAATCCCAAACAGGAAGAAAACGGGGGGGGGGGGTATTAGTGTAAGAAATGAGGAAATCTGAATAAACCATGGACTTTAATAAATAATAATATAGTGGAATTCCCTGGTGGCCTAAGGGGTTAGGATCCAACAATGTCACTGCCATGGTGCAGCTTCAGTCCCTGGCCTAGGAACCTCCACATGCCGTGGACACAGACAATGATGATGATGACGCAGTAAAACTGGCTTGTTATGTGTAACAAAGGTACCATAAAAATATAAAACATTAATAACAGGGGTAACTAGGTATGGAGTCTATGGGAATACACTGTACTATTATCCCAATTTTTCTGTTAATCTGAAACTGTTCTAAAAAAAAGTTTATTTTACAAAGTATCCTTCAAGGCCCATTAGAAGTCCTGTCTCCTGAAACTACACGAGACCTTCTTCAGAAACCACCTTACAACACCTCCGTTAAGCACTCACTATATTTTGCCCAATAAAATTACTTATAAACATATTTCATTTTCCCCAAATCACAACCTTTTTAACATCAACCAAATTTATAATCTTCATATTACTTAATACAAAAGTAGTTGAAAGCAAAATTTAGAAGCCAACTAATCTAAACGAAAGTCACTTTCAGGGATGGTGAGCTAAAATCTCCTAAGGCAGTTTTATTCTCCTGAACAACTCTAATAATTAGAAAGTTCTTCCTGCTGGGTCCAAACCAGCTGCTCTACAATTTCCTCATTTAGTGCGTGAACAAATGAGTGAGAAATTAACTAGCTCTATGAGAGCAGGGACACCTGCTTTATCCAATACTGTATCTACAACACCTGACACCAAGTAGATACTCAAACTTTGTTTTTGAATAAGTCGATGATTGGCTGGGGGAAGGACTGCAATGTTCACTTCCTCCCATACAACTTAATTTACTGTCTAGCTAAGGACAATCCGCCTCATAACAGATCCACAAAATACACAGGCAAACCTTGTCTTATTTACTTTGCTTTGCTGTCATTCAGAGATACTGTGTTGTCACTGCTGTCTTTACAAAGTGAAGGTCTGTGGTAAGCCTGCCTTAGACAAGGGTGGGTTTCTAAAAAAATATTTTAAAATTGAAATATGCACATTGTGTTTTTTTTAGTCACAAAAATGCTATTACAGGGAGTTCCTGCTGTAGCACAGCAGGTTAAGGATGCAGCACTGTCACTGAGGTGGCACAGGTTCCATCCCCAGCCTGGTGCAAGTGGGTTAAGGGTCCTGTGTTGCTGCTGCTGTGACACAGGTTGCAGCTGCAGCTCGATTCCATCCCTGACCTGAGAATTTCCACATGCTGCACAGTAGCCGAAAAAGAAAAAAAAGAAAAACCAAAAACCAAAAACAAAAAACAACCCCTAAAAGAAACTGTGATATTAGCAAATGTAAAAACATACGAGAACTAGTTGTCACTTCTGAAAAAAGTTTTTTAAAATGCTATTACACACTTCAGAGTACAGCACAGGATGAAACAATTTTTAGATGCACCAGGAAATCACAAACTCCACGGGCCGTGCCCATGGGTGGCCTGGAACCCCCCCAGCCCCATTCCTCCGAGGTAGCCCAGTACGGTCCTTTAAATCCTCACACTCGTCCATGTAGTTTTAACAAACAATTTGAACTAATGCAACTGAAGCTAAGAGAGGTTGAATACTCTTGTGCGCGAGTGAGAAAGGAACGGGGGTCACAGATCCCCAGGGGAAAACTACTAACGCCTGAGAATCAAGCAGAAAAACAGGGCTGGGGTGCAAGGCGTCCCCGCGTCTGGGGGATGCGGTCGGTCCTGGACCAGCAGCTGCCCCCGAAGCCCCTGCCCTCGGGCCACGGCGTCACCTCCGCGGGCCGCGGCCTCCGCCGAAAACCAAACATTGGACTCAATGGCCCTTCTGCCACTTCCAAGTCCTGGGAACCCAAGCTTTTGTTCTCATAGTTTTCTGTCTCTCACCTTATCAATTTTTTCTCTTTTGGTCTTTTTTATCTAGGGCCGCACCCGCGGCATATGGAGGTTCCCAGGCTAGGGGTCCAATTGGAGCTGCAGCCGCTGGTCTACACCACAGCCACAGCCACGCGGGATCCGAGCCGCGTCTGCGACCTGCACCACAGCTCATGGCAACGCCGGATCCTTAACCCACTGAGCGAGGCCAGGGATCGAACCCGCGCCCTCACGGACACTACGGGGTTCTCAACCCCCTGGGCCACGCCGGGAACCCGCTCAAATTTAAAACCAGTAACCCAAGGAACCCGAACACCGCTTTCCACGCGGGCCTGCGGGCCTCTTCGCGTCCTTCCGAGGATCCCCAACCGCCACCCGCCCACGAGACCCACAGCAAACCGCGACCCGCAGGGCGGGCGGCTCCGTGGTCCTTGGCGAACACCCGCGGGAGGAGCCGCCGGGCCGGGGCGGACACTCACCTCCGCGAGGCTGAGGAAGGCGCACCCGCTCTGCCGCTCGTCCCGCAGCCTGCGAACCACCGGACCGCCGGTCTCCGCGCCGGCGCCGCCGCTCCCAGGCTTCCAGAACCTTCCACGAGCAGCGAGCTCCGCGGCCGCGCGGAGAGGCCCCGTGCCGCGCGCTCCCGCCGCCCCCGCCCCGTCCGCTCGCCGGGCTCCTGCGCAGGCGCACCTGCTGCGGCGACCTGGCCCCACGTGTCCCTCTGGTTGGAGCGCCACGTGTGCGGCAGCTGGGAAGGGATTCGGAGAAAGCCTGGGTTTTTTCGTGTTCGATTGAATTGTCTGGAATTGATTTTTCACGGTTTTCTAAAATTCAGTCTCAATTGTTGCGGTACTACCGTAAGCATAAAATCAAATTGGCCTCTGGTTTATCTAAATTATGAAAAAGAGACATTTTCATGGCAGTCTTTGGCTTTCTTTTTGGGACTCTGCTATCTTCAGCCCTGACTGAAGCACAGCAAGTTATTAGGCACTGGTTGTCACCCTTGTAAAAATTTAAAAATGAAAAGCAAACCCACCGCTTGCTTAGAGCCTAATGCCTAGAATATGACAGTATGTATCTTCCTTTATAAAATATGTATTCCTGGGGGGGAAGAGTGCTCTAGGAAACATGCTTTGGCACACACTTGTAATACGGATCAATTATGCCCGGAGGTAGCCGTTTTGTAAATGTGTTTCCTGTAACTGATAATAAAATTAAGTGCACTCTTCTGCCGCCTCTGTTGGCCGGTTTTTTTGGTTTGGGTTTTCTGTTTGTTTGGTTGGTTTTGGGTGTTTTGTTTTTTTTTTTGTTTGTTTGTTTGTTTTTTGGTCTTTTTAGGGCTGCACCCACGGCATGGGGAGGTTCCCAGGATAGGGGTCAACATGGAGCTGTAGCCACCAGCCTACACCACAGCCACAGCAACATGGGATCAAAGCCACGTCTTCCACCTACGTCACAGCAACGCCAGATCCTTAACCCACTGAGCGAGGCCAGGGATCGAACCCACATCTTCATGGATCCTAGTCGGGTTCGTTAACAGCTGAGCCACAATGGGAACTCCCGGACAGTTCGTTAATGCGTGACAAGACATACCGGAAGAGTCAAGACCTGGCTGGAGCCACACCATCTGGAACTCAAGGAATTGAGGCAGCAGCTGATGGGGCAGGAGGGTTTGGTACTGCCAGAGGACTCTCCTTGGAACGTCCTCACGTTTCAGAGCAGGCTAATAACAGAGGGGTCAAGATTAAGCACAAAGGATCCCAACAAGTGGAGCGCAGGGCAGTGGTCCTTCTCCAGCAGTCAGGCTGCCAGGAGACGTGGCTGTGTAGAGAGCAAAGACTCCAGTTCAGGTAGTGAAACTGGCAAGTGCAAAGAAGGATCCATTTCTAGGAAGGTACTGAAGTTCCGGGCAACTCACCAGAACAGGGAGGGAAAAGAAAACTGATCTTGGAATTCCTGTTGTGGCGCAGCAGAAACGGATCCAACTGGGAACCAGGAGGGTGCAGGTTCGATCTCTGGCCTCGCTCAGTGGGTTAAGGATCTGGCGTTGCTGTGAGCTGTGGTGTAGGTCACAGATGTGGCTCAGATCCTGCATCGCTGCGGCTGTGGTGTAGGCTGGCAGCTGTAGCTCTGACTCGATCCCTAGCCTGGGAACCTCCATATGCCTCAGGTGTGGTCCTAAAAAGCCAAAACAAAACAAAACTGATCTTATGGAGAGTCTCCTTTGTCCCAGGTACTAGCAGGTGCTGTGCATACACGATTCTATTAATCTTCTCCGTGAATGCTGTGAAACATAGGTTATTCTCATTTTAAAAATTGAGAAAACTGGAGCTCAGAAAGATTACGTTGCTTGGCCAGGATAACACAGCCCATGAGAAAGGGTCTGAGAGTCAAAGCCAAAACCTTTCAGATGTCAAGGCCACATCCCTACCCCTAGACCTCCTCCTCCACACAAGCGCCCGGTTATAAGATGTGAAACACACCATTTAGTGTCCATGTGTGGCAGGAATGACGTAGCAGAAAGCCACAGGTGGTGGAGATGGCATTGATTGTTCTTCCCTTTAATTGATCCTTCCCACATTCAGTCATTCCTTCATTCAATCAACAAACATTTGATTTATAGAAAAAAGAGCCTTGTCGCTGGAGTCAAAACACTTGGCTTCATGTCACGCCTGCACCATTTACTTAGCTATGTGACCACAGATAAGTGGCAACGTCTCCGTTTCTTAAACTAGGGATAATAATTGTTCCAGTTCATTGGTTTACATACATAAGCCTAAAACATAAGCACTCAATATGTTTTCCTGCTCTCATCATTATTCAACTGTTCCCTTATTATTATGTGGCAATTATACTATATCTGCCCAGTCCATTCATTCTCCTACTCTTGTAAATAACTCTTTGATACCTTCTCTTCTCTTCAAATATCCAGCACCTCTTCTTCGTCCTCACTTTCAGCTGAAGGACTCGTTTACTATTTGAATGAGATAAATAAGAGCATCCCAAAGCAAACTTCCACCGATGCCCGTAAACACATCTATCCATCTGCCATCATGGGTACCCACAGATTTTGCTCTTCTTCCAATCATAGCGGATGAACTGAGCATGCTCTTATACAAGGCCAGCCCTCCAGGAGAAACTAGACTCCATTTCTTGTTTACTCAAGAATGTAGTTCCAGGAGTTCCCACTGTGGCTCAGTGACAATGAAGCTGACTAGTATCCATGAGGACACGGGTTCGATCCCTGTCCTTGCTCAGTGGGTTAAGCATCCAGTGCTGCTGTGAGCTGTGGTGTAGGTTGCAGACGCGGTTTGGATCTGGCGTTGCTGTGGCTGTGGTGTAGGCCGGTGGCTACAAGATCTGATTCAGCCCCAGGCCTGGGAACTTCTCTATGCCACAGGTACAGCCCTGAAAAGATTTAGAAAAAAAAAAAAAGAAGAAGAATGTGGTTCCAACAATTCTGTCCTGTCTCTCACATAACAATTTCTCCTCTCACTGGACCTTTATCAATAGCAAATAACATGCTGTTATTTCTCATCTTAAAATCTCTTGATTCCGCTTCCCATTCCAGCTACCCATCCCATTTTCCTGCTCTCCTTTACAGTAAAACTCAAAAACATTATCTATAATGTGTTTTGACTCCCTCTTCTTCCATCCTTTCTTAAACTTACTCCGGTTGGGCTTTTTTTTTTCCCCAGCATGCCACAGAAATTGGTCTTGTCAAGGTACTTGTTAACTTCAGCAGTTTCAATAGTAACTTTACTTGGTGGATCAGTATCTTTTGCTGCAGGGGAACTTCCCTCCTGGAAACATGTTCTTCCCTTGGTTTCCCACTCTGTGATCTCCTGATTTTCCGCTCATCTCACTAGTTACTTTCTAACAGCCTTTATTGTTTTTTCCTAAACACTCAGCCTTTTTTTTTTTTTTTTTGTCTTTTTGTCTTTTTAGGGCCGCACCTGCGGCATATGGAGGTTTCCAGGCAAGAGATCTAATCATAGCTGTAGCTGCCAGCCACAGCCACAGCCACAGCAATGCCAGAGCCGACCCGCATCTGCAACCTATACCACAGCTCATGGCAATGCCGGATCCTTAACCCACTGAGCAAGGCCAGGGATCGAACCCGCAACATCATGGTTCCTAGTCAGATTCGTTTCCATTGTGCCATGACAGGAACTCCCACACTCAACTTCTTGAGAGCACTCAAAGTGCAATCCTGCAGCTCTTTGTTTTCTTGGCTGTACAGTTGACCCTTGTAGTCAATTCACTGATATGTGAATTTTTTTCAAAAATATACTGGAAAAATTTTTGAAGATTTGTGACAATTTGGAAAAAATCACAGATAAACCACTAGCCTAGAAATATTCAAAATATTAAGAAAAAATAGGCATGTCATGAATGTATAAAATATATGTAAATATTAGTCTATCCTTACCTAGACATGAATATTTAATATAAAATTAATAGTGTGTGAGTTTTCTTACACTTTTATAACTTTGCTTTCAAAGAGTTATATTACTATACAGTATGCCTCTCTTTCTCTCTCATAATTGGAGAAACTGTGTATCAGCCTATAATCACAATCACAGGTAAGTTTTGTTTTTGTTTTTGTTTTTTTTTTTGTCTTTTTGCTATTTCTTGGGCCGCTCCCGTGGCACATGGAGGTTCCCAGGCTAGGGGTTGAATCGGAGCTGCAGCCACCGGCCTACGCCAGAGCCACAGCAACGCGGGATCCGAGCTGCGTCTGCAACCCACACCACAGCTCACAGCAACGCCGGATCGTTAACCCACTGAGCAAGGGCAGGGACCGAACCCGCAACCTCATGGTTCCTAGTCGGATTCGTTAACCACTGCGCCACGATGGGAACTCCCACAGGTAAGTTTTTTTTAAGTAAGAATGTTTCATATATATATGGGCCTCACCTGTGGCATATGGAGGTTCCCAGGCTAGAGGTCAAATCTGAGCTATAGCCGCTGGCCCACACCACAGCCACAGCAATGCCAGATCCAAGCCACGTCTGCGACCTACACCTCAGCTCACAGCAACACCGATCCTTAACTCACTGAGCGAGGCCAGGAATTGAACCTGTGTCCTCGTGGATACTAGTCAGATTCATTTGCACTGAACCATGACGGGAACTCCCAAGAATGTTTCCAATATTGTGTTATGAATATGACTGTAATACTGCATGCCATGAAAACGTTATAACAAGTCATTTTTAGTGTATAGACCAGGCTACTATAAAGCAAATGTATCAAAAACATTAACCATGCCATAAAGCAATCATATTGCTGCTTCGTTATCAATTTATTAATTGTTTTACCTGGAAATAGAAATGAGGTGTTTTTTTTTTTATCTTTTCGGTTTTGAGATCTAGTGCGGGTAATACACATAACATCTACAGTGGTTTGTAGCATATAAGGCAATCTCCATGTAGATACTAACAGATGATTCATCTCGTAAACAGATGATGTGAAATTATGGTATCACACACACTACTGTAAATGTATTATCTTTCCCACATGATTTTCTCCATATTTTCTTTTCTCTAGCTTACTTTATTGTAAGAATACAGTATGTTATACAGATAACATGTACATTAATCGACTGTTCCTGTAAGGCTTCCAGGCAACAGTGGGCTATGACTAGTTAAATTGCGGGGGAGTCAAAAGTGACTTTTTTTGACTTCCCAGGGGTCCAGCATCCCTAACACCTGTGTTGTTCAAGGGTCAACTGTACCTGCTCCCTTGCTGATCTCATCCACTCGTGGCTTTAGACATACTCCATATGCTGACAGATCCCACATGTCTATCTCCAGCCCTAGCTTTCTCCTGAACGCCACACTGGTACATGCAACCATCTATTTAATATTCCTACTCACAACCATCTCAAATTGCACGTGTCCAAGACTGAACTTCTATTTCCCGAACAATCTGTACCACTGCTCCTCTTCCCCATCTGCGAATACCTCACATTTTTCCTATTGTTGAATTCGAATAGCTTGCCCCTCTCTTGGACGCCCCATCTCACCCATCAGGAAGTCTCGTCCAAGTGTATCCAGAGCCTGATGCCCCCTTGTCTGAACCACATCAGCTCTCACCTGCTTATCGCCATAGCCTCCTAACAGGTCTTCCTGTTTATGTCTGCCTTGCTCTTGAAAGTCATTTGTCAAGAGAGCAACCAGGGTAATCCCGTTACAACAGAAGCTGGAGTTTCTCTCCCCTCTGCTTACAACCCTCTACTGGCTTCCCACTCTCTCGGAGTTAAAGCTCAAGTCCTTCTGATGACCTTCAAGGCCCCGTGTGATCCACCGTTCCCTGCTAACTGTCGCACCTTTGGTGCCACTCGCTCTCTCACTGACTTCTGTTTCAGCACACCGGCCTCCTCCTGCTCCCCAGACCTGCCTCCTGGGCCCGCTCCCGCCTCAAGCCTTTTGCGCCAGCTTTTCTGGCTCAAGTGCTCTTCCCCCGGATACATTCATAGCTCATTCTCTCTCCCCCTTCAAATCTTCGCTCAGCTGTCATATTTCCAGGAAAGCCTGACCACTCTGACTTCCCGAGTTAAAACTGGAATCGCTCCTGATCGCTCTTAGCCTGCTCTATGTTTTTCTCATAGCATTTGTCACCTGTGTTTTTTTTTCGGGGCGGGGGTTGTTCTTTTGTTTGTTTGTTTTTTGATTTCTAGGGCCATACCTGTGGCATATGGAAGTTCCCAGGCTAGGGGTCAAATTGGAGTTACCGCTGCCGGCCTACGCCAGAGCCACAACCCGAGCCATGTCTAATAGCTCACGGCAATGCCAGATCCTTAATCCACTGTGCAAGGCCAGGGCTGGAACCTGTGTCCTCATGGATACTAGTCAGTTTCATTACCGCTGGGCTACGACGGGAAGTCCGAATTTGTCACCTTCTAACATACTAAATAATGTATGTACTTATTTTGTTTATTGCTTACAGCTTTCCTCCACTCGCTAGGATGTGAACTCCACAAGAGCAGGAACTTTTGTCTTTTTTGTTTGCTGATAAATCTCTTTCACCTAGAACACTGTCGGGTATCTATTAAGCACATATAGAACAATACTGAAGTATCATTCACTCTGACATACAAAGCCCCTTCGGGCTTGTGTCTCAATGATAACATATCAGACTTCATTGAATATTAGTAGCCGTCAGATGAAGAGCACAAGTGGAAGCCTCTATTTTTATTAAAATTCTTACTTACTCTTATTCTTTTTAGGCTTGAACTAATTTATTTCCAGCTTTGATCTTCTGGGTTAGGGCTAACTAACTTGTCCAAGAGACATTTGCGAGAAATAAATGTTTAACAGTTAACCCTGCTAACGGGTTTTTAATTAGGAGGCTTATGTATTACCACGATTCATTCATTACCAGAACGAATAAAGCTGTTTAAGCTGTGCTTTTAAAGGTGTCTGCATGATTCAGGCCCAAATATATTGAAATGAAATACACAAATATTTGGCAACTCTATAGCAGCCCAGCTCCCCGATTCACTTCTCCGTAGAAAGCCTGCATAGAAATATGTTCAATTTACATTCCTGCTTAGTGTCAGAACATTCCTAATTCAGCAGCTGTGAGAGAGTTATAATGAAAAATTAATTCCATAAATTATTGATTCTTGGATTGAAAATGTGAAATTCAACTTAAAAGCGTAGAATCAATAAGAAATATATATTTCATAAACCTTGTGATGCCATATTTCCACATGAGTTGAGAATGACAACCTGTTACGAGACTATAAAAATAGCTTTTTTTTTTTTTTTTTTTTTTGCGAGATGCCTGTTTCAGAAGCAGCAACAAACCCTCAAAGCTACTTAGCGGCTTGAATGCTTTGATAGATCTATGATAACGAATGTCCTTGTGTTACGGTCCCCTTTTACTCAATTACAAACATTGAAGAGTCGTTTTCATTTGAGGCTCCACTGCATATTCTTTATGTTATCTTGCTTCATTCCTGACGTTCTGACCTTGATGTTGTCCGTCAAAAGGAAATACACACCCTCCCCCCACACAAAGGGAAGTGTAAAGGAAGCTGGATGCAAGCAAAGTGGCTGTTCTCTAGTAGCCTTTCACCAGTTTTCTTTGATGCGAAAAACTGGCACAGTACTATGTTCTCAGACCCTGACCAGGTATAAAGTCTTACTTTTAAATACCTGGATTTAAACAGTTTATTGTTTTGAAAACAACAGGCTCAACTTAAACCATGAGAGGTTTTATCTTTTTTTTTTAATTTTTTTTTTTTTTTTTTTTGGTCTTTTTGTCTTTGTTGTTGTTGTTGCTATCTCTTGGGCCGCTCCCGCGGCATATGGAGGTTCCCAGGCTAGGGGTTGAATCGGAGCTGTAGCCACCGGCCGACGCCAGAGCCACAGCAACGAGGGATCCGAGCCGCGTCTGCAGCCTACACCACAGCTCACGGCAACGCCGGATCATTAACCCACTGAGCAAGGGCAGGGACCGAACCCGCAACCTCATGGTTCCTAGTCGGATTCGTTAACCACTGCGCCACAACAGGAACTCCCGAGAGGTTTTAAATATAACTGGATGTTTGGAGTTTTCTCGTGGCTCAGTGGGTTAAGGATCGGCAGTGTCACTGCAGGAGCTCAGGTCGCTGCTGTGGCTTGGTTGGATCCTTGGTCTAGGAACTTCCGAAAGCCCCGAGTTCGGCCAAAACAGAGACAAAAACCTTCCAAAGCTTTTGTTTCCAAATAGGCTTGAGTCTGAACGTATGAAACTTCGATGATCAGAGGGAAACATTCAGATCTCTACTCATGCACTAGGAAAACATTTTTGCACTCTCCCTGCAACTGGTGCTATTCCTTGGCTTAACATCTCTCCTGGTTCCCAGCTGTCTCTCAGGGTAACCCCTTGTGCTGTAGCTATTGTTGGTTTAATGCGATCATTGAACACAGCTGTAATTCAGTGGCGATGTCCTCAAAGTTTAGATATTTTGACAGATGCTTATTTTTCGCCTTCAGTCCTCAGTCATAATGTAAAAACCATTAAGATGAAAGCTCCGTGCAGCAGCCAACAGTAAGCCTGACATAAAAACTCCTAAATGTAAGGCATACTGAGCTACATAAACCAATTCCTACCAAGACTTCCCTTCAGAGCCTAGCCAAGTTTTATCAAATGAGTCAGACACTGTGAAAAAGGATCAAAGATACAGAATCTCTCTTCGCACTCTGTCTCAGATCAAGGGTCTGTACCAACTAGACATTCTGTGGCTATCCTTTTACCTGGTAGGCATCACTTTTTGAGGCCACGAGAATGGTATCCATCCCCTCTCCCTCCCTTTCTCCCTCTGCCCCCCTCAGCTTTTCCTGTTGTTCCAGAGAGAGAAGAGCGCCAAGAAAACAGCCTGGCAGGAAGGAGGGAGCCGGCTGAGTGTTGAGAAATGCAGAGTCCTACCAAAGAGCCTTGCAGGTAGGGCAGAGAGAGGGTGAACCTAAGAGCAGTGCCCACTGAGAATGTTGTAGTTTTTCATGTGCTCCATCATTTCAGAAGAACAGATGCTCAAACAGTGGGGTAGGAAGCAGCGGTGGAGCGAAACAGCAGGAGACAATGGCTAATAGACGTGGAAATGGAGACAAGAACTGGCATGTATACAAGTGGGTAGGGAATACGACCAAGAGAAATATACACATTCTGTCTGCTGGCAAACACTAATTCTAAGGACTCTTACTGAAAAGTGAGTTGAGAGAAAAGTCAACATGGAGCCTAGGACAAAATGCTTCATAAGAAGGAAGAGAAACTGGCATGTAGAGACTCAAAAAGAAGCAGGATCCAAAAGAAAACTTCAAGAGGCTGTTTACATCCTTAATAGACTATATAAAAAGCCATGCATGTTCTATAAATATTCAGCCAAAGTGTGAGAAGAAAGATTTAGGACGATAGGCTGAAATGGCAACTCAATAGAATGTTACGAATGAAATAAAGGACTGGAATGATAGAAAAATTATGCAACCATAGAATTAAAAATCCACATTGGCAATAAAGAAAGACTTGATTCTGGAGGAATATTGAATAAATGATGAGATTACTTGAGACACTCCTGGATGCAGAGAGAAGGGTCGGAAGGAGGTCGTATGGATAAAGGTAAGAGAAAAGATAATTGGTGTGCATAGAGACGAGACCAAAACAAATGGAGGAGAGTCATGTTGGATGGGAAGAATGCTTTCCTGATGAGAAAAAAGCCCACAGATGCAGACAGAAAGGAATAACCTTGGTTTTGGCAAGAGTAGATGGCAAAGACCTCCATCCAGACACGGCCTGACAGTGTTTTTAAATTGCAAGGCTATACAAGAAGTAGCCCAAACAACCAAGAAGGAAATAAAAGATGTCACTTGGAACCAAAAAATCATGTTAGCCTAGCCTTCCCTACGGCCACACCAAATCACGGGAGATAATTGCTGCAAACTCTTTTTCTGCGGGGGATAAGGAGGACTGGCCATGAGCATTAACGCAAGGGAAATGGAGCTAAAATCTAAGGAATTACAATATGGCCACAAAAGGTAAACTCGGTGGGAGGCACTCGTTTAGGCACCTCTTCAGATCCCTTTGATTTCTGCTTCCCCAGGGCTCGGCATTTGCTCAGGCTCCCCAGCCGGAGCAACCCTGTTAAAAGTTCTTGCCATTCCTTCGGTAACAGTCCTGATTCCTCTAACTGCATTTTGTCTCCTGCCACCACCAGCTGGCTCAGCTTCCCAGGCAGGTGTTCAAGCCAGCTTCGGCGTGAGCTCTGGCACACACGCTACAGTGGGCGCTGCACGGGCTCCATGGGATCCACGTAGGCTCTGGATTCTCTCGAAGCTGCCAGCAGGGGCTGGGGTCACAACCTGGACCTGCGGAGCATCTTTGGAGCGATAGGAGAAGGCAGGTGGACATGGGCCCTTCGGTTGTTCACTCTTCTTCCCCCGATGGAGCCAAGACGCGGAACTGCCCTCGGCCTCTCCAAAGACGCCCCAGCCGTTGCCCATGACGTTGAACGTGCCACCCCCTAACTGCCTCTTCCTTTCCCTCCCTGTTTTACTTTTCCCCTCGCTGTTGCTTCCCCGGGATTGAACCCTCCCATGAAGCATTAGTTCACAAGCTTTGCCTTGGGCTCTGTTTTCTAGGGAGCCAGGTTAAAACAAGTCATAATTACTCTTAAAAGAGAAGATACCTAGGAGTTCCCGTCCTGGCGCAGTGGTTAACGAATCTGACGAGGAACCATGAGGTTGCAGGTTTGATCCCTGGCCTCACTCCGTGGGTTAAGGATCTGGCGTTGCCGTGAGCTGCGGTGTAGGTTGCAGACACGGCTCAGATCCCGTGTGGCTGTGGCTGTGGTGTAGGCCGGCAGCTGCAGCTCCGATTAGACCCCTAGCCTGGGAACCTTCATAGGCCGCCTCAGGAGTGGCCCTAGAAAAGGCAAAAAGACAAACAAACAAACAAAAACAAAACACCAAAAGAGAAGACACCTAAAACTTCTGAGTGACAATCTAGATCCAGACATTCAAAATATCTCAATATTAGAGAAAGGAGCAAGAAAAAGATATAAGGCCAGAGAGAAAGTTATGCTAATTCCTTATATTAAATAGGGGGAGGAGTTCCCGTCGTGGCACAGTGGTTAACGAATCTGACTAGGAACCATGAGGTTGCAGGTTCGGTCCCTGCCCTTGCTCAGTGGGTTAAAGATCCGGCGTTGCCGTGAGCTGTGGTGTAGTTTGCAGACGCGGCTCGGATCCTGCGTTGCTGTGGCTCTGGTGTAGGCCGGTGGCTACAGCTCCGATTGGACCCCTAGACTGGGAACCTCCATATGCCGTGGGAGTGGCCCAAGAAATGGCAAAAAAAGACAAAAAAAAAAGGCGGAGGGGGACTCAAAAGGTGAAATTACACATTTGATTCTTGTGAATTGGAGAAATATTAGTTAAAGAATGTTTTAGGGAAAATAGGGTTAATTGGAGAATTTAAAATAGATTATTGGGGAGTTCCTGTTGTGGCTCAGGGGGTTAAGAACCTGATATAGTGTCCATGAGGATGCAGATCTGATCCCTGGCCTTGCTCAGTGGATTAAGGATCTGGCGTTGCCAAAACTGCAGTGTAGGTCACAATGAAGCTTGGATCCCACATTGCTGTGGCTTTGGTGCAGGCCGGCAGCTGCAGCTCTGATTAGACCCCCTAGCCTGGGAACTTCCATATGTTGCCGGTGCAGCCCTAAAAAGAAAAAAAAAAAATAGATTATTGACTTTTCAAAACAGTAGAGAAGAGCAAATACAACCTGATTTATAGAGAAAAAGACCAAAAACAAGAAGGAAGCATAAACCATAAACATCTAAAACAAAACGACAAAATTAATTTAAATCGTATAAGTGACGTTGAAAATATTGAAATAAAAATATACACTAAAAGACAAAAGAGACAGGAGACAGAAAGACAAAGAGAAAGGTAGAGGAGATAATAAGCACATTTGGGAAGCTGAACGCAAGAGGAGTGATACCTCACTGAATAAATGCAAGAAAGCAAAAGCATGAGCCAGCAATGGGGAAAGTCACGAAGCAACTCAGAACCCCCAGAGGATTTGCTGTCGAGGCTCTGGTGTACCAGCCGTGTGACTAAAACCCAGAAGAATTGTAGAAGGTGTATTTAAGAAGCACTCAGAACCCAAGATGCCACAGCCAGGTGACGCCGTGGAGGTTCTTTCCCCAGAAAGGGCAGCACAAGGGTCTCTGACTGGGGGACCGCGAGTGCAGCTGAAAGTGGACTTTGCTGAAAACAGGAGAATAAGAGAACATTTACACATGGCAAGTGAGGCGGTCAGTCTGCTCCCCACAACCGCTTCCTAGGATATCAAGGTCATGTCCTCCAGGCAGGAGATGGGACGACTACTCCATGCAGGACTGAATCAGGTCAGGTGAAGACCACCCGATGCTGACACTGGTGGTTCCGCATCAGAGGAACCGCATCAGAGGATGCTGCAGAGAAGCCCACTGTCCACAGCAAGCCCCACTCACTCCCACACAGTTTTCAGAAACACTTCTGAGTCCCTAAAGTATGAGCAAACAGCGCAGGAGTTCCTCTAACATAAGACATAGAGATTGAAAAACAAACAGAAAAAAGGGGGAAACTCACTGCACAGAGAGGAAGACTTAAAAAAAAATAATTTGTATCCTCAGGGAAAACACAGCATCCAAGCAACAGGAACAAAATACTATTAAGGGAAATTTCAAAGAACAAAGTAAAAATATAATAGGGATAAAAAATAAAAAGCTGAATGGAAGGGCTGGGAGATAAAGTTGAGGAAATACCCTAGGTACTAAAGCACAAAGACAGAGGAATTCGTATGAAAGAGAAGGTATTAGTGCTCATATATCTGTATGTAGGTATTCCAAAAATATGGAACAGAAAGAATCGAGGAGGGAGAAACTGTTAAATAATTTAAGAAAAATTTCAGTAACTGGAGGATCTGAGTTTCCAAACTGAAAGGGCCCGCCCGCCGCATGCTTAGGACAATAGATGAAAATGTACCCACATAGAGCTCGTGATCCTACTACTTTCCGACAGTGGGGACAAGGAGAAATCCTAACATTCTCCAGACTACTTCCCATGCATCAGGAACCAGAATAGCAGCAGACTTCTCAACAACACTGGAAACAACACACTCACAATTTGGAAGTAAAATTACGGGCAGAGGATCTGCATAAACATTTTCCCAAAGAAGACATCCAGGCAAATGAAAAGACTCAACATCACTTATGGTCAGAGAAATGAAAATCCCAACGGCAGCGATACCATCTCACACCTGCCAGAAGGACTGTTACCAAAGAGACGGCGGGTAACAAGTGCTGGCGAGGATGGAGAAAAGGGGGACCCTGGGGCACGGTTAGTGGGAGTGTAAATTGGTGCAGCCTCTACGGAGAACATGTGAAAGTTCCCCGCAACGTTAAAAACAGAACCACCAAAGAATACAACAATTCTACTCCTGGGTGTTTCTCTAAAGAAAATGAAAACACTAATGCAAAAAGATCCAGTGGTTTCATGAAGTATGGAGGTGCCCATGTTTCTGCTTTGCCATCTCTAGGGTGTGGCCCTCACGGTCTTGGTGCTGATGGGCTGATAAAGGCACGTCTGTGCTCCGGGCAGCTTGACAGAGGGAGGAAGAGAAGGAAGGCCCATCCCCTTTAGAGAAACTTGTAGGAGTTACCACTCAACACTTTTATTTATACCTCATTGGTCAGCACCTAGTCACGTGTTTATAACTAACTCCAAGAAAGCCAGGGAAATGAAGTCTTCATTCTGCATAGCCCGGTGTCCAGCTATAAAATTCAGGGTTCAATTGGGAAGGAAAAGGAGAAGAATAGATATTCGTGTAGGATATTCGTAGTTGTACCAGTCACGGTTGTGCAGAGAAACAGAACCAATAGGATATCTCTGGGAAGAAGTATTTAAGGAACTGGCCCACAGGATTATGGGGGCTGGCAAATCTGATATTTGTGGGATGGGCTGGAAATTCAGGCAGGAGTTGATGTTTCAAACTGGAGGCAGAATTTCTTCTTCAGGAGACCTCAGTTGGTGCTCAAGGCCTGAAGTTGATTGGATGAGGCCCAAATTATTAAGTATGACCTCTACTTAATGTCACCTAGATCAGCATTTGGTTAGATAACTAGGTACCACAGTCCACCCAGGTTGATCCATCACACTACCACAGCACTCTTTGTCCTGGATTATACTACACACACGTATCTATGAGTTCCTAATTTTATTGTGAGCGTTCCCCAAATCATGGAATGTTCTTATCAAATATGATATTTTTAGAGAAGTGGCTTAATATCCCAACACATCAAAATACCTTATTTGCCCATTCCTATGTCTCAGGACAATCAGATACCTATACATGTGTGTGCCTCTTTTAAACCATTTTTGATTACCCATGACGTTGACATTTCTAAAACTGAGAT
Organism: Sus scrofa; assembly: GCF_054392235.1. NCBI lineage: Eukaryota > Metazoa > Chordata > Mammalia > Artiodactyla > Suidae > Sus > Sus scrofa. The sequence continues at coordinate 130,177,064 of NC_139386.1, forward strand.
TACTGGAGTTCCCGTCGTGGCGCAGTGGTTAACGAATCCGACTAGGAACCATGAGGTTGCGGGTTCGGTCCCTGCCCTTGCTCAGTGGGTTAACGATCCGGCGTTGCCGTGAGCTGTGGTGTAGGTTGCAGACGCGGCTCGGATCCAGCGTTGCTGTGGCTCTGGCGTAGGCTGGTGGCTACAGCTCCGATTCAACCCCTAGCCTGGGAACCTCCATATGCCGCAGGAGCGGCCCAAGAAATAGCAACAACAAAAAAAAAGACAAAAGATAAAACTGAGATTACTGATTCAACAATGATGAAAAATTTGAGCCTTAGTCTTATTGCCAAAGTGCCTTCTGGAAATTTTGCACCAATTTACACGTATACCAACATGTAGGAATGCAGTGCCAGCCTCACTGTACTCTAGACAACATTAATTTCATAATTTTGCTTATCCTTACAATTAAATAGATGAACACATTTTGTTGTGTACCCTCTTTACTAACTGGTATGTAAAACACATTCGCTGTGTTTTTATTAACCATTTCAATTTCTTCTTTTGTTAATTTTGTGTTTTACTTTTTGCCTAGATTTCTACTGGGCTGCTAGCATTCTTCTGATTGATACATGAGGCATTTATATATTAAGAATATAAATCTTTGTCATATCTCTTGTAAATGATTCCTAATTTGCTTTCCCGCTTTTTTGCTTATTATAGAGTTTTTAGGATATAAGTTGCTTAAAGAAATAAACTATATATACTTCAACTGTTCACTTAGGGTAAACAGTCAATCAAAATTAATAAAGATATCATATTATTGGTGACTAAAATAAAGGGAACTGAAACATGAAAAAGATTATTTTCATACACAAATGAAACATCACTCCCACGGATGAGTCAGGTAACCAGTCACAGATTTCCAAAAAAAGCACCTTTTGGGAAAACTCAGTTTTGTTTCCCTAATAATTCTTACCCATGGAATATTTTTCTTCATTTAATCGTGGCATTACTAACTTTAGAACCTCCTGACTAAATTGTTGTTCCTAAGATGTCAAGGCAACATTCTGTTCAAATAAGTTTTAAGATGATCAGTAATTTTTAAGAAAAAATTTATGGGAGAATGAATTAAACAATCATCTTATGATTTATTTCTCGCTTCTAAAGAAATTCAAAAATTGAAAAGCAGCAAATAAGGGTGTTAAGTCTGTGATGGCAGTAATAGCTGCCTGACACTGACACGCTCTAAATAAATCTGGTAATTTAAACGAAGGCATTTGTGCCACACATCACAGCCCCAAATGCCTTCAATTTCTGCTTAGTTTTTAGATTTTATCTCACTGACTATGAAAAGTGAAATAATCCCACACACTATTCTTAGATTGATTTTAAAGTAATCTGCCCAGAATTTTAGCCTGATTTTCAAAATTAGAAGTGAAATTGAATTCCAAACAAGGTACCTGATTTGATTAACAATTTAGCTTGTACAGTATAACAATACTTAGAACTGTTTTTCTACTTCAGAATATTTCAATTGGTTACTTGAGTCTAACTCCAATAATTAAAATATGTTGGCAAAGCATCTAATTCGTTTTCATTCATTATTCCCAAGTAGTTAAAATGTATAGTGGATATTCACTTTCTTATAATAGTCTCATTATTTATTATTACTTATTAAATCTATTCATATTTTCAAAAATTTTTATGGTTCTTTTTCTAAAGCTTCTTGAACTGTGGTTAAACATTTTTTTTTTTCTTTTTGTCTTTTCAGGGCCACACCCATGGCATATGGAAGTTCCCTTGCTAGGGGTCAAAGCAGACCTGCAGCTGCTGGCCTACACCACAGCCACAGCAAGGCCATATCCAAGCCACATCTGTGACCTACACCACAGTGCACAGCAACGCCAGATCCTTAACCCACTGAGCGAGGCCAGGGATCAAACCCACATCATCATGGATACTAGTCAGGTTGGTGACCACAGAGTCACAATAGGAACTCCCCAAACATATTTTTCTTGTTTACCAGTAATTTGCATTTTTTTTTTTTTTTGGTCTTTTTGCCACTTCTTGGGCCGCTCCCACGGCATATGGAGGTTCCCAGGGTAGGGGTCAAATCAGAGCTGCAGCTGCCGGCCTACACCAGAGCCACAGCAACATGGGATTCCGAGCCACGTCTGCAACCTACACCACAGCTCACGGCAACGCTGGATCCTTAACCCGCTGAGCAAGGCCGGGGATCGAACCCACAACCTCATGGTTCCTAGTCAGATTCGTCAACCACTGAGCCATGACGGGAATGCCTGCATTTTTTGTTAAAAAAAAAAAATCTCCCCAGTTTATGTTTTGCTTTTCATCCTGTTTATGCTATTTGGGGCATATGTTAGTTCTAAATTTTTTTAGGACTATTTTATTTTTGTAATGAATTTTATTACATTTATAGTAGTACAAAGATCGTCACCACCCAATTTTATAGCATTTCTATCCCAGACCCCCCACCCATCCCCTCTCCCCCCAAACTGTCTCATTTGGAAACCATAAGTTTTTCAAAGTCTGTGAGTCAGTATCTGTTCTGCAAAGAAGTTCACTCTGTCCTTTTTTAGATCCACATGTAAGTGATAGGATTTGATGTTGGTGTCTCACTGTCTGACTTCACTTAGCATGATAATTTCTAGGTCCATCCATGTTGCTGCAAATGCTGTTATTCATTTCCTTTTAATGGCTGAGTAATATTCCATTGTGTATATGTACCACCTCTTCTTGATCCACTCCTCTGTCAATGGACATTTAGGTTGTTTCCATGTCTTGGCTATTGCAAATAGTGCTGCAGTGAACTTTGGAGTGCATGTGTCTTTTCAAGTCATGGTTTTCTCTGGATGGATGCCCAGGAGTGGGGTTACTGGATCAAATGGTAGTTCTATTTTTAGTTTTCTGAGGCATCTCCATACTCTTTTCCACAGTGGTTGCACCAATTTACAATCCCACTGACAGTGTAATAGGGTTCCCTATTTTCCACATCCTCTCCAGCACTTATTGTTTGTAGACTTTTGGATGATGGCCATTCTGGCTGGTGTAAGGTGGTACCTCTTCGTGGTTTTGATTTGCATCTCTCTAATGAGTGATGTTGAACATCTTTTCATGTGTTTTTTTGGCCATCCATATGTCTTTTTTGGAGAACTGTCTGTTTAGATCTGTTCTAAATTTTAAATAATCAAATTAACTATTTTATAGTTTATGTTTTGGAGTTCCATGTGCTTTTTTCTAGGTTTCATGTGCTTTATTACTGCAGGATTATATGCATACTTTCTTCATTTTTATCAAAGTATAATTGATGTACAATATGATGTTACAGGTGTACAATATAGTGATTCACATCTAAAGGTTATACTCCATTTATAGTTACTATAAAATATTGGCTAAGTTCCCTGTGTTGAACAATATGTCCTTGTAGCTTACTTTATACATAAGAATTTATACCTCTTAATCCCCAATTTCTGCCTTCCCCTCCTGCTTTCCTTCTCCCCACTGGTAACCATTACTTGGTTCTCTATATTTGTGAGTCTGCTTTTTTGTTATATTCGCTAGTTTGTTGTATTTTTTAGATTCCACATATAGGTGATGTCATACAATATGTGTCTTTCTCTGCCTGACTCATTTCACTTAGCGTTATACCCTCCCAGTCCATCTATGTTGTTGCAAATGGCAAAATTACATTCTTTTTTTTTTATGACTCAGATACGCATCTTCACTATCCATTCATCTGTTGATGGACAATTAGGTTGCTTCCATATCTTGGCGATTGCAACAATCACGTGTTTTCTTATAGTATTCTTTGGAATCATCATTTCAAATTAAATTTGGGGGTCTACGGAGATGATACTATTTTTCTATATTTGACCTATTAATATGGATGCACTATATGAATAGGTTTCCCAACCTTAAATTGTCTTGCATTCCTTAAATAAATTGTTATATACATTATTATTTTAATGTATTTCTGGATCTTTCAGGAATTTTGTATTGATTGGTATATATGATATTATTCTATAATTTTGTCTCTTATACTCCTTAGGTTTTGGTGATCACATTACGATGACTTCTTAAATTGCATCTGGAAGCCTTTTCTTCTTTCTCCAGCACTCCAAAATAGTAGATTTTGAATGCTTTTCTCAGTTTCTACCAAGGTTAATGATCTGTGTAGATTTTTTTTTTTTTTCTTTTTATGGCCGCGCCTGTGGCATATGGACGTTCCCAGGGTAGGGGTCAAATCAGAGCTGCAGCTGCCCGCCTTATGCCACAGCCACAGCCACACCAGATCCAAGTCACATCTGCAACCTACACCACAGCTTACAGCAACAACAGATCCTTAATCCCCTGAGCAGGGCATGGATGAAACCCGCATCCTCATGGATACTAGTCGGATTCTTAACCTGCTGAGCCACAACAGGAACTCCATTTTGATTTTTTTTTTATCACTCTTTTTAAAAAAGTTTTTCTATAGCCAAATCTGCAGCATATGGAAGTTCCCAGAGCCACAGCTGAGGTCTATACCACAGCCACGGCAATGCCAGATTCTTAACCCACTGAGCAAGGCCAAGGATGGAATAGGCATACTCAAAGAGACAACATCACATCCTTAGCTGCATGTTGAGCCACATTGGGAACTCTGATTTTTTTATGTTTTTGAGCCTGTTTTGATAATTTATATTTCTCTAGACGTTATTCATTTCATCCAGGTTTTCTACTATATTTGTGTGAGTTGCTCAATATACTATCTTATTAATTTCTGGGGTTTTTCTTCCTACCTGATATTGTATATTTATGCTTTTCTATCCATTAAGCTAGTGTATGGGTTGTTTTGAGTATCAGCCCTTAAATTTATCAGTTTCACTCTTCTGATTTCTTCTGCCCCCCCCCCCCCTTTTGGCTGCTCCTGTAGCATGCAAAAGCTCTCAGGTCAGGTCAGTGAAGGAACCCACGCCACAGCAGCCACCTGAGCTGATGCAGTGACACCAGATCCTTAACCGGCTGAGCCACACAGGAACTTCCTCCCTCTTCTAATTAAGTTCCACTATTGCCTCTATTAATTTCTTTCTTTTACTTTTTTTGATTCAATTGAATGTTACTTTCTAATTTCTTGAATTTAAATATTCTCTATAATTTCTGCAGATCCAAAAACTGTAGAAAAGTGTTCTGTTTACTTTCTTAGCTTTAAAAGTAGATTATGCATGTTTGAGAGCTGCAGAGATCTAAGTAAAAGGACAGTTTTGTAAAGTGTTAGACATCTTCTTCCCTAAACCTGTAATTTTTTAAATGCAAGTGCATTTCTTTTTAATTTTTTTCCAGCTTTCTTGCCAGACTAAAATTGAGCATAAATTGAATGAAAAGAGGTAAACCTCACAACATTTTTATGAAACCTTTTAGGGGAAAATACTGTCTTTTTTGGTGTGAAAATACTTTTTCCTGCCTTCTTGATTTGGAAATTCATTAATTAATTGGGTAATGTTTTTTTGGGTTTTTTTTGTTTTTGTTTTTTTTTTGTCTTTTTGCTATTTCTTTTGGGCTTCCGCGGCATATGGAGGTTCCCAGGCTAGGGGTCCAATCGGAGCTGTATCCACCGGCCTACGCCAGAGCCACAGCAGCGCGGGATCCGAGCCACGTCTGCAACCTACACCACAGCTCACGGCAACGCCGGATCGTTAACCCACTGAGCAAGGGCAGGGATCGAACCCGCAACCTCATGGTTCCTAGTCGGATTCGTTAACCACTGCGCCACGACGGGAACTCCTAATTGGGTAATGTTATTATAAAATATAGAATCAGAATAGAATTGAAATTCTCAGATTAGAATTAACATTCTTGTGTTAATATCGGCTAAATTTGGAATTAAGAAACCACTGTGTGAAAGATGAATCCCAAACACTCCAAGTAGCTTGTGTCATATTAACTTGTATACATCTCCTATCTAACGAATCTGGATTCAAAATAGTCTTGGTATAAGAATTTACAGTATAAATAATATAAATATCACTGGAAAAGAGTATGTAGATAATTCCAACACCAAAATAACTCCTGCGCCAAACCAAGTTCCCTCCTCCTTCCCCCAAAAAATTAGTAGGAAATGGAGTAGGGCTTGGAAAGATTGTAGTTCGTTGGGATTCTGAATCTTGAAAGACACATTGTATACCTTCGTTGTCTCAATCGCCTCTCAAATGTGACGTCTAAACTGAAAATTCTTTCTCCCAACCCCAAACCATCAGCCTTCCGTTTTTCACCTCCTGGAATTCTGAGATATGAAGAGGGATCCCCTCTATCCCTTCTTCCAAGTCTTCACACTCAGTGGGTAACCAGGTCTGGTTCATTCTGCCTCCTAATTCGTCTCAAGCCCATGCTCTGACGTCCGTCTTCGCCATGATTCCCTTAGTTTGGGCTTCCTTGTTTCCTTAATTATCCCAAAGACCCCCTTAGGTCTTCCTTACTCCAGATGCTACGGTATTCTCCCACACTCTGCAGCTAGAGTAATCACAATAAAACAGTCCTATCATGTGTTTGCCTCCAATGTAGTCTATGTAAATGGGTGCCTAAGAGGCTCTCTCATAGTCCTTGGCATGGCTACGGGTTCTTCACGTCTTAGCCTGACTGTACTTTTCCAGCTCTATCTTCCGCTGCTGTCCCGCGTGCATGCGCTGCTTTATTTATGTTAAACACCACAAGTTCCTTGAAGTGCCCTGTATCAGTTAGTATTCTCTGTGCTTCATCCACCTGTCTCTTCCGTGAGGGCCCCTAAGTCATTGCTTATTCCCAACCTATTTTCAAAATGCGAGTTACTTTTATCTTAAAAACAACAGTAACTTCAAGCTACCACTGTCTCCTTTTCAATCGAGCTCCTCAAAAAAGAACAAATACTACTTTTTTACTTCCTGCTCCCCTTTCAACTTGCTTTGGTTTTGTTTCTGTCCTTACTACTACGCTAAAAAAACAAAAACAGACAGAAAACCCTACTTATTTTTCAGTGCCTTGTAGGAAACATGGAAAATATGTTAAAAGATAAACAAACATAATAATCAGCACTTAACCAAAACCACTATTAATTCTTACTTATTCCCTTCAAGTCTCTTTTACTGTGTACTTATAAGTATAAAAAATTGAATATTATATTTATAAATAAATATTCTGGGGTTTTTTCTTATAAATATCTTCTCTTAACATTAAACAGAATTTTTTTGGCCACATCCATGGCATGTAGAAGTTCTTGGACCAGGGATCAAAGCCACGTCACAGTAGGGACCCAAGTCACTGCATTGACAACACTGGATCCCCAACCTGCAATGGGCCACCAAAAGAGCCACCAAACTCCTAAACACATTTTTTGGAAACAATTTTAATCATTGAATAATGCATTATATGGATGTACCATAAGTTATTTAGTTTTTCTTCTACAGTTGACATGTAGCTAGTTTTCAATTTTCACTCATATATCTAGCTCTCTGATACACATTTTTGTAGAAAATTTCCTTGTTTCAGATTCTTCTTATTTCTTTTCTTTTTCTTTTCTTTTCTTTTTTTTTTTTTAGGGTTGCACCCAAGGCATATGGAAGTTCCCAGTCTAGGGGTCAAATTGGAGCTGCAGCTGCCAGCCTACACCATAGCCACGCAGGATCTGAGCTGTGTCTTCGACCTACACCACAGTTCATGGCAACACCAGATACTTACCCACTGATCTGAGACCCGGGATCGAACCTTCATCCTCATGAATACTAGTCAGGTTCGTTACCACTGAGCCACAATGGGAACTCCCAGATGCCTCTTATTTCTTAAGGGTAGATCCCAAGCGGGGAAAGGACTAGTTTAAGGATATGAGGTTATAAACATTTTTGATAGATTTGCCTAGTTACTTCTTGGAAAGGTAGTTTACATCCTGTAGCAACATACAAGGATCCCAAACCCATCTATCAATCTGCTAATGCTGAATTTTTTTTGTGTCTGTCTTTTTGCCATTTCTAGGGCCACTTCTGCGGCATATGGAGGTTTCCAGGCTAAGGGTCTAATTGGAGCTGTAGCCGCCAGCCTACACCACAGTCACAGCAACGTGAGATCTGAGCCATGTCTGCAACCTACACCACAGGTCACAGCAACGCCGGATCCTTAACCCACTGAGCAAGGCCAGGGATCAAACCCGCAGCCTCGTGGCCCCTAGTTGGATTCGTTAACCACTGAGCCATGACGGGGACTCCTGCTAATGCTGAATTTTTTACAAGCCTTTAAAACTCTGCCAACCTGACAGGTTAATGTAGAATCCTCGCCTCGATTTGCTCTTCTCTGATGAGCGTTGATTACACTTTACCCTTGGCTTCCCGGCTCTCTTATTTCTGAATATTCCTTTTCAGTCTCTTTCTCAGGCTTTTCTTTTTCTGTCTGTTCCACTGTGTTTTGTCCTCAGCCTCTCGAATGTCCCACAGGCATCTCAAACTCAGTGTATCCTAAATTCAACCCGTCCTCCCTCCTGAGCTTGCTTCACTTCGGGGCCAATGACGTCATCGACCACCCAGGCACGCCCGTCAGAAACCAGACTCGTCTCATCCCCACATCAACCACTGTGTTTCTCTGACCCACATCTTCAATGTCTCAAACATGTCCACTGCTTCCTGGCTCCACGGCATTGCTCTAGGCCAAGTCTTTCTTAACCCTCGTGACCAGACGCCCTGCTTCGTGGCCCTGCTCCCCTCAGGCATCCACGCCGCTTCCAGAGTGATCTTTCTCAAACGCCCTCTGACCATCTGACCCTCTGGACTCGACGTCGCTGTCCGGCTTCATTGCTCGCCCCTTCCCATCCATTCCCTTCTCCTCTCCAGCCACGTGGCAAGAGTTCCCCACGGCTTCTAAACTCTTTTTCCGCCAAATGTGCCTCTTCCTTTGTTTTGTAAACTCCTACTAGGCCTAAAATAGTAAAGCAGCCCTTCTAAGTATCATTCCAGCATCTCCCTCTCCCGTACGCAGTGATTACACTTCATATAGGTCTTTGACAGAGCATCACAATTAAATTTTTTCTTAACAATCTCTCATTAAGCTGAGGTGTTCAAGGACAGATACTACGCCACTCGCCTTTTAATCTCCAGAATTATTACAGGCCCTCCAATAGGTGCGGAATAATTTTTTTTTTTTTGGTCTTTTTGTCTTTTTAGTGCTGCACCTGCGGCATAGGGAGGTTCCCAGGCTAGGGGCTGAATTGGAACTGTAGCCGCCGGCCTACACCACAGTGACAGCAACGCAGGATCCGAGCCACGTCTGCGACCTACACCACAGCTCACAGCAACACCAGATCCTTAACCCACTGAGCAAGGCCAGGGATCCAACCCACAACCTCATGGTTCCTAGTCGGATTTGTTAACCACTGAGCCACGATGGGAACTCCCTAGATGTTATTTTTGATAGCAATTAAACATTCCTTTCCATCTCCTCTCACCATCTAATCATTTACCAAGTTCTAAAATCTCAATCTACTTAACGTCTCTGTTACCAAGTCCTCCTCCAGTCCCATTTCTAAGGTTAACAAAACTCCTGTGATTGCATCTTGAGACTGGGGTGCTTCTCCACACCAGGCCGTCTTCACTATTGCTGACAGCTACCTTTCTAAAACATACCAGGAAATTCCCGCCGTGGCACAGCAGGATCTGAAGCGCCGCTGAGCATCAAGGTCGCAGGTCCCATCCCTGGCCCAGCACAGTGGGTTAAAGGATCTGGCACAGAAGGATCTGGCATTGCAGCCGCTGCAGCGCAGGTTGAAACTGCGGCTCAGATCTGATGCCTGGCCTGGGAACTCCATGTGTCACAGGGCAGCCAAAAAAGAAAAGCAGAAAAGAAAACATACCATGTTAAAGCTTCCTAATAACTTAAGAAACAAGTTTTACGGCTGTGACTGTGGGTAGGCCAGCAGCTATACCTCTGATTTGACCCCTAGCCTGGGAACTTCCATATGCCTTGGGTGAGGCCCTAAAAAAGCAAAAAAAAAAAAAGTTAGATAGCTAGCCATTTTGAGTTGTAACTGGTTATTTCCCAAGAATGTGTTAACAGATTGTCCATGGAGAGTTAAAAATAAATAAAATAAATGAATGCATAATGGAAAGAGACAGGAGATAATGTCTTGGGTTGCTGCATGCCTCAGGAGCAGCCAAAAAAAAGAAGAAAAATCAAAGTATTTTCTATACAAGTGCAGCTTCAAGTCAAATTCCCTGGCCTACACGTCCAACTAGACTGCAGCCACTAAGCCCCTCGTTTATAAAAATTCTGAAGCAGTCAGTGACTATTACTTGTCCTAAGAAGCTTTCTCTAACCTTCTCCTCCTGATGATCTGTTCACAGCTTTGCCCTCTAAGCTTTTACAACTCCGGCCAAATACAATTATCTTACCAAACAACAGTACAGGGCGCTATTTCTCTTTTAGATTCTTCTAGGGTAGCTCATCCAGGGTAAGAATGCTCCATCAGTTCCCTCATATGTAAAATAAAGATAAGATGACATATAGAACTGTTGTGAGAATTAAATGTGTTAATGCATATTTAAAGCACTTGGCACAGTGTCTGACATTTAATAAGTGCTGAATAAATGTTGGCAATTATTTTCAATACGTTTGTTGAATGAAGAACGAACCCAAAGTCCCACAGGAAACAGACGGGTGGATGTATTCTTCAAAAAGGGCATAACAAGAAAACATGGCCTTGGAAGTGTCTCACGGCACAGCAGGTTAAGGATCCAGCATTGTCACTGCGGGGGCTCTGGTCACTGCTGTGGCATGTGTTCAATCCCTGGCCCAGGAACTTCCTCATTCTATGAGTGCAGCCAAAAAAAAAAGAAAAACAAAGAAAGGCACAGCAAATGTATGGCATAAAAGGTTAGTAGTTAATGTTAACATAACCATGTTGTTATATAAGAATAACAAATGACTGTACATTAATATGAGTTGATATTCAATATAGTTACAGATTCTCACTGTTGTTGGTCATTTACTGAAATCTTTATTAATTTAGAAAAGGAACTCTAAACCAAAAGGTTTCCTTACCTCCTCTGATGTATTTTAGAGAAATTATGGGTTAGTTACAAAGCTTTGAGAAATGCCAGTTGTACCAAATCCCAGCATCCTAAGGGCAACATCCACCAAAATCAAGGAGGCATCATTGTGTTTACTCTCCCATAGGATTTTGTATAAAAGATGCTTCTCTTTGCCTTTCTAACAAAATTTCAGACTGAAAGACAATCTGATCAAGGAAATAAAGAACGAGAGCATACAAACAAATGGAAAAAGCAAGCATTCACGTGCGTGCACCCACACACACAATTTAACTCAAAAATTCACCTGCCTCATGTACTCATTTTCAAGTTAGTATTTCGTGCAGGCTTACTGCAGGTGCAGTCCCAAAACATCTCTAACATGGGGTGGGAAATGGAGAGTGACCACCTAACTATGACAGAAAACCAGACGGATAACGCAGGCGGACAGTTCTCCTCCTTTTTTTGAACCGGGGCAGGAGCCTCTCTGGATATATCCGAAAAAGAGTTAACAGGAGATTCCGCTTTTCCTGTTTTAGTAAAACTGTCAATGAAATTTGAGATGCATTTACTTGACAATTTCCTGGATCTGACTTTGTTGGGAAAGGGAAGGCTTTTTTCTAGTATTAAGCTATCAGCCTCAACCGTACCAACCTGAGTTTGGATGTTACTCATAGATTAACTCTACATAAATGGACACAAGCACAATAAGGGTTTTTATTGTTGAATTGCTATTTTACCATATGCAGAGCAAAAAGCAAAGGGACTCTTCTACTGGTGCATTCACGTTTGAAATTCTTGGATGATAAACAAGTAAATGAATGACTAGTTAGGAAAAGAAAAACTGAAGCAAGGGTTTCCTTACAGGTCTTATAATTTCTCTAATTAGAGAAAACATGCTCAAAACTTTTAGAACAACACCTTTTTTTTCCTACATGTGATATCATATTAATAAGCAACCTATGTTTACTTCAGTAAATTGTAAAGAATCTTTTCATAGTAAGGATAGTCTATCTCTGGCTAATGCAATTATCATTTGAATATAATATAAGCATCAAAAAATAAAGGAGTGGCATAATTTAATTTTCCAAAATGTTAATACTCTTAATGCTGAGTTTCCAGTTCCAGAATTGTCCATTCCCCTTGGGGTGAACAATCTTCAGAGGAAAAACTAGCCATGGTGATGCTTGCGGAGGAATCATCGAATGGAGATGTTACTTCGCTCCACTTGTTCAAAGTGTCAACATGTGCTTTACCCTGAGGTTTTGAGCTGTCTCGTGCTAAAAGCAGTGTCTGATTGATGAGATACTGTGCTAAATTTAAGTCTTCAGGAACAGAACTTGTAATATTTAAGTCTGAATCCTGTTCAGAGAGCAGCTGCTTTAAGAGCGTCCAATCTTGTTTTGCAAAGTGTTGCTCATCTTCAGAATCCACGTCTGTAACGTGTGTTTCTGATTCCATTTTCTGCTCAAAGGCTTCTGTTACATCCATCTCATATATTGGAGAAAGGGTTTTTGAAGGCCGGTGGTCATACATGTGGGTTTGTGCCACTGTGTCATAATCATCTATGTCTCCTGAAATAATTCATAATACTACACAATGTAAAAATTGCACATGTTGGTACCCCCTCAGAGTTTTGCAGAACAATATTAACACAATATAACAGTTATAGTCCAAAAAAAAAAAAAAAACAGAATGGGAAAAATAACATTTATACAAAATTGACAAGATGCTTGAAGGTATTTCCTTTTCTATGTCTTAAAAAAAAAAAACCTCAAAAGTAATGCTTAGCAGCAAAATCAACATAGGCGACTAACAGTAATTCTACATAATTTAATTTGAAAACTTGTGATACAGAAAACAGAAATTATTTAAACAGAAACAGAACGTGCACATATATCTAATTCACTACAATAAAAACTTAAAGAGAAACAAGGCATGGTTATCTGATGGTGATTTTTAGAGGGAAGACAGTTTCAAAAGGGGAATAAATACATTTTTATCTAAAGGCTTATTTGTATATTGCACATGCAAAGGAGGATGCAAAAGCAAAGACAAAAAAATACAAATTTAAAGAGCTCCCTCTTATCGTGATTTTGTTGAACAGGGACTATGGATCAGTATTTTTCTTAGTTCTGATATACAATAGCTACTCAGTCAGCCACTATTGCATATGTTAAATGTGGGTCATAGTTCGAATTACTGTAATAAGGGAGACAAACACACACAACAATTAGACAGGAAACCATCCATACATATGAAAGAAGCCTGGGCTTTTTTCATATGGTATCATTGCTTCTAAATATAATCTCTTTTAGGAAATTTATCTTTTTACTTGAAAATTTTAGAATAGAACTATAGTGATCCTGAAAGTCTTAATCTCTGTAAAATGTATATAAATTTTAATAATCTAGTTAAAATAGTTCAGTGCTTTTAATTACATATTACTATAGTTATTGCACAGCCCTCTTAGATATATATTAGCAGAGTCCACAAGTCGCATCCAACGTATGATAAAATTTCTAATAGTCAAGAATTTCTATGTTAAATTCGACATAAATAACTAAATAAGAGCAAACTAAGTTTTTATCCTTTCACGTAAAATCTCTTAGTACGTTGGCACTAATAAACAACCAAAGTTTTTATTAGATATTAATTTTTCACTAAGGTTTGAACGAACAGTTGAGTCACTAGCTCATTTCGTTTATTATGAAATTTCAGCTTTCGTTGAAAATTTGAATCTGTGGCTTCAGCAATTATTCTGCCTGACTAAAACATACCACGAAGGGCTACCTACAGCTTTAAAACATAAGCTCACTTTCTTATGGATTTAGCATTTCTATTTCTGTACATTACCTGCAGATAAAGCAATAGTGGCTTTTTCGGGGACTGCAGAATGGCTCTGTCTCTCTTGACCTTCCTGAGGCAGAACGTGACTCCGACGGGAGCCCACGGATTTTGCGGGACTGTTCTTTGGCATGTCAGAGGCGGCTTCTCGCCGATGAAGCTCCAAGTGACACGGTCTTTCGTGAGCTCTTACTTCGCCATCTGAGAGTCTGCCCTGTGTCTGAAAGGCGCCACCCACGCGGCTTCCGATGCCCACTTTCTGATCTTCGGGAGGAGGCTGGCTGCCTCCCTGCGACGGGACCTCTGCTGGGCTCTTTCCGTCTGCGGCCGAAGCACGCGGTGCATCTTTCCTTAGAGAGTCAATGCTACTGAGACCCGAGGGAGTGCTTTTGTTTCTAAACACACTGCTGCCTTTATCTTGCTTACATTCGAAAATCCTACCTCCACTTCCTTGCGAGTAGCTGGTCCTTCCCTGAGGTTCATGAGAAACCCCATCGAAAACGTCGGAAGGGGAGGCCGAATCCAGGGGAGGCTGAAAGGGAGCGTGGGCTTCCCCTTCGTCAGATCCGAGTTCTTCACACTCATCTACTGAAAGCAGAACGGACCTTTTGAAATTTTTGCTTGCACGGAACTGAGTACTTTCGTTTTCAGTCGCATCTTCAAAAGCTAAATTAATTATCCCCTGAAACTGCTGAAGCGCCGGAGTAGCCGTAGAGAAATTTTCCGCAACATTTTCAGCTTCGGACCTTTCGTCTTCCGTTTCATCTGCCGAGGAGGACACCGGATCCGCTTCCTGAGCGAAGGGAACACCGCCTCGGGGAAGGTGATCTTTTTCCCTAGGGTGGACCACCGACGATCGAGACCAGAGGTCTGGCCTTTTCCTAGGAATCTCATCATCACTTGTCGAGTTAACCTGGAAGAGATCACTGCCACTTTGCTTTTTCATTTTCACCTCGATTCTTAAGTTACTGTCATATATCTTTAATTCTTCAGGAGTACTGGTATCGCTGCTGCTTCTCCCGAGGAAATCGTGGCACAGCATGGTGCCGCACTTAGAAATACCCCTGTCGTTGGACCCATCATCGTCCTGAGACCCTCCTGCGTCATAGTCTTCAGACCTGGGCTTTATGTCATCGGACGACGTGGTAGCGCTGCCGCTGTCGGATTCAGGGCTCTCTCTCTGATGGAGAACACGGGTGCTTAAGTGCCAGTGACTCACGAAAGGGGCTTCTGGAGTGTCTGTTGTTTCCGTATCTTTGGGAGAATTCTTCCCGGATGTTGGTTCCAGGAAGCCCGCGGAGGAAGTAGTTGAGTCTCCCGTGGCATGTCTGTCCTCATTCACGGCAGAGTCCTCAGACACCTGACCAGGGCCTGTCTGCTCTTCGACCTGAACTTGAGGTTTTCTGTCATCGGGACCAAAATTTAAGGTGCCATTTGTCTTTTCAGGAACATAAGGTAAAACATCTTTCACACATCCACGGTTTAATTTTGTGTTCGCATCTCTTCCCCCTACCTGCTTCTCCCTGTCTGAGACGGAACGGACGTGCTCTTCACGCGTTGGGTCCAAGTCACAATCTGGAGTAGAGGTCAAAGGGTTTTCATGTGGATTTGAAACCATGGATTTTAGGGCAGCGGTGCTAGAAAATTCTGGATCAACCTTATCACTCTCGTCAGAAGGACAACGTATTCTAGCTGGGTTGCAATGATCTGGTTTTGTGTGACCAGAAAAATTTGTTTCGCTTTTATCCGAACACATCTGTTTCGAGTCCAGTTCATGTTTTATTAATTCACCCAGATGTGAAGTGTTCTGGCATTCTAACACCAACTTCTCTTTGGCTTGATTGTTTAGTGGCTTTTGTGGGTCAAGAATGCGTGATGGCTGAACTGCTTCTGTACCACTGATTTCGGCGGCGAGGTTGGTGAGAGGGTTATGCGGCATCTGTTCAGAAACACTGCCTTTGCTGCTATTATCACATACATCATGAAGCACAGTTTTCTGGACAACAGATGGCTCACTTTTTAAAGGTCTTTGAGAAGACTGAGTCTTCAATATAACCTGTCCAGGAAGCGTTTTCTGTTTTGAATCTTTATTATTCAAAGTTTCACCTTTCTTAGCTTGATTTAAGTTTTTAGGCATTGCTACTGTTTTTGCATTAACCTTAGGCAAAGTTGTTTGTCCTTGTTTGATAATTTTTTTCTTAGGTGTTTGTTTATCTGTAGCGGTACCGTGGTCCAATTTTTTCACATTTTCATCAGACTGCCTTGAAGAGACGGAAGATTTTACTGAAGTTGGTGACTCTCCCTGGGATCCTAAGAAAAGAAAGTTCAAAAATATAATATACCTTCCAGTTTGTGAGTGACAATTCAGTATTTGTTTTTAAATCCCTTTAGATGAAATAAAAAAGATAAAGCAATGAAACGGTAACATAGGATCAAATGGAAGTTACAAATTAGGAGTTAGTGACATGATAAAATAAAAAATATTTTATATTACAAATATAAAAAATACAAATAAACCATTCCAGCATCTTAGTAAAATTATTAAAATAAGATTTCTCTTCTTCAAGAGACTTTGATCCTTATGGCAGAATTGGATTTGCATAAATACATGGGGGTAGAAAAATCTGATTTTCTTTTATCAAAAGAGCAGTAAAGTCTTCCCTCTGAAGTTCCGGGGGGAAGGGGGTTGGTGGGGGGCAGGGGTGGATAGAACACAGCTGAAAAGGAGAATCAAGCTAAACATAAAATAGAAATGTTGAAACTGCTGCTGTTTTTTCCCCCTCCAACAGTAGCAAAACTGATTTATTTCTCATAACCAGATCGTTACTGCTGTAGCTCATTAGGGTTAACAACTTAGACCTGCAGTTGACACTAAAGCTGCTAAGTGGAAAGAAAGAAGATTAATTTTGGGAATTCATTTGTTTTAATGGTTGAAGCCCTAGATGATATTTTGAGCATTTAAATCTGTCAGATAAAATTACCAAATCTTTTTAAATGTTTCATTTTTTTCAGCTCTTATTAAAAGATGGATGATTTTTCTCTGGCTTATTTATAAATTTACTTTTCAGTATTAATTCATTATCTACGTCAAAATTATGTTTAGGATTTTACAAACTGCTTTTACCTATTGGAATGCTTAATGCATAATGCAAGTTCATTTTTAAGATCAATTAGTGGGAAAATAAAAAAAATTATTAAAAAAAAAAAAGAAGAAAAAAAATGGGGGAAAAAATGTAATTGTAATGTATACATGTAAGGATAACCTGACCCCCTTGCTGTACAATGGGAAAATAAAAAAAATTATTAAAAAAAAAAGATCAATTATAGTAGGAGTTCCCATCGCGGTGCAGCAGAAACGAATCTGACTAGGAACCATGAGGTTGTGGGTTCGATCCCTGGCCTCGCTCAGTGGGTTAAGGATCTGGCATTGCCATGAGCTGTGGCGTAGGCCAGAAGCTACAGCTCTGATTCGACCCCTAGACTGGGAACCTCCATATGCCATGGGTACGGCCCTAAAAAGACAAAAGACAGGAAAAAAAAAAAAAAGATCAGTTACAGTAACAGATTTTGCAATCTGATCATTATTCCTCTCTTTCTTACAAGATGGAAAAACAGCAGGCACAGCCCAGAGTGCGGATGGAAAATTCTCCCTCAGTAGTACAGCTTTCCAGACTGTACCATTACTTTTTTTTTTTTTTTTTGTCTTTTTGCCTTTTCTAGGGCCACTCCCTCTGCATATGGAGGTTCCCAGGCTAGGGGGCGAATCGGAGCTGTAGCCACCAGCCCACGCCAGAGCCACAGCAACGTGGGATCTGAGCTGCTTCTGCAACCTACACCGCAGCTCACGGCAACGCCAGATCCTGAACCCACTGAGCAAGGCCAGGGATCGAACCTGCAACCTCATGGTTTCTAGTCGGATTCGTTAACCACTACGCCATGACGAGAACTCCGTGTACCATTACTTTTTAAAAAGCTCTTTAGTGCTGGTTTTGCAGGTGAGAGTCTCACCGTTATCAACGATGCTGCGAAGAAACACAGGCATAATATAAAAGGACCAGAAATGCAGATGACCTAGTGCCTCCTTTAACCGTTTTTCTCACAAAAGATAATAAAAGCTAAACTCACACCCCCCAATACCAAGATACTTGTCTGAAAGGAAGAAGAAGATCTTCCATCCGTAGCAGGAAGGGAATATGCCAAGTGAGTGAAACCATGTTCCAGTTTGCTTCTGTGCTGCTCAGGTTCCAAACCTGAGTTCTGCTGATGCAGTCTAGACAGGGAAGTAGTACCTGGCACAAGCACAACTCTACCTGGAGTCCTCACAAGATTAGCTGCGGCGCTCTTTGTCCTCTGCTGCGCTGTGGCGTGGCCCGGGCCATTTCCTCTTTTCTTTAAAATGGCCTGTGGTACTGGATCACCGTGTCCTTTGCTGGTGACCTTCCTTAGCACACTAGGACAAATTACTTGGGTTCAGTATGACATTGAGATTCCAGAACATAAATTTTTAAAAGGCCCAATCACGGAACATGCTTTTTTTTTTTTCTCACAGAAGTAAAAAAATATATTCTCTTTTCTGAAAACAAAAAAACCATACGTCGTAAATATTTAAGTTTATAAAATTGTAGATCAACTCGTACAAAGCAAGCCATGTATAATCAAGGGCCATGAGTATGCATCATTCTTCTATCACTCTGCATAAGTCATCATTTTGCATAATAAACAAGAAAGGGTTTAAAATATCGTTATGTACGTACATTTTCTAACAAAGGAAAGATGTTTTCAACAATACTTGGCCACAAGTTATATATAATTAACTTCCAGAGAAAGCTAAGGTCAGGTAAAACATGAATGAAGACTTACCTGTTATTTATATCGGTTTCTCTTTCATGAATACTTTTTTTATTGGGAGTTCCATTGGTAACTTTTGAAACGGGTCGAGGTTTTACTGCTGTAAATTAAGGAAAGTGAGTCATGAGCTAGAACACTGACTATGTCACAATTATGTATAAATTCACTGGTCATACCCTATACACAAAATCAGACATTAATGTCGGAAAAACTGTGCTTTCTCTCAGTTTGCATGGATACATGTAAATACTTTTTACTTACTGAAACTTATTTATTTTTATTTAAAGTCCAAATATAGGTTTTTTGTTTGTTTGTTTTTTCTGGGAACTTTAACTGCTCATTAAAAGCTCCTCAAGAGCTGTTAAAAATGAGAGTGCTGGAGTTCCCTGGGGCTCAGCGGGCTAAGGATTCGGTATAACTGTGGTGCAGGTTCTATCCCTGGCCCGGGAACTTCCACATGTGGGCACAGCGAACAAACAAACAAACAAAATTAGAAGGCTAGAACCCACCTTGAGCGGGAGTTTTGATACTTTCTACGCTGTTTTTCACAGTCTGTGCTGGAGAGTCACAAACGGAAAGCCTGTGGCCAGAAGGCTTCTCCTGCATTGACCCATTTTCTTTAGCTTCATCCAGACAGTCCGCGCCAGGCAACAATTCCACACTTGAATTTGCAGACCTGCTGGCGGGGCCTGCGAGCCCGGGGCATGGAGAATCTCTGCCTGTCACTTTCTTCCAAGGCTGTGCTTTGGCTGGCACAGGGGAGTTCGCAGCAGGTACCTTGGGTCTGGCTCCTGCGACTTGCCCCTCTGGATGCCTCACTCCTTTTCCATTGACTGAATTCTTCTGTCCATCGGCTGCTGCCGACCTTTCCACAACTTGTTTGAGGGACAGGCTTGCTGACTTTGCATTATCACCGTTTTCTGTCTTGGGCTTTATGATAGCTTTGGGCTTTCCAGAAACATTTTTTCCTGCAGTTTTTAATTCTTTTGTACTTGTGGATGCCGTTTTTGTACCATCCTTTTCTTTCAAATCATCATGCTTCAAAGTTTTATTTATATAATTTCTATTCGTACTTGATGAATGGCCAGATGCTCCTAATGCATCAGATTTCATCTTTTGATTAGTAGAGGGATAACGCCAATACTCTTTCTTGTTACTTCCTCTCCAAGATTTGGTTTTTATAACACCAGAGTCAGAAGCTTGTCTCCTTTGCTACAAAGAAAAAAATAAATACTTTATAATTTGACTAAAGTCTTCGACACATAATACTTTGTTTCAAAAGCCAGTTTTTCAAAGAGGTAAAAAGCAGCAACATTCCTATGATGATTTAGAATCTCTTAAAACTTGAATTATCTTGGATCATTTTAATGTGTCTTTGATCACATTGCCTTAAATAAGTCTGAAATACAACATAAAAAATTAACAGGAAATTCTACTTTTTGGCTTTGCCTGCAGTATGCAAAAGTTTCTGGGCCAGGGACTGAACCTTCCCTACAGCAGTGACCCAAGCCACAGCAGTGACAAAGCCAGGTCCTTAACCTGCTGAGCCACTGGGGAACTCTCAGGAAATTCTACTTTAAGAGGCATACCACTTAACTTATGAAGTTATGGTAGAGATTAATACCTAACGGTATCAGGACGCCTTGGGAGAATGATAGCCATAGCCAACATTTTTTTGAGGGCCCACTCCCAGGTTCTGTGTTAAAATGCTGTTCAAACATCATCTCACTCAATCCTCACACTAATTCTGTGAGACAGCTGCTGCCGCTCTCTCCATTTCTTACAAGAAACTGGGGATTGAAGTTGGCATGTGATTTACCCCAGGTCACATGCTAGTAAGGGACTGAACTAGGACTTGAGCTCAAGATTTACTGTTTTAAGCAGGTAGTCACATATATGGTCAGCTCTGAGGAGCATTATAAAGATTTTCACCAAAAATTCTGCCTTCAATCCTAGCCCAAATGCCAGAAATTTCAGCACTAAAGATTTAATCCTGGGGTTAGGAGAGCTCCTGGAAACAACACATTCCATTTGCAAAGTCTGATTTTTGTTTTGTTGTTTTGTTCTGCCCATGCCCATGCCATGTGGAAGTTCCAGGGAAGTTCCAGGGGATCAAACCCATGCCATAGCAGTAACCTGAGCCACAGCAGCGACAACACTGGATCCTTAACCCACTAGGACACCAGGGAACTCCCTGAAAAGTTTGGTTTGGGGGGGTGGAGATAGTAATACAGTATTGGCTGTCTGGAGCAAGGAAAAGCAGTCCTTAAAAATAGGTGAAATAGGAGTTCCCGTCGTGGCGGAGTGGTTAACGAATCCGACTAGGAACCATGAGGTTGCGGGTTTGGTCCCTGCCCTTGCTCAGTGGGTTAACGATCCGGCGTTGCCGTGAGCTGTGGTGTAGGTTGCAGACGCGGCTCGGATCCTGCGTTGCTGTGCCTCTGGCGTAGGCCGGTGGCTATAGCTCCGATTCAACCCCTAGCCTGGGAACCTCCATATGCCGCGGGAGCGGCCCAAGAAATAGCAGCAACAACAACAATAACATCAAAAGACAAAAAAAGACAAAAGACAAAAAAAAAAAAAAAATAGGTCAAATAGGAGTTCCTGTTGTGGTTCAGCAGGTTAGGAACCTGACATGGTGTCAGTGAAGACACAGGTTTGATCCCTGGCCTTGATCAGTGGGTTAAGAACCTGATGCTACCTTAAGCTCCAGCGTGGCTGCAGATGCAGCTTAGCTCCCATATTGCTGTGGCACAGGCCTGCAGCTCCAATTCCACACATAGCCTGGGAACTTCCATATGCTTCAGGTGCAGCCTTAAACAGGAAAAAAAGTTATGTGAAACAGGCAAAAGGGGAAACATTGAAGGTCACTGAAGATAATGCACCTATTTTATCATTTGGGTTAGAACCAACCTCGTATGGAAGGGAATAACAAAATTTCATTGGTGGGAATTATACAGTAAAAATGTATATTGCCCTTCCTTATGTAAAGGCTCCCCCGCCTCCACCACTCCTTTGAAAAGCTGTGGGAGATCAGAGCCTATGAGCCAGAGCCGGCGTTCATCTCTGCACCCCTGAGCACTGGGTACTCAAAACATGTGACGTTGGCTGTTAAACCTGAGCCTATACTGAAACACAGTTCCAGGTCTGGCTATTTCTAAATATAGAAGGCTTCTAATTACAATTACAATTTGTCTAAGATAAAAATAACATATATGTAGGTATGTGTGCTATATATTCACACACATACATAAATAGTAAATAACCTACTTAAATTTAGGAAAAAGCAAGGTATAGTAATAAGGAATCATCAGATTCTTGTCCTAGTTCGCCTTCTGACACAGGATATTTAAGAAGTTATTATTAACACCTCTGGACCTCAGATCATGCATGTCTAGAGGGTGGAGACTGGTCCTTTTAACTGCAATGTTCCAGGACTCTAAAGTTTAAATCGGCTTGGTCCTCATTTTTTTATTTTCTTGATCAAATCTTAGCTCAGGAGTTCCCGTCGTGGCGCAGTGGTTAACGAATCCGACTAGGAACCATGAGGTTGTGGGTTCGGTCCCTGCCCTTGCTCAGTGGGTTAACGATCCGGCATTGCCATGAGCTGTGGTGTAGGTTGCAGACGCGGCTCGGATCCCGCGTTGCTGTGGCTCTGGTGTAGGCTGGTGGCTACAGCTCCGATTCAACCCCTAGCCTGGGAACCTCCATATGCCGCAGGAGTGGCCCAAGAAATAGCAACAATAACAACAACAACAACAACAACAAAAAAGACAAAAGACAAAAAAAAAAAAAAAAAGAAAAAGAAATCTTAGCTCAAAAAAAAAATAGTAGCTCTCTATTTTTAATATCTAAAGCCAGAAAGACTCCAATGACCTGTTTCCACCCCTAAAACAAAACAACTCCTACTTAGGAGTTTCCTAGTTACCTAGTGGTGAAGGATCCGGTGTTGTCACTGATGTGGCTCAGGTTAGATCTCTGGCCAGGGAACTTCTGCCTGCTATGGGAAGAGCCGAAACAAAAACGAAACAACAACTCGGGAGTTCCTGCTGTGGCACAAGGGGGTTGGCAGATATCTGGAGCACTGTGATGCAGGTTCGATCCCCTGCCTGGCACAGTGGGTTAAGGATCCGGCCTTGGCAGCTGTGGTGTATGTTGCAACTTGGGCTCGGATCTGACCCCTGGCCCAGGAACCCCATATACCACAGGGCGGCTAAAAACCAAACCAAACCAAACCAAACCAAAACCAACTAATCCTACTGCTATGGGTGAGATCTATATAGTTAGTATGTGGGGTAACCATAGTCTTTTAGAAAGTTCACCTGCACACGGTGTTACCATGGTGGGTATCCGATGTGCATGTATTTTGAGGCAAATCCATGACTTACATCTGCAAAGTTTACATGTTTCTTGTATGCAACTTGTATGTTTCTTGTAAACTACATGCTACCAACAAAAATGAAGAAAAACACTCAAAAGCTTCCTCTTCTACACATGTTTGGGTCTAGTACGATTCCTTTTTGTTGTTGCTGTTGTTTTGTTTAACTTTTTATTATAGACAAATTTAAACATAATCAAAAGAAGACAGGAGAGTATCCCTGTGTACCTGTGACCCAGTCTTGACATCTATCAACTCCTGGCCGATTCTGCTTCCTATGTAAGTGCCACCTTTTGATTCTGAGGCAAATCCCAAACATGATGTAATTTTAAGTATTCTGCCATCAGCACGCTTCTTAAACCTTTCTATCTTATTTCATTAACTTACTTCCCACATCCCAAAGCTCTCATCTCTTTTGGAAGAACCATTTATTCATTCCACACTTCCTAAGCATGTCATATATACATCAATGACTCAATTTGCACAGTAACTTGGCTGGTTTTGATGGCTCCATTTTACAGGTAAGCAAACTAAGACTCACAGATAATAAATGGGAAGTCAAGATCTCTTGAAGTCTTCCGGTTTTCTGTCCGGCACCTGTTTCAGGACCCCACTGCCTTTCGGAGGGAAGCGTACTGGCCTGTTTCTTTCCCACAGTGGTTAACAGTGTGAACCCCTGGACAGCCCGGAAGTCAGGAACTAAGGAAGGGCCATGAGGTTTTGTTCCACTTTGCTGTAAGGCCAGGAAGGAGGAAAAGCCTGGTAGACAGCAGTTAGTGGAACAGGGGAAAGGCAGGCAGGCGGACTAAGTCCTGGTGGCCTTCAAGTACATGCACACTGCACACACCTGCACATGGGAGAAGAGGCAATGGAGCGCCCAGAGAAACAAGTTCTAAGGTGCCGTGAACTAGCGCATGTCCTGCGGCGCCATGAACTAGCCTATGTCCTGTGGAACAATATGATATGCTTAGAAGGGGTTAGGAGGGAGTCTAGTAGTTTTCCAAGGTTACAAAACTTGAGGAAATTTAGGGGAAAACAAAATACGAAAGTGTCCTTTGGTGTTTCTCAGCGATCTGAGGGGCACATGTGCATCATGATGCTCTCGGAGGAGCATGGGCAACAATCCTCAGACGCAGCTGACACCAGGTGTTCTCAGGTGAAACACATGATGGAGCTGGGATACCGGGGAACTCACTCAGGGCAATGGTCCTAGGAAGTTTCCCAGCACAAAAATCCCACAGTTTCTCACTGAAGACATCTGGAACTTGACCTCTGCCTCAAGCCGTGAGAGCGCTTGGTTGTGGCCTGGAGTAGGTGAGTTCCCATCTACTGGCTGACAAGGAAGAAGAGATTCCCCGCTCCACCCTGCGAGGGCAATGTCGTCTTCGCAGTCCAGACTGGAATGCTGTCTCCACAGCATTGCAATGCATGTCTAGGTTATTATAATTTTGCACTTCAAATATATTATTAAGTGACCATCTATCTTGGAATGCTATAACCATCCTTAATAACACTTTAGGGGACAAAAAATTATTTCACGTTACAATGAATATACCAAGTAATGTGTGTGTGTGTGTGTGTGTGTGTGTGTGTGTGTGTGTGTGTGAAAACAAATGACATAAATTTACCATCTTAACCTTTTTTACGTGGGCAGTACAGTCAGGTTAACTACCTGTGCCTTGTTGGGCAGCACGTTTCTAGAACTTTATCATCCTGCAAAACTGAAACTCTACCCCCACTGATCAATTATTCCCTCTTCTCCTTGTTTCCCCAGCTCTTGGCAGCCACCATTCTACTCTGGTTTTAAGAGTCTGACTATTTTAGATACTTCATATAAGGACACCAAGTAACTTTTAAAGTGAACAAAACTAACTTCTGGTATTCTTTGCCTTTTTCCCACCAAAAGGATATTATGTGAATTAAAATCTTAGTATGGAGAAAACTGGGACAATTAAAGTCTTCTTTTGTAAGAAGTAGGTTAATTAGAACATCGAGATGCCATTAGATTCAGAATTCTAGACAATTTCTGATCTGGAATAGTTCCAAAATGCTAGTTGCCAAAAAGGTTTTCAAGGAAATTAAAAAGGTAGACAATATTTCACTGCCCGTGCCAGCCTGATTTCAAAAATATACATCATTTAAAAATTTACAAAGGTGTTCCCGTAGTAGCTTAGCTTGTTAAGAACCTGGCATAGGAGTTCCTGTCGTGGCTCAGTGGTTAATAAACCTGACTAGCATCTGTGAGGACGAGGGTTCGATCCCTGGCCTCGCTTAGTGGGTTAAGGATCCGGTGTTGCTGTGAGCTGTGGTGTAGGTCACAGATGTGGCTACAGCTCCGATTAGACCCCTAGCCTGGGAACCTCCACAGGTGCGGCCCTGGAAAAGACAGAAAGACAAAAAAAAAAAAAAAAAAGAAAAAAGAAAAAAAGAAGAAGAACCTGCCATAGCTTCTCTGAGGATGCAAGTTCAATCCCTGACCTCGCGCAGTGGCTTCAGGATTTAGCGCTGCTGCAAGCTACCTCGTAGGTCGAGGTCACATGTCGAGAGGTGGCTCAATCCGGTGTTGCTGTGGGTGTGGTGTAGGCTGGCAGCTACAGCTCTGATTTGATCCCTAGCCTGGGAACTTCTGTATGCCACAGGTGTGGCTGTAAAAAGACAAAAAAAAAATTACAAAATGTTCACTTGATTTAAAAAAAAAAAAAGACTCAAAATTATTTTCATCCAGAAACAACCTTAATGAAAGAATAGATTTTTAAAAAATTATTCTGAAATATAAAATAATAAAATGTGAATTCTTTGGTATCTTTTTTTCCCTATGGGCCTGTGAAATTGTAAAAGTTTACCTGAGAGCTACTGAATACAGGTTTTTTGCCAAGTCTTCGATCATCACCTTTGTCAAATGCAGCTGTAGGAAAAAAAAGCAATTTATTTTTATAGTAAGCATTATTATGACCATAAAAGTAGAAGGAAAATAGTACAGTAGCAGGAAAAGGTGATATTTTGATGGAAGTAACTTTTAAAAAGCTGGAACCAACCTAGTACACATAAATAATTTCCTATTATATTTTAGAATTTTTTTTAAAGAACCTCATTTTGAATTGATTTTCTTATCGCTATGGATTTTATATGATTAAGATTAATAATGAGAAACATCTAGTCTCCTCGAGAAGATTTAAACACTTACAAAAGCCCAGAATTTTCTCAAGCTGTGAAATTTTAGAGAGAACTTTCTTTTAGCTAGTTTTCCAGATTTCAAAAAAATTACAGATTGTGGCAAACATAATATTTTATAAACTATTAAATATGAGAAAGTATTTATCCTAAAAAGTATAGAAAAAAACGGTTTAAAAAATCTCATTTTGCATGTATGTCATGAGGAAGGATAAAGAGAAAAAAATAAGGATTGGTGAAAATAAAACCAATTCCTTTAACCTGTTATCATTTTTTTAGAATTACATGAAAAATTCATTCTATAGATTAGGTTTATATGGGAATTACTGTGGAACTCATGTTTATATTCTTCATATACGAATTTAAATGACGTCAGGAAATATATAGGAATAATGGTACGAGAGCTATAAATATAGTTTAGCTAAATGTATTTCTTCCCTTTGAAGGTTATGCGGCTTTAAAATACATCTGAAGAGACAGATATATGTCATTTCCAAAATTTATTCTATTTTTATTAAAACAGCTGGTGAAAAAGACATTAGATTATCTGTAGGACCTTGTTACTTCCTCTATCCTGTAGGAACTGTGTTAGAAGACAAAGCAGGATACTAGAAATAGCAGCACAAGGACTGGCTTGTAGTTAGCAAATGACTTTGCACAAAAATATACAGGAAGAAATGAATACGAGATTTCTCCCAAAGATCAGTAACTCATACTAGGACATAACGAATGTTACAACAAAGACAACCCAGAATCACTCCTTTCTCTGGGGTTTCCCAGCTCAGTAATTATGCATAAGTCAGGACTCCCTGTAATTCAACATATTTATGATTAAAAATTTTTTTACACTGATATAATAGATTGAAAGGTTCTTTATGACAATTAGTTGAATTACCAACAACACCTTGTTCTAGATGTGTGTATATAGGTATGTATGTATTAACACGTATTTTAAATTAGGACTCTGAAGAATTGAGTTAAAGAACACTGTTTGGGGCTCAACTTAACTCTGAAATCCTCTAAAAAAATGGAGAAAAACAAAGTTTACTCTCAATCAGAAGAGAGCTGAAGGACACCTACTGATGGAATGCTGATATTATTTTTTCACACTGTATAGATTTTGTAATACAGATGAACTGTCATCTAACAATCAATACAGAAATAGTAACAAGGAAAAAAATGCCAACTTCTAAAGACCGTCTCATGACTTCTGCTGCTCCATGGATTTTGTTGTATTACTGTTTTGCTGGAATTTCCTAGAAAAGTCTTCTTGAGATCACATCTAGCTACACTACCATGCTAGACTCTTAACACAAGACAGAACAAATCATATTCTGACTAAAAAATTTAACATATCCATGTACTAGCGAGAAAATAGTCTATTATGTATGGCTTCCATGTTTTACTGTTCACAAATGCCTGCCTCATAAAATATAGTCTCTTCACTGAAAATGGTTTTAAAAGTATACTTGCTGAATCTGTCAATATTTTTCCTGAGGTACCTGCTTTAACCCATATAGCCATGAAGCCATTTTTAGTTCCACACCCTCAATGTTATATTTTGATATTTTTGAAGCAAATACACATTTTGAGCAATATACATCTTTTGTTGAAAGCTAGTATTTCAAATGGTACCTATTAAATGTCAGAGACCAGTGTGCGGCTCCTGAGGGACACTCCGCAATAGCACACATCATATCACTGAACCGATCGACTGTGAAATAAAGCCATCTAATCTGGGCAAGACCACAAGAAAGGATATCCCCTACAAAAGATGGAAAAGCTTTACAGAAAACTATATTTAAAAAGGGAGAGAAAGTACGTTTAGTGGTCTGTTCTATCTGGGTTACATTTTCCTATACTTCTAATCTCTAATTCTTGTAGAATGCTTTTAAGCAAATTTGCCCACGGCATTGTTGCTAATATAAAGTAGACTCATGTATATTTATATACAAAGGAAAAGAGTTTTTTTCCCTAAGAACAGAAAAAAGCATGATTTATTAAAACTGCCTAACCGTACTATCAATAGTTTCAATTTGCAAGCCATTACTGAACAGAGGCAAACAAACATTAATCCTGCCACTTATTAGAATTCCCTCGAAATACCTGTCACAGTTATAAGAATAAAAAACCTCCAGGCTAACGTACCTGCTTGGATTTTCTGTTGATCATCTGTGCTCATCAGCTTCCAGCTTTCTGTGTGACGAACAGCATAGAAAGACTGAACCAGGAAGATCCACAGCTTATCACGCAGAGCCTGGATCTTGCACGTAAAACCCTGTGTTCCAGCAACAAATCAGCAGCTGGTGAGAGCCACATTGTCATAGCAACCAGTCATTATTCCTTTCCCAATCTACTTACTCCTAAGCTAGATCAATGATGTCATCACTTAGATTTTTAAGATCGTCGGGTACAAGTTATTTATGAAGGCTTACTGTTCAACAACAGAATTTTATAGTGAACATGAACCCTATCCTGTCAGCTTTGTCCTTCTAACGAAACCTTATTTTAAACCGCCTTTACGTAAATACCTTCCGCAGCCTTTTCATTTTGACATTACAAGGTCACTCTCTGCAGTAATAAAAATTACGATGAAAGTTTTTCATCATCCTGTTGAACAGATACAATTAAATAATTTGCAATGATCTTATTCATTACCATTGAGTCACTGCATTTAAAAATAATAAATATTTGAATTTTGCATTTTCCAAGTCAATTCAATGTTAAATGATTTTTTTCTAAAGACAAACAAGAATTAGGGATATAGCAGAAAATCACGGAGTTCCTTTGTGATTCAGAGGGTTAAGGATCTGGTGTTGTCACTGCAGCAGCTCAGGTCACTGCTGTGGCGTGGGTTTGGCTTGGGAACGTCCGCATGCCACGGGTGCAGTCAGAAAAAAATTAAAAACTGAAAAGACACTGATGATTAAAACCTAAAAAATCCTTTAAGTTTTACATTTAGGAAATTTAATAGAGTGACTGGGGAGAAGTACTAAAGCTATGCTGTACCAATTCATACTGCTAAGTATCAAACTATGTTTAGAGAAGTAGCCAAACATCCAAATTCTAAACTTTCACAGTAAGTCCACCTGGAGGTAAATAAAATGTTAAAAATGTTGAATTATGAAAAATTCCAAATATACATGAAAGTCGACACTCTAACTAACCCCCACGTATCAAACGCTTCATTTTAATGAAGTACGTAACATCTGAAACACGCACGTGCTGAAAAAAGTCGTAAATACCGTATCATTTTCATGAATTTTATTACATTCGATACCATTTCCTTTGTGCTGTCAGAGTTCAGCAGTGTGTCCAGAGCCATCAGAAGAGAGCAGCTTTTCTCAGTGGTGATGTTTTCTTCAATTGCTTTAAGAATTTTGTCCAACAGATCAGCTGTGCTACTCATTGCCTGGGACTACAAAACACAGAAATTGATACTGAATAGGAACCTCCGTAAATGTGTAAGAAATGTGAAAGTTGGGTAAAACAGCAGAACACTCCTCATAACTGGCTGTATGAAGTCCATCAGAAATCTTATTGCCTCTGTTAGTAATAATACACTATTTATTATAAGTATTGTAAGTATTATCATCATTCTATTCCTTTCCTCTGTTAAAAATATTTCATACACACATGTACTATTCTTAAGAGGCAAAACAGTCCTAAAACAGAGCCTAGAAATAAGTAATAGAAGTTCTTTATTCAATTACTAAATTTACAGAAAGTGGGTCTCCAGTAAGACAGAGAATTTCATATGCACCATAATTGTATTGCTGACCCAAACATTATCTTTATAACTTCGCTTTCTAAAACACGGCTTATGCTGTTCGAGGGCTGGAGTTGGCCAGAGTTACAATGTGCCTTGCCAGGGCACTCAAACCTGTCCCCTCCTCCCTTCATTATCTTATGAGCCAAAAATCCTGTCCATCACTGCTCTAAATCCTATGCAAACATGCCATCTGCTTTGGAATTTAAGTCATACTAATTTAATCAAAGGCAACCTGCATTTGAAAATGCTTACATAATTACAATCAGAACACAAAGATGGGTCTAAATATAGGATATAATTTTAGACATTGTACCTGTAAGAAAAGAGCAAAATTTTCACTGTGAATGATCCTGGGGAAATTTTCTATAATAAAGGCAATACATTCCTCTTGGAGCTGAGATGCCATGGTCAGTGCTGCTTCTGTCCATCTCACTCTGGGCAGACTGATGATCAGCCTGTCACTCTCCATCAGAAGAAAAGCAGCATTCTCATCATTCTTATGATTTTAAAAATATTAGGGGAAAATAGTTAGATTACTCTTCATAAAAATAACTTTCTGAGACAAATTAAGTATTTTGTTTTCTTGTGATGCTTTCCACAAAAAAAAAAAAACAAAAAAAAAACAAAATTCTAGGTAGCTAGTATCTTTGTCATTACCTTTACATATTTACTCATTTGTTCAGAATTATCAAAAAGAGTGAACTCTGAGCTGGCAACAAATCACCTTTAAAAGATAGCTAGGACAGGTGTTCCTGTCGTGGCTCAGTGGTTAAAGAACCTGACTAGTATCCATGAGGATGTGGGTTCGATCCCTGGCCTCGCTCAGTGGGTTAAGGATCCGGCGTTGCCATGAGCTGTGGTATAGGTCGCAGACGTGGCTTGGATCTGGCATGGCTGGGGCTGGGGCTGGGGCTGTGGCGTAGGCCGGTGGCTACAGCTCCAACTGGACCCCTAGCCTGGGAATCTCCATATGCCACGGGTGTGGCCCCAAAGACAGAAAGACAAAATAATAATAATAACAATAAGTACGAAAAAAAGGCTTGACTTCTCTGAGATTTTCACTACTGACTTAAATTTTGTGCTTATAGATATCATTCGTAACTGCATGGCTATACTGACACAGCCTTAATTCTTTTCTAACTATAAAATACATGCACTTTATTACCAATTTAGAAAGGCTAAAAATTACTTATAATCCCAGGTGACTATTTTCTTCCTCTCTAATTAGGTAAGGCTCTTCTTTTAACATTTTATTTAATAAGGACTCATTTTTACACCATAGGAAAAAAATTCATGAATACTGCTCTCTATGAAAAACGGAATGACAGTTCACAAATGGCATGTGCTCCAAGGAGAAGAGGGCAACTTATAAATTTCTGTATTTTATTCATGCTCGATTTCTAATTCTTAAAAAAGGCTTAGGAAATAACCATTTATTAAATAAATAAATTTACTACAATCAATAAAAAACTACAATCAATAACTGAAAAACATGGCCATGAATTCTTTGCAGCTCCAGTCATCAACAGGTGAAATCTATTTCCTCACCCCTTGAATAGACCGGCCTTTTCACTTGCTTGACAAACAGTGGTGGGTGCCAATTTCAGAGCCTAAGCCTCAAACAGCCTTGCAGCCTATCTTTGACCTCTTGGATCTGGGACCACGAAGACACAAAGGAGGTAAGACAGACCCTGAAAGCAGCCACAGGACTGAGTGTGGCTCAGTGGGTTAAGAACCCAATGGAATGTCTGTGAGGATGCGGGTTTGATCTCTGGCCTCGCTCCGTGGGTAAAGGATCCTGTGTTGCCACAAGCTGAGGCACAGGTTGCAGATGCAGCTCAGATTAGGTGTCACCATGGCCGTGAACTAGATTCAACACCTAGCCCGGGAACTTCTGTACGATGCAGGTGTGGCCTTAAGAAGAAAAAAGAGAGTTTCTGGGTCAACGCTACTTGTCTTATTCTGGGTTTTGCCTAAAAACCGAGCCTGAGAAACAGGCTTGTGCTCGAGTGATCCCAAGACCATCTGAAGCACTGGGAGCGAGAAACAGGGAAGGCGGGAAAGCCGGAGGAAGCTAAGTTTCCTAGGTCCTTCCTACTCAAAGTATGATCCACGGCTTTCTACCATCGAGAGCTTGTTAGAAATGCAAAATCTCAGGCTCCAGCCCTAACTTACTGAATGAGAATCTACAATAAGCCAAGATCATTTAGACATTCAAGTCTGAAAAGCACTGACACAGCATTTGCTATTGTGGGCAACTGGGCATCAGCCTTGCTGGGGACCCTCTGACAAGCGACCGGGAACACACTTTGAATTAGTCACCAAAGATCGGGAAACATTTCACCACTTAACCACTGGTTCATGTCTCCCACTGACTAAGGTTTGTCCCCTGAGATGTGAATTCCCTTTCACTCCCGGGTTTTCATAGCTGTAGGCAGCCTGTGTGGAGTAGCAGTGACGCCTCGGGACAGAAAGTGGTAAGAACGTAAGAGGTGCTCCCAGATCACACCCAGGTACAGCGGGATGCTGCAGCAATGGCTGGAGCACACGCCAGGGCCAAGAGGACAGGAGGTGGGCCACCAGGAGGGTCCCCAAACGTCGCCAACATTGTTCAAAGGAGCCCCGTTTTCCAAACTGTAGTTTTTTCCCCTCCCAGAGAAGTATATTTAGTGGCTTATAATCAACATTAGAAAAGAAAACAAGAAGGAAGAAAAAGAAAAGAGGAAATCTCAGAACACCCCATGCATAATGGTAAGTTTTCTTTTTCCAAACTCGTTTCAGTTCTCTATGTGTGAGGGTAGGGGGTTGTAACGTGAAAACAACTTGCTTTGGGTCACAGTCAAAAAAGCTTGAAAAACACCGCAACAGTTGTGCCAGTAAAACCCTTCCTAGGAATGAATACGAGTACTTATCCCCTACATCTTTGTCAACATAGTACGGATTACTTTATTTTTTTTAATAACGAAAGATAGAAAATGGTCCGACATTGTAATTTTGAACATCCATTTCTTTTAAAGAAATGAAGTTAAGGATTTGTTCATCAAATTAAGAGGCATTTATATTTACTTTTTCGTTTTTTTTTTTTCTTATTTTTTTAGGGCCGCACCTGCGCCATATGGAGGTTCCCAGGCTAGGCGTCCAATCAGAGCTATAGCTGCCGGCCTACGCCACATCTGAGCCATGAGCCATGTCTGAGACCTACACCACAGCTCACGGCAATGCCAGATCCTTACCCCACTGAGCATGGCCAGGGATCAAACCCGTGTCCTCATGGATACTAGCTGGGTTCGTTAACCACTGTGCCACGATGGGAACGCCAAGAGGCACTTATATTTTCTTTGTGAACTAGCTAATCTCACTCTACGTTAGCTATTTTTTGTTTAATTTTATGGCCACACCCATGGCACATGGAAGTTCCTGAGCCAGGGACTGAATCCGAGCCACAGCTGTGATCTATGTGGCAGCTGCAGCAGTGCTGGATCCTTTAACCCAAAGCGCCAGGCTGAGGGAGCAAACCCACACCTCTGCCGCAACCTGAGCTGCTGCAGTCGGATTCTTAACTCACTGTGCCACATCAGGAACTCCCTAAGTTAGCTATTTTAAAAAAATCAGCTTGTAGGAAATACTACATTAGAAAAGTTAGAGTACGATGTGAGCCATTATTTGTCCTCTGACTCTGCTGATGGTAATTTTTACTACATAGACATTTTGCATTTTTATGTAACCAAATTCTTTCCGGCTCCTAGATTGTGTATCCCCCCCTTCCCTGACAAGGTTATAAAATAATTCTCCCAGGGCTTCTTGTCGTCTTTTTAATGGTTTCATTTTCTTTCCCTGCAAACCTTTGATCCGTTTGGGATGTACACAGGCCTATCAGGAGGGAGGTAGGGAACCAAGTTAGATTTTTTCCAAGAAGCTTCCTGGTTGTTGTCTAACACTATGTACTGGTTAAACCGTGCACTTCATACTATTTAACCCTTATGATCTTCCATTATCTTTGGGCCTCAAGGCTAATAAAGAGCATAACGTATACACGACTCTAGTTTTGCTCCAGTGACTATCCTCACACCTATTTTTGTTGTAATTGTCCTATGTTTAAAAACTATGCCCACCTTCTGCGGCTCCATACCAAAAAAACAAACAACCCCTTCAAAAAAGGGGCAGAAGATCTAAAAACTATTCATAATCTGCTTTTTTAAGAGGACTTACACAAAGCATCCTGAAACAGAAAATTTTAACCATGTTTTGAAATGGTTCAAGTAATTACGAGTCCTAACACCCCTCCCTCGTGTACACACCCTCTGCCTGCCCTCTCCTCCTCCCAAAGGCAGTAGTTTGTCCTTGGGGGAGGGCTGGCCATGTCTTGCTGACCTGCTGCACAGTGACCAACAAGGAGAAAACCCTCAATGTTCCCCATGTTAAAAATTTTAAAAACTCTCCATATATAGTCCGATGCAGCACTTGAGCTCCCTGGCTGTAAGACAGTGTTGGGCGTATTACTGGAATAAAGCGCCCCGCCACAAAACATGTGGGTGAACTGAACTAAAGCTAAAGAAGACTTAAGAAGACTGCTCAATCTTTCCTTCACTGTTTTGGGTAATATATTTCAAGTTTTAATTTAAAAAGTTAAAAATATTCTATTTTTATTAATAAGGCAACATAGAGTTTATTTGCTTAATAAAATATAAAGAATGTATTAGTGTTTCTTAAAACTTGAATATCCACGAATAAAGACAAAACCCTCAAGTTTTCATTATAATCACCACAAGGCCAAAAGGCTCCTTTTCAAACTAAGTGTCTTGTTCTGATATTCATCTTTATATGTGCATTCATAAAGCTTAAAACGACCTGATTAGAGCTATAAGATCAAAATAAAATACTGTAGGAGAGAGAGAGAGACATTGTATGACGGGCTTATTCTTCAGTTAAACTCACTTACCACCTGTAAAAAAACAAATCAAGCTTGTTGAGACACTGTTAAGAGCCTTTCCAGCCTGGCCTCAGCCTCTCCTCAGACTCGTCTTCTCTTAGGATTCCCGGAAAAGCAGAACTGGCACTGCCCAGTGTCCAGGTCCTTGGTCACATTTTAAAAAGTCCGTCAGGTATGCCCTAACATACTTCTTTACTTTGAAATTGTCCTCTAGCTCCAGGTTCATCTCAAATTACTTCTCTTATCCTTCCAATCAGAATCCATTTTTTTAATATAATGATTTTTATTTTTTTTCCGTTAGAGCTGGTTTACAGTGTTCTGTCAATTTTCTACTGCACAGCAAGGTGATCCAGTTACACATACATGTGTACATTCTTTTTTCTCACTTTATCCTGCTCCATCACAAGTGACCAGACATAGTTCCCAGTGCCACACAGCAGGATCTCATTGCTAATCCATTCCAAAGGCAATAGTTTGCATCTATGAACCCCAAGTACCCCATCCATCCCACTCCCCCCCCCTCCTCCTCAGCAACCACACGTCTGTTCTCCAAGTCCATGGTTTTCTTTTCTGTGGAAAGGTTCATTTGTGCCGTATATTAGATTCCAGATATAAGCGATATCATACGGTATTTGTCTTTCTCTTTCTGACTTCCTTCACTCAGTATGAGAACAGTATGGAGGTACCTTAGAAAACTATACACAGAACTACCACATGACCCAGCAACCCCACTCTTGGGCATATATGCGGACAAAACTTTCCTTAAAGAAAGACACATGCACCTGCACGTTCATTGCCGCACTATTCACAATAGCCAAGACATGGAAACAACCTAAATGTCCACTGACAGATGATTGGATTAGGAAGGTGTGGTATATAGACACAATGGACTACTCCTCAGCCACAGAAAAGAACAAAATAATGCTATTTGCAGCAACATGGATGGAACTAGAGACTCTCCTACTGAGTGAAGAATCAATCGTTTTAACTTCTGTGATTTCATGCATATACTTGAATTATAAATTATACTTACTCATACATTTATTTACCTATCCCTGTACACTAAGTACCTAGTATGTGCTCGGCTCTGCCCCAAGGCTGTACAAAGGGAAATAAGACTGATGTGGAATTTAATGTCAGTATCCGTCGTTGTCTCATCGCATTTTTCGATGGTTATTTGCCTGCCTGTGCCTCCATCAATTGGCGAGTTCCTTCAAGTCAAGGACCACACTTCCGAAAATCTTTGCCCATGGTAAGCATCTATTCTATCACCTTTGGAGCGGCAGCAACGGGTTTTAGGACCTGGCTTTGTCATTTACTGACACCGTGCCCTCAAATAAAGCATTTACCTCTGTGATTCTCTTTTCTCATATATAAAATGGATAAAATAGTACTTGTGTTGCACACAATTTCAAAAATAAAAAGTATCTTTTGAACCATAAAAGTCTTTAAAAAAATCCACTCAATAGTAACAGCTGCAGCAGTAGTAGTAAATGATACTTCCACTTCTACTGAACTGAATTACAGCTATAGGCCATCTGTGTGCCTCCATGAACAGAGAGGAGCTAATCAATGACCGAAGAAACTAATGCAAAATAGTAAGCGACAAAACTACCAAGTCCTTCATGAGCATAAACCCACACATTTAGATTTATTTTTTTTACAATGGTATCTCACCAGCTGATGGCAGAAACTTATTTTCCTAGTTGGATTTAGGTATTATCTCTATATAACCCAGTCGGACACATCATTCATGGTTCAGTCAGAGAAGCAGGACCACTAGAAGGCATTTACATATCTAAAGGGCTTTGTTAAAGAGATGTGACTTTCTGCGATTATGAGAGCTGGTTAGACTGCCTGCGTATGTGACGATGTGGTTTGAAGTCCACGGGGAAGGCAGTGCAGAAGGGATGACGGATATAAAGTGCTGGAGAGTGAGGACAAGCTGGCACCCAAGGCACAAGCTGTTACCCACAAGAATGAGCTCACTTCATGGGAGCTCCCACGGTGGCTCCGCAGGGTACAAACCCGACTAGTATCCATGAGGATGCAAGTTCGAGCCCTGGCCTCAGTGCGTTGAGAATCCAGCTGTGGTGTAGGCCAGCAGCTGCAACTCCAATTCGATCCCTAGCCTGGGAACTTCCATGTGCCGCTAGTGTGGCCCTAAAAAGCCAAAAAAAAAAAAAAAGAGAGAGAGAGAGAGAGAAAGAAAATGGACTCATTTCAGGTCTCACTGCCTCTGCCTACATGAAATGGGGGTCCTTCAAGAGATGCTAGCACCCATCTTTATGGAGCTAAACACACTCCTGGCCCAGGGGTAAGAAAAACTAAAGAGGACACAGGTCAGTGCAGAATGGTACAAAGACAGGAACTGAGGGAAGCACAGTTCACCCTAGCCATGTGACATGTGGCAGAGATGCCTCAGCCCATAACTTAAATACAGAGATATAAAGTTAACTGTTATTAACATATTTTATATTAAATGGTAGTGGGAAAAACAGAAATACTTGGGTTAATATATATATAAAAGCATTCACAGGAGTTCCTCTTGTGGCGCAGTGGTTAACGAACCTGACTAGGAACCATGAGGTTGCGGGTTCGATCCCTGGCCTTGCTCAGTGGGTTAAGGATCCAGCGTTGCCGTGAGCTGTGGTGTAAGTCACAGACACGGCTCGGATCCTGCGTTGCTGTGGCTCTGGCGTAGGCCGGCGGCTACAGCTGCAATTACACCCCTAGTCTGGGAATCTCCATATGTCATGGGAGCGGCCCCCTAGAAAAGGCAAAAAGACAAAAAAAAAAAGCATTCATATAAAGAAGGGAAATGAATGTGTTTATATCTTAACCACTACAGTGCTCACTTCTGTAACTGGTCACCTGGTCATTCTTAGTACTTATAACTACCATTTTCCATAACCACGCCCCGTTCCCTTTTCCCTCAGCAAGTACCTCCGCTGTTTGTAGTTCTTTGTCTGGTAAGGCAGCCCAAACTCTCATTCCTGAAGGGTCTGGGCCATTATCAGTGCTGCTTAAACCGAATCCCAGGACATGGAGCACCTCGCTGCAGATGTACGCCCCTTCCCCACACTGCATTTCCCCGCGATAGCCATGCTCAATCTAGTAATAACTCCCCTTCTTCGCCTGTTGATTTACAAAGTGGGCAGAAGGAGGCAATCCCGACTTCCAGGCCATGCGGCTGTTGCATTCTCCCTTTGCAACTATGACCTCTATATTGGGAGATCCTAGAGTTACGAAGATAGGAAACAAAAATTTTGCTAGTGGATCGCTGGGAGTAATTATACATGGAGCACATCCATTTCTACACCTCGATTTCTGGACCCAGGGATCCTGGTTATGGGAGAAAGAGCTCCGTCAATCAAAAACTGATACAGAGCATGTACAGCCCCAGTTCCACAAGGCATTGCCACTGAGCTGCACTGTAACCACGTCTCCAAAAGGCCATCACTAATAAAAGTTCCTATCATGAACAGTAACAACAAAAACTACTTCAGGATGACAGGAGGCACGGAAGGACAGGTGAAATCAGTAAGCATGGGCCCACCGCCATACCTCATTTGCTGTGAAGTGAGTTTTTTAGTCAAAGTGATGGGGTGTGGAATATTATGATGGTGGAAAAAAGCCAGTAGGTCCACAGACAGTGGTTTTCTTAGATACAGTAGGAGTAAGGAAGGCAAATCCGTGTCCAGAGCAGATGTCCATTCCTCTGAGAACAAAGCACTGATTTTCCATGATGATTTCCAATGCAATTAACCTGCCACCAGGTAAACGGCCGGTCCTCTTGGAGAATGGTGCCACTGTTTCAGGGTTGTACCCAAACCCACCTTCGTGAGTGGAGGTCCGTGTTCCTGAGCCAATCAATGCCTAACTAACCTTGGCACATGCCACTTTCATTCGTAAGCCACTATAGGCTTTCCAGTGATTCTGCCCCTCTGACTGCTTCCTGACTACTGCATTTGGTACAGAAGAATAAGACAGTCTGAAAGACAGGTTCTATGGCTTGGTTCTGGGTTATCTCAAATTGGTTCTCTCATCTTGCTCTTATAATTCTAAATTTGTATTTAAAACTCAGAAATTACTTACATAAAATTTAAAAAGCTTTTTGATGACAAACACAAACAAGGGTATCCAGCTTATACTTACTAAGGACTGAATCAACATATTAAGACATTTTTTCTGAATCTCAGGGGGTACGTTTGCAAAGCTTCTTTCAGACCAAAACCTTGCAAAATGCTTTACAATCCACCTGTTAAAAATCAAAGGACCTCAAGTTAAAGAAATGAAAATATTTTTCATAATATTCAGAAACATTTTGTTTTCAATGGTATAGACTTTACATATATGTTTTGACTAATCTTAAGAGTTAATTTTGTGAGCACCAATAATGGACCTAACTGTGTCCCCTTTTCAACAAACACTATTTTAAATCCATTTTGGGCTATGTGCGTGGATTTTAACATAAGTAACCATGGTTCAGCTAAAATAAAATCGAACACAAGCATCTTGAGTAGTATCTAAATCAATACTTCTCCTCAGCTGTTGCAACTAGTTAAGCATTAAGCTATTTACATTGTGCCCAAGAAAACAGACCAAGTCTAAAATTCCCCACAAAATTAGGAGAATGGAAGAACAAAATCTCTAAATCAATAGTATCAGCACTACTTCAGATCGCTTACTTCATGCAGTCAGCAAAAAGACTCTCCACTCCAACTGAATGAGCAATGATCAAGCATTCCAGTACAGACGCCAACCTTCTGGGAACAGGCTAAAATGGAAAGAAAACACTGCATTTATTCCTTTGCTACGTACAGAGGCTAGAGGACTTGGTTCATAACAGTGATCTCACTTACATACTTAAGTTGCGGAACAAATACGCGTGACTCAAAGGCCTGTTACTCTTTTAAAAGGATCACTGACACACTTTAGCTTTTATAGAACAGCATTTGAGTTCTTTAAGCTGCCGGTCTGCATACAGTTCCTATTCTAATTTCTCTTCGCTTAAATATCTTCTAGATTAAAAGCAGTGTAATAATTTCTAGCGCATCACATTACAATACATCCTATGGTTTAATCTGCTCCCTCAAGTATAAATTTCACTTTAAGTACATGTGCAGAGGTAGGGCCTACACTGACCTTAGACAAAATGACAGCATTTAACTGGATCATGAGTATACAAACATATTCTTTAAAAGCACATACACAGAAGTAATGAACGAAAGTGACAAATAAATCTACATACAAGTAGTGAGAAACAACTCACTGCTTTTAGGGCTGAGCTTCAATATATGCTACCTATTGCCTGTGCCATGTTCTCAGTTTTTGGACTATGCTCCTAGGCATATCTGTTGCCCATTAGGATGAAGAGAGTTCAATTGCTCTTCGTACACATTCATTAGCTGTGATTTGGGGTTGAGTCGCTTAATAGAGACCAGCAATCAGCCTACGTGTACAGTTAGTGTCTAATGCGTGCATGCAGAAAAGAACAAGTTTCTTTGGAAATGACTCTAGTACAGTGCTTCAAATAAGATCGGCGATTTCCAACTTTTAAAAGTAAGAACTGCTATTCATCTGATTTTCTAATGCTCTTCTAAAAGGTATTACATAGTATTCAGAAAATTGAATGTAAATATCCTGTTTTACCCACCAACAATTTAGTTATTCCCTTTGAGATAACCAGAAGTACACTAAATTGTCCTAAAATCAGAAATGGCTATCATTATACAAATTACACAATGAAAATTCTACTAAGTTAAATAATTTGGTTTTCTGACCTACTGCAGAGGAGATCAGACTGGTAGGAGAGAAAAGACGACTGGTGTAGACATACGTGACAATCTAAAAGCAGCCAGAAGCATTATAAATTACAACAGTAAGAACAAGAGTTAAGAAATCCAGCAGCCTAATTCTATTTAGGAATAACCCGACCTCCACAACAAAAATTCCACTCCTTGGTGTAGAACTTAAGAATAATCTCCATGAAAAAATATGAAAATGCAAAATAATATGCTGCTTAAAGCCTGTGGGTCAAAAACAGACCCCCACTGCTTTTGCATAAAGTTTTACTGAAACGCTACCATACTGTTCCGCTTACACATTGTCTAGACCTGCATTCGGTCTACAACAGCAAAGCTAAGTGGCTATGATAGAGGCTATATGGCCCACAAAGCCGAGGATATTAACTACTTAGCCGTTTAGAGAAAAAACTGTAATGACCTCTGGCTTAGTCACTTTCGTTTTCTGAGAATTTTACTTACATGGAAATGCTGATTTCCTAAATGTTTTTATAACAGGACAACTGACCTGAAGTCATATTCAAAACCTGCTTGTAAATTTTGGAAAGACATATTTAAATCATTACCCCAAATATATTTTTAAATCAGTGGGGAAAAAAACCCATAATGTAAAGCCCACTCTAGTCCTATAAATGAAGTTCTAAAATTTTAATTTTGTAAAAGGCAAGATTATGAAATTAATGAAATGACTGAAGCTAGTTTGCCATGAGTTCTGGGGCCAGTTACCTCAGAACTGTGAGTGTGCTATTATAGATTTACTATATTTAAGTCACTGCCAAGAAACTGCATACTTGAGGTCTAGAAGTTAAAAATTATACATTCAAAAATATACTTACAAAAATATACGTTGTTAGGAGTTCCTGTTGTGGCTCAGTAGTTAATGAACCCAACTAGTAACCGTGAGGTTGTGGGTTCGATCCCTGGCCTCACTCAGTGGGTTAAGGTTCTGGTGTTGCCATGGGCTGTGGTGTAGTTTGCAGATGTGGCTCAGACCCTGTGTTGTGTGGCTGTGGTGTAGGCCAGCAGCTGTGGCTCCAATTCGATCCCCAGCCTAGGAACCTCCACATGCTGCAAGTGTGGCCCTAAAAAGACCAAAAAAAAAAAAAAAAAAAAAAAGAAATATATGTGTGTGTATGTGTGTGTGTGTGTGTCTTCTTAGAAAATGTAAAGGAAAAATTTAATGATCAGGTCAATAAAAACAAAAATTGTTCTCAAATATCTGTTACCACATAATACAGACTATATTAAAATAAAGCAAAAAAATTTTTCAACAAAATGCCATATTGATAAGTAAAGAGAAATTTCATCTTCTATTGTCTTAAGGGAAACAAATATACCTTTTGTCTTTTAAAATTAAGTGGATTATTGAAAGTAAAATAAAAGAAGCCGCATATAACCTCTGTCTACTCATGAACACAGTAAAAAGGAGAAGCAACTGTCCAAAGAGAACCCATCAAAGATTATTTTTAAAATGTGTGATGTAACTGGTTTATTGAGGCGTCTCAGGAAAAAGGAGGTACTAACTTCAACGTTTCCCCCGGTTGCAGCGGTCAAGGACGTTGTGTCAAACTCCCCTTTTTTCCCATCCTTTAATGATTACAGGCAAATCCAGTACCTTTGGTTCCTTTTGGTATTGAAGTGCAGTGTGGTACTGTTTAAACACCCATTTTGGGAGTTCCCGTCATGGTGCAGTGGTTAACGAACCCAACTAGGAACCACGAGATTGTGGGTTTGATCCCTGGCCTTGCTCAGTGGGTTACGGATCCGGCGTTGCCGTGAGCTGTGGTGTAGGCTGGCAGCTACAGCTCCAATTAGACCCCTAGCCTGGGAACCTCCAGATGCTGCAGGTGCGGCCCTAAAAAGGCAAAAAATAAAAAATTAAAAGAATAAATAAACACCCATTTCACAGCCTATGTAAATCTTTCGCTGCGAGTCGCTGATGACACTCAGAGCTGGGGAGATCTGGAGTGGACAGTAGGGTGTGGACTCCTGCTCCTCCCCTTTGTGGGTCTAACTCCTTGGAAAGGGGCTATTAAGGGCCAGGGTCGCCTTCTGTAACTCACGAGGGACTAGCATGGTAGCAGAAGGATGTCCTTGACCACTGTAATTCAGATGCTGGTGGCCTTTGCTAGCGTGCTGGCTCACCAAGGGACAGACTGACCTGTACCCTAGCCTCTCAGTGATATTCTTCCAGGGCTGACAGCGCTCAGCGCCTCCTACATGGGACGCAGTGTCGTCTGCCCCTGTATTGGCCTCTTCTAACGTCCACGGCATCACGAAGGTCCTTTTCCTCCGCGTCTACCACGTGTAACTGGGCTGTGGAATGGACTCGCCATTATCTCCTTCTATCTATGACAATAACTACCGCCTCTAGTCACCAGGCGAGGCCTGGCTTCTCCAGCAAGCTTCCTCCCCCTTGGAAACCTCCATAACCAAGTATACGCTCACTGGCTCCTGAGACACAGTCCAGGCTCTTTCAAGGACTCTCTTAGTACTTTCTTTTCTTCCTCGATGGAACCTGCCAAGTGGGCTGGCTATGCAGATACGACGCTGTCCGCCTGGGGGGCGGGTAGGCATCATCTCCTCATTGCAGACAGAGCCCCCCCCTCTCCAGTCATTACTGGGGGAGTCTTGGATCTTCCTCCTCACGCCCACTTGGCTGGAAGATGGGGGAAGAAAGAAAGGGAAAAATCTTTCACCCGGCTTTTTCACTTCCTACAAAACTAGGGACACCACAGCCTCTGCTCTTCTTCTAGTTTCCTTACTTACAGAGGCTGGAATGCTCAAAAGTTGCTGAGGTGTTTCACTGTTTTTCAGTAAACCTTGAAGGACTGATAGTGGTTGTAGGCCCAGTTCATGACTCT
The DNA here is from genome assembly GCF_054392235.1 of Sus scrofa. Classification (NCBI taxonomy): domain Eukaryota; kingdom Metazoa; phylum Chordata; class Mammalia; order Artiodactyla; family Suidae; genus Sus; species Sus scrofa. The sequence continues at coordinate 130,220,699 of NC_139386.1, forward strand.
ATTTTAGCACATCGGGTGATTCTGCAGCTACAACTTACAGAAAGACAGGAAAAGTCCTATCCAACACAAAAATCTACATTTAGATATTATTAAAATCATTAAAATGACCTAATTACAATTTGTACAGTGCCTTTTGTTGCCTCAAATAGTGAATAAGAGGGAAATACTGATGTAAACAGTTCTTTTAAGATTTGGGTTTTGTTGATTATAAAAGTAATATAGGACCATTGTCGAAAATTTAAGAAATGTAGAAAATCATAAATAAGAATATAAAAAATAATCTATAGCCACAGAGAACATTTAAACAATGGAGAACCTAAGACTAATGTATAAAATGTCTTTGAAAGGCACCATAGAGTATCTTTCTGTAGACAATACACTTGCATAAACTAAAATGAAAAAGTCCGTGTTCTTACAGCACCTGGGGAGAGAAACAGAGGAGAGCTCTATCCCTGCTCAAGTTCATCTGTAAAGAGCAGTGGCAGGGAGCAGGAGAGTCCTCTCAGGGCCAGGAACTGAAGAGGCACTGGGTAGAGCCCTTTGCCAAGTGGGAAAGGAACCCCAGATTCCAGCTTCCTTCCTCTTAATTCCAAAGCCCGAGTCCTAGCTTTACCCTCCACCTCTGAATTATGTAGGATATTTCTGTATCTTTTCAATAAATCCCCACCTCAATTTTATTTTAATTACAACGATCTGAATTAACTTCCGTTCTCTGCAAGTATATCCAGAGAGTTATTTCTCAGCTAGAGTTCCCATTAGTTAAAACAATGATACTAACAGAGTTAAAAATCTAGTAGGTAATAACGGGTGGCTTTAAACACTGGGTAAACGATTTCCAAGACTCCATAATTACCTTCTGAAAGAAATTACAGTAATCTCTTCTTAAAATATAGATTGCTACTTCTTTTAATCCTTCTAGTCCATACATATCAGCCATATTGAGTATCTGACTAAAATAAAAAATAGATGCACTGTTAATTCTTTGATTTAAAAATCAAGGCATAGTACACAGTAATTTCTTGATAATATATAGTTTGTTTAGAAAAAAGAATAATCTGAATTATTTTCATTCTCACTTTCTACCCTACATAATAGGGTACATAATAGATACTCTGCACAGATTAAAACAGGCCATAGGTCAGAAGTTGAAAGCACTGTCACTTGATTTGATGAACAGAGAGTAACAAGACCTAAGTGTGGCGATGTTTCAAATTCCCCTCCTACTCTCAGTGCGTATACAGCGAAGCCCAGAAAACTGCTTCAAAGCCTATAAAAGCTAACAACTCTTCACAACCAATACGAACGATAAAAATTTGGGAGGGAGGGCAATTAATGGGTGCTCATCATACTGAAAATGCCTACAGCAGCTCCGATTGGACCCCCAGCCTGGGAACCTCCATATGTCGCTGGAGCGGCCCAAGAAATGGCAAAAAGACAAAAAAAAAAAAAAAGAAGAAGAAGAAGAAAGAAAGAAAGAAAATGCCTACAAAATGACCACAATATTGGAGACGGCATCTAATGACCCAGAGGGGTGCTTCCTTCAATTGGCAGGGACTCTGAGCACAGGCAGGAAACCTACAAGCCATGACACTGTGATGAAATTTCTCGTGGGTTTCCAGGGGCAAATCCTTCGTACCTGATCCCTGCGACTCACTGTATTTCTCCCCCAAATCCTAGTCATTTGGTTTGTAACTAAAGGAAGCAATGCATATTTAAAATTAAAAGAGCAACTTTCATTTGTCTGATGTTAACATAGCAAGAGAAGGAGAGAACAACCAGAAAATTAGAAGAGCGAGGTAGGATTTCACTCTCCAGTAGGATTTTAGCAGCGTAGATGGCATTTCACGACAGTTCTAAAGAATCACACCATTTTTCATCTACAGGATACCTACATCCTCAAATTAATTTTAGATTGTTTTCTCTTCTTCTGACATCGAAAATGAAAAAATAAAGTAGTAAAAAATACTCAAAATTTGAAAAAGAGTTTAATTTTATTTTATAAAAAACATGTCATTTATTGTCCAAAACAAATATGGGATTTTCCTGACATAATGTATGTCTAATAAAGGCTTTTCCTAATCTTATTACTGTGAATTGCAATTGTTTCTGGACATTTCTCAAATATACACAAGATATGGCAAAATAGGTAATGAAAGTGAAGCTTCTACTTCACTGACACTTTGAAATATAGCTCCACAAAGCAGAAGCACAGGAGTTCCTGCTGTGCCTCAGCAGTTAACGAACCTGACTAGTATCCATGAGGACGCAGGTTCGATCCTGGGCCTTGCTCAGTGGGTTAAGGATGTGACGTTGCAGTGAGCTGTGGTGTAGGTCACAGATGTGGCTAGGATCCAGCGTTGCTGCAGCTGTGGCATAGGCTGGCGGCTATAGCTCTGATTCACTCCCTAGCCTGGGAACCTCCATATGCCTCAGGTGCAGCCCTAAAAAGAAAAAAAAAAAAAAAAAAAAAAAAGAAGCCACAAATATTAATATTTTTATACTTAAAATCATTAAAAAATAATACATACCCAACATTAGCTTTTTCTGGGAAGTCCAAAGTTCCTCCATATATAAAATGCATCATAATGTTCATTTCCACATGGCTTATTCTGAAAATAAAAGAAAACTAAACTCAAATTCAGGAATAATCAAGGTTTATTTGATACCAATGATACATTCTACTTTCCCGTAAACTTCTAGCTAAGATAAAGTTTTGTTTTTTTGTTTTTTTGCTTTTTAGGGCCGCACCCGCAACATACGGAAGTTCCCAGGCTAGGGGCGGAATCGGAGTTACAGCTGCTGGCCTACACCACAGCCACAGCAACGCTGGATCTTTAACCCACTGAATGAGGCCAGGGATCGAACTCATGTCCTCATGGATACTAGTCAGGTTTGTTGCTGCTGAGCCACCAAGGGAACTCCAAGATAAATTTCTAATCTCATTTTTATCTAAAGAATCTATTCTTCAAATAACATCCATGCAGGTATGGCACTGATTTAAAATGAAGTATAACTACAGCTATGAACTTTTTAGGTTATAAAATGTTATTAGTATGTTATAAAATCATTGATTATTTGTTGAGCATCTTCCATAATAGACAAAGTCAGAAGGACCTTAGAAGTCATAGTCTAGTCTCTGGCTCATTAAGAAATCTCTCCTCGAGGGTATGGAGAAAAGGGACTCTCCTACACTGTTGGTGGCAATGTAAATTGGTACAACCACTAAGGAGAACAGTATGAAGTTTCCTTAAAAAAACAAGAATAGAACTACCATTTTGATCCAGCAGTCCCACTCCTAGGCATATATTTGGAGAAAATCATAATTCGGAAAGATTGATACACCCCAATGTTTACTGCAGGGCTATTTACAATAGCCAAGACCTAGAAGCAATCTACATGTCCGTCAACGGACGAATGGATAAAGAAGATGTGATTGTGTGTGTGTATACACACACACACATATACATATATATATACATATATAAATATATATAAATAACAGTGGAACATTACTTGGCCGTAAAAAAAGAAAGAATATTGCCATTTGCAGCAATACGATGGACCTAAAGATTCTCATACTAAGTGAAGTAAGTCAGAAAGACAAATGAATTTATTTATGGAACAGAAACAGACTCATAAACTTAGAAAGCAAACTTAGGGTTACCAAAGAGGAAAGGTGGGGGGGATATAAACTAAGAGGTTGGAATTAACATATACCTACTACTATATACATACTAGATAACCAACAGTAACCTACTGTGTAGCACAAGGGAACTCTACTCAATACTCTGTAATAATCTATATGGGAAAGAATCTGAAAAAGAATGGAGGTATGTATATGTATAACTGAATCACTGCTGTACACCTGAAACTAACACAACATTGTAAATCAACTGTACCCCAATATAAAATAAAAATTAAAAATAAAAGAAGAGGCGTTCCCATCACGGCGCATTGGTTAACGAATCTGACTAGGAACCATGAGGTTGTGGGTTCGATCCCTGCCCTTGCTCAGTGGGTTAAGGACCTGGCGTTGCCGTGGGCTGTGGTGTAGGTTGCAGACATGGCTCGGATCTGGTGTTGCTGTGGCTCTGGCGTAGGCTGGTGGCTAAGGCTCCGATTAGACCCCTAGCCTGGAAACCTCCACATGCCGCAGGAAGTGGCCCTAGAAGAGGCAAAAAAGACCAAAAAACAAATAAATAAAATAAAGAAGAAAGAAATCCTCTCCTTAGCATCTCTGACAAATGGCCTCCGGTCTTCTTCTTCTTTTTTTTTTTTTTTTTTTTGGCTGCACCCATGGCTTTGAAAGTTCCTGGACCAGCAGTAACCAAAGTCACTATACTGACAATACCAGATCCTCAACCTGCTGCGCCACAAGAGAACTCGCAGATGTCTTAATTTGTATGGTCTCTCCAGTGGCTCTGGATATGCCAACATCCTTGTTACAGAGACTTAAGCAAAGCTGTGACTTCAGCAGTAGTCTGGAGTGATCATCTCCACGTCTCACTGACCCCTGGACCTCCAACTCCAAATTCATGACCTTCTCCTTCTTAACCTCTCCCAACATTCTGATTTGGTCTTTTTTTCTGTTATTATTATCTTATTCAAAGCACTGTTACAGGGCTTCTCGCACCTTATCCCACCCTCTTCTTTCTCTGTACCAAGGGGGGTGAAGTATCTGCTTGGACAACCACCACTGGCTGTTGATGGAGAGGTAACCGGATTCCTTCTCTCCTTTCCTCTCTGCTGAACCCGTGGTAAGAGGTAATCCGCAAGAGGTGCACCTGCTGTCCAGATTCGGACTTTCTCTCAGGGGGGCTGTCGCAGAGCAGACAGGGCAACCAAATCAACTTTGGCTCCTGTGTTAAAACACAATTTATGTGCTCGAACAGTTTTTATCAAAAGTTCCCAGGCCAGGGATCAAACCCGTGCCACAGGAATAACTAGTAACCAACCCAGTAACCAGAGCCACAACAGTGACAATGTTGGGTCCTTAACCCACTGAGCCACCAGGGAACTCCAAGGAAAGGTTTTCTAAATTCATTTGCTGACTCTTCTGTCTTATTTTGAGCAGGAAGAAAGTGTGCTATTTGTTGGGTCCACTTTAAAACTCCACCAAATAGCAGAGACGGACGGCAGATGCCCTCCTTCTCCTCCACCTCCTCCCGTGGGTTCGGCAGAGAAGAAAGCAGAAATCCAGGCACCTCTCATCCAGAGATCGCCCTGACCAAGCTCCAAAGGCTGCTGGATAATTCACAACAACAAAACAGGAATAACAGGAAGAAGAAGAATCTAGATGCCTAAGTTAGGGCGGAAGGTTCATCTTAATCTTCTCCCTCATTATATCCTGTCATTTTATAGTTTCATAACTTTCTTGAATTCAGCCTCTGCTGTCTCTTTCCCCCTCCCACTGCCCTGGGCTAGTCTCCCAGTTTCTCTCATCCGTACTCTAAGGATCATCTCACGCAGGCTTCTTGCCTGAAATCATCTCCTCGCATCGCATGTCCCACACTGCTTTGGAGTGACTTTGCTAAAATGTAAATTTGATATAAGTCCCTGATCTTGAAACCCTTCAACACTTCCGCATAGCATAGGGGAAAAAAACCCAAAATCCCTTAGCTTGATGTATAATGTTCTTTATCATCTGATCTCTGGTTCTCCCTCTCTAGTAGCTGTTCCAAGATAAGTAAAAATAACATTTCCTATACCTAAACTAACTACTTATAATTCCTTATACATCCATGCCTTAGCACATACTGTTCGCTCTGCTTAAAATTCTCTCCCTACGTAGAGGTGTTTCATCTTTTAGACACAAGACATGTGGCTCTTTATCTCTGACTGTCTCCTTAATACTCTCAAAGTAGAAAAAAAAAATCACTGAATGTTAAACATAAATAATAACATCTATTGAGCATTTATGTTTTGGGTGCCATTAACTCATTTAATCATAACAACTCAATAGTATATATTATCATTTGTCTCATTTTATAGAAGAAAAAATTGAAATTAAGTAGCTTGCCCATGGGGGTGGGTGCTGGGAAAAAAAAAAAGTAACTTGCCCAAGGCCAAATGGCTAGTGATGGCACTGGAATTTAAATCCAGGCAGGCTGGAGTTCTCGTTGTGGCTGAGTGGGTAATGAACCCCACTAGTATCAGTGAGGATGTGAGTTCAATCCCTGGCCTTGCTCAGTGGGTTAAGGATCCGGTGTTGCCAAGAGCTGTGGTGTAGGTTGCTGATGCAGCTTGGATCTGGCATGGCTGTGACTATGGTGTAGGCCGGCAGCTGCAGCTCCAATTTGACCCCTAGCCTGGGAACTGCCATATGCTGCAGGTATGGCCCTAAAAAGACAGAGGAAAAAAAAATTCTAGGCGGATTGCACTGGGATTTTGGAATCTAAATCCAGACTCCAAAGCCTGGGCGCTTAAGCAGTATCTCTCTCACACACACACACACACACACACTCATTATCATATCAAACTGACTTGTAATATCTTCATTTTCATATTTGTTTCTCCTTCTGAACTGGGCTCTGTAAGAGCAGGATTCATGTCTCATTTACCTTTGCATCTACTACCAGCAGGATGTCAGCACTGTCCCCCAGGATGAAAAGAATCTCTTTCCCCCACATAATATGGAGTTCTGCAGGGGAAGCAGGGTGGGGACAGTGCTGATAAGACCTTCACAGTTTGTTAGGCATCGTCTCTAATGTCTGCTAAAGGAACAGAAGAAGGATGGCAGGAAGAAAAAAAAAATGGAGTCCCTCAGGGTAGGACTGAGAAAGGTGTTTGCTTTGCTTCTTTGGCTTTAAATAATATATGCTCAATAAATGTCTAATGAATATTTAATGACTGACTTTTTAGGGTACTTACAAGCCTCTTCCAAACCTTCAGAAGGAATAATGAGTTAAAAACATAGAAATATTTCTCAATTAATTTAATAAAGATTTACTGGCCCCTACCATGGCTAAATACTGATTCCTGCTGATTCAAAACTCTACATCTCTAATACCTAGAGGAAAGTCAAATCTCTAGATCTTCTCATTTATATACATGGATATGATAAGCTTTGATCTCAGAATAATTGCCTTATTATCTGTAGTCTATTAATCTGAAACACTGGCACAATTGTTAGACTCCATATACTTTTTCTCAAAATTTCAAGAGCATTTGTATCCATGTTAACGAGGATTGACCGTTTAGGTCGAAAGAATAATTTCTGCTAAGACTTGACATATTTCAGCAAAGGATGATAAGGACTGAGAAAAAATAACAGTAGCTTTATTAAAATAAATAGGAAAAGCTAGACATTTGAGCTCATATATCAATATGTATGATAGCTATAAAAACAGCATGAAACTGTTTTCCTGCTGTCTTGATAGCTGTTTTATTAAACTGCACTCTCACTGTTGTTGTCATTTGTATTCTTACCAAAAATGTTTACAAAGACATGATCAACTGACCTGAAAACAAACAAACAAACAAAAAACAACAATGGATTACTGCAATAGCCCATAGTTTCAATGGAATGATTTAAAGCACTATTCCCATTTAAATGTAATTCAAATAAAGTTTGCAGATGGCATTACATATACTTGGAGTTAGAAAAAAGAAAAGCCTATGAGCGGACAGAGCGCTAAGATCAGAGATAACATGCACCCAGTCTAAAATCTGTGCTTCCTCAAGTTTCAGGTTCCTGGGACGGGGAGCACTGGCTAAGGTAACTAGAGACTCATTCCTGCATTCAGTTGCTCATTTACACTGTCTCTCTCTCTTCTCTCTCTCTCTCTCTATATATATATATATATATTTTTTTTTTGGTCTTTTTGCCTTTTTTAGGGCCACTCGCGCAGCATATGGAGGTTCCTGGGCTAGGGGTCCAGTCGGAGCTGTCGCTGCCAGCCTACATCAGAGCCACAGCAACACAGGATCTAAGCCACGTCTGCAACCTACACCACAGCTCATGCCAACACCGGATCCCTAACCTACTGAGCAAGACCAGGGATCGAACCCACAACCTCATGGTTCCTAGCTGGATTCTCTAACCACTGAGCCATGACAGGAACTCCTACAGCCAATATTTATTGAATGACAGGCTCTATTCTAGACCTTGAGGATACAAGAAGCTTACATCCCAGAGAAAAGACATGGACAATAAACTTGTCCACAAATGCACAAAGAAGATAATTTTAAAAGTGAAAAGCATCATGAACACAATACAACAGAATAACAAAGAAGAAGGTAACTAGGCAATTGGGCTGCAGCTATTTTAGGTGGGATAATCTGGGAAAAGCCTGTGGCCAGGTCATACCAAATCATACAGGTTCTTACAGACTACGATAAAGATTTGGGTTTAATTCTCATTATGATGGGAAGGCACTGAAGGATTTTAGTCAGAAGAGAAAGGTGCCCTGACTTCTAGTTCAAAAGATCAGAAGGTTCAGAGCAATCCCAGAATCTCCCAAAGGAGATGAGAAAATCCAAATTCACGCTCCAAAGCCCAAGCCACCACTGAAAGACTTCTGTTTCTGTGGAGTGGAAACATGTGGGGTTTCTTTACAGAAATAGGGGCTGTGGCTCAACTTCCAGTAGAGGATGTGGAAAATCTCCCCCTTTCCTCACCAGGAGAACTTCCTTGCAATGCTCTCCCTCACTTCCCAACTTGGGGCCGGGGGTTATAGGACTGCCCTCCTAGGATTACAGGACTCTACCCCCCCCCTCAGCTTACTGAAGGCTGTGCCTCTTAAAAATACCATGTGCATTACATCTTTGAGCTACCAACTCATTAAACACACTGAGTTCTTTTCTGTAAGGACAGACAGGATTTTTTTTTTTTTTTTTTTTTTGGTCTTTTTGTCTTTTAGGGCTGCAGCTGCAGAAACACCACAGACACAGCCACAGCAATGTGGGATCCGAGCCCCGTCTGTGACCTATACCCACAGCCTACGGCAACGCCAGTTCCTTAACCCACTGAATGAGGCCAGGGATCAAACCCATGTCCTCATGGATGCCAGTCAGGTTCAGTAACCGCTGAGCCACGATGGGAAGTCCCAGGATTTCAATTCGAAGCCACTGCACTAACCACTCTGCAGACCTGCAACAGGGACGCAGTCCCAAGAGAGGGTGCTGACCAAGCAAAGCGGGCCCTGCTGTCCCGGTGCTGATAACAGCTCTCACCTGAACCCTTTCTCTCTAGAAAACGAGAACATTCTAATCAAGGGAGCGAATAAAAATGACAAATACGAATGAGTACTACGTACTATATGTACTAAGCATCACATCAGGTTTTTCCTTACTCTGTCTCATCCCCTTACTGTATCTCACATCTTGGGAAGCTTAGGAAGGTAAGCAATGCCTCCAAAATCATGCAAAATTTAGAACTGGATATAGGACTTCCTATAAGGACACCAAAGTCCCTCATCTTTCTGCTATACCACACTGCCCCTGAAAGCATCTACCCGGGCTTATGACATAAATTAATGTGAAAAGAGAAATTGTTTTGCAGATTATTTTGTAACAACATAAAAATTCCTATAAGATGTGTTTTTGTTTTTGTTTTTAAAAGTAAAATTCCTAAATCCCCTTTAGCCTTCCGATAGCTTTATACACCATGATACCAATAACATTTGAGGTGATAATTTGACAGTCGATTTGATACGTGATACGAGTGGGAAAAGCAAAACATTCCATGTGATGACAATAAAGGCTGGAGATAAAACCCAGAATCTGTCAGGAAATACTCTCTTCTTTCATTTCAGTGTTAGAAAACCTTGCTTTATCAAGCAAGATTAAAAAAAAAAAAAAAAGTCAAACCAAAAAGAAATGTGTCCTTATTTCCAGTGTGGCAGCATTATTAGACGTGAATAAGCCGATTAGGAGTGAGCCTCCACTGCTGAAACAGCAGCTCTGGGTGAGATGATCCGTAAGGAGGAGAGCCTTGCCCACAACAGAAGGGAAGGAAAATGCTGGGAGGGGAGTGGGCTTGCTCACGGCTGCCACTGCTTCAATGTACAGTCTACTTACTTGGAATCGTGGTTGGAAACAAATGTGGCTACTTCTATCTGGCTTTCGCTTGAACAAACCACTCAAGTTAGTCAGCAGCAGTCAAGCCGTATTATAAGGGGAGATATGCATCCATGAGCTCCGTCATAATGACAGATGGACAATTACAGGTGGCAGCACAGAGACCAGCAGGTGAGCGGCTACTCCCTTCCCAGCTACTGACGTCCTTCTAAACAGACTCCACCTTGAAAAGCCCGTGTGTTTTGAAGGCTCTGATCACTCGTACGTGTAGACTGCAGACTGCCTTTACCCCTGGAGCTAGAGCCAGAGGTCCTCCTGAGCAATACAGGACGGATGAAAGTTGAGCACCTCTGGTTGAAGTCGTGTCCCTTCCCAAATGGCCTTCTCCTCATACCCCAACCTCATGCCGTATTTCCCCTCACATCCCTGCCAGGAACTTTAGGGTCCCACGGGAAAACCACTGGCTCAGACAGTGGAGAGGAGCAATGTGAGCCAGCTCAGGAACACATGGCACGGGACACTTTACATTTCTCCCGTGACGACAGTGGAATGGATTTAGAATGAAGACTCAACAAACAAACATTCAGCACACGCACTTATTTACCCGGGAAGCCCAGGACGACATTTAACTTATCTGACCTCAGTCTTCCTCATCTGTAATATGTGAACACGCCTGGGCTCTCAAGGACTGATTCTGAAAACTCAAGGGGATCGTGAATGTGGAAGAAGCCTAGGAAGTCTATGTTATTGTAAAGGTATTATCATCGCGGAGGACAGACTCTATTTGGAGAGAGGAATAAAGGTATACGTGATAGAGGTAAAAGCCACGAAACCCACAAGGCACTAAGATTTCTTTTAGGAAATTAGCCATACGAGTGCTATAAATTACCTTCCCCTGCTGTGGAATAATATCCTATAATCACATACTCTAACCTTTATCTCACTGCACAGAATCACATGATTTATTTAAAATGACTTTTATTTTTTCCAGTACAGCTGGTTTACCGTGTTCTGTCAGCTTCCTACTGTACAGCAAAGTGACCCCGTCACACACACACATGCTTTTTCTCACCTTACCCTCCACCGTCAGTGACTAGATACAGTTCCCACTGCTATACAGCAGGACCTCACTGCTTATCTATTCTGAGGGCAATAGTTTGCGTCTATTACATGATTTTTAATAAATGCCAAAAAGTTGCACTCTGGGTCAAACTAGGTTATTTCTCCATTTAAATATTTATTGAACTCAGTTCTAATGAGAGTACATTGACAGTTTTTAAAAATTATGTCTAGGAGTTCCCGTTGTGGCACAGCAGAAACAAATCCAACTAGTATCCATGAGGATGTGGGTTCAATCCCTGGCCTCACTCAGTGGGTCGGGGATCAGGCGTTGCTATGAGCTGTGGTGTAGGTCGCAGATGCAGCTTGGATCCTGTGTTGCTGTGGTGTAGGCTGGCAGCTGTAGCTCAGATTTGACCCCCTCGCCTGGGAACTTCCATGTGCCGTGGGTACAGCCCTAAAAAGAAAAAAAAATTATGTCTAAAATATCTGAAACAGAGTCTCTGGGCACGTTTCTAAGGCTACTCTAGAGAGACTATCCCTAGGATTGACATACTTCGAGAAATTCTCACCTCTGCCAGTACTATCCCTAGTCTTATATTCAGCAGCTGTGTATATATATATATTTGTCTTTTGTCCTTTTAGGTCTACACCTGCGGCACATGGAGGTTCCCAGGCTAGGGGTGGAATCGGAGCTATAGCTGCCGTCCTACACCACAGCCACAGCAACACCAGATCCGAGCCACGTCGTCAACCTACACCACAGCCCAAGGCAACACTGGATCCTTAACCCACTGAGTGAGGCCAGGGATCAAACCTGCAACCTCATGGTTCCTAGTTGGATTCGTTTCCGCTGCACCAGGAAGGGAACTCCGATTCAGCAGATATTTTAAATTCACTACAAAGGAAGAGATTATTGGTAGGATACACACATCTTTCGGGTTGTTTTTCAACAGTGATGATAAAATTTCACCAACTGCTTCAACTACACATTCCTTTTACCCTCCGATTAATAAACTGCGTGACGTGTAAAATCTTCCACAGCCAGAAGCAACCTGGTGGTTGCCAGAGGCAGGGGGAGGAGGGGTGGGCAACATGGGAGACGGTATCCAAAAGGAACGAGCTTCCGGGTGTGAGATAAGTCCTGGGGTGAAATGCAGAACAAGGTGCTAGAGTCAGCAAAACCGTATTGCATATTTCAAAGCTGCCAGGAGGACAGACCTTGAAAGTCCACATCATAAGAAAAAAAATTTTAACTGTGATGATGTCAATTCATTTATTTGGTAATCAATGCACAATACATGTACATAACACATCAAATCTTTGCGTTACATGCCTACCACTAATACAAATACTATGTCAACTATATCTGAATTTAAAAATTTAATAAATAAAAGAGGAGCTCAGATGACAGACAACGGCGTTACTCAGATGCAAATGTTACTTTTTTTAACACCGAAGCAGTTCACATTATGCTTTGATGCTATATTGTGGGAGACCGAAAAAAAAAAAGAAGAGGAAAAATAAACCTTCCATGTATGTTATGCATGTGGGGGACAAAGAGAGAGGCAGTCTATTTTAGGAGCAACATCAAGGGAAAACTTGGTGATTATGGGAATTTTACATCCTCCACGATTTTCTCCTTATTACTATTTCATTAGCCTGGTCTTTTCTCCCCCCGTTTAAAAAATACACTGTTGCAAAGGCATCCATATAATTCCATGGATGCATAACCGAAATCACTAGTGGTGGCAGTTGCTGAAACCATACCTAAAAGATAGGCAGCAAAATACAGTGTGACGTGTGCTGAAATTGTGGTAAGTACTGTAACTAAAATGGAACTCTCGAAAAATCCTGGAATGAAAGATAAGGGGTTTACATTCCTCTGCATATGCATTTCATTTCTATTAAATAAGTGAAATATGAAAAGACAGAATAAAAACACATTCTATATCCTGATATTTCAGTTTTCCATTTTTTTATGGAGTTAGAAATTACAAAATGCAAGGCATTTGGGGATGCTTTTAGTTAGTAAGGGAACCAGACCGTTGTAACCTAGAAGGCTTAAGAGAATAGGCCCGTCTGAAAACCAGTCAGAACTTATCAGTCCTTTCCGTGCCTCACTGTCGAGGAATCAGCCCTCTCGCCATTCCACACCCAAGCCTCCAGCCTAAAATGACCCGAAGCAACAGGAGCAGCGAGAAGGACGCAGGGCTGAGAGGCCCCCTCAACGCCCAGGCAACCTCCTATGAGAAGGTCCTCCCCCACGTTGCTCGCTAGAGCTTCTCACAGGGACCATCTAGGACCAGAAAATACTCCAGCTCACCATTTCATCTCTTGGTGAGTGTTTCAGCAGTTTCCATCAATTGCCACCAAGTGTGAAGATTCACCACGGCTCAATCACAGGGCACTGTCCTCTCCACAACCCGAGGACCCAGTGCCCAGGAAAGAGCTCTCACTCCTCATTTTGCTGGTACCTGGATCTTGCAGAGCTGTCAGCAAACGAAGTTCTGCTGTTTAAAGCATCCAGGCTGATTTATTTTGTTACGGCGGTCTGAGAAGACCAACACTCTCTGACTGCATGCCCCCACATACCTCTCCTTTTCCGAATCTGTACCCTGCTGAATTCCACCACATGAGAAGCCTTTCACTGAACACACAGGGAAATCAGACTCATGAGAAGTGCTTTGTATGAGGGGTTACTCGCAATCGTTTGCAGGCGAGCTGCCTTGTAAAAATTATGCTTACCCTTGAAGAGTGATGTACTCCTGGGAGCTTTCAGCCCAACAGCCACTCAGCATCGCAGCAAAATAACTAGATCTGGCACTTAAAATGGCTCTGGAGGGAAAAGGGGAAGAACACAGGCAAACGTTTATGCACAATGGGAGACTCTTCATCGTTAATCTTAAAACATGGTAACGAGCTCGCTTGTTTGTATTCCTGGTATATTATTACGATACAAATTGTTAAGCCTATATTTATAACTAAGTATTTTGATTGCTTGATAAAAACATTAATTCCAATGTCCTTTCCATCTTTTAAATTTTTTTCTCTTGAAAGCGCTTAAATTTTAATAACAATTTCCATGAGTAGCAGAGAGGTAAATCATTTACAAATAGAGAAATAAAGACCAAAAGATGTTACTTAATGTCTTGAGGAAACATCAGTAAGAAACCAGAACTCTAAAGGTCCTGAGTTCCAGTTCAGAACTTGCCCTAATCAAGCTCAACAACAGCTCTCTCTGAAGTTTGAGAAAATGACAGGAAAGATACTTATTTCTGAATGTCATTCTATCTTTTCAGAGAGAATGTTAGTTCATCTTCTTTTTTTTTTTTTTTAATTTTATGGCCACACTCGAAGCATATGGGGGTTCCTGGGTCAGCTGCTGAATCCAAGCTGCAAGTGTGACCCACGCCACAGCTGCGGTGCCAGGCCAGGGATTGAACCTGGGCTTCCACAGCAACCTAAGCCGCTGCAGTCAGATTCTTAAGCCACTGTGCCATGGCAGAAAACCCATATTCATCCATTCTTTCTTTCGGCAAATATCTACTGACTTCTATTCTGTGCTAGGCACTCTTCTCAGGAATATAACAGCAAACGAGATAGAGAGAAAAATGTGACTATTCTAGCAAGGTTAGGGTACAAGAGTGGAGGCGGAGAGGAAGAAGAAAAAAACCCTTCTGGTAATAGTTTCCTAGGTTTTCTCAGACCAACCCTCCTGCTGAAAATCGCTTGGAAATATTACACACACACACAAACACTTACATATTAAAAGGAAGAAAGCATGATTTGAAGGCATCAGAAAGCTACCATCGTGGTGGCTTTTGAGACAAACTGCAAGAGGTAAGACAAACAAAGTGATTCAAGTATATGAGCTAATTTTTTCCACCGAGGCAACTGCCAGGTCTGAAAGCAAAACCCATGGTTTAGAGGCTAAGAAACGGAGCATAGCTTCTGGCAATCTTCACAGGCTTGGAGGCACACGAATTAGAATGCGGGTCCAGCCAAGAGGGGAGGATTTGGTGGGTGCCCCAGGATTTCAGTCGGACTCTGAAGGGCTGTCCCACTGGAGAAGAATAAATAGGAACCAGATAAGCCCTTGTTAGAACTGAAGTCCGTCTCTGAATTAGCTCCATCCCTGACTGAATTAAAGTGATCTGCACTAGCCTAAGTGCTGGCCAGAAGCAAGAGGACACCCTGTCTTCAGTAAAGTTATACCGCCCGGAGTATCAAATCATTCCTATAAATTTTCAACAAAACGTCCAGAGGTAATCAAACACAATAACGAATATATAGAAAAGGAAGGAAAAGAATCTCATTTGCACTATTACCAAAAAAGGTCAAATACGCAGGAACAAATGTAACAAAAAAGCACAATTAAAAGCCATAAGACATCACTGAGATAATTTAAAAAGACCTAAGAGAGACAGCTGAACTGTACTCAGGGACGTGAAGTTCCAAAACTGTTAACGTATCTATTCTGCCTGCGTTAATTTCTAGATTCAACACGATCGGCTCGGCTTTTTTAGTGTCAATAAGTTGATTTTAAAATGTATATGGAAATGCAAAGGACCCACAATAGACAAATAACCATCAAACAGAAGAAAAACAAGTTGGAAGACATGAATTCAAGACTTACTATAAAGCAATAATAATCAAGACAATGTGGTATTGATGCAAGGATAGAAAGATCACCAGAATGGAACTGAGAGTCCAAAAACAAAACCACACACATATGGCCAACTGCTTTTCAACAAAGGTGTTAAGGTAACATCACAGGGAAAAGACAGTCGTACCAACTAAAGGTGCTAAAACTGGGGGTCTGGCGGGAAAATACGAACCTCGAGTCAACCCCACACCACACCTAAAAATCAACTCAAAAGTGGAGTTCCCTTCGTGGCGCAGTGGTTAACGAATCTGACTAGGAACCAGGAGGTTGCGGGTTCAATCCCTGGCCTCACTCAGTGGGTTAAGGATCCAGCATTGCTGTGAGCTGTGGTGTAGGTTGCAGACTCAGCTCGGATCCCGCGTTGCTATGGCTCTGGCGTAGGCCGGTGGCTACAGCTCCGATTAGACCCCTAGCCTGGGAACCTCCATATGCTGCAGGTGTGGCCCTAGATAAAAAAGACAAAAAGAAAAAAAAAAAATCAACTCAAAATTGACTAAATCTAATACTATAAAATCTCTAGAAAAACAGGTGAAAATCTTTGTAACCTAGAGTAGGCAAAGATTTCTTGGGACGCAAAAAGCATGAACCAGTTTTTTAAAAAACACAAACATTTAAATTTTAACAAAAAATTTTTCTTTCTTTTTATGGCCACACCTGCAGCATATGTAAGTTCCTGGGCTAGGGGCTGAATTGGAGCTGCAGCTGCAGGTCTATGCCACAGTCACAGCAATGCCAGATCCTGGACAAATCTGTGACCTTACACTGCAGCGTGCGGCAATGCTGGATCCTTAACCCACTGATTGAAGCCAAGGATCAAACTCCCATCCTCCTGGACACTATGTCAGGTTCTTAACCTGCTGCGCCATAATGGGAACTCCATTTTTTTTTTCTTTTTATGGAATTTTAACAAAGTTAAAACTTCAATCCTTTTAAAGTCATTTTTAAGAAAATGGAAAGATGAACAAAATGTTAGGAGGAAATATTTGCAAAACATACACATGCCAAATAACTTTAATCCATAATATGTAAGAACTACAACTCTATATAAGAACATACACAACCCAACTAAAAATGAGCACATGCAAAAAAGTATAAGGTAAAAGCCACATTGACATAAAAAGGTTTACCACAAAACTAGTATTTATAGCTAGTTATAAAGAATAACACCACATCAGGAGTTCCCTGGGGGCCTAGAAGTTAGGGATTTGGTGTTGTCACGGCTACAGTTTAGGTTTAATCCCTGACCTGGGAACTTACACATGCCCCAGGGGTGGGGAAAAAAAGGAGTAACATGACATTAAGTTTCGAGCATTAGATCAGAATTGAGAAAAGGTATGGTCAGAACACACATGTTCGTTTTAAAAGGAAAAAAAGTACATGTCTGTCTCTCAATAGCTTCCATATAGTAAAATGTAAAACAAAATCACCCTCTTTAAGAGGGCTTTAGCTATATCCAATCTCTTGGGTTAGAACATGACAGAAGATAACATGAGAAAACGTATGTCTATGTGTATGACTGTGTCACTTTGCTGTACAGCAGAAATAGGCACAACACTGTAAATCAGTTATACTTTAAAAAAAATGCTTTAGGAATTTTCGGGTGGCTCCGTGGGTTAAGGATCCTGCATTGGGAATTCCTATTGTGACTCAGCCAGTTAAGAAGCTAATATTCATGAGGATGCAGGTTTGATCCCTGGCCTCGCTCAGCGGGTTGAGGATCCAGCGTTGTTCTGAGCTGTGGTCTGGGTCACAGACGCGGCTCGGATCCGGTGTTGCTGTGGCTCTGGCATAGGCCAGCGGCTACAGCTCTGATTAGACCCCTAGCCTGGGAACCTCCATATGGTACGGGTGCAGCCCTAAAAGGACAATAGACCAAAAAAAAAAAAAAAAAAAAAAAAGGGTAACATACACTAACCATATGACCTGGCAATTCCACTCTTGCGTATTTACCCAACAGAAATGAAAATACATATTCACACAAATACTTGCATGCAAATGTTAATACTAGCTTTATTAATAACAGCTAAACACTATAAACAACCAGTATGTCCAACAGGAGAGTGACTAAATAAATCATGGTATACCCATACAACGCAACATTACTCAGCAATAAAACTGAATGGTACCAACATCATATGCTGTCACTGACATGTGGAATCTAAAAAAAGGACAGGAGTTCCCGTCGTGGCGCAGTGGTTAACGAATCCGACTAGGAACCATGAGGTTGCAGGTTCGGTCCCTGCCCTTGCTCAGTGGGTTAACGATCCGGCGTTGCCGTGAGCTGTGGTGTAGGTTGCAGACGCGGCTCGGATCCCGCGTTGCTGTGGCTCTGGCGTAGGCCGGTGGCTACAGCTCCGTTTCAACCCCTAGCCTGGGAACCTCCATATGCCGCAGGAGCGGCCCAAGAAATAGCAACAACAACAACAACAGCAAAAGACAAAAAAAGACAAAAAGACAAAAAAAAAAAAGGACACAATGAACTTCTCTGCAGAACAGATACTGACTCACAGACTTTGAAAAACGTATGGTTTCCAAATGAGACAGGTTGGAGGGTGGGGGGATGCACTGGGGGTTTGAGATGGAACTGCTATAAAATTGGGTTGTGATGATCACTGTACAATTATAAATGCAATGAAATTCATTGAGTAGGAGTTCCCGTCACGGCTGAGTGGTTAATGAATCCAACTAGGAGCCATGAGGTTGTGGGTTCGATCCTTGGCCTTGCTCAGTGTGTTAAGGATCCAGCGTTGCCGTAAGCTATGGAGTAGGTCACAGACATAGCTCAGATCCCGAGTTGCTGTGGCTGTGGTGTAGGCCAGCGGCTACAGCTCCGATTAGACCCCTGGCATGGGAACCTCCATATGCCTCAGGAGCGGCCCTAGAAAAGGCAAAAACTAAATGAAATGAAATGAAACGAAAATCCATTGAGTAATTAAAAAAATACTCATACACATAATAACCAAGGATGAAGCTCACAAACATTATGCTGAGTAAAAGAAGCTCAAAAATATGTGTGAGTTCATTTACATGAAATTCTAGGACAAGTAAACTATAACTTGGAAATCACAGCAATAAGAAAACAAACAACCCAATTTAAAAATGAGCAAAAAAGGTGAAAAGTCACCAAAGAAAGGCAGATGGCAAATAAGCAAACTCGGTTTCTGCCGAGGTTGGGGAGGGAAGGTACTCACGGCAAACGGGCAGAGGGACTTCTTCAGCTGATAGAAATTCTCTACCTTGACTTCGGTGGGAGTTACGCAGGTTTATACATTCGTCAAAACTCATCAAATCGGACTTTCAATTGTGTGCATTTGATTGCACGTGAATTTTAATTCAATAAATTTAACTTTTAAAAAAGGGTGAAAATTAAACTTAATAAAGAAAACAAGTCAAGATGATTTCCTCAGTGAATTCAAATAAATATTTTTAAAAATACAAATTCAGTCTTACTCAAATATGTTAAAAAAAAGAATAAAATAGGAAAAGCGAAGCAAAGCTACCTCCTAACTCATTTAATGATGTCAACAAAACTTTGAGACCTAAGCCTGATAGGAATATTATTTTTTAATTTAGGCCAATCTATCTCATGAATGAATGAAAAAAACCTTAAAATGTTAACAAACTGAATCCAGAAATGAACAGAATAAATAAAACATCACAACACAAATAAAACATCACAAGAAATTATTCCAGGAATGCAAGATTGCTTTAAAATCTCAAAATCAAGCAATACGATTTAGCACATTAACAAAATAAAAGAACAACACATTAAAAAAGGTGAGAATGTATAATATAGAAAAAGACAGCCTCTTCAATAAGTAGTGCTGAGAAAACTGGACAGCAACATGTAAAAGAATGAAATTAGAACATTCTCTTACCCCATGCACAAAAATTAACTCGAAATGGCTTAAAGACCAAAATATAAGGTTGGATACTATAAAACTCTAGTGGAAGATATAGGCAGAACACTCTTTGACATAAATCAAAGAAGAATCTTGTGAAAAACACTATGGAGATTCTTCAGAAAACTAAAAATAGAACTACCATTTGACCCAGCAATCCCACTCCTGGGCGTCTATCCAGAGGAAACCATGACTCGCAAAGACACATGTACTCTGATGTTCACTGCAGCACTATTTGCAATAGCCAAGACATGGAAACAACCTAAATGTCCGTTGACAGAGGAGTGGATCAAGAAGATGTGGTACATATACGCAATGGAATATTACTCAGCCATTACAAAGGAACGAAATAACGGCATTTGCAGCAATGTGATGGACCTAGAAATTATCGTGCTAAGTGAAGTCAGTCAGACAGTGAGACACGGACATCAAATCCTATCACTTACATGTGAAATCTGAAAAAAGGACGCAATGAACTTCTTTGCAGAACAGATGCTGACTCACAGACTTTGAAATATGGTTTCCAAAGGAGAGAGTTGGGGGGTGCGGGATGCTGGAGTTTGGAATGGAAATGCTATATCATTGTACAACTATAAATGTAATAAATTCATTGAGTAATAAAAAAAAGAACAATCATACAATCCAGCAATCCTACTCCTGCACATATATCCAGAGAAAACCATAATCTGAAAAGATACATGCACCCCAATGTTCACTGCAGCACTGTTTATAATAGCCAAGACACAGAAGCAATCTAAATGTCCATTGACAGGAATGGATAAAGAAGACGTGGTACATGTATACAATGGAATATTACTCAGCCATAAAAGAGAATGAAATATTGCCATTTGCAGCAACATGGATGGACCTAGGGACTATCATATTAAGTAAAGTCAGACAGAGAAAGAACACATATCATATGAGGTCACCAATATGTAGAATCTAATAAAAAATGATACAAAAGAACTTATTCACAAAATAGAAACAGACTCCAAGATTTTAAAACCAAACTTATGGTTACCAAAGGGGAAATGGTGGTGGAATGGATAAATTGGGAGTTTGAGATTGGCATATACCTACTACTAGACACAAAAGTGCTAAGTATCAAGGACCTACTGTATAGCACAGGGAAGTCTACTCAGTACTCTATAATAGCCTACATGGGAAAAGAATTTGAAAAAGAAAGGAGGTCGATATAGATAGAGAATACCAGAAACCAACACAACATTGTAAGTCAACTATACTCCCAAAAATTTATTTAAAAGAAAAAAAGGATCAAACACCTTGATCGATTTAGATTAATTCCAGGTCACAAGAATGGTTCAACATTATCCAAATTGGAAGGGAAGAGGTAAAACTGTCATGATACACAGATGACATGATACTCTTTATAGAAAACCCCAAAGACTCCAATCAAAAACTGTAAGAATCACTAAATCAATTCAGCAAGGTAGCAGGAAACAAGATTAATACACAGAAGTTTGCGGCATTTCTTGCACTAACAATGAAATACCAAAAAGAGAAAGGTGGAGTTCCCGTCATGGCTCAGTGGTTAATGAACCCGACTGGTAACCACGAGGTTGTGGGTTCAATACGTGCCTCATTCAGTGGGTTAAAGGATCCAGCGTTGCCATGAGCTGTGGTGTAGGTGGCAGACACAGCTCGGATCCCGTGTTGCTGTGGTTGTGGCGTAAGGCCAGCAGCTATAGCTCTTATTAGACCCCTAGCCTGGGAACCTTCATATGCTGCAAGTGCAGCCCTAAAAAGACAAAAAAAAAAAAAAAAAAAGAAAGAAAGAAAGAGTGAAAAAAAAAAAAACAAAAACCCTGTTAAAAACCACATTAAGGGAGTTCCTGTTGTGGTGGCTCGGTTAACAAACCTGACTAGAATCCATGAGGACGCAGGTTCGATCCCTGGCCTCACTCAGTGGGTTAAGAATCTGGTGTTGCCGTGAGCTGTGGTGTAGGTTGCAGATGTGGCTCGGATCCCACATTGCTGTGGCTCTGGTGTAGGCCAGTGGCTATAGCTCTGATTGGACCCCTAGCCTGGGAACCTTCATATGCCAGGGGTTCGGCCCTAAAAATGAAGAAAAAAAAAAAAAAAAAAAAAAAGACAACAACAACAACAACAAAACCATTAAAGGAGTTCCCTGGTGGCCTACTGGTTAGAATTCAGTGATTTCATTGCTGCAGCCCGGGTTCAATCCCTGGTCTGGGAACTGAGAGCACACATCAAGCTGCTGTACACTGCAGCCAAAAAAAACCCAAAAAAAACAAAAAAACAACAACAAAAAAATCCCAAAAAAACTCCAAAAAACCTAAGAATAAACCTAACCGAAAAAAATAAAATACCTAAGGAATGACCTTACATACACTATAAAACATTTAATAAGAAAATTAAAGGACATGGAAATATATCTATGTTTTTGGATTGGAAGAATAACATTAAAATAGCTATAATATCCAAAGCAATATGCAGATTTAATGCAATCTCTATCAAATTACCCATGTCATTTTTCACAGAGCTAGAACAAGTAATCCTAAAATTTATGTGGAACCACAGAGACCCAGAATTTCTAAAGAAACCCTAAGGAAAAAGAACAAAGCTGGAGGCATAACCCGTCCAGATTTCAGACAATAATAGAAAACTACAGTAATCAAAACGGTGTTGCATTGGCACACGAGCAGACGTACAGATCAGTGGAACGGAACAGAGAGCCTGGAAACAAAGCCACATACCTACGGCCAATTGTTCTATAACCAAGGAGGCAAGAATAAACACTGGAGAGAAGACACTCTCTTCAGCAAGTGGTGCTGGACAAGCTGGACGGTCCATGCAAATCAATGAAATCAGAACACTCCTTCACATCATACACAAAAAGTAAACCCAAATGGCTTAAAGACTTAAACATAGGACATGACACCATCAAACGCCTAGAAAAGAACAAAGGAAAACTTTCTCTACCATAAACTGTACAGATGGTTTTCTTAGGTCAGTCAGTCTCCCAAAGCAACAGAAATAAAAGCAAAAATAAACAAATGGGACCTAATCACACTTTTGCACAGCAAAGGAAACCATCAACAAGATAAAAACAAAACCTATGACTGGGAGAAAATATTTGCAAAGAATGCAACCAGCAGGAGCTTAATTTCCAAAATATACAAACAGATCATAAGCTCAGTAACAAGAAAACAAACAACTCAATGGATAAATGGGCAGAAGACTTGGATGTTTCTGCAAAGACTTACAGATGACCAAGAGGCATGTGAAACGATGCTCAATATTGCTATTGGACCCGAGCCTGGGAGCTGCCATATGCTGCAGGTGCGGCCCCAAAAAGACAAAAAAAAAAAAAAAAAAAAAAAGACACAAAAAAATAGAAAGAATGAAAAGAAAAAGGACATTAGGCAAAAAACTAAGGAATATGGTCTTTAGTTAATAACAATGTCTTAATATTGGGTCTTTGTTTTTTTGTTTGTTTTTGTTTTTGTTTTGTCCTTTTAGGGCTGCACCCGCCACCTATGAAGGTTCCCAGGCTAGGGGTCGAATCGGAGCTGTAGCTTCAGGCCTAAGCCTGAGCCACAGCAATGCCAGATCCCAGCCACATCTGCAACCTACACCACAGCTCACAGCAATGCCGGATCCTGAACCCACTGAGTAAGGCCAGGGATCAAACCCGCAACCTCATGGTTCCTAGTCGGATTTGCTTTCTGCTGCACGACAAAGGGAACTCCAATATTGGGTCTTTAATTGTAACAAATGTATGATACTAAGACATACACATAAGATGTTGATAATAGGGGACGTGACTGTGGGGACATATGAGAATTCTCTGTAAATTTGATTTTTCTGTAAATTTAAAACTGTTTGAAAAAATAAAATAAATTATGAAAAAAAGGAGGGATTCTGCTCTGACCCATGATAGATAACGGTTATGGGACTGGCCTAACCTCCATGAACAAGTAGAAAAGTGAATGAAATATGACGCTGAAAAAAAGGCAGTATGGGACTCTGACCCCTAAGAGAAAGAAAACAAATCAGGTAAGCCCTACCTACAGTCAAAATACTTCTTCCAGGGAACAAGGAGATCATGTCATAGGGAGACAAACACCGGCAGAGCCTGCTATCTTGCTGAGTTGAGAAATCAAATGTGGGCGCACAGGAAAATGAGTCAACTGGACTGCATGGGGCATAGTACAACAGAAGAGGAAGTTACGAAGAAAAAGAGCTCCAAAAATTAGAGGAGGGAACCCCCTGAGCCTTTGTCTGCATATAATCTGAGCAGACATAGGGTGAAATTCCATAAAGCCTTGCAAAGAATAAAGGCCAGGGAGCTTATAAGCCTGTTCATTCTGGGCTGCCAGACATTCAGGTCCTGCCAGCCAGGACCTGAATACTGAT
This sequence comes from Sus scrofa, assembly GCF_054392235.1. Taxonomy (NCBI): domain Eukaryota; kingdom Metazoa; phylum Chordata; class Mammalia; order Artiodactyla; family Suidae; genus Sus; species Sus scrofa. Next base: position 130,244,750 of record NC_139386.1, read on the forward strand.
CCCAAATCCCAGAAGGTCATACCTCAGTGGAAGAACCATACACCCTTCCGAGTAAAGGCTACTCTGGAGCCACCCTAGATTGGCTAAAAACAAATATAAAAAAGATAAAGATGATCCACAGTAACTTAATCACCTATTAAAACAAACATCAACACTTTTTTTTTTTTTTGGCCAGACCCACAGCATGTGAAGTTCCCAGGCCAGGGATCAAACCCATGCTACAGCCACGGCAGTGACAATGCCAGATCCTTAACCTGCTGATCTACTAGGGAACTCCAAACTTCAACACCTTTTAAAGAGAGACAGCAACATTCAAATACTCAATAGCATAATATTCATAAAGTCTAGCATCTAATAAAAAAATTACCAGGTATGTGAAGTAGCAAAACATGAACTATAACCAGGAGAAAAATTAGTCAATAGAAATAGACCCAGAAATGAAAGAAATGATGGAGTTAGCTGACAAAGCATTTTAAAAAGCTATCATAGATATGTTCAAGGATATTTTTAATAAGGAACATAGAGAGAGATGAAGATTTTTAAAAAACTCAGACTGAACTTCTAGAGATGAAATACACACTCTCTGAAATGGAAAACAATTATGAATGGACTTAAAAGATTAGTTGTCAAAAAAGAAAAGGTCAGTGTGCCTGTGGACATAGCAACACAAATTATCCACATAAGACAGAGGGAGGGAATTCCTGTCATGGCTCAGTGGTAATGAACCTGACTAGTATGCCTGAAGACGCAGGTTTGAGCCCTGGCCTTGTTCAGTAGGTTAAGGATCTGGTATTGCTGTGGCTGTGGCATAGGCCAGCAGCTGCAGCTCCGATTCAACCCCTAGCCTGGGAACTTCCATAAGCTGCACATGCGACCCTAAAAAGAAAAAAAAAAAAAAAAGACAGGAGTAAAAAATAAATTAGGAAAAAGAAAAGCTTAAGGAGTTCCTGTCGTGGCGCAGTGGTTAACGAATCCGACTAGGAACCATGAGGTTGCGGGTTCGATCCCTGCCCTTGCTCAGTGGGTTAAGGATCCGGCGTTGCCGTGAGCTGTGGTGTAGGTTGCAGATGCGGCTCGGATCCTGTGCTGCTGTGGCTCTGGCGTAGGCTGGCAGCTACAGCTCTGATTGGACCCCTAGCCTGGGAACCTCCATATGCCATGGGAGCAGCCCCAGAAAAGGCAAAAAGACTGAAAAAAAAAAAAAATAGCTTAAGCAAGCTATTGGGCTAACATAACATAATTGGAGTCCTATATGGAACAGAAAGAGGAGAGCAAGACAATTTCTAAAAATAATAGCTATAAAATTTCTAAATTTCATAAAAACAACAAACCCACTAAGAAGCTCAATAAACCACAATCAGGATAAACAAAAGAGCAAAGTATATCATAATCAAATTGTTGAAAACTAAGTACAGAGAAAAAAATTACAAAGCAGCCAAAGAAAGAAGGCACATCAAATACAAGCAAAGCTACATATGATCAAAGGCTTCTTGTCAGAGAAAATGCAAGTCAGAACAACAATGAAATTACATTGTTAAAGCACTGAAAGAAATGAAAAATTGCCCAATTATAATTTAGTATCCAGCAAAAATATCTTTCAAATATGGAAGCTAAATGAAGACTCTTCTAGGCAAACAAAAGCCGAGAAGGAGTTCCCATCGTGGCTCAGTGGTTACTGTACCCAACTAGGATCCATGAGGATGTGGTTTTGATCCCTGGCCTCACTCAGTGGGTTAAGGATACAGTGTTGCCATGAGCTGTGGTGTAGGTCGCAGACATGGCCCCGATCCGGTGCTGCTGTGGCGGATCCTTAATCCACTGAGTGAGGCCAAGGATCAAACCTGCATCCTAGTGGATACTAGTCGGGTTCGTTAACGACTGAGCCACAATGGGAACTCCAAAAATTACTTAATAGAACTGTTTAAAAAATAATTACAATTATAATTTTGAATATATATAGAAGTGAAATGTATGATAGCAAGAGCACAAAGGACAGAAGAGGGGTAAGGTACTAACAATACATATGAATGAGGGTGTGTGACATTAATTGAAGGTAAATGACAATAAGATAACAATGCATATTGTAAATCCTAGAGCAATCACAAAAACACAAAACAAGACAGCTAATATGCCAAGAGTGGAGATAAACTGAAACTTTAAAAATTTTAACTCGGTTGATACGAAGAAAAAGTTTGGAGTGGATAAGCAATGAGATCCTGCTATATACAGCACCGGGAACTATATCTAGTCTCCTACGATGGAGCACGATAATGTGAGAGAAAAGAATGTCTGTGTGACTGAGTCACCTTGCTGTACAGTAGAAAATTGACAGAATACTGTGAACCAACTATAATGGAAAAAATAAAATCGTTTAATAAGGAAAAAAAGGAAGAAGGGAACAAAGAAAAAATGAAAACACGTAGCAAATGCTAGGCTGAAATCCCAATAACATTAATAACTACATCACCGTAAGTACCCTAACTTCCCCAATTAAAAGGAGAGATTATGAGACCAGATAGTAAAAGAGCATGACACAACTACATGCTGTCTTCAAGAAATGAATGTTAAACCCATTTTAAACATAAAGACTCAGAGAGGCTAAAGGTAAAAGCGTAGGGAGTGAGGTGTGAGAGATGGGCACGTTCCGGAGGCCGCGAGCGCGTTCCCGGGGTGAGCTGCCAAGTGAGGGTCCTTGGCTTCCCGCAGGAAATAACTGAAGACTGAGCCACAAAAAAGTGAAAGCAAGTTTATTTAGAGACATACACATGCCATAGGCAGAATGTGGGTCTGTCTCCAAAGGCGAGAGCAGCGCTGGGCAGTGGGGGTGGTTAGCTTTTATGGGCTGGGGAATTTCATTTGTTAACGAGTGGGAGGAACACGCTAACTATTTTGGAGAAGGGGCGGGGATTTCCAAAAAGTGGGCCACTGCCCACTTTCTGGCTTTTCTGGCCGCCCTTGGCACTGTCATGGCAGCTGCAGGTGTGTCCGTTGGCTGGCTAATGCATTACAATGAATGTACAATGAGGCTGGAAGTCAGATCTTCCACCATCTTCAGCCTGGAAGGTTCTAACCAGTTTCTGTCATATCCTCAAAAGCTATTTCATTCTTTTAAAGCTTGTGCCCTGCTCCCTTCCCCCTGTCTCAAAAAGATGGAAAAAGCCCATATAAACTCTAACGTAAGAAAGCTGGACTGGGATGCTAACTAGACTTATTGTGATACTCATTTCCGTATGTTATACGCCTGAAACTAAAGTGCTATAATGCTATATGTCAATTAGACCTCAATTAAAAAGAAAGCAAGAGTTCCCATTGTGGCTCAGCAGGTTAAGAGCCTGACATAGTCTCCTGAAAACTTGATATGGTCTCTGTGAGGATGTGCATTCAATCCTTGGCCTCGCTCAGTGGCTCAGCGAGCACCTCGAATCTGGTGTTGCCGTGTCTGTGGTGCAGGCCACAGCTGCAGCTCCAATCTGACTCCTGACCTGAGCATTTCCATATGCCACAAGTGCGGCTGTAAAAAGAAAGAAAACAAGCAAGCAAGCTGGAGTGGCTCTGTTAACATCAGACCAAAGACTTCACAACAAGGAATACTGCTTGGGGAAAATAATATTTCACAACGAGAAGGGGGTCAATTCATCAAGAAATAGCACTCCTAAACGTGTGTGTACCAAATAATAAATCTTCAAAATATATGACGCAAAAATTGATAGAACTGAAAGGAGAAACAGACAAGTTTACGATTATACTTGGAGACCTGAACATTCTTCTCAGGAATTACCAGAACAAAAGCAGATCGAAAAATCAGTCAAGGGTATGGAAGGCTTGAACTGAACGCAGTGTGCTATGATTTCCATCTAAATATGACTAAGAGTATCTGTGGCTTGAACAGCTATCCTGCCCTTAAGACAGAAACTTAGAAAACATTCCTATTTAATGCAGGGACGAGCCTCAATTTAAAAAATGATGCTGCACATCGCATGGTGTTTTAAAAACCTTTGCTGGATTTTTCATTTTCTAACATGCCGAAAACTCTCTTCTCCTTTTGACTGAATTTAACCTCAACTGACGAGGCTGCTTCTGGCTCTGCAGAGATGCCCTAGTTTCTCCCTCGGTCTTGCTTTCGCGTTCACTGCCAGTCACCGCTTCCTGAGGTTAACTGAACTAGATTCACTACTCCAGGCAGAACGATGGCCTGAATTACTCAGAGGAACTCTAAATAAAGAATTTTTCACTCCGTCTATTTGTTCAAGTACTCTTGCTCCAAGAATTCTTTTTTCCCCTTTAGTTCCACATAAATGAATAAGGGTTAGACCCAGAGCAGTGAATCCAAACTTTTTGGAGCTGTCACTATTAACCATTCCATTTCTTTGGAAATGTTTTAGAAAACCTAACTTGAAAAAAGGTACACCCCCCCCCTTTTGGGGTCTTTTTTTTAAGGGCTGCACCCAGGGGATATGGAGGTTCCCAGGGTCGGGGCAGAATAGGAGCTATAGCCACTGGCCTATGCCACAGCCACAGGAATGCTAGATCCGAGTTGCATCTGTGACCTACACCACAGCTCACAGTAATGCCGGATCCTTAACCCACTGAGTGAGGCCAGGGATTGAACCCGCAACCTCATGGTTCCTAGTCAGATTCATTTCCACTGAGCCACAATGGGAACTCGAAGCATCCCTTTTAACATACACTGACTATAGCTTTAATAAGACTAGCCTTTCCTAAGTTAAAAAGTGAGTTATATGAGTTTTCTGGTGGCACAGTGGGTTAAGGATCTGGCATTGCTGCAAGCTACAGAGCAGGGTGCAGATGCGGCTTGGATTTGGTGTTGCCGTGGCTGTGGCATATGCTACAGCTACAGCTCTGATTCAGCCCCTGGCCTGAGAACTTCCATATACCGCGGGTACAGCCATTAAAATAAAATAAATATGCATTCATTCACAAATCTTTGACCATAAGGCCAATCTTAATTTTTTTAATGTGGGTTCGCTGATTGGAGCCTCATACTTCTTGCAAAAACTACACCCATAAACACTGAAAATGATTTCCAGTTCAAACTTCTCTAAAGTGAAGAAATTTAAAACTTTTATGAAGCAATCTGAAGTATAGAATCATTTAAGATTTTTATAACTTCCCCTCAAACTTTTATATTATTTCATCCATACTGAATTCGATAGCAGTTGTGAAAGAGACTCTCCCTTGTCAGTCTTTCCACTTTGGTCTTCGCTGGAACAGCAATTCTTCTCACACTTCGTGTATCACGGGTTTATACGATGCGTCATTAAGACATGCCGTCAAAGGAATAAATTCAAAGGCATCAAAGAGGTTTGGGAATAAACGCAAGTGACTCTTAGGAGACAAACTCGATTTCAGGAACGGCAACGTGGTAGGTTTACTAGAGAATGGCCTCCCAGCCTCGAGAGTTCTGCCTCAAATGTCAGCACGATCTACAGAAAACCTCTGAAGAGCAGGTTTAGTCAAGTTCGCTTAAAGAGCTTCTACTCTGGGTGGTTTGTTCCCTTCCAGACACCCAGCAGGCTTTCGGGCCCCATCGCAACCTCCTGCAAGGCCCCCCAAATCTCACCCCTTTTCTCTATATTTACCGCACATCTAATTTTTACTTTAAACCTTTCAAGTGGACAGGGTTGACCACAATCACTAATAAAGTAATTAATAATTAAGATGTTAGTAACCCACTTTACTGCATGGTAATTTGGAATTTTATTATCATTATGTCATTAAAGCTTCCTGGCAGTCCTAGTAAGATGGGGACAACAAACGTTTTCTGTAAAGGGCCGGATTGTAAACACGAGGCTTTTCGGGCCCCTGTTGCATACTCTCTTTTGTTTTCTGTTGTTTTATACAAAAAGAAGCCACTGGCCGACTCTGGGCCATACTGCCAACATCTGCTACAAGAGGAGGCCGAAGAGGCACGCACATGCTTCTTCCTAGATTAGACAATACACACAGAGGCAGGCTGAAGCTGACAGGACGGCCCCATTCACAGACGGTATTCACCTGGTGACGGAGAGCAGGTGAGGCAGGACCGTCACAGAGTCCACGAGAGCAGGGGCCCCGGCGCTGGAGAACCCCAGGAAGCCACACTCAGAAAGGCCGCAACTAACTATCCGACGGGATCCACCAGCTCTAATGGCTCCTTTTATTATAACCTCTCTCCCCCCACGTAAAATGAGCTTGTTTCTCCTTTGAGCAGAAATACTGGAGATAAGCAAGAACAAAGATGTAGGAACAATGAAGTTGTGCTTTGGTGAGTGAAAGGCCTGGGCAGAGGCACACCAGTGCTGTAAACGTGACTTTCCCTGGAGGCCCACTACTATCCCACGCCTCCTTGGATTGGAGAGAAATGCAACGGATTCAAATCACGTTTCTCGACTTGTCCCGTATAAGGAACGGGCATGCAGGCTGTGGCCACCAGCCACACAAAAGCTCGCCTCAGAGGCCCGTCACCTGGATGATGACGGCGAACACTGAGATGGTACTTAACTGTGTGCCGGGCACTGTTCAAAGTGCTTTAAATACGGCAAGTAACTGCATCCTCATAACCACCCTATCAGATGGCTGCTATGTAACTGCATCCTCATAACCACCCTATCAGATGGCTGCTATGTAACTGCATCCTCATAATCACCCTATCAGATGGCTGCTATGTAACTGCATCCTCATAACCACCCTATCAGATGGCTGCTATGTAACTGCATCCTCATAATCACCCTATCAGATGGCTGCTATGATCATCTCCATCCTCGCTGAGGATGCAGGAGCACAGAATGGTTAGATGACTTCCCGAGTTCCCAGAGCTAACGTTGGTGGAGCTGGAATTCAAACCCAGGCAGACAGGCTACACACAGAGTTCACATCCTCCCAACTATTCAGTTATAGACAACGTCTCTGGCTTAGTCGTGCCACCTCAAGCAAATGATTGGCATCAGACTGTCTTGCAGCATATAAAGGGTTCCAGGTATTGGGCCAGGGGTCAAGGTAAAGGCTGGACAGAGTAACTAGCCATGGAAGACATAATCTTGGAAGACCAGGGTTTTTGTTTTTGTTTTTGTTTTTTGTCTTTTTGCCATTTCTTGGGCCCCTCCCGCGACACATGGAGGTTCCCAGGCTAGGTGTCGAATGGGAGCTGTAGCCACCAGCCTATGCCAGAGCCACAGCAATGTGGGATCTGAGCCACGTCTGCAACCCACACCACAGCTCACGGCAACGCCAGATCATTACGTTAACCCACTGAGCAAGGCCAGGGATCGAACCCGCAACCTCATGGTTCTTAGTCGGATTTCTTATCCACTGCGCCACGACGGGAACTCCAACCAGGGATATTTTTGAGGAAAGAGCTTGACCATGAGAGAAAGACAGTAAATGGATGAAAGAAAAGAAAAGAAAGAAAGGAAGGAAGAAAGGAAGAAGAGAGGGAGGGAAGGAAGGAAGGAAAATACCTATTTACCACATCAATTTGTACTTTAAACTGACAAACTGTTCTAAAATTTGAGACCTAAACTGAACATAATTCGAACCATAAATGCTGGTCTCTGCGTTTGCATTGCTCATTAAATACAATTAAAAAATCCAAGCAGCCATTTTACAAACGGACCTTAGCCACACCACTGGACTACGTGCTGGCACTGGTCGTCTAGAGCAAGAAGTAGCGCAGAAAGTTCTGATGCTGGGCTTCAGATTACATCGCATGAGTACAGACAGACCTGCCTCGGAGACATCGTGGGCTCTGGTTCCAGACTACCACAGTAAACGAGTCCCATGAATTTTTTTGGTTTCCCAGTGCATACAAAAGTCACGTTCACACTATACTATAGCCCAGTGTGCAACAGCATTATGCATATGCCTTAATTTAAAAAGACTTTATTGCTAAAAAATGCCAACCATCATCTGAGCCTTCAGCCAGTCGTAGCAGTAACACCAAAGATCACAGACCATAGACACCCCAACAAATGTAAGAATGAAAAAGTCTGAAATACTGCAACAATTACTAGAACGTGACAGAGACAGGAAGTGAGCCAATGCTGTTGAAAAAGCAGTGCTGATACACTTCCTCGATGCAGAGTCGCCCCGAACCTGGAATTTGTCAAAAACACGCTACCTGTGAAGCACAATACAGCACAATAAAATGACTTATGCCTCCGCTTTCTGAGCTACTGACATAACCTTCTCTGACCTGATGAATAAAATTAATAGCGACTAAACAGAGAGCGGTTTAAGTCTGGACCAGGAGGGTGACCTTGGTTTGCCATTTTAACTCACATAAGGGCACTAACAAGGTAAACGTAAGCCAGATCTTCCGGAAACAGAGTCTCAGGAAATGGCCTTTCTAGTGAATATAAATTTAATGGTTATGGCTGGGTGGACAAAATAAGCCAGAAATGCATGCAAGAGCTGTCCTAAAATACAAACCTAATATTCAGGATACAGCTCCAAAAAAGCCCACCGTCAGGCAGCACACAGGGAGAAGTCAAATGCAGACACTGTGTGAGGACATATTGCAAATGGTCACAGAGTCCTGCTTTCCCCGTATGACAACAGCCTTAGGCTCCGTTAGGTAGAACTTTGGTAGGATGCTCATATGGTTTCAAGAAAATAAAATCAAAATAATTTAAAAAATAAAATTGTGTTTTATTTTTTAACCAAAAAGCAAGAAAGGCACACCCGTGCGTGTGCACACACACAGCCTTTGGTGATACCTATATTCCCGAATACATACTCATGGTATCAGTAAATACATACTCAAGATTTGGAAAATATATTCCTCAATCTGTATTACACTCTCTTTCACTATTCACAATGCAGATTTCATAAAAATAAGAAAATGTGTACATGCACATATTTAGAAAAGTTCGAATTCTGAACGGCAGTCTACAGAACTGGCAATCCTACTGGGGTTTACAAATGTACGACAATCAATTAACTGGCAAAACCAGTATGACTTCTGAGAGCACAAACATCACTTTATTTGGTTTGGTGGATTTCTGTAATCTAAACCCACTGCTGATTTCACTAAGGGCTGTGCACCCTTGAACCCACAGACTGACTGTGGACACTGCAGTCTGGTTCTTCCTCTCCAGCAGCACCAGAATAACTGAACATTCTATTCGAAACACAAAGAGACACGCGGGGAGAACTCTCTGGGCTCCTCAGTTTTCTCCTTCCAAATCTAGTCTATTGTGAGGCCCAGCTGCACCTCTCCCCCTTCAATTCCAACAGAAAATCTGTATTTCTTATTAAATGTTTTTAAAGCAGTCTCAGTTACTTGCAAAAAAGAGCCTGACCAAAACAGGCAGAAGGCTTTAATTTAAGCTCTCAAAGCCTGGAATGTCTAAGCGACCCAATTCTGCAGCAGAATAATGGTTTTTAAAAAGTACATTGAAATATTAAACCTCCTAATCAATGCTATTCATGAGACTCATCTATTTTGAATCAAAGACTTGGAGCCAAAACGCATTCAGAGAAAATACACGTCATTCATGTAGAAATAATCATTTTCAATAACACAATGCCTGTGAAATTAAAAACTGCGCTTAATTACATTTTTTGTGACAGTGGCTTTCAAAGCTATTTTAGGCAAGAGTCTATTTTCTTCTAATGAAATCTCAGGTTCACGCGCAACCCGCAGCACAGATCTGCTCCTGCTGAACAGGGGCACCTGTCCGGGCAGGGTCACCTGTGCATAAGTGAGGCTGCAGGCAGAAATCCCTGTCTGATGCCCAAACGCCTCTGCTATCAGAGACCTCCTGAGGCCTCGCCCTGGAACCCTTGTGGCCTACATGAATCAGAGCTTGAAAATCACTGTGCTGGAAAAAGACAGCCACCCTTTACCCTTCACTGTCACAAGACACCAGATTAATCACATACCTGTGAGCTTTAAAACGCTTTCCGTCAACGTAAATATCAATATCTGGGCAACACCGTTTCTGGTAAAGTTTCAGGAAATCTTCTCCCAATTCAGATGCAGGCTCCAAGTCATAAATATCTTTAAAAGAGAAAAACAAGACTAAAAAATTTATTATAATATTACATATATTCCAAATTTTCTGAATTCTAGTGCTAGCAAAATGGTTTTCCACACAGTTATCTCAATTAGCTACTGAAAGAGAGTAACAGTGGCTGGAATATTTAAGGGGCAAATTCAAATAAAATAAAATTAAACTTTAAAATCATCTATACTTCCTGCTGTGAAATATATATTTCTAACTTCTATTTAAGTATAGATATAACTTTAAATATACATATGCGCATTTAAATACAGGCAATATCACAAAATTATACACTAAAATTCAAACCACTTCATGAACGTCGACAAAGCTAGAAAATTTTCCAACTTTGATATTCTTTTTCACTACCTAATTTCTTCCTATTCCCATTCATGAGTTTATGGCTGGGATGATCTGCAAACCAATAGAAACTCAGCTAAAAATCAGTGGGATTTATAGAGTATTTACTACATATGAGTTTAGTACTAAACACAATATAGAGAGGTATAGAAAATAAACACTTTAAGAACGATCTACTTTAAAAGAGTCACAATTTGGGCAATGGGAAGTGAAATATAAAACTATAAATATATAAAAGAGAACTACCAATGTACAAATTTATATATTTATATATTATATAAAATAAAATTATATATTTATATAAAATAAATAAATAAAATTCATATATTTATATATTATATAAATATATATTTATATATTTATATATATATTATATATTTATATATTTATCTATTTATAACCCAGAATGCCAGTCTCGCCTCTACTATCAAGAGAAATCCAGAATCCAACCACTACTCAGAACCCCCACTGCTACCACCCTCATCCAAGTCCCACCATCTCTCATCTGAATTTCTGCAGTAACTTCCCAACAGGTCTCCACCTCTTAAACCTCCCACAGCCTACTTTTAACTGTTCATTCAGAGGTATGTTTTTAAAGCAGAATTCAGACCACAGCCCGTCCCAGTTCAAAACAATATGGTCTCTCCATTTCTCTGGGAGTAAAAGCCAGTCTTACAATGACTGACCAAGCCCCACACCCGGCTCCTCACTACCTCTCTCATCTCACTGTCTCCTCCTTCACTCTTTCTACACCGAACTCTCCCTCTCATTCCTCCAGGTGGCAAGTTATCTCCCATGTTAGGACGTCCGCACCGCTGTTTCTTCTGCCTTGAACACTCGTGTCCAGGTATCCACTTGGCTCGCTTCCTTACTACATTCAAATCTTTGCGTAAACATCACCTCTTGAAGGAGGCTGACAATGACCACCCGTCTAGAATTGCGGTTCCCATCACTGACGTGGTCCACACTCACAGCTTGGAAAAAGAATTTTCCAGATTCATAGTGGGTGAAAAGAAAGAAGAGTTTATTGAGAAAAGAGACGCTGCTAATGTTACAGGCTTCAAGTCCCCTTCGAGCCTGGCCATGTCTCATTGTCATGCCTCTTCCCCTACCTTGAGCAGCCTGGGCTTGGGAAGGGGTTGGCACCCATTCCTCACCTCACCACTCTAGAACCTGTTCCCCATGCAAATAAGGCACCTTGTCCAAAACCAATCAGAAGATCAAATATGCCCCATACAGAGATGAAACAACACTCAGCCCTTACGCACAGCACAGGGGCTGGGGCAGGAGAAATCAGGCCTCCACTCAGGTCTGTGGCGCGGGGATATAAAAATGATGGTAAAGCAAGGTGGGCCCTCGTCTTACCCTGGGCATGCACGTGCGCGCTCTCTCTCTCTGAAAATGTACCTCCACTCAGTAAATTTGTAACATGCCTGCTGCTACCACGCTTGGCTGTGGCAGGGTGGGGACCAAGGAAACTGCAATTCTATCCTTCTGGAACACATTCTATCACTAGCACAGAGAGATGACTTCCTGATACTCGGGGAGGGCCGACCCTGCGAGCAGGGTCCTGTCAGTTTCAACGGCCAGAGAGAGGAGAAGTCTGGCAGCACACCTAAAGAGGGGGCTTACGACGCACTTGCTCGTTGGTTGGGGGCATGTAAGGCGCCTATAGGGGCAGGGTGAGGAGTGGGCCACATACCTTTCCTGTTAGGGGGCAGGTTGCTCCAGGTGGGGGAGGGGCATTACACTGAAAGGGCGGGGCAATGACAAGGGTCTGGTCATTTTCGTCTTGGCCAGAGGCTTTGCCTTCTATCTCCGTGAAGACACCTTGAAGTCCCACGATCACTAGCACTCCCCACCCCCTCTTCTCTGCCCTACTTTACCACAACATGTCACCTTCTAACTTCTTTATTACGTTTATTGTCTATCTCCACCCTCACCTTACCGTCTCTAAACAGAAGCTAAGTTCCAAAAGGGCTGGAAGTCCACTTTAAAGTATCCCTTAGACTCAGAATAGTCCTGACCCATAGATCCTCAATAAATGTTTGTTGAATAAATTAATGAATCGAAGACTAGCTAATAAAGATTTTTCAAGGAAAAACTTAAAACTCCAATGAGTATAAAGCAGGCGAAGGAGGAAGATACTATTTCTACATATTCCTATAGAAGATTTAGAGCACCTAAATTAACGGGAGATATTCAGGAGACACAGTCTTCATTTTGATAATTCAAAGATCAGAGTATAATCTTTGACACAAAGGGGAAAATCTAGAAATTTTCGAAAGACCATCAAAGTAACTTGATAGGTGATTACCCATCTCAACTCACATTTATGTTCTCACATAGCCTCCTGAACTTATATCAGGGCGGTACAAAAAAGATACATATATTTGGGTTTTTTCCCTTGTTCCTGGCACAGTGCTCCTAAAACTCACGAAATTTCCTAAATTATAGGAGTGTCTTTTGATATTCATAACTAGCCATTTTCAACCACACCTGAGCTTATGCTAATGTGGTGACTCAGGGTAGGGCCCCTAAATAGCGTCATGATGGGGGCTGGTCACCAGAAAGAACAAACGTGATTAGAGAGTGGGAACTTTCAGCCCACTACCACCCCCAACCTTTAGGAAGGGCAAGTAGGCTGTAGACTGAGTTATAAAAACTCTGGAACAATGAGATTCAGGGAGCTACTGGGGTGGTGAACACTGACATGCTAGGAAGGTGGCACACCCTGAGCGGGCACGGCTGTTTGTTCTGTATACCCGCCACCCACTCCCTGCCTCGTCCTAGGCATCTTTTGCATTTGCACCTGGCTGGTCCTGAGTTCTATCGTTTATAATAAACAGGTAAACACGAGAGATGTTTTCCTGAGTTCTGTGAGTCATTCGAGCCAATTATTGAACCTTGTAGGAGGTAATCATGGGAGCGCCTGCATCTGCAGTCTCTAAACTCGAGTGTGGGTAGTGAAGGGCACCGGGATATGTCACCCCAAAACATGCCACTTTGGCATGAGGATTATTTTGAGCTAAAGGTACGTGAGAACTAGCAGATGCAGGAAAAGCTATTTACATCCCTAACTGCCTAAAAATAAAAGCACACATTTTCCCTTTTGTAAAGGAAATTTCCATTTGGAAAGACACCTCCTTACATGAAAGAAACTACTCTTCACTTGACTTCTAGCTGCGTAATTAGACAACCCTTGTTCACCACACATTTCCTCCCTCTCCTCCCGAAACTGGCTTCTCCTACCGAGCAGCTCCAAACCCCTTCCCCTCGTTTAGCCTAAGACAATACCTAAGCCTCAATCATATCACCACTGTCTTGAATCTCCTTTCCTTTCTTTTCTTGTTAACTTTTTTGTCTTTTTAGGGCCGTATCTGAGGCATGTGGAGGTTCCCAGGCTAGGGGTCGAATCAGAGCTACAGCTGCTGGTCTACACCACCGCCACAGCCACACCGGATCCGAGCCACGTCTGCGACCCACGCCACAGCTCACGGCAACGCCGGATCCTTAACCCACTAAGCAAGGCCAGGGATCAAATCGACATCCTCATGGATACCGTTTGGGTTCTTTACCTGCTGAGCCACTTCGGGAACTCCCTTGAATCTCATTTCTTTGTGAAACTGAAAGTACCAGTGAAGGAGACTAAGGAGTGGCCAAGAGGGAGAATCAAGAGTGCACAGCATCAGTGAAGACGGAGGAAGGGTCAAGGGGGGTGGCACTGACCGCATGGAAGACTGCAAAGGACAGACAAAACGTGGACACACAAGTGTCTCTTAAACTGGTGGACACGAGGGGGTTTCCATGGAGTGATGGACATAAAGCAGTTGAAAGGCAAGGGGTTGAGGAGTAAATGAGCCCTTTTCACTTCCACTCACAACTGCTTGGCTGCTTTAATAGGCTGCTGTGGAGCCATGGCAGAGCTCTAGACGAGAGGCAGGAAAATGGGTTTCTAATACCAGCTTTGCCAACTGCACTGTCTATATAGCCCTGGGAAAGGCCCTGACACTCTCTGCGTCTTAGAGTCCGCATCTACAAAATCAGTCTGTAACAACTTACTTCTTAGGGTTGAGACTAAATGAGATAAAACACACAAAAAGATCTACCTCCAACCTAGAATGGGCATTCATTCGTTCACCATAAGGAGATACGGTGAACACATGCAAAAGAGATCTGAGCTTAAGTCAGTTTGTTTTCACTGTTGTTGCACTAAACATCAGTAATAAAAACCTTTAGTTAGTATTTTCATATACACTTGTTCAACTATAACATCTGTTTTGAAAACATGCATTTGATCTGCTGTATTAGGGAATAATTTGGGCACAATGAGAGTTGTTCCTTTGCTTGATGCAGGTTAATCCACAAGAAACACTAGATCAACGCAAAAAAACTGCACCCAGCTGAACTGAGCCACATAAGACCACACAAAGCACACACAAACACCTAAACATCTACCATACCTCAGTTCACGGGCCCCCATCCGTTTCTGGTGTTACAAATTTCCATCTGATTTCAGATAACAATTGTTGGGAGGCCATTTTCTTTTTCTTTTTCTTTTTTTAGGACCACACTTGTGGCATATGGAAGTTCCCAGGCTAGGGGCCAAATTGGAGCTACAGCTGCTGGCCTACACCCCAGCCACAGCAGCACCAGATCCGGGCCGTGTCTGCAACCTACACCATAGCTCATGGCAACACCAGATTCTTAATGCACTGAGCAGGGCCAGGGATCAAACCCACATCCTCATGGATACTCGTCAGGTTCGTTAGTGCTGAGCCACAACGGGAACTCCAGGCGGCCACTTTTTTTGTGTTTCCGTGTGGTCTGGCCTTTCTGAGCAGAGCGCTGGCGAATGTGATGATTAAACAACAAACAAACATGCCACGGAAGTTAGAGATCATGGGATGCTTCAGAAAGATTCAGAAAGTACCCTCCCCTCAAAACCATTTCATTATACTCCAGGGCAGTGAAGCTACCGTCCCCTCCCCGGACAAAGATTTATCTACCCTCCAAAGTAAAGGTCCTGCTCTCTCCGCAGAGAAGGATCGGCAGGTCCCAGCAGCCGACAGAGGTCTCAGAATGTTGGTTTCCTCTCCTCGGGTGCAAGGCCACCGCACGTGCACGGAGGTAACACCGGGCCGTCTCCACCCAGCCTCGGGGGGACTGGGGGTTGGGCACTGGAGCTGAGACGCTCTGTAAGCGGCAAGCACTCTGTTCTTGGATACAGGGGTCTCGAGTTTCCTGTGAGAATATCTACCGTATCTATGTCCTTAATAGCCTCCTTCCACCAATTCACAGGAATTCACAAGCTCCAACTCTTCTGACACCCACGTCTACAAACAAACTACAGGTCTTTTCAAGATCAAATGACATGTTTACTGAAGTAGTTATGTATTTCTGAACCATTTAACGTGGGTAAAACTATGCTACCATTTTTATTAGGTTCCTATCTTGAAAAAAATGTGTCATGACAGGAGTTCCTGTTGTGGCGCAGGAGGTTAAGAATCCGACTGGTATCCATGCGGATGTGGGTTCGATCCCTGGCTTACCCAGTAGGTTATGGAACTGGCATTGCCACAAGCTGTGGCATCGCAGATGTGGCTCTGATCCTGCATTGCGTGGCTGTAGTGTAGGTTGGCAGCTGTAGCTCCTATTTAACTCCTAGCCTGAGAACATCCATATGCCTAGGGCGCAGCCCTAAAAAGACAAAAAAAAAAAGTCATGACACAAGTTTCAGTAATTCTGTGTCATGACAAAATGCACTTGTGATTTTTGTGTTGCATGGCGTTTTTAAAGCAACACATGTACTGTGTCATGACAGAATTGACGCTATAGTATGCTAAAGCTTTTATTGTTATAGATTAGAATAGGATGACAATATGTGGAAAATTAAAAGGAGAATTGTGAATTATGTGTATCTTTATTAATAATAAGCCCATGTCAAATTACTCAGGAAAACTGGGAGTTGACCATACTGTTATTTCAATTTACCCATAAATTATTCACCTCCATTCATTTTTATACCATTAATTATTTTTTTAAAAAAAGATCAGTAGAGCTGATTTTTGAAGTATGAGAGTATTTCTTCTAATTTACCAGAACTATCTCAGGGCTATAAAATTTTATAAAAATCCACAAAAATACCTCACCAGTAGAAATGAAACTGTCCTCGTTGCTGCTGATGTCCTCTGGAATTTCATGCTTCAGAAGAGAATGATCGGGTGATCTTTTACCTGCAGATGACCTGCCATCATTGTCAGCACACTTTCCAACACTGAAGTCGCATTTCCTTGGTGGCACTCCACTCTCCACTATCGTTTTCCTAAGCGTTTCTTCTTCGTAGTTTTTAATGTTTCTGTTTGAGGAGTATACAATCCTAAAAGACAAAATGCAAGATATTAATAAAAGGAAGGTCAGGGATTTTTAAAAGCTCATTTCCCAACATGCTATTTTCATAGATAATGACTATATGGTTTTAAAATCTTTTGAATCTGGACTAACTGGAGAAAGGTCAATCCAAAATAGCAGAAAGTTTGCAAAGTAGTCTATAAAAATTTAATATTAAAAAGGAATATATGGGAGTTCCCGTTGTGGCTCAGCGGTAACGAAAATGACTAGTATCCACAGGGATGCAGGTTTGATGCCTGGCCTTGCTCAGTGGGTTAAGGATCTGGCATTGCCATGAGCTGCTGTGTAAGTCACAGACACAGCTCAGATTTGGCATGTCCATGGCTGTGGTGTAGGCTGGTAGATGTAGCGCTGATTAGACCCCTAGTCTGGGAACTTCCATATGCCCAAGGTTCAGCTGTTAAAAAAAAAAAAAAAAAGGAATGTACAATGACAACAAATCAGATAATCTAAATGAAAGGGGTAAGTCCCAGGAAGGGCACACACTACCAACCTTGATTTAAGAAAAAAGAGAGTATGTGAACAGACAAAAAGCAAGTGAAGAAATTGAAAGAGTAATCAAAAACTTCCCACAAAGAAAAACCCAGGGCCTAGTGGCTTCACTCGTGAACTCTACCAAATGTGTAAAGAATTAATGCCAACCCTTCACAAATCTTTCCAAAAATTTTAAGCCACTACACTTGCCAACCTTGAGGCCAGTATCAGTGTCCTGATACAAAAGCAGACAAAGATATCACAAGAAAAGAAAACTACAGGCCAACGTTGCTTATTAAGAGAGGAAAATGCTGGAACAATAGCAAAGTAAATCCAGTAACATTTAGAAAAAGAATTATACACTATGACCAACTGGGCTTTATTTTAGAAATTCGAGGGTAGCTAAACATGAAAACCAGTGTTATACTCCACCTGTTATAGTCTGAACGTTTGTGTCCCTTCAAAACCTCAGTGTCCAGAACTGTGAGAAAGAGATTTCTACGGTCATAAGTCACCCGGTCTGCAGCATTTTGTTACAGCAGCCTGAATGGTCTAAGACACCATATCAATAGGACAAAAACCACTTGTTTTTGCAGAAAATCCATCTGACAAACTCCAACGCCCAGTCATAATTAGACATTCAGGAAACTAAGGATGGATGGAAACACCCTCAACATGATAAAGCACATCTATGAAAAACCCACAGCTGACGTCATACTGAATAATAAAAGGCTGAAAGCTTTCCTCCGAAGAGCAGCCAGGGTGTCTATCTTCTCTTATCACTTCTATTTCACATTTAACTAGAGATTTTAGCCAGGGCAATTAAGCAAGAAAAAGAAATAAGCTGGACTGGAAAGGAATAAGTACAGCCATCTCTATTTACAAATGACAAATCTGTATACGGAAACTACTTGGAAACCTGCCCCAAAACTATTTGCTAAACAACTTCTGCAAGGCTGCAAAATATACGATCAATATGCAAAAATCAATAGTATTTTTCTACACTAGTAATGAACAATCCAAAATGAAATTAGAAAATAATTCCATTTATAACAACTTCATGAAAATAAAATACTTAGGAATATATTTCGCAAAAAATGTAAGACATATGCTGAAGACAAAATTAAACTTCAGCATTCAAGTACAGCATACTTGTACTATAAATACTTTACATGCACACTTGTACGAGCATATACCAGTACAGCATACAGCACACAATGCTGAAAGCAAGTAAATAAATGGAAACACTTTAACATAGCAATAGTCTCTGAATTAATCTACAAACTCAGTGCAGTATCTATCAAAATTCAGCGAATTTTCTGCAGAGATTGAGAAGCCAACTCTCAAACACTGCAAGGAACCCAGAAGAGCCAAAACAATCTTCACAAAGAACAAAGTTCTAAGATTCACACTTTCTGAATTCCAAGCTTCCTACAAAGCTATAGTCATCAATACTGTGTGGTACCGAAATCAGGATAGATATAGATCGTGGGATAGAACTAAGTGTCTAGAACATACACTTATGAGCGAGGATTTTCTACAAGGTATTATGATACTGCGACTTCTAATATGAACTATATAGGTGGTCTTTGTCCACTACTTCCAGCACATTCCTTCTAACACTGCTGTAATTTCCCACGTACAAGCCATAGGACATCTTTTGTTAGAGTGCAGAGTTTTGTTTCCAGGTCCTAAAGAGCTCCAGAAGGGTAAAGGTGAAATGGACGTCTTCCGTTATTCACAGAAAGCCCCTTCCAGCCACACCAGAGTTTACACGAGCGAGGGAGATGACCTTTAGAAAGCCCTACGGACGGGGATGCACTGCCAGAGGAGCCAACCGAATGATGAGAAGGCGGGAATCGCCCTCCACCTCTGAAGAGGGAAAAGGTTGGATTAATCCATGGCCAATGACTTCACCAACCATGCCTATGTAATGACGCCTCCATGAAAACCCTAAAGGATGGGGTTTGGTGAGCCTCTGGGTTGGTGGACACATGGAGATGCTGGGAGAGCAGCGAACTGAAAGAGGGCTTGGAAGCTCCTTCCCACATACCTTGCCCTAGGCATCACTTCCATCTGGCTGTTCCTGAGTTCTTTCCTTTTGTAAGAAGTCAGTAATCTAGTAAGTAAAATGTTTTTTCTCAGTTCCATGAGCTGCTCTAACAAATCAGCTGTTCCTGAGGAAGGGGTCATAGGGACACACAGTCACAGAAGCTTACCTGGGACTGAGCCTGTGGGGATCTGATGGTATCTCCAGGTAGATAGTGTCAGAATTGAATTTGGGAGTTGAATTAGGGAGGAGGCCACATCGAGAAGGTAGGAGGGGCGATTACATGATATAAGCAACCCCACACCCACCAGGTAGGTGGCCCGCAAACTGGAAAGTAACTATATCACAGAGGTTCACACACCAGAGTGAGAGTTCTGAGCCCCAGGTAAGGTTCCCAAGCTTGGGGGTCTGGCATCGGGAGGAGGAGCCCCTGGAACATTTGGTGTTAAAGGCCAATGGGGGTTGTGCACAAGAGCTCCACGGCACTCGGGGAAATGGAGACACTACTCTTGAAAGGCGCACACAAGCTTTCATGAGCACTGGGTCCAAGGGCAAAGCAGGGACTCCACAGCAATCTGGGTCTGACCTACCTGGGGATCTTGGAGGATCTCCTGGGAAAATAGGGGGTGGCTGTGGCTCACGGTGGGGGAAGGACATTGGAAGCAGAGGTCTTAGGAATAAGCATTGGCATGATCCCCTGAAGGTGGCCCTTTTGGAAAAACCTGGCCCCACCAAACAGGGTGAGAAGGGCTGAGAAGCCCCAGATCAAACAGCAAACAGGGTGGGAACACAGCCCCACCCATCAGCAAACAGGCTGCCCAAACACCAAGCCAGGCACACAGCTGCCTCTAACCACACCCAGAGACAAAGCCCCACCCATGAGAGGGACAAAACAGCTCCACCTACCAGTGGGCAGGCACCAGTCCCTCTCATCAGAAGGCCTGCAGCAAGCCCCCATACCAACTTCACCCACAAGAGGGGCAGACATCAGAAGCAAGAGAGGCTACAACTCTATTGCCTGCAAAAAGGGGACCACATCAAGCAAAAGCTAAGAGAATTCAGCACCACTAAACCTGCTTTACAACAAATTCTAAAGAAACTTCTCTAAGCGGAAAAGAAAAGGCCACAATTAGAAACAAAATTACAAATGACAAGGCTCACCAGTAAATGCAAACATATAGTAAAGATACGAAATCATCCACACACAAATACACTACCAAACCCAGAAATCACAAGCAGCGTACAAATGCAGGGTACTGGAGATGCATTTGCAATTAAGTGAACAGCAAATTAAAACAATCTTGTGTGTATATATCTATATATATAGATTCCCACATCAAAACCTTATGGTAAATGCAAACCAAAAATCTACAATAGACATACACACAAATGTCGGGAGACATGTTTCTACAATCTTTTCTTAGCCTCTCTGCTTCTATTTTCTACGCTAAAAACTCCATCTTGTCCTGCTTTACCTTTACCCTATATTCCTGCTTGAAAAACAGTGGCGGTGCTGGCAAATGACTTAAGCTTAAGAACAAAGACCAAAAGGCACAAGTTATCCATATGGTCAGCTGAAGGAGGACCTGATGCGTTGGTCTAGGCACTGCAGGACCTGTGCAGATAGGCGCGCCATTTGCACAGCATGATACGTCCTCTTAAGAATAAAAGGAAGATAAGCCTCATGGCCCCAAGGGGTTTATGAGGGGTCGTTAGCAGGATATGCATCAGCAAGGAGAATGAGGTGCAAACCTGGGCACCACAGATAGGCAGGAGGAAGCACAAAGATTCTCTAGATGCTGTGCATAGACAGCTGACACCAGGCTTCCTCAATGCTAATGATTGTTAAATGCCTAAAGGTCAGAATAAAAGCTTAACCATCTACCAGCTATGTGACTTTTAAAATAATAGAAGAACTTTTAAAATAATAAAAGAACTTTTAAAATAATAAAAGAACTATATCCTGCATCTACAACCCCCTCACTTGATGTCATCCTAAAGAGCACAATAAAAGCAGCGTGCTTTCTTGAGGTGGAGCTCTTGGTCCCTGAGACCTTGAGTCCCCCAGTTCCCACCTTTAATTAAGATAAATGTCTCTGTGTCTTGTTTTATGTTAACTTTTTCTTAAGTTTCTTCAGCCCTCACCTGCTGAGCTGGTCTTGGTACACAGATAAGAAAAAGCAATCCAAACACAGCACTAAAGATAGTCATCAAACCACAAAAGAAGCTAAGAAAAAAACCCCAACAAAAACAAATCCAGGGGTGTTCCCATCGTGGTGCAGTGGTTAATGAATCCAACTAGGAACCATGAGGTTGTGGGTTCGATCCCTGCCCTTGCTCAGTGGGTTAAGAATCTGGCTTTGCCGTGAGCTGTGGTGTAGGCTGCAGATTCGGCTCAGATCCCGCATTGCTGTGGCACTGGTGTAGGGCAGTGGCTACAGCTCTGATTAGACCCCTAGACTGAGAACCTCCATATGCCACAGGAGCGGCCCTAGAAAAGGGAAAAAGACAAAATAAATAAATAAATAAAAACAAATCCAAAGCCAATTAACAAAATGGCAATAAGAACATACATATCAATAATTACCTTAAATGTAAATGGACTAAATGCCCCAACCAAAAGACACAGACTGGCTGAATGGATGCAAAAACAAGACCCATATAGATGTCTTCAAGAGACCAACTTCACTCTAGGGACACGTACAGACTGAAAGTGAGAGAATGGAAAAAAATATTCTATGCAAACAGGAATCAAAAGAAAGTGGGACTAGCAATACTCACATAGGCCAAAACAGACCTTAAAGAATGTTAGAAAAGACAAGGACATACATAATTAACAACTGTAAGTATATAAGCACCCAACATAGGCACACCTCAATATATAAGCCTTAAAAAGAGAAATTGACAATAACACAATAATAGCGGGGGACTTTAACACCCCACTTACAGCAATGGACAGACCATCCGGACAGAAAATCAACAAGGAAACACAGGCCTTAAATGATGCATTAGACCAGATGGACTTAATAGATATTGATAGAATAGTCCATCCAAAAGCATCAGAATACACATTCTTCTCAAGTGCCCATAGAACATTCTCTAGGATAGATCACATTCTGGGCCACAAATCAAGCGTCAGTAAATTTAAGAAAACTAAAATCATATCAAGCATATTTTCCAACCACAATGCTATAAGACTAGAAATCAACAGGAAAAAAACTGCAAAAAACACAAACACATGGAGACCAAACAACATCCTGCTAAACAACCAATGGATCACTGAGGAAATCAAAGAGGAAATTTAAAAATATCTAGAATCAAATGACAACAAAAACACAACAATCCAAAACCTATAGGAACACTCATTCATGATAAAAACTCTTACCAAAGTGGGTATAGAAGGAACATACCTTAACATAATAAAAGCCATTTATGACAAACCCATAGCAAATACAATACTCAATGCAGAAAAGCTGCAAGCCTTCCCACTAAAATCTGGAACAAGACAAGGATGCCCACTCTCACCATTTTTATTCAACATAGTGCTAGAAGTCCTGGCCACAGCAGTCAAACGAAAGAAATAAAAGTATCCAAACTGGAAGAGAAGTAAAACTGTCACTCTATGAAGATGACATGATACTAGGTATAGAAAACTCTAAGGACTCCACTCAAAAACTACCTGAACTGATCAACAAATTCAGCAAAGTAGCAGGACACAAGATTAACATTCAAAAACCGGTTGCATTTCTGTATACTAACAATGAAATATAAGAAAAGGAATATAAAAACACAACACCTTTTAAAATCATACATCCCCAAAATTAAATACCTAGGAATAAACCTGACCAAGAAGGTGAAAGACTTATATGCTGAGAACTATAAAACATTCATCAAAAAACATTATGGAGGTACCTTAGAAAACTATACCTAGAACTACCATATAACCCAGCAATCCCACTCTTGGGCATCTATCTGGACAAAACTTTCCTTGAAAAAGACACAGGCACCCTCATGTTCACGGCACCACTATTCATAACAGCCAAGATGTGGAAACAACCTAAATGTCTATCAACAGATGAATGGATTAAGACAATGTGGAATATATACACAATGGAATACTACTCAGCCATAAAAAAGAACAAAATAACACCATTTGCAACAACATGGATGGAAGTAGAGACTCATACTAAATGCATTAATTTAAAACGCATTTAGGATGGAACTAGAGACGCATATTAAGTGAAGTAAATCATAAAGAGAAAGACAAATACCATATGATATCACATATCTGGAATCTAATATATGGCACAAATGATCCTTCCCACAGAAAAGAAAATCATGGACTTGGAGAACAGACTTGTGATTGTCAAGGGGGAGAGGGAGGAAGGGGGATGTACTTGGAGTCTGAGGTTAATAGATGCAAACTATTGCCTTGGGAATGGATAAGCAATGAGATCCTGCTGTATAGCACTGGGAACTATATCTAATCACTTGTGGTGGAACATGATGGAAGATAATATGAGAAAAAGAACAAATATATATATATGACTGGGTCACTGTGCTATACAGTAGCAATTGACTGAACACTGTATATCAACTATGATGGAGAAAATAAAATCATAAAATAAAAAAATTTTTTAAAAACCTATGGGATGCAGCAAAAGCAGATCTAAGAGGGACATTTAGAGCAATACCTCAGGAAACAAGAAAAATCTCAAATAAACAACCTAACTTTATACCTAAAGCAACTAGAGAAAAAAGAAAAGACAAAACCCAATGTTAGCAAAAGGAAGGAAATCATAAAGATCAGAACAGAAATCAATGAAACAGAAATGAAGAAAACCATGGAAAAGATTAATAACACTAAAGCTGCTACTTTGAAAAGAAAGATCAAAAAAATTGATAATCCCTCAGCCAGACTCATCAAGAAGAAAAAATGACTCAAATCAATAAAATCTGAAATGAACAAGGAGAAGTTCAACAGCCCAGAATAGGAAGGATCATAAAAGACTACAGGAGCAATCAAATGCCAATAAAATGGCAACCTTGGGTACACACACACACTCACACACACAATGGAATATTACTCAGTCATAAAAAGAATGAAAGAATGGTGCATTTGCTGCAACATGGTGGACCTAGAAATTACCATGCTAAGTGAAGTTAGGCAGTGAGAGACAAACATCATATACTACCACTTACATGCGGAATCTGAAAAAAAGGATACAAATGATCTTACTCGCAGAACAGACACAGATTCTAGACTCTGAAAAACTTATGATTGCCAAAGGGGACAGGTTGGGGGATAAGGATGGACTAAGGGTTTGGGATGGAAATATTCTAAAATTAGGTTGTGATGATGCTTGTACAACTATAAATACAACAAAATTCACTGGGGGAAAAGATCTTTTATAACTCAATGCTATAAAGACAAATAATCCAACTGAAAAATGGACAAAGGATTGCGTGGATAGTCCTCCCAAGCAGATATACAAATCACAAACACATGAAAATATGCCAAACTCAGGGAAGCACAAATGAATCACAAGCTAGCCCTTCACAGTCCCTAGAATAGCTATAATAAAAATACAGAAGGTAACAGCAAGTGTTACAAGGATGTGGAGAAACGGAAACCTTTATACATTGCTCTTAAGAATGTAAAGTGGTAGAGCGTCTTTGGAAAAAGATTCTTGCAGTTCTTAAAAAGTTGAATATAGAAATACCATACGATTCAGCAATTACACTACTAGGTATATACCCCAGAGAAATGAAAACATAGATTCACACAAAAATTTACATAGGCATTTTCATAGTAGCATTAGTCATAATGCCAGAAGTGGAAACAACATAAATGCCCACCAACTGATGAAGAAACAAAATATGGTATTGCCATAGAGTGGAATGTTATTCAGCAACAAGAAGAAATGAAATACTGATATAGGCAGCAACCGGATGAGCTTTGAAAATATTATGCTTAGTAAAATAAGTCAGTCATCAAAAAACCACAACTGTATGATTCCACTTACAGAAGAAGTCCAGAAGAGACAGAAGGTAGATTAGTGTTACCTAGGGCAGGAGAGGGAATGCAGAATGACAGCTACTGGGCATGGGATTTCTTGAGAGGGTACTGAAAATGCTCTAAAATTAAGTTGTGATCTTGGTCGCATAACTCTGTGTAAATGCTAAAACCACTGACCTGTACACTTTAAATGTGTGCATTATATCTGAGATATGTGAATTATATCTCGAGAAAGACGTTTTTTAAAACTGGTAATTGACAAATTGGTTGTACTATAGAATGACATAACTGCCAGAATTGGCTTCAAAACGTAGTTACGTATTTACTTACCACATGCAACACTGAAATCAAGAATCACAAGGGTACATACCTAGCCCTTCACGCAGGGCTCTGCCCATGACAGGGCCAAATAAATATCTGCTGAGTAAGGGTAGGTCTTGGGTGGTGTGACAGAACAACACTAACTTCCATATATTAGACAAAGGGAAGAAATTATGGGAGGGCATCATTCAAATTAGTGAAATGAAATACAATAAACACATCAAGATTCACGGGCAGAAGAAACCTAGTGAACAATGTTTATGGTGCTTGTTGTGGGCCAGGCCCAGAGGGATGAAGTTGGAGGCACGCAGCCACCAGACGGCAGAGCAGGCGTTCGAATCCAGGCGCTCGAGCCCTAGAGTCCGTGTTCTTGAACTGTAATGGGTTAAAGACCCTTCTAAAGTCATTTCGGTTTTTCAAAAGGATATATAATTTTGAGTGATTACATTAGAAAGTACTTCCCTCATGGATACATTGAGCAAAAAGTGAGTATCGAATATGGCAGGTAACAGTAAAGCATTGAAAAGGATTTCTATTCAATTAGAATAGGGATTAATTTAAACCAGTTTCTCCCATTATTTAGTCAATAACAATTCTCTAAGTTCACCAAACCTGAGTGTCCCAGATTACTAACAAATTCAATGGTTGTCCTATTCAAAAATTTTGCCCCCCCCCAAAATTTGACCACACATAAGCCATGAGAATAAAGTTATGATCTCTCATTTTTATATACATAATTGATGTAAAGCTTTGCATACCAAAATACAGGATGACTTACAGTATATAGCAATGGTTCCCAAAAGGCAGCAATTTTACACCACACCCCCGCCCCCAGAACGTCTGGCAAGGCCTAGAGACCTTCTGCTTGTTGTAACCTCCAGGGGCTGGGGGGTGGGGGCCTCGGGAAGGCGAGGAAGAAGTGCTACTGACATCTAGTGGCTGGAGGCCACGGACACCACTAAACACTAAAATGCACAGCACAGTCCCCATCTCCCGCCAGCAAAGAATTATCCAATTTAAAATGCTGACAGTGCCAGTGTTGAGAAACTCTAGCATAATTGATTGAAATTACTGGAAAGCATGCCATTTCTCCTCCCTCAGGGTCAATCTCAAGTTACAAATTAGCGTCTCTTAACACGAAGCCTCGAATAGTCTAATACTAATACTTAGCCTCTCCTAACATTGATTCCTAAGATAATGTGCAATTTAAATGAGTGGACCTCTTAGGAGGCTATGAAACAGATATGAAAACACACGAAATACACACATAAACTAAACAATTACACTAGATTTAAATATAAGAGAAAAAATAAAGAAGGCACTTACTGTAAAAATGTTCCAAATTCTGAAGCTTCAAAGTTCTCTACAGCAACAGGATCATGATTTGTTAAGTTATTTGTCTGTCCAACAGTATGAAAATAGAAATCAGGAACCCTTGCTAAAAGGACTGCTTTGTGTGCTTTGAACAAGGCACAACCTATACAGAAAGTAACATCTGTATGGACTTCTTCTCTTAGCAGCCTATAAGGAACAAAAAGGAACCACAGCTTAATTAGTGATGCTTAGAAATATACTCATTTTATTTATTTACTTATTTATTGTGGCCATGTGAAACTTCCCAGGCCAGGGATCGAACCTACATCACAGCAGAGACTGGAGCTACAGCAGTGACAACATGAGATCCTTAAACCACTGAGCCACCAGAGAACTCTAATAATATACTCATTTTAATTAAATAAGTTTTTAGAACAACACATGAAGTAAAAAATATAGACATAACAAAATAAGTTAATATGAAAATGAGTTTGTTCTCAGTTCATCCAAAGAACACTGTTTAATATTGGCTTAGAATGCAATTTTCTAATATTTAGAATTAAAACAAGGGTAATAACACTAAAAGAGTAAGACTACTTTTTTGAAAAATAACTTTTCCTTTTAATTCCTTTTAATAATAAAATGTATCTTCTGTTATTTATGTTGATCTTTCTTTAAAATGTACATACTTTAGATTTATTCTGGAAAGCGAACATAAAGGAATGCGGTTGTTGACTATTGAATCAATTTTTTAAAATCTTACTAAAGTTGAAACAAAAGAAGTAAACAGTCGACACCACCAGCAAACCAGATGTGACAAGAGACAATCCAGTCTAGAAACTGGGAGGCTTTGTTTGACGGCTGTTCAATACCAGGTCTGACACTTGGGCCCTTTTCCTCTGCCTACCCCCGAGATGGAATGCACCCTCCTCAACTCTGTTAGGAAAACGAAGGACTCGTGTGAAAAGCCCATTCAAAACTCTGCTGACTTAGTCGCGGTCAAGCTCACATGCAACGTGACGGGAGAACAGAAACCTGCATCATGACAGAAACTGTCATCGTCTTTGTGCTGTGCGGTAACTGTATTTTTACTCCATAAACCTTAAATAACACTTGATATCACTCCAACTATCACCAGCAAAGCAGGGACGCTCAGAGGCCTCTGGTACTACGGGATGCCGGGGATGCAGCCGGCGGTCACGCGAGGGCACCGGAGGAGCTCCGAGGGTGGACAAAGACATCGGGTGCGGCTGGCAGCTTGGGCCGTTGCTCTTGACGCTCCCTCCCCCAAGACTCTGCTAACTGCACCTTCCGCTGGTCCCTGGGTTACAGCTTCGGTCATTGCATCATCATTATTTTTATCAATCTTTCCCCCCACCAGACAATGAACCCCCCAAAGACAAAAACTGTGTATCCTTAGTATACTGCAAGAGTTCAACGCCTGGTTTTGGATTTTGTGGTAGTTCAGCCTGAATATAACAAAAGCTTCAGAGCACAAAGCTCTCAGAACCTTGGAAACAATGAGCAAACTGACGCGTTTTAGTCACTACTTTTACCAATAAATTATTTTCATAAGTGACTGTTAAAGTTATGCAATAATGTATTGATCTCCCCAAATTAGGTTTTTTTTTTTTTTTTACTGTCTCCTTCCCTAACTTGAATCCTAAAATCAGAAGAAATCAACAATTTTTTTTTTTGGTATTTTTGTATTTTTAGGGCCACACCCACGGCACATGGAGGTTCCCAGGCTAGGGGTCTAATCGGAGCTGTAGTTGCAGGCCTACGACAGAGGCACAGCAACTCCGCATTCGAGGTGCATCTACGACCTACACCACAGCTCACAGCAACACCAGATCCTTCACCCACTGACCAAGGCCAGGGATTCAACCCGAGTCCTTGTGGACGCTAGTCAGGTTTGCTAACCACTGAGCCATGACAGGAGCTCCTGATCTCCCCAAATTAATAAAAGCTCAAATTGTCACAACTACTCAATTTATCGCTCCTTCCCACCCCCCTCCACCCATCCCCCACTCTTCCCCAAGTGAATAAACAAAGCATTGCAGCTGGTCAACGAGTGTCACTAGGGAATCTTCCCTGTTTATAATAGATGCTCATGAGTATTTGTCAAATAAAAAAAAGTTAATGTGTTTTAAAAATCATCAATGTGAAAATACAGTGCTTTTTATTTTATAAAAACCACCTGTATCAGTTACAAGTATATTTTTTTATCTGTTACAGGCAACAATACTTGAATCAGACTTACTGAAACATTAAGGAGGGTTATTGGCTCATCTAATAAAACACTAGAGGAAAGACAGGTTGGAGCAAAGGCCCAAGGGTGTCAAGGCCCAGCTTCTTTTCCTCTTATTTCTCTGTCGAATACTGTATTCACCTATCTAAAGCATTTTAGACCACCGACGAAACAGTTCTCACTAAAAATGTATTGAGCATACATTCAACAGAATGAACTAGCAAATTTTTTTCAGGGACAGACATAAGAAAAGATCTTACAGAGGTGGTAAAAACCCAATGGAATTTTAAAGATTGAAGATGAGCTGTTAGGGAAGCAAGGCCTGGCGGGGGTGGCGCCTGCCTCCACGCTCCTTAAGAAGGAACACTTGAGTATGGAGTTACAAACTGGTCAGCAGCGTGCTGAGGGGATGAGAAGTGGCAGATGAGGCTGAAGGGATACAGATGAATAAAAGGTGGGAGTTCCCTGGT
This sequence comes from Sus scrofa, assembly GCF_054392235.1. NCBI lineage: Eukaryota > Metazoa > Chordata > Mammalia > Artiodactyla > Suidae > Sus > Sus scrofa. The sequence goes on from NC_139386.1 coordinate 130,274,421, forward strand.
GGCACAGTGGGTTAAGGACCTGGTGTTGTCACTGCAGCAGCTCAGGTTGCTGCTGTGGTGCAGGTTCAATCCCTGGCCCTGGAACATCTACATGCTCTGGGGGCAGCTCCCCCCAAAAAGATGAATAAGAGGCAAAGAGCTTAACTCTTTATAGTTGCAGTTAAAGGGAAATGACCAAATAGTTTGAAACATGGGCAATTTCTTTCTTTTTATTTCTTTCCTTTTTTTTTTTTTTCGGTTTTTTTAGGGCCGCACCTGTGGTACATGGAAGTTCCCAGGCCAGGGGTCGACAGCTGCTGGCCTACGCCACAGCCACAGCCGCAGTGGATCTGAGCTGTATCTTCGACCTACACCACAGCTCACGGCAATGCTGGATCCTTAATCCACTAAGTGAAGCCAGGGATTGAACCCACATCCTTGTGGATCTCAGTTGGGTTCGTTACCACAGAGACACAACGGGAGCTCCTCGTTTTTAAAAATATCATGTTAGTTGTATAAAAGAGCTATTGGGGAAAATGAGATGGGGGGGAAACTACTGCACAACACAAATTAATAATGTAGAGGCCTCGATCCAAGAGAGAATCAATGGTGTAAAGAATAAGAGATCAAGTTAAAATATGTTTAGGTAATAAATTGGCAGGAGTTGGTGGCTGGATGTAGACGGTTAGGGGAACGGAATAACCTAGTACCTCTCTCATAGGTGGCTTAGACAACTGGGTGCTAGTACCAGCCTGCGACCTCCATCTACTATGCCAAGCTCCCTGCTAAACTCCAGACGTATGGTCAATTGTCTCCTGGATGCGCCGTGAACATTCACCAGACTCCTCCCTTTCTGGTAACTATCCTCTGGTTTAGCCCCATCTTCTATGCTTCTCTTTCCCTGTGTTGGGTTTCCAAACGTTACCGGTCACCATCAGTTGCAACTGGGACTCCCTTTCATCGTCTCCCTTTTCACTGCCACTATGCATCCCTTGATACATATGATACAGGATATACAGTATTTTAATTTTAATATAAATTTTAACGTATTATGTTTTATTATAAAATCTCCTAGCTGTTTTTATTTTTTTCCCATTTCTTCCCTCAATTCAAGATCCAATTAAGACTCTCTTTAAAAAACACCAGTGACTTCCCACCGCTTCCAGAATACATTCCAAAATCTTCACTGAAGAAAGAAGGCCTCTAGGATCTAGCCTTTTTTTTTGGCTTTTGTCTTTTTAGGGCCGCACCTGAGGCAAATGGAAGTTCCCAGGCTAGGGGTCCAATAGGAGTTACAGCTGCTGGCCTATGCCACAGCCACTGCAACACTGGATCCGAGCCATGTCTGTGACCTACACCACAGCTCAAGGTAACGCCAGATCCCTAACCCACTGAGTGAGGCCAAGGATCAAACCCACCACCTCATGCATGGTTCCTAGTCGGATTCATTTCCACTGTGCCACGACGGGGAACTCCCAGATCTCGTCTTAATTTACCCATTCACCCTCATCTGTTGTCACTTTGTCTGCCACACCCATAAGCCCCTCCCAATTACAGCTACCGAATTGTACCAGATGACTGTGAGGCACACCCGAATGGACAATGGACTGAGCCGAGGTTAACCATCAGCCAATGTGGTAATTAAACAAGCGAACTCTAGCAAAGAGGTTCTATAATAATCAAGAGCCAACTGATGGTACTCTAAAGAGTTAAAAAGAAAATCCAAGGTGAAAAGAAAAAGGAATGGGTCAGGAGAGACGCAGAAAAGAAGGAAAAAAGTTACTGAAGCTCAGTCTGCATAACTATTGTACCTTAGAGAAGACAGACTGACTGGATCCATAGTCTGGTCATGTCACCTTGGACAGGTCACTTGAATGTCCCTGGAGCTAGACTGCCAAGGTTCTTAGTCTAACTCTACCATCTGTCTCTAATGCTCAGTTTCCTCATCTGTTAAATGGGAATAACAAGAGGTACCTCATAGGGGAGACAAAACACTGGATGTCAGACCAGCAGTGTCCAGCTAACAGCAGCACAGCAATAAGTATTAGGTTTGTTTTCTTTTTTTTTTTTTTTTTTTTTGGTCTTTTTGCTATTTCTTTGGGCCGCTTCGGCGGCATATGGAGGTTCCCAGGCTAGGGGTTGAATCGGAGCTGTAGCCACTGGCCTACGCCAGAGCCACAGCAACGCGGGATCCAAGCCGCGTCTGCAACCTACACCACAGCTCACGGCAACGCCGGATCGTTAACCCACTGAGCAAGGGCAGGGACCGAACCCGCAACCTCATGGTTCCTAGTCGGATTCGTTAACCACTGCGCCACGACGGGAACTCCAGCATTAGGTTTTTTAGTTACAATGGTCTTGAGCAAGGTCCATTTCTTAATGAGGTCTTATCAGCCAGCAGCTGTCATACCCCAAGCGCCTCTCCAATTCTACACCAGATGTGCCTTTCTGATCACTGAAACTGTTCCCTATTTCTCACTTTTCCACATATCCTACTGTCTCTGCTCCTTTCTGTTTGCAATGATCCAATACAACCTGCTTTCCCCAAATAAATCGAGCTCTTCCAAACCGCTATGCCCTTGTAAAAGCCACCCCCCTTGTTTAGATACTGTGACTTCTCACTTCCTAATCTCTAATCAATTTTTAAATCAATCCCCAAGAGATCACTCAAGTATCATACCATCCTATAAAGCCTTCCCCAAATAACCCTGACCCCCGTTACTCTGGTTTGACTATTCTCTCTCACTAGAGTGCAAGCACAACACCAAAGTCGTGTCTGACTGATCTTTGATTCGTCCATACTAGGTACATGGTGGGTGCTGGCTACTTCATTAATATTTGTAGAATAGGAGTTGCTGTCGCGGTTCAGCGGTTAACAAACCCGACCAGTATCCCTGAGAACTCGGGTTCCATTTCTGGCCTCGATCAGCGGGTTAAGGATCCGGCGTTGTGGTGAGCTGTGGTGTAGAAGCTGTGGTGTGGGTCGCAAACACCACTCAGATCCCATCCCCACCCCGAGTTGCTGTGGCTGTGGTGTAGGCCAGCGGCTACCGCTCAGATTAGACCCCTAGCCTGGGAACCGCCATATGCCATGGGTGCAACCCTAAAAAGACGAAAACATAACAATAATATTTGTAGACTAAATCAATGATATTGCTGTGGTTGAAGAAGGTTAATTCAGCCTAGAATTTTAAGGTGGCTGGGTGCGCATATGAAATTTTTGTTGTTTAAAAATGAACAAACAAAATACCTTTTGCTTCTAACAAGAACTTGGGCGTTCAGGATCCTATCCCTAATTGCTGCTAGGATGAGGATAAACGGCTCACAGGCTCTACTGTTAACCTCATTTTCTTTATATAAATTAGATGTATTATCTTTCTTAAATTCATAACATTTCAAGGTTCACAATTAGCCAGAAGAATAGAGCCACTGAAAAGGAGCGTCTCATCCTTAGAGACTCATCCTAGAAACAGAACCTCACTTATTTTTTTACGTCAATTCCACAGTGGAGGACACAAAGCAGACTCTCTCATTGACAGATAGGCTCAAAGTAAAAGGAATTTTTTTTTTTTTTTACTTTATAAAGTTCAGTTTACAGCTGCTGGAGCCTTAAGGGTGGGGAACACTAAGCACTTTCTAAAGGTGGAATACTGCATAACCCTTAGTGATGAAGTGTCATTATGTTTACATGAGTTCAGTAGTCCTCAAAGGGTGACCCAGGCCAGCAGCGTCAGCATCCCCTGGGCCCCTGCCAGAAATGCAAACATCTCAGGCCCCATCTCAGACTAGCTGTTATCAGAACTGTCCTCTGGGCCCCAGGAAACCTAAGCCCTCTTCCTGATTCTGATGAACCCTAAAGTTCAAGTGCCAATATTTTGGTGGAAATGGAAACCAGCTAGGGAATATTCCTAAGCTTCATTTTATTCACCACAATTTTGAGTTAAACTTCACAACAACCCTCCATTTGCCCGAGTCCTCATGGGAGCTGGGAGTTGCTGTGGCTGCTGGGGGTGGCGGAGGAGTCTAGGAGAGGGGAAGCCAGGTTGCAATCAGCAAAGATTTCCATGTAGGCACTCCTGCTAAATCGTTCAAAGAGAGCTCAGCAGAGACCTCCAACGTTCCAGGAATTTGTTCATTTTTCACTCATTCTAAGCAGACATTCACTCCCTCTTCTACTTTTACCATGTTTCTTAGTTGTGTTTAACAACTGTGTACGTTTCAAGACCACGAAACCTGAATCCATCTCGACAGGAGCGAAAGTCTTCCAAGACCCAAGCCTGCCCGCGATGGAGTGTTCTGGCAAACGCCGGTGCTGCACAGAGCTAGAGAGGCGTGCCCGCTGTCTTTGTGAATCCGGTGTGTGCTCTCCGAGGTGCCCCGGGTCGGTGACACGGGGCGAGCGAGCCCGCTTTGCGGGGAGGAATCGGGGGAAGGGGAGGGATGGAGAAGCGGCGCGGGAGCCGCAGCTTCTGGGGCGGAGGTGGGCGCCTGCGGCCCCGGAGTTCCCGCCTCCTCCTACCTGAGCAGGTCCTGGCTGAGCTGCTCCGCCACCGCCGCCTTCAGCCGGCGCCGCTCGCAGGGCCCCTTCCTGCCAACTCCGGGGGACCCCGGGGGCACCACGGGGGCCGCGCCACCCTCCCCACAGCGGGCCATGTCCCACCCGGCGCGGCGGCGCCCGCGGGGCCCCGCGCCCGGCCGCCCTTCCCCGCCTCTGGGACGAGGGGGCGTTTCCGACCGGACGCTCGGCTCCAACCCGAACCCGCCCCCTCGCCTCCCGCCAGGGGGTGGCCGGCCCTCCGCAGCCGCCGGCCCGCAGCCCCGGGGAAGCTCGGGGGCCGGCCCGCGCCCACGTGACCCGGCGGCGGTGCGCAGGCGTGCTGGCTCTGTTTACCTCCGCCGCAGGCGCTCCGCCCCCTGCCGCCCGGGGAGCGAGCTGCCCGCTGGGACCCGCCGGGTCGGCTCTGGATCCGGGGCCCTCTGGCTGAGCGCTCATCTCCACTTATGCTTCATTGAGAGCCTAGTTCAGCTCCACCTGTGCAGCCTTCCCACACCTTGTCGTCCTGGGATGCCAGCGCTTTTCTTCCCCAGAGAGACAGGTGCCCTAGACGTGTCACACTCTCTCCTTAACTTGCTTTGGGCAAGAAAAATTGGGATTGTGGGAGTTCCCACTGTGGCTCAGCACCACCTAATCCCACGAGCATCCAGGAGGCCCGGGATTCCATCGCTGGCATCGCTCAGTGGGTTAAGGATCCCGGGTTGCCATGAGCTGCCGCTTAAGTCAAGACACCCCTTGGATCCCGCCCTGTTTGGCTGTGGTGTAGGCCGGGAGCTGCAGCTTGCGTTCCATCCCGGTCCTGGGAACTTCCGTATCCACAGGTGCGAGCCTGAATAAAAGACCAAAAAAAAAAAAAAAAAAAAAAAAAAAAAAAAAAAAAAAAAGAAAAAATTGGGATTGTGAGGAATGGGGAAGAACTTCGTAAAAATCAGCAGAGGTCACAACACTCCTAAGTCCCCTGCAAAGGGTGTATACAGCATCTAAAAGATTCCTTCTCCTTCTAATCCAGGAACTGGTCCTGAACTTTAGCTGAGAAGTGTCAATGATACTCCAGAGCTTGCATATAAAGCTATAAAATTTATGAGGAGGAAGAAAGGAAGTTGGATTGTACGGGCAGAGCCTTCAATTGAGCAGGAAAGTGGGTGGATTGATGAGCCATAGAATTTCGAATATGTTAACATGAAGAAAAGAGATGGAGAAAAATCACTTTAAAAGTCTTTTGGTATTTTTGTATTTGATGACTTCTTCCAAAGGAAGAAGGCTCGGTTACTCGGCTTCATTCAGAAGCTCTGCACAAGGAAACAAACACGTGCTAATTGCTTGGAAAATATGTGGATCTTGTACCCTAAGATTGGCCAAGAGTAGCCATTTCTCCAAATAATGACCTCAATTTCTCAGACACCTTAATTCTAAAAAATATGATGGATAACTGATTCTTAATTAATCCTGTAGAATAGAGGAATGTCAGAAATAACACGAGTTAATATTTATTGAGAGTTTTTTTAGGCGAGAAAACTGATCTACCTGCTTTCTAAGTATTAACTCAATCCTCATAACCACCATTTAGGTAGGTTCTACTATGGGCCCAATTACAGATGAGGAAGTTGAGGCATGAGGGGGTAAGTAATCTGGTCAAGGTCCCCCGGCCAGTAGGTGATGGTCTCGGTATTAAAACCCAGGCAGTTCAGCACCAGATTCTTTCCCTTCAAGGTCCTGTAAGATTTCTACCATGCCCCTTCAGCAGCTGGTGAAGAAGCAATTAGGCTCCTCTTCTGGTTGGGAATGGATGACAGATGGTTTCTGGCCCGTGTGAATTTAATTCTCTTAAACTGCCTTAAGTGGTATAGACATCTAGGTGAAGTAATTAAGGAAAAAATACTGTCTTAAAAAACAAGGAGTTCCCGTCGTGGCGCAGTGGTTAACGAATCCGACTAGGAACCATGAGGTCAGTCCCTGCCCTTGCTCAGTGGGTTAAGGATCCGGCGTTGCCATTTGCTGTGGTGTAGGTTGCAGACGCAGCTCGGATCCCGCGTTGCTGTGGCTCTGGCGTAGGCCGGTGGCTACAGCTCCGACTGGACCCCTAGCCTGGGAACCTCCATATACCGCGGGAGCGGCCCAAGAAATAGCAACAACAACAACAACAAAAGACAAAAAAAAAAAAAAAAACCAAGAAAAATAATGTTAATGGTCCTTATCGTTCCACCATTAGAGTTTTGTGGGTTTTTTGGTTGTTTTTTTTTTTTTTTTTGTCTTTTTGCTATTTCTTGGGCCGCTCCCGCAGCATATGGAGGTTCCCAGGCTAGGGGTTGAATCGGAGCTGTAGCCACCGGCCTACGCCAGAGCCACAGCAACGCGGGATCCGAGCCGCGTCTGCAACCTACACCACAGCTCACGGCAACGCCAGATCGTTAACCCACTGAGCAAGGGCAGGGACCGAACCCGCAACCTCATGGTTCCTAGTCGGATTCGTTAACCACTGCGCCACAACGGGAACTCCTCTTCACTTTAAGATAACGAAAGCTAGAAAGTCCTGAGGAACTAGCAACAGGAGCTCTGAAGATAAACATTGTTAAACTCATCATTTTGTTGTAGGTTGGCCTTAATTGTGATCCTCGTGTGTGAAAAAGAAGTTTAGGTAACACTGTCTTGGAAGGCAGAGAACTCTTCTAAGCACTACAGTTTCATGGCAAAGGTGATTTTCTTGAATGTATTTTTTTCTTTCTTTAAAAAAGTTTTCAGAGTTCCCATTGCAGCTCAGTGGAAACAAACCCAACTAGAATCCATGAGGATGTGTGTTCAATCCCAGGCCTCACTCCGTGGGTTAAGGATCTGGCGTTGCCTCGAGCTGTGGTGTAGGTCACAGATGTGGCTCAGAAGCCAAGCTGTTGTGGCTGTGGTGTAGGTCGGCAGCTACAGCTCCAATTCGACCCCTAGCCTGGGAACTTCCATATGCTGTGAGTGTGGCCCTAAATTGATAAATACAGTAAAAATGTTTTCGTCAGAGTTCTTTTGTGGCACAGTGAGTTGAGGTTTCAGCGTTGTCACTGCAGCAGCTTGAGTTGCTGCTGTGGCTCCGGTTCGATCCCTGGCCCAGGCACTGCCACATGCCACAGGGGTAGCCAATACAATACAATAAAATAAAAATGTTTTCATATGAAACGTTTCAAACATGCAAAGATGTAAAGAGATGTGCAATGAACCCTAATATACCCATTACCAAAATGCGACAATTATCAAGATTTGGGCATATATGCCACATCAAGTTTCCTTTCCTTTCCTTCCTCTTCACTCTTTCTTCCTTTCCTTCGAAAAAAATTTAAAGCCCCAGACATCATTTCATTTGACTCCTACGTACCTCAGTCCACATGGCTAAAAAAATCTGTACATTTTCTTACCTGACATATTCCTTATAAATTGACAGTGATTGTTTACCATGTATCCTATTGTAAAACATGGTTCTTAGATCTCCTGAGTCTCTTCTGATCTAGAGCGGTTCCCTCTCCTGTATCTTCCCTCATGACACTGACATTGGAGCAGAAGCCTGACAGATTTCACCTACAGAGTATGTGCCACCTTCTAATTTTCCCCTGGGAGCATCCCTGACCACGTTCCTCTATCCCTTAGACTTGCGGTAAATGGAAGTTGTTTTTATTTTTTTAATTTTTACTTATTTATTTATTTATTTATGTCTTTTTGCCTTTTCTACGGCCACTTCCCATGGCATATGGAGGTTCCCAGGCTAGGGGTCTAATCAGAGCTGTAGCCGCCAGTCTACGCCAGAGCCACAGCAACTCGGGATCCGAGCCGCGTCTGTGACCTACACCACAGCTCATGGCAACGCCAGATCCTTAACCCACTGAGCAAGGGCAGGGATCAAACCTGCAACCTCATGGTTTCCAGTCGGATTCATTAAGCACTGAGCCACGACGGGCACTCCTAAAGTTGTTTTTAGAGGCTTGATTAGATTCAGGTTCAATTTATTTTAGCAAAAAATATTTTATAAGTGGTCTCAGTTTTCTATTGCTGCTGAACAAATTATCACAAAATTAGTGGCTTGAGCACAATACAAATTTTTTACTTCAATTCTATCAGTTAGAAGTCCCACATGGGTCTCACTGGGCTAAAATCCAGGTTTGGGCTGGACTGCATCCCCTTCTGAAGGCTCTAGGGTAGACGTTCCTGGCTTTTCCCACCTTCTCAAGACGACCCACATTCCTCAGCTCTTGGCTCCAGTTCTCCACCTTCAAAACTAGCAGGTTGGAGTCCTCCTTGCCTTGCATCATTTTGAACGCTCCTTCTCCCTCCTTCTTCCCTGTTTTAAGGACTGTTGTGATTACCAGGGACCAAGAGGATAATCCAGGATAATCTCCTTGTTTTAAGGTCAGCTAATTATCAGCTTGAATTCCATCTGCATCCTTCATTCCCCTTTGCCAGGTAACCTCACATGTTCACAGATCCTGGAGTTCGGACATGGACGTCTTATGGGGGAGCAGCCGTTATTCTGCCTTCCACAAGCAGTAATTCATTTTGAATCATAATCAGAAGGTGCATAATGTTTGCTTATCCCAGTTTAATGTTGCTAAAATGTATCATTATTTTCCATCTAATGGTTGTATCCATTGATGATTCTTTTTTAATGATTCTTTATAATCAGTTAGCTAGGGATTGCAGAGTGATATAATTCTATCATCTTTCTACGTTTATTTACACGAAATCTGTAAAGAATTTTCCCTCATCAATTAGAAATACTGGATATCCAGAAATACACTTCACACTGCAAAAGCAGGGTAACTGCCTCATTCTCTTATTTAAATTATCCTTTTTTGTTTGTTTGTTTGTCTTTTTAGGGCTGAACCCGTGGCATATGGAAGTTCCCAGGCTGGGGGTCAAATCAGAGCTACAGCTGCCGGCCTACACCACAGCAATGTGGGATCCAAGCCACACCTTCCACCTGCACCACAGCCAAAGCAACGCCAGACCTCAACCCACTGAGCAAGGCCAGGGATCGAACCCTCATCCTCCTGGATGCTAGTCAGGTTTGTTAACTGCTGAGCCATGATGGGAACTCCATAAATTATGCTTTTTCAAAGGCCCACCCACAGTATAGAAGGTAATGTGCTTTACTCGGGGTCTACTCATTTAAATATTAATCCCATTAAAAAAAAAAACCTCCACATCTAGAATAGTGATTGACCAAGTATTTGGGTACCACGGCCTAGCCAAGCTGACATATATTTAGGAAACACTCTTCTCTTCTTGTGTGTCTCTCCATCACTGTCACACTACTACCATGTTCGCAATGCTTCTCATCAGCTGTGGTGTAGGTTGCAGGTACAGCTCGGACCCTGCATTGCTGTGGCTGTGGTGCAGGCCAGCAGCTGTAGCTCCAATTTAACCCCTAGCCTGGGAACTTCCATATGCCATGGGTGTGGCCCTAAAACACAAACAAAAAAACCAAGAAATAAGTCCAAAGTCCAGAGAATATCTGAGTAATAGCACCGTTCTTTGAATAAAGGTCTACCTTGGTAGCAATTTTGATGTGAAAATCTCTTATTTAAATGAATAATTTCCAGTAAATTTAAAAAAATCATTATATTGGAATCACATGTGTATGCATTGTTCTCACAGAACTGCCAAGCTGGGCAGATGCTATAAACTGAATATTTGTGTTCTCCCCAGATTCACCTGTGGTGACCTAGTCTCCAAGGTGATAGTATTTGGAGGAGGGCTTTTGGGGGATGATCAGGTCTCAAGGGTGGAGCCCTCACGAAAGGGATTAGTGCCCTCATAAAAGAGACCCCAGAATGCTCCCTGGTCCCTTCGGCCAGATAAGCACAGTGAGAAGACATCTGTCTATGAATCAGGAAGCAGGCTCTCACCAGACGCCGAATCTGCCAGTGCACCAGCATAAGACCTCACAGCCTCCAGAACCATGACAAATAAATTTTGGTTGATTACGCCACTTAGTATATGATACCTTTGCTATAGCAGCCCGAACAGACGGAAACAGTGGGGATTATGATATATCACTTATCTATCTCATTTTCTCAGGTCAGAACTGCATGGAAATTATTTCAAAATGACATTTGATTTTTTCTTTCCCTTTCCTAAAGCTTTCCCCATCTGCTCACCTTCCTCCCCTCTCATCTCTTCTTCCCCTTTACTCGTGCAAAATGCCAGGAAACTAACTAATCGTGTTTAAGCGCTAAGGGCCCACTCGCACAAAGCCCCTCGAAAAGCTTTAGTAGGGGCCCGAAGAATGTGTCCACTTGAGTATGTTTTTTGCAAGGTTCGCAAGAGTCAGAGACTTTGACCAGAAGTGATCAAGACTCTCCTTCCCCATGGTCACATGTCCCCTCATATCTGGTGGCATTGAATGGCTATGGGCATCTGGAGGATTCAGCCACGATGAAACTGAGTTGGGGGTTGAGTAGTTTGGGTTAGCAAGGCACATTTACTGGTTCGAAATCACTTCCACATCTGGATAAGTTGTTGCTCCCTGTCCTGGTGTAGGACTGGCTTCTAGGAGTACGTCACCGATTCATCCCACAAGGTGACACGAGGGGAGAGGGCTCAACGTCACATCACGATGTGAACATGTTTTAGGGCAAAGGGTGCTGGAAGCACGGGGATAGTGAAGGAGGGACACGACTGTAAGCAGAAGCTTCCGTTCCCACGGCCCCCAGGCAGAACTAAAGGAATGGTCTCCGTCATACAGAACATGCAACTGTAAATACAAATTTTCCCCCTTTGGTGAGCATCATACATAACAGAATTTATCGGCTAAGCCATCTATAACTGTTTCAACGGTATTTCTAACACTACATCTTCCTGATGTTTATTTTTATTTTGTCTTATAAAGTCAGAACATTTAGGCTACTTTGAGAAAAAGCAAAGACGCATTTATGCAGCAGATCCTTTTCAGAGAGAAAAATAGTGATAAAGTATTTATTGCCAATAGAGTTTTTTTTGTTTTTTTTTGCTTTTTTTGTTTTTTTTTTTTTTTTTTTTGTCACATCCATGGCATGCAGAAATTCCTGGGCCAGGGATCGAAACTGCCCCCCACAGCACCAACCCAAACCACAGCTGTGATAATGCCAGGTCCTTAACCTGCTGAGCCACCAGGGAGCTCCCCCATAGAGCTCTTAATGAGACATTTTCTCTGCAAAAATGAGGGAGAGGTGATGGGCTATCACGTTTCTCTGGCCTGACTTTAGCAAAATAAGGCACTTTATTTCACTTATTTACTTTCTCACTTGAAGCAGAATAAAGGCACTCATGCTAGGTGAACAAGATTATATGTAGACCTCAAATTTGTCTATCTCTAGGTCACGTTGAAATAAACATACTTTCTTGGGAAGAAAATCAGAATAAAATCTCACTGAAGTATGTATTCCTTAAGCACGTTTTAAATACATTAAGTGCCCAGGCCACGTAGAGTCAAAACTGTTATCCTAGTTTCCTCAGGATCATTTTTTATTTCAATCCCAGCTTTGACCTGGAAGTTGCTCTCCCCATGTTCAGGGCTGATTTTAACATCCTGAGTACAGCCATCAAGCAGCGACTTCCTCTGGTAATGAATATACATAGGCTGCCTGGAGGTCTAAGTACGAACTAAACAACTTGGCATATTCGGGGTGCTTCAGGGCAAAGTTCTTAAAGGTCACGTAAGAAACGTACTCTGAGTTCTGCCCAGCCATCTCCCGAAAGAGCTGAGAAACATCAAGGTCGGGCACTCCGAAAGCTGCGCGAAGTAGAGCCGCCAGCTCCTGTTCCGTGATGAACCCGTCATCATCAAGATCGAAGAGCCTAAAGGACATCTGCAGAATCCTTTCAGTGCGGGCGGGATTGCACAGCACACTCAGCCCGATCACATACTCTCTGAAGTCTATGCTGCCGTCGTTATTCCTGTCAAAGAGGGCAAAAAGTTGTCTCAAGGGCTCCGAAACTGGGAGTTTCAGATAATCTGCAAACTCTTTAATGCCTATCTTCCCTCCTCTTGAGGCAGCCGCCATCGCAGCATATTCATCCAGATGCTGATGAATATGATCCCAATCTAACTTCAGCTTCTGGCTAATTTTTGTAAATTCCACCAAACCGGCTTCCATGGGGAGTCGAAGGTTACCTGCGGAAACCATCAGCCTGCAGTCCTCATACGTGTGATCCGTCACGGGCACCCCAAGCGCATTGGCCATGATGACCCTCACCGAATTGGCAAAAAGGACGGGGTCTCTTCTTTCTCGGTCACTGGGGATGTACACAGGCATAAACTCAACCTCCACCCTGGTGAAGAGCTGACTCAGGGTCAACACACAGGCCTGGAAGCCGGTAAACCCCTGCCAGGTCCAGGTCACTGTGTCCAGCGTGTTCGGATACCTGAGCAGAACCGGCTGCACAGGAACGCCGGGCGAGAAGGCGCCCAGTTTGAAAGTGACCAGACAGGTGCGGTTGGTACACACGCCTTCGGGGAAAATTAGGATCTGTGGCCACTTCCCATCAGAGGTCACTCGCTTCAGGATTTCCTCCCGGGTGAGCCTCCTGGACTCGGGGTCGTCTCGGCTCACCAGCACCGGCTGCATTAACAGTAAGAACTTCCCGGCCACGGGGATGCGCGCGTTCTGACTCGCAGAGACCACCGAAGGCAAGCCCGCCACGACGCACACGATCGCGTCGAAGAAACTGGAGTGCGGCGCGGCCACGAGGATGCGCGCCTCCTGCCGGGGGGCCTTCTCCCCTTTCACTGTAACCCGGAACCCGGCTACAAAAAACAGCGCCTTCAGCAAGAGCTTGAGGATGAGTCGCGCCAGTCTCCTTCCGCAGCTCCTGGCGGGCGTGTTGGCTCCAGCTCGGCGGCCGAGGGTGGGAAGCAGAGCCAGGGGCCAGAGGAAGATGAAGAGGAGCGCCATGCAGGACACCCGCAAGGGCACCAGGACACTCCCCAGGAGGATGATGGTGGCCCAGCGCCCCGCGCTGATGTGCGTCTGCTGCAGGAAGGGGTTGGCCACTGCCGGCGGGTACAAGGACCTACGCCTTTCCTCGCTGAGGCTGGCGCCCAACGCCCAAGACTCGCCTTTGGAGGCGGGCTGTGCCATAAGGTCAGGTTTTCAGTAGTCCCGGGCTGCACCCCTTCCCCATAATGAAGGGCTCTTTCCGTTCACACATGTCGAGAGGCAATTGTGGGTGACTACGAAATGATGTATTACCTTTAGAATCAGAAAAATCTAAAGTGGTAAATGAAGTCACAGGAGAGTGACAATCTCTTTTGCTTTTTGTAACTAGCCTCCTTTTGACGTATGTAAGCTTAATAAATGACTTTCATGTAACAGTTTCTGACATAAGCAAATATTAAATAGATGGATATTTATGACTCACAACTTCTTAATGCAAATGCCATTACCAGTCAGGTTTACTGTAGGTGAGATGCTTTGGCAGCTGCTAAGTCCAATTCATTTGCTCTCCCTCCAGACTGATTTCCACGGAGAGAGTACTATCTCTTTATGTTAAGAGGTTTACTGATGGCACCGGGAGCCTTTCTAGCTGTTCCAAGTCCTCTTCTACATCCACTGAAAATTAGAATACATCCGTTATTGTGGGTCAGGATTAGCCATGGCATGTTCGACTCATATTCCCCCCCCCCCTTTTTTTTTGGCCATACCCTCAGCATGTGGAAGTTCCTGGGCCAGGGATCGAACCCAAAACACAGCAGCGACACAAGCCACAACAGTGACAACGTTGGCTCCTTAACCCATGTGCCACAAGGGAACTCCTTGTATTAGTCTACATGAACTGGTCAGTATTCCAAACTAACATAAGGAACAACAGCAGCAAACCTTCAAGCCGCCTTTGTCAGAAACAAGTTTTCATTAAAATAAGTCAGGATTACTTTATTGGGTCACCACGCCCGGTCAGTAAAGTCCTCTTCCTTCCTTCAGCACTGCCCTGGGACATGACCAAGAGAGATGCGTAATCAAGTTGGTGTGAACCTGGTAGCCCTTGCAACCCTGATACCCCTATATCGAATATGCCCGTCCTTGCTGATTGCTAATTTAAATTCTTTCTCCCAGAATTCAAAGTCAAATGGCAGGTGTTTGAGAGATGTTTCTATTTATTGGAACGCACCAAGTTGCCCAGAAAACAGGAGGAGCCGTGTGGATACCAAAGCCTGTTACACAGAAAGTGATCTAAGCGGAAAGATTATGGACTTCACCACCAGATGAATCTAGGTCAGATCCTGCTTCCAACCCTTCTGCTGTGGGCACTAGCCAACCTCATTTTCACCTCCATAAAGGGTCACATCACATCCCTACCTGGAGATGTTGTTATGAGGCACGAGTAAAATGTATATAGAAAACTGAGCTTTTATTGGTAAATGCACGTTGCTAGGATATAACGATGAGCATTCTTAGGGACATTCCACCTTCTTTGGTCACCATCGGAACTATGCTTAGTGGGGGACGCCTTCCTTTCATCAGCTGAGTGTTCTTTGGGCACTCTCTCTAAGGAGCCGTGACTTGGCACTGTACCTGGTGATCCTCCATGCCAAAGGAGAGAGACCAAGGGCATGAGGCGTAGTCGCCTGAGCTGGTCTCATTCCCTATTCTGTCGTTCGTTCCACTCTTCTTTGTAAGGTCCGTTATTACTTTGGAACCATTGTTTAACTTAACTGTGTTGTGTCCGCTTCTTAAGGAAATGATCAGTCCTACCATGTCATCTTTCAGATTTCCCCTGCAATGCCCAGCAGTGTAGCAGATACATTATTTATTCATTAAGCAAATATTTTGAGTTCCTGCAGTGAGTCACACTCTTATTCTAGATGCTGGATATATGTCAGTTCCTAAGACAAAAATCTCTGCCCTGTGGAGCTTAGGTTCTAGTGCACAGAGGAAGTATAGTATTCAATCCTTGTTGCATTAAATGGGTCAAAAGAACATTCTGATCCTTCTTCTGGATCTCTCACCAATTTGGTTGGGGAGTTTTGGCAAGTTATTTAACAGATGTGCTTCCCTACAATGTTTAATGTATGTATATATAAGAATCTTCATGTCATCTCTAGTAACTCTTCCCTGTGTAGGTAGTATTTATGGCTATTTTAAGAATGCACATTCATCTTGTCATATTTGCCTTCAAACTAATACCGTAAATCCAAGAAACTGGATAATAGACTTTTTTAATGGTTAAAAAAAATAGTAAAAAGAACTTTTGAACTACAAAATGAAAATTTATACCATTGCAGGTCTGCCTTTTAATATGGCATAGCTAATCTTTAACATACATTTGTAAAAGGCACCATATGTTAACAGGGTAAAGAACGCCAGACACCACAACTGAGCCACTTTCCCCAGCTTCCTCTTTGTGTATCAAGCAGTGTATCCATTTTAAGGCAGGTGCTCTTCTGTGCAGAGTCCAACAGAAGATCCACATTCTGTACAAGTTCCCACATTCTCGGGTTTTTTTCAGTGCCATTTGTCAGGATATTTGTTGATGATAAAGCCTTTGAAAACAATCTTTTCCTAATGAAGCTTAAAGAAGTCGATAAACAAATTTTTAAAATCCTTTAGAGATTTCCTTCCAGACCCTTCATTGAAAAGGTCAATCTTTTTTCCTTGTTTCTTCTTTTAAAAATGTCCATATCAATTTGTTCACTATGTCAGGTTGTTCTTGCTGGAGCCAGTGACTGGCTTCTGACAAAATAGTTAGCCTGAAATAGTTTTGAACATAAATCTTGGTGACTTCAGCCATCTCAGCCTCCATAAATGCGTCCTTCTCTCCCCACAGTAGTAGTGTTGGCGTGATCACCATGGGATGTTTGAGAGGCAGGTAGCTATAAAAACAAAACAAGTGGGCTTGAGATTCATTGTATAAGTTAAAATAACGTCTTCCCCAAAGGTTTATTTAGGCTACACATTTTTAAAGAGGGCAATGTCACCACCAAAGGGGGGAAATTGGTTCCTGGTAGAGTGGAAAAAAAAAATCTTACTCTTTTTATATGTAAACCATGAATATGCATATATACAGTAGATAAACAGATATTAAAATTTCATAGGGTAGGTGCCATTAGGGAAAAAATGTCTAAAAAGGCTCCTTAGAGAGGTGATGATGAAAAAATGGTCACAAAATACTGTATTAGGCAATCAATCTGTATAAAAATAAAACACTTAAAGGGCTATTTAAGAGAAGGTCTGATAGAAGGGTTTTTGGTTTTGTTTTGTATTTTCTAGGGCCACACCTGCAGCATATGGAGGTTCCAAGGCTAGGGGTCTAATTGGAGCTGTTGCTGCCAGCCTAAGCCAGAGCCACAGCAATGCCACATCCTTAACCCACTGAGCGAGGCCAGGGATCGAACCCAAAACCTTATGGTTCCTTTCCGCTGCGCCACGACAGGAACTCCCCAATAGAAGTTTTAATTGATAAAATATTTCTGATTTTAAAAGCCTTAGTAAAGGAGTTTGCGTTGTGGCGCAGCGGAACTGAATCTGACTAGGAACCATGAGGTTGCAGGCTCGATCCCTGGCCTCATTTGGTGGGTTAAGGATCTGGCATTGCCGTGAGCTGTGTGGGTGGCAGATATGGCTTGGATCCAGTGTTGCTGTGGCTGTGGTATAGGTTGGCAGCTGCAGCTTTCATTTGACCCCTAGCCTGGGAACCTCCATATGCCTCTGGTGCAGCCCTAAAAAGCAAAAAAAAAAAAAAAAAAAGTATTAATAAATATAGAAATGATATGCAAAATCTAAGAAACTAACAAGTAGTGATAATTACCACTCTATATTATTAATCACTTAACCTATCAAAATGTATTTTACCATACCTATCAATCTGAAGTTACTATGTTATGCCTCCACTCTGAGTTATCAGATGATTTAAGTATGAAGGTAGCAATTTCCAGTGTTCTATATTCCATCATTACTTTGTTTATGAAAATATTTCATTCCTTTGATTAAAAATACAATGGAGAAAACAGTAACACCCAATACCCACCACTCAGCTCAAGACATAAAACCCTATAAATGTAATTGCATCTTTCTGCTGGTCTTTCCTTGATGCCATGACTTTTCCTCGCCTCGCCCTTGGATCTCCAAGTGTGGTTGCTAGACTAGCAGGATCATCATTGCCTGTGAACCTGGCAGAAATGCCGGTTCTTAGGGGTTCAGTCTGTGGCTCAGCAGTTAACAAATGCAACTAGGATCCATGAAGATGCGTGTTCGATCCCTGGCCCCGCTCAGTGGGTTAAGGATCCAGCTTGCCATAAGCTGTGGTGTAGGCTGCACACAGGGTTTGGATCCTGTGCTGCTGTGTGGTTGTGGTGGAGGCCAGCAGCTATAGCTCCGATTAGACCCTTAGCCTGGGAACTTCCATATGCCACCGGTGTGGCCCTAAAAGGACAAAAAAAAAAAAAAGAAAGAAAAAAGAAAAGAAAAGAAAGAAATGCCAATTCTTGGGCTCCATCCCAGGCTGACTGAACCAGAAACTCTAGGGGTGGGGCCAGCCAATCTGTTTTAATAAGCCCCCTAGGTGATTCTGATACAAGCTAGAGTGGAGAGCTGCTGTCTTAGGAGTGATGGCTAGGTTGAACTGGGTTCTTACCATCCCCATGAACATCCTAAGGCTTTTTTCATTCGTGTTAGGATACCTCATGGATCCTAGTTGGGTTCATTACCACCGAGCCACAGTGGGAACTCCCAATGCATTCTATTTCTATTATTTTATTAGAAAAAAAATTATTGCATATATATTATATATGAGTGATTTCTAACTGTATCTACTTATCTATCATTTCTCTATCTATATGATTTCTAATACTATCAATCTTTGTCAAATATAACCTGTCCTTTGTATTTTCACTTCTTTATATCTCTAAGCTTTATTCTAGGTAATGTTTTTCAGATCTGTCTTCCAATTCCTAACTCTCTTCAGCTTATCTGACCTGCTCTTTAACATACTTGTGAACTTTTTTTAAAATTTTGTTTAAATTTTGGCTGCGCTCACGGCAAGTGGAAATTCCCGGGCCAGGGATTGAACTCACGCCACAGCAGCAACCCAAGCTGCTCCAGGTGACATCACTGGATCTTTAACCTGCTATGCCACAAGAGAACTCCTTACTTATGGAGTTTTATTTTTTTATTATTTTTCTTAATTTTTTTGTCTTTTTGCCTTTTCTAGGGCCACACCCGCAGCATGTGGAGGTTCCCAGGCCAAGGGTCGAATCGGAGCTGTAGCTGCCAGCCTACGCCGGAGTCACAGCCACTTGGGATCCGAGCCACATCTGCAACCTACACCACAGTTCTCGGCAACACCAGATCCTTAACCCACCGAGCAAGGCCAGGGATCGAACCCGCAACCTCATGGTTCTAGTCGGATTCGTTAACCACTGCGCCACGACGGGAACTCCAACTTATGGGCTTTTAGATTTCAGCAACATACTTTCCATTTCTAGTTCTTTTGGTTCTTTTCCAGCTCTTCCCAGTCTAGATATTTTCTTATTCTTTTCTCATATTTTTTTATTTGTTCATATATTTAATAATTTAAACTTACTTTATAGTTTCGGTTAGTTCTATTATCTGAAATTTGTAGGCGTTCTGCTGCAATTGTACTCTGACTCATTAGTGGTGGGTTGTTAATTTTTTTGTCATTTGGATTATCAACTCATCTTCAGTGGACTTTCTCTGTGGAAACACTGTGGGTCTGAGTTGAGAAGTATCCTCCAGAGAGATTCTGTCTTTGCTTCTGCCAGGCTTCTTAGAAAGTGTTACCACTAAGACGATGTGAAAATAGCATTTTCCCCCTCGGAATGCCAGTGTTATGGAGGTAGCAGACATTCAAGCCCCTAAACCAGGCTATGGCTACTAATTCTCAAGGGAAATGTTTTTCTCCTACGGAGCATCCAAATCCAGACAGACACATCTCAGCTTAATCTTTCACGCTATGTTTTCTCCCGGACAAAATCTTCGGAGACAAATGCTTGGTTGTCTCTGTCAGTGACTCCAAGATTTTACAGACCGTCATCTCAGATTCTCTCCTCTGTTCCACAGCCTCGTGGTCACCTGCCTTTTCGTTTTGGTTTGGTTTTGGTTTTGGGTTTTGTTTTTTGCCTTTTAGGGCTGCACCCACGGCATGTGGAGGTTCCCAGGCTGGGGGTCCAATCGGAGCTGTAGCGGCCACAGCCACAGTCACAGCAACGCCGGATCCGAGCCGCATCTCTGACCTACACCACAGCTCACGGCAAGGCCGGATCCTTAACCCACTGAGCGAGGCCAGGGATGGAAGCTACAATCTCATGGTTCCTAGTTGGATTCGTATCCGCCGCGCCACGATGGGAACTCCTCAACTGCGTACTGGAATATCTAAGGCGTGACTTTCAACTCAACTCGTCTAAGATCAACGCAATTCATGACCTCCCCTCCAAACAAGCTCTAGTATTTCCTGTCTCAGTGAACGGCAGGACCATCCATACGGTTGTTTAGGCCGGGGATTGGGGAGCTATCTTTGACATCTCTCTTCTCATCCAACCCATCACCAACCCCTGTCAACACACCTCTTAAAGAGCTCTTAAATCTGCTCACTCTCCCCATCTCTACTGCCTTCCGGTTTCTTCAAGCTACTGTCGTCTTTAGCCTTGACGGCTGCAGTTTCCCAGAGTGGCTTCTCCGGGACACCCTCCATACTGAGTGAATCCATCCCAGGACAAACTGGGTCATTTTTCTGCTTCATTGGCTTCACATTTGTAGCTTTTAAGTCTTTGATGTGGTCTCCTGGGCTCTGCCCAACCAGTCACTGCCTGCCTCTCGGACCCATTCTCATGCCATCCTCACCTGTGCTCCGCCACGTTGGCCTTGATTGTGTCGCTTCAAACCACATCCCTCCATGTCCCCACACAGCTTTGGAAGACGAAGTTTCCTTTTCCTGGAACGCCAGTCTCCCTGCCCCCACCTTTATCTAGTCAATACCAAACTCATCCTTAACTTTTTGGTCAAATATCCTTTCTTCCATTCTCATCCTTTTCTTTCAAGATCTTCAGATTAGTTGATAACCATGTATTCCTTACTGCGGTTATTTGCCTGCATGCGCTGTCCCCACACAGCTACAAGTTTTGTGACATTAGGGACCTTGTCTGGTTTTGCTCATTACTGTATTCCGCGTGCGAACATAGCTCAGAACATAGAAAGTGCTCAATAAGTATTTCTTAAATGAATAAACGACCATTAAAATATAACTGAAAATATACATCTCTTCAAAATAATCCAAAGGGACAGAAGAAATAGAGTTATGGCTAAAACAAGTAACAACCACACGGGGGATCCATTATATTCGTCTCTCTGCTTTCCCGTATGTTTGAAATTGTCCATAAAAACGATTATGCAACTTCCAAAATCAAAATAGTTTGAGTCTTTGGATAAGTGGTGGACTTCAACTTAAAATACTGGCTCTGTACGGAATGCCTATTTTGTTTAATTAAAAAGAACAAATTACACTGACCTGAAGATATTTCGGTAATGGTTAATTGGACCGCTTAATGCTCCAGGCTGAGAAAAAACATAAATATAAGCTTCAAGCTCTTCTGTTGTTAATGGACGTCCTTTCCTTCCAGTGCCAGTGCTGTGACCAGTAAACAGATGCCTCAAAGCCTAATAAGTGGGAAGAGAATAATTAAAACGTTTCAGTTACCTACTAGTAACTCAAGAGTTGGCTTTTGAAAGAGAATGATAGTGTGCAGTGACAGCTTCCGATTTCTGCTCTATCAGCTGGAAGACCTCGTGGGTTTTTTTTTGGTTTTTGTTTTTTTTTGTTTGTTTGCTTTTAGGGCCACATCCGAGACATATGGATGTTCCCAGGCTAGGGGTCCATTCAGAGCTGTTGCTGCTGGCCTACGCCACAGCCACAGCAATGCCAGATCTGAGCCACTTCTGCGACCTACACCACAACAGCTCATGGCAATGCCAGATCCTTAACCCACTGATCGAGGCCAGGGATCAAACCCGTAACCTCATGCTTCCTAGTCGGAGTCGTTTCCACTGCACCGCGACAGGAACTCTGAAGACCTCATGGTTTACAAGCACATTTCATGCATTTCTGCTTTCCCAGCTTTATTCTGATATCCTTCCCTTCGAAACCCCCATGCACACCTCACCCCCATGAAAAGCATCCTGTCTTCTTGGTGTCTGGTCACAAGCCACAAGGCTGAGCTCAAGATCTATCCCTACCCTTAAGTCATCCCAACATCCTACTTACAACAGTTTCTCTGTTTACTGACGGCCAGTCCGCCCCCACCCCCAAAGCTGTCCCAACTTCTTTTTTTTTTTTTTTTTGTCTTTTTGCTATTTCTTTGGGGCCACTCCCACGGCATATGGAGGTTCCCAGGCTAGGGGTCGAATCGGAGCTATAGCCACTAGCCTACACCAGAGCCACAGCAACGCAGGATCTGAGCCGCGTCTGCAATCTACACCACAGCTCACAGCAACGCCGGATCGTTAACCCACTGAGCAAGGGCAGGGACCGAACCCGCAACCTCATGGTTCCTAGTCGGATTCGTTAACCACTGCGCCACGACGGGAACTCCCCAACTTCTTTTAGAGTAACAGACACATTTTACAGCCTGATCCGGTCCGCATCTCTACATACGTGCTTCTGAAACAAAAGGTTAAAGAAACAGCCTTTACACTTAACACAGCATGTACTATTTTTCATTCCATTCTGTTCTACTGTATTTTTAAAAATGGAAATTGCAAGCCACTTTACTAAATTGTAAAGCTTATTTCATGACTCATTAATGGGTCCCCACCGACAATATGGAAAACGCTGTTCCAGGCCAGCACTTCTCAAAGTGCGTGCCTAAACCATCTGTATCAGAGTGAATGGAAATCTTGTTTAAAATGAGACCCCTCAGCCCTAAAACCACACTTGCAAAAATATGAAATGACAGGTGAAGGAGGTGATCCACTGCAACATTATTCTTTGTAATAGAAAAAGAATGGGAACGAACGTCCATCGATGGGGGTTGGCTGAATAAACCATGCGACAGCCACGCGATGGGGTGTCGCATGTTTTAAGGACTCTGAGAAAAGATGCAGACAATCTCTGTGCTGATGATGGAGTCATGTGCAGGGCATATTGTTAAGCGAAAAGAAAGGCGAGTGTGGAAAATCGTGTTTATGGCCTATTACCTTTTGTGTAAGAAGGAGACAAATATATATACAACATATATAAATAAATATATATAACATATATAGTGTTTATGGCATATTACCTTTTGTGTAAGAAGGAAGAGACAAATATATATAACATATAAATAAATATATATAACGTAAATATATATAACATATATAAATAGTGTTTATGGTATATTACCTTTTGTGTAAGGAGACATATATATAATATATATATAAATATAATATATAAATAGTGTTTATAGCATATTACCTTTTGCATAAGAAGGAAGAGACAACTATATATATTATACATATAAAATACATATATATAAAAATAGTGTTTGTAGCATATTACCTTTTGTGTAAGAAGGAGACAAATATACATACACATTTTTTCCATTCCAGGCCAGGGATGGAATCTGCACCACAGCAGAGACCTAGGCCGCTGCAGTGACAAGGCTGGGTCCTTACCCTGCTGCACCACAAGGGAACTCCATACATATTTGCTGATATTTTTGACTTGGAACCATATAAATGTTTTATAAAAAAAAAATCATAGAAGTTAAGTGAAAACGCCTTTGGAAAGGTGAATAACTCATAATTTTTTTTGCCTAAAAAAATGTATGTCCAAATTCTGTCCCATGGAAAGATCTAGAAGCAATGAAAACTCAGTAACAATGGGAGTTTCCGTCATGGCGCAGCAGAAATGAATCCACCTAGGAACCATGAGGTTGAGGTTTGATCCCTGGCCTCACTCAGTGGGTTAAGGATCTGGTGCTGCTGTGGGCTGTGGTGTAGGTCGCATACGGGGCTCAGATCCCACTTTACTGTGGTGTACGCCGGCAGCTATAGCTCTGATTCAACCCTCAGCCTGGGAACCTCCACATGCTGTTAGTGCAGCCCTAAAAAGCAAAACAAAACAAAACAAAAAAACCCTCAGTAACAATGATCACCTCGACACCCAGCTTGTGGTGTCTAAATACCATTTCCTAGTAACAGGAGCTGGAATTCCTTCAATAAATGACTAATTCCAGATCTGGAACAAGAAGTAAAACATGAACCTAGGACATTAAAGAAGCAAGCTATCACTCACTGAAGGGCTTATGCCAGGAGGACACGGGAGCCAACGTGAATTTGTTCACATGTGATAATTAGGGCATCAAAGAGAATAATGATTGATACATATCAAGTTTTTTTTTTAATCATGAGCTCATAAAATTATATATATACACAAATACCTAATTGGAGGTTTCTAGGGCACCAACTCATTGGTTGTTTATAAACGGAAATAATGAAGCATTTATCTTATCATTCTTGTGAGAACTGTATTTCTTTTTTTTTGTTTGTCTTTTTGCCTTTTCTAGGGCCACACTCACAGCATATGGAGGTTCCCAGGCTAGGGGTCTAATCGGAGCTGTAGCCGCCAGTCTACACCACAGCTACAGCAATGCCAGATCCGAGCTGTGTCTGTGACCTACACCACAGCTCACGGCAACGCCAGATCCTGAACCCACTGAGCAAGGGCAGGGACCGAACCCGCAACCTCATGGTTCCTAGTCGGATTCATTAACCACTGAGCCATGATGGGAACTCCAAGAGAACTATATTTCTTTAGAGAAGAATTCCAGTTAATAAAGGCAGAAAGAATAATAAAACTAGAAAATCACTATTTTTCTAAAGAAATAATGAACGTAGGCAATGATGATCAAGGTATGCTAAAATTATTTGTTGCAAGGTTGCTAGGAAATTTGGCTAGGCTGACAATTTGTGAGCCCACTGGGTGGTGTTAGCGTTACTGGTTAGTGTTAGCATTACTGGTTGGTGTTAGCATTACTAAAACTGGGACAACTAGACACTATGTGCTTCCCTGATGTGATGCGTTAGGACATACACAGCACTACCTATAAAACATTCCTGTCGAATTAAACCTCAGTCTAATCAAGCCTCTAGATCAGCGGCACTGATGAAGTAGGAGAGACAAGGGTTAGAGGAACAAGTTAAATAACAGCATGATAAAGCAGTTAGTCCAGTCCAAAATGTGGACCACTCCTCAGGACAAATGACCAATCTCTTCATTAAAAACAAACAAAAAAAAAAGATGTTAAAAAAAGAACACAATTTCATAGATTTTTTTTTTCTGTCTTTTCTGTTCCACGACGGGAACTCCTTTCATAGATTTTAAAAGCCATAACAACAACAAAATAGTAGACCAGTGAGTAACCTTGGTCTACTACGAAAAGCCATACAACAAATGTTTAGACCTTGTTTGGTTCCTGATTCAAAAGTATATAAAGACAGTTGAAATGGGAGCTCTCACTGTGGCTCAGCAGGTTCCAAATCTGACTAGTATCCATGAGGATGCGGGTTCGATCCCTGGCCTTGATCAGTGGGTTAAGGATCCAGAGTTGCTGTGAGCTGCGGTGTAGGACACAGATGTGCCTCAGATCCCAGGTTGCTGTGGCTGCCGCACAGGCCAGTAGCTGCAGCTCCGGTTTGATCCCTAGCCTGGGAACTTCCATGTGCTGCAGATGCAGCCCTAAAAAGCAAAAAAAAAAAAAAAAAAAAAAGACAGCTGAGACAGTTAAGGGAATTTGAATGGGCACTGAATGATATTGAGCAGTCATTAATTTGAATGGGCATTGAATGATATTAAGCAGTCGTCATTCATTTTGTTAGGTTTGATAATGGCCTTGCAGTTATGTTTTTAAAAGGTCCTTATCTGTCAAATAAGAACATCTATATATGTATATGAATATCTGTATATGTATATGAAGAAGTATTTCTAGGTAAATTAATATTTTATCTCTTTTTAGCCTCCTAAATATCTAACCACCATGTTGGACAAACAAGAAGCAACCAATTAACTTTGAAGAAAGAGATGACACCTGTGACTCCTGGTGTCAGTGTGTATGATACATCAGTACTGCCATGCTTAACTTTGTTCTGGAGTATTTGTTAACGCACTTCCAAGGGCTTCTGCTCCTGCCATTGTCAAACATTCTCACTTGGCATTCATATTCCCTCATCTCCCCATGGAATGTTCTCTAGAAAGAGGTATGCTTACAGGCGCACAAGCTGTCACAAAAAAATTGAATTAACGGGTGGGCCCTCAAATATATAGAGACTGTAAAAATAAGTAAGCCTGCAGATAAAGCCTTAGGAACACTTATTAATGTTTAGCATTTGTCTGGGTTTTCTTCCTTAAGGATGGATTTTAATTTCAAATATTTTTATTAATAATAAGACATTATTTGTTTGACTTACCTTTTGTTGGCATGGGAGGAAATGCTTAACACAGTGAATAGCACATAACAGATGTACAATAAATGACGATTTAAAACAAATCAGAACAACATAAACAGGACTGGTTTTGTTGGGGTTTTTTGTTTGTTTTTAGTGCTTCAGTCTATCTTTATTTTTATTGTTTTATGGCCACACCTGAAGCATATGGAAGTTCCCCAGCCAGGGACTGAATCTGAGCTGGAGCTTTGACCTAGGCAGCCACTGTGGCAATGCCAGATCCTTTAACCCACTGTGCTGGGCTGGGGATTGAATCCATGCCTCTACAGTGATCTGAGCTGCTGCAGTTAAAAGTTTTTTCTTTTTTTTTTCTTTTTTTTGCTTTTTAGGGCTGAACCCGTGGCATATGGAGGTTCCCAGGCTAGGGGTCGAAATGGACCTGCAGCTGCTGGCCTATACCACAGCCACAGCAACATGGGATCCTTAACCCACTGAGCGGAGGCCAGGGATCAAACCTGTATCCTCATGGATCCTAATCAGGTTCATTAACCGCTGAGCCACAAGGGGAACAGATTGCTCCACAGTGGGAATTCCTCTTTCTTTTAACTTCCTAATTTTGTCATCCTTTTGGGTACCAGTCTTTCTTTTTTAATTGAAGTATGATCGACTTCTATAACATTACATTCGTTTTAAGTGTACAACATAATGATTCAATGTTTGTAAACACCACAAAATGATCACAACATAAGATCACAGACAAAAATCTGGTTAACAACCATCACTACATTTGACTTACCTTGAAATCATTTATGGAGAACATAAATTCTGGAAACCACGGTATTTGGAAGAAGTAATAATAGCTCGATTTGAATAGCTGGGCAGGGTGTCGTAAAATATATTCTGAAATTAAAATGTTGTGTTAGGCCTTATCCAAGGAATATGAATTACTTACTATTGAAATAACTTCTTTTTAAGGTAATTTCACCTTTGAGATGATTCAATAAAAGAATCTACAAATAAGACTTCTGTGTACTTCTCCTTGGAACAATTTCTGTGTTCTTTTGACTATTTCTGGTATTGTAAACCCTTTAAATAAAACAGCACTTTAGGAGTTCCCGTCGTGGCTCAGTGGTTAACGAATCCGACTAGGGACCATGAGGTTGCGGGTTCGATCCCTGGCCTTGCTCAGTGGGTTAAGGATCCAGCATTGCCGTGAGCTGTGGTGTAGGTCGCAGACGCGGCTCGGATCTGGTGTTGCTGTGGCTCTGGTGTAGGCGTCTGATTCAACGCCTAGCCTGGGAACCTCCATATGCCATGGGAGTGGCCCAAGGAAATGGCAAAAAGACAAATAAATAAATAAATAAAATGGCACTTTACATAAAAAGAAAACTTTATGAAATGTTGACTCAGAAAGGAACAGAAAACTCAAAAAATACTGCCTTTTTTGCAATATCATTATCAGCAACCTAATGCTTTTCCTAAAGATACAGGGGAAGTAATTTTCTGTTGTTTGAAAATTTTTTCCTCACAGGCTGATTTAAATATCTTATCCTTTCGGCCTCAACAGAAAGTAAGCATTTTCTTTAAATTCATTCATGTATCTCGAAAATCCCTTCATTCAATGAATCTTTAAATATCCAGTGTGTGAGGGGATTTAGCAGTGAACAAGAAACAAGTTCCCATTCATGAGGAACTTACATAAGAAGTAAGTAGTGAATACTTAAAAGACCACTTTATTTTATTTTATTTTTTTTGTCTTTTTGCTATTTCTTGGGCCGCTCCTGCGGCATATGGAGATTCCTAGGCTAGGGGTCTAATCGGAGCTGTAGCCACTGACCTACGCCAGGGCCACAGCAACGCGGGATCCGAGCCGCGTCTGCAACCTACACCACAGCTCACGGCAACGCCGGATCCTTCACCCACTGAGCAAGGCCAGGGATCGAACCCGCAACCTCATGGTTCCTAGTCGGATTCGTTAACCATTGCGCCACGACGGGAACTCCAAAAGACCACTTTAGATAGCAAACATACCATAAAGAAAATAAAACAAGGTAATTTGATTGAAAAGAATTGTTGGGGAGTTCCTACTGTGGCACAGCAGATTTATGATCTCGAGTTGCCTCCGTGGCAGCGCAGGTTCAGCCCCAGCCCAGGGGAGTGGATTACGGATCTGGTGTTGCTTTAGCTGTGGCTCAGATGCAGGCACTGGCCCAGGAACTTCCATAGGTCACAAGGGTAGCTGAAAAAGAACAGAAGCAAAAGAAAAAGGAGTCACGGCTGGTGGTGTGGAGAGACTGTAACTTCGCAGAGGTGGCAGAATGGGCTTCTCTGGGGATGAAGGATGAGTCTTGAATGCAAAGAGTATCAAGGAACAGAAAGTAGGTCCTGGGCTTGGCACACTCAGGAAGCAGAAAGAAGGCCAGCGTGGCTGCAGTGCCGTGAACGGGGAGGGGGAACAGTATGTGATGAGTCAGAAAGAAAAAGCAGAAACCCAGTCATGTAAGGCCAGAATAATAAAGATTGTGAGTGCTTTGGGAAGACACGGAGGTTTTAAACTCGGGAGTAACAGAATCATGCACAGTAAATGTGCATACTTGTTATATATCACGCACTGTACTTTAATTTTCCTTGCTTTACAGTTGGGTTTTTTCTTCTTCTTTCTTGTTTTTTTGTTTCTGTTTTTTCTTTTTAGGGCCACACCTGTGGCATATGGAAGTTTCCAGCCTAGGGTCCAACTGGAGCTGCAGGTGCTGGCCTACACCACCGTCACAGCAACTCTGGATCCCAGCCGTGTCTGCAACCTATACCGCAGCTCACAGAAATGCTGGATCCTTAACCCACTGAGCGAGGCCAGGGATGGAACCCAAATCCTCGTGCATACTAGTCTAGTTTGTTACCGCTGAGCCACAATGGTAACGCATTCTTTTTTTTTAATGGCCGCGCCTGAAGCCTGTGGAAGTTCCTGGGCCAGGGACTGAATCCAAGCCACACCAGATCCTTTAACCCACTGCCCTGGGCTATGGATCAAACCTGCACCTCCACAGCGACTCAAGCGGTTGGAGTTGTATTCCTGCTTTCTTTCTTTTTGCTTTTTAGGGCCACACCTGAGGCATATGGATGTTCCCAGGCTAAGGGGTGGAATCAGAGCTCCAGCTGTCAGCTTACACCACAGCTCATGCAATGCCGGATCCCCGACCCACTGAGCCAGGCCAGGGATCGAAACTGAATCCTCATGGATACCAGTCGGATCCGTTTCCACTGCGCCACAACGGGAACTCCTGCAGTTGGACTCCTAGCCCACTATGCCATGGTGGCAGGAACTCCTTCTTTCTGATTTTGTAACTCTATTCAGCATAGTTGGAGATTGTAGGATTATAATTCTCAGGTAAGCAGAGCACTGTTGGATGCTGTACTTCCTGGGAAGTCATCATTGAATAAGCCCTGAATTAAGAGACAGCAAAACCATTAAGGGAAAATACAGTTATGAATTGAACCAGACCTGGGTTGAACCTGTTACTGATAAGCTAGTTCCGGAAATATCCAAGGATCTTCTTACTGAATTGACCAATTACATTTTGTCCATATAGCAGCACCACTCAAATAACATTTACCCTAGGGCCCCGCCTGATCAATTGAGCAAGCATGTAGCACAACTTCTCCTGCCTAATGCAACTGAGAGAAACATCATGAACCTCAGCTTGATATCTGAATCCTAAGCATCCGTCCTTTTACCTCAAAGGAGAAGGAACATTGGATATATATCTAAAATTAAACTTTTGTACAATATTTATGTACATTGTATATATGTATGTTCCCTTTCTTCCTCCCCTATTTTAATTTTGAGAAAGAAATAGAAATACGTTGCTCTGAATTTTTTGTTCCCTAGAGAGCTGCTGTGGGTTGTAACAGTACTTAGGCTCAGAAAATTTGACAAGGGTAGTTAAAGAGGATAAAATTATAATTTTTGTCAAAGCCAAATAAAAATGTGCCAAGCCATTGTTCAGGGTTTTTTTGTTTTTTTGTTTTTTTGTTTTTTTAATCATGCTTAAGATTTTAAGAGTTTCCTTTATAGCAGAGATTCTTAAAACATAGTCCATGTGCGGAGTTTCCATCGTGGCTCAGCGGTAAGGAACTCAACTAGTATCCATGAGCATGCAGGTTCGATTCCTGGCCTCGCTCAGTGGGTTAAGGATCCAGCATTGCTGTGAACTGTGGTGTGCTAGGGCTGTGGTGTAGGCCGGTGGCTACAGCTCCGATTCAATCCCTAGCCTGGGAATCTCCATATGCCTCTGGTGTGGCCCTTAAAAAACAAACAAACAAACAAACATAGTCCATGTGGACTCCTGAGGCCCCAAGACCCTTTTAAAGAATCCAGATGGTCAAACTATTTCAAAACAGTACTATTAGCTCTTCTCATTTTGTTGACATTTGCACTGATGGCACAAAAGCAACAGAAGATAAAGCCATGGCTGGCAGAGCATAAACCAAGGCAGTGGCACAGTGGCACAATCCCAACAGTCATTGCAGTCTTCACACCACACTCTTGCTAGAAACCAATAAATACAGACATGCATGAAATTAAATGCTAGTTTCACTTAAGAATGTCTGTGATGGAGTTCCCATCGTGGCTTAGTGGTTAATGAATCTGACTAGGAACCAAGAGGTTGCGGGTTCGATCCCTGGCCTTGCTCAGTGGGTTAAGGATCCAGCGTTGCTGTGAGCTATGGTATAGGTTGAAGTCGCAGCTTGGATCCTGCGTTGCTGTGGCTCTGGTGTAGGCCAGTAGCTGTAGCTCCGATTGGATCCCTAGCCTGGGAACCTCCACATGCCACAAGAGTGGCCCAAAAAATGGCAAAAAGACAAGAAAAAAAAAAAAAAAGAAGAATGTCTGTGATGGAATAGCAAAAATGAATAATTTTATTGAATTTCTACCTTTGTGTCTTTTTAACATTGTGGTGAAATAGAAAGTACACATATTTTCTATTTGAAATGATTTTTCTATTGAAAACAACAATTGCCTTGAGGAAAGGCACTTCTGCAGTTGTTTGAGAAGTTTAATTGACTGCATTTTTTTTTTTTTTCTTTTTGCCATTTCTTCAGCCGCTCCTTCGGCATATGGAGGTTCCCAGGAGAGGGCTCGAATTGGAGCTGTAGCTGCTGGCCTACACCAGAGCCACAGCAACACGGGATCCGAGCCTCGTCTGCGATTTACACCACAGCTCCACCACAACGCTGGATCCTTAACCCACTGAGCAAGGCCAGGGATCAAACCCATAACCTCATGGTTCCTAGTCAGATTCGTTAACCACTGAGCCACAACAGGAACTCCAAATTGGTTGCATTTTTAATGGAACACCATTTTTACTTGAAAGTATGATAAACAAACAAACAGAAAATCCGTCAGAACTGGATATTTAGTGGATAATCTCTTGAAAATGAACAAAGCCACTTGAAGGAACACAGTCAACAGTGTTTGCTGCCAATGGTAAAGTCCAAACTTTTGAATGAAAATTAGAATTTTGGAAACTTGTGTCTGCCACCGTGAGCTTGACAGCTTTGCAACCTTTAGAGGCTTTCTGGATGAAATTAGGGTGTATTAATGAATGCAATTCTTTGACATCATATAATGAAATGTGTCAACTTATGGACTATTTGCATAATAACTCAATGAGCCAATATTTTCCAATGCACGGTGATGCAAAATCATGCATAGGTTTAAAAACATCCATAGTGCTAGATAGACTGATGGATTTTAATGTAACAGAGTACAAAAAGTTCATTAATATGACATCAGATTCCACACTGTTACTAACCTTTAAGCAACCACCAATTTTTGAGTTTGGTGTGGTATTAAAGAATATCCACTGTTATCTGAAAAGGCTATTAAAACACTCCTCCCTTTTCCAATTACAAATCTGTGCGAGGCCAGATTTCTTCATATACTTCAAATATTTGCAACAGATTGAATGTAGAAGCAGATCTGAGAATTCAGCTGTCTTCTATTAAGCCGAAAATTAAAGAGGTTTGCAAAAATGTAAAACCATGACATTCTTCTAACTAAAATTTTGTTTTGGAAGATGTAGCTAGTTTTCAGTCCAATGTTATTTATGTTAACATGTCCTTGATTTATTACTTAAAAAAATGAATTAATACATAAACATTTTAAATTTTCTCATTTTCAATTTCCAATACTGTGAACGTTTATAGGTATAACCCATATAGACAAAAGCTCATTGGGGTCTTTAACAATTTTTGAGAGTATAAAGGAGACCAAAAATTTGAAAAGTGATGCTTTAAAGAATGCTGCCACTCCTGACAGCCAAAGCAGTCAAGCAAGAGGAAATTTATTTCTAGGCTGTCAAGATGCATTACTGTTCAAGTAATGTTACTGCATTTTCCCCTTTAATCAAGTTAGCACTAAAATGTTTTCTTTTCTTTTTTTTTTTTGGACTTTTTAGGGCCACACCTGTAGCACATGGAGGTTCCCAGGCTAGGGGTCCAATGAGAGCTGAAGCCATTGGCCCATGCCACAACCACAGCAACGCCCGATCCGAGCCTCATCTGCAACCTACACCACAGCTCACGGCAATGCCAGATCCTTAACCCACTGAGCAAGGCCAGGGATTGAACCCTCGTCCTCACAGATACTAGTCAGGTTTATTAACCACTGAGCCAGGATGGGAACTCCCTAAAATATTTTCTAAAAAGAAATAAAATTATGCAAGCAAATATAAAGCTACACTTCCTTTGACTCTTCAGGAATATTTAAAGCCAGGGTATGTGACATTATCCTGTGCTAATAGCATATTTTAGTCATTTAGTTTTAAAAATACTATGTTAATCAAATTTTGCTGGTTTTGATCCAAAAGGATCCATGACAGTAGTAAGTTCTCATGTTACCAAAGCTGTTTCAGTGGAAATTGAAACTCACCTGTAAATACATTTGGATGAGGGAAGTTAAGAACAATAAGCTTCATTACCATTTCGGGGTAACAGATGGCTATCAGCCAAGCAATCATGCCCCCCCAGTCATGGCCAATAAGAACACATTTGCTGTACCCTGTAATTGAGAAATGAATGCTGGCATCATTGCAAAGAAACAGGTGGGTGCATCATTACCTCACATAAAATCAGGATGCTTTGCAAACTCATCCTTCTACTCTCCTACCTGATTTATGCACTTTGCTCAGATACTCAGTGTGGTATTTCCAAAACCTGCATGTCTTTTTTTTTAATTTTTAAATGACTTTTATTTTTTTCATTAGAGTTAGTTTACACAAAACCTATATGTCTGAATCACCTAGGACAGTTTTTTAGAAAATTTGAGATGCCCAGGGTCCATTCTAGACCTAGAGATTCAGAATCTCTCTCAGAAATTTATATTAAAAAAAAAATCTGAAATTAGGCAGCTCTGCTCTGGTCACATAAACCTGAATTTGGAAAACCATGGTAAAGACTATATATAATTGGGTCATAAGCAAGATTACATTATTGATTTGACTACAAAATTGCATGGTAACAAATTTAGGCCCAGTCTGACTGAATGACCAAGAAATATGAATGAAACATGGCTGTTGGAAATCAGTTATCGCTGAGTCTATTTTATTATAATCACACTAAATTAAAATACTGCATTGGCACCTCCAAGCCTCATCCATTTTTTTTCTCCTCTAAGAATACTGGCCGGATGTATGCTCTCATTAGATTATTGAAGAAATGGGTCTTTAATTTGATTTCATGGGTTTCTCATGATGCTGGCTCTATTTTTTAAATTTCATTTCATTTAAATTTTAAATTTATTATTATTATTACTTTTTGCTTTTTAGGGCTGCACCCACGGCATTTGGAAGTTTCCAGGCTAGGGGTCGAATGGGAGCTACAGCTGCCGACCTATGCCACAGCCACAGCAACACAGGATCCTTAACCCACGAAGCGAGGCCAGGGATTGAACCCACATCCTCATGGATGCTCATAGGGTTCCTTACCACTGAGCCACACCGGGAACTCCTGCTGGCACTATTAACATACCAATGGCAGCAGCTGGGTTTTAGTCAAAAGAGATGTAGTGGATCAGATTATTGCTAAAATATAACTTCACCTTCCTTCTCCCCACTGTCTTAGAGGGCTTATCCTTTGCTGCTCCTTTACTGTGAGCCCTGGCAATATGATTTCCCCAGGAGCTTCCCCCAGGTAGCTACTCCCCTTTAGCTGGGATCCAGCCCCACTCACAGTGAGAAGCCAGTCCCAGCTGGACCTGTAGCCTGCGGCAACGACCCAAGGGATCCAGTCTAGTCTACAGTTGAGCTGCCGATCTAGGAGCACAGGAATAAAGGCCTGTGGCTGTTCGCCACTGCATTGGGGGTGGTTTGTTACACAGTATTATTGTGGCACTAGCGGATCAATACAGGAAAGATTATGCAAGTGTTTCTGCATCTGACAACATGTATGTATTTATTATTATTTTTTTTTTTCCCCTGCTGTGCCCACGGCACACAGAAGTTCCTGGGCCAGGGATCCAACACACCACAGCAGTGACCCAAGCCTCTGTAGTGATGCTGGATTCTCATCCGATGCACCACAGGAGAAGTCCTTCCATGACTGTTTCGGTGTGAGTTCTGAAAACTTAAATTTTCCGAGAACAAGAATCAAATTTCTAATAGTTCTGTAAATAATAAATAGTATACATTAAGTCAATTTTTTAAAACAAATTTCAAGAGTCACTTTTGACCGGCAGACTGAATAGTTACTTTGGATGTATTATTTTAAATTCTCTCTATAAATATTTGGAGCTATATATGCCAAGGTGACAGGATCCAGATTAACAGCTCAGGGTGATGGAAAGGCACCCTCCCCAGAAACGAGGTTGGCAAGTCACAATTTGCTGCGTGTTAGTCCCTCAGAAAGAGTTAGTACCTTCTTTTTTTTTGAACTTACCTAAAAAGTCTAAAATATCCTTTATATCTGTAATTAGACAGTCCAATTTGTAATTCTCGCGATGAAGGGGAGCATCTGTTTCTCCGTAGCCTCTTAAATCCAGTGCTACAACCCTATAGTTGCTTTTAAATTCCCTCAGCTGGTAACGCCAAGAATACCTGCAGGAAATAAGAAGCGTTAAAAATACCACAGTATCCAATACAAAGAATAACATTAGAGATTTTTTCTAAACGGAAAATGGTAAGAAACTTATTTTTGGAGAAAGGTCATACAGCTGGGTGCAGGCAGGAAAGAAAAAGACCTGTATGAGAAGAAAGTACTGACATTCTTTATTAAAACTGTATTCTTTTACCTTTTTTTTTTTTTTAACCAGCTCCAGTGGGAGTGTTAACAAAGGGTCAGGATTTAAGGAAACTACAAAGTATCAGATACGAAGACTTTGAGAAATGTACTTAAGAAGTCGATTTTCTAAGCTTTTCTTAAATAATGAATCTGCACCTACAAATGCCTTTCTATACAGAATCATTTGCTCGTCTCAAAAAATTTTGCGAGATGGAAATATAGTTTCCTAAAAGGGAGATTTTACTCACCTTACTCCACTGTCAAATAGGACTCCATTTTTTTTTTTAAGGAATAACAACAGTTTATTCATGGATGAAAACGTCCGATGATTTAAAAAATGACCATCACTGAGAGAATGCAATAAAACTACTTAAGATACACCTCTGCTTGCTAAAACAAAATTCTTCTGGGGACAAGATCCTGAATCATGAGTACAAGCAAGTGTGAATTAAAAATATTTAAGCGACTGCTAATAAGTATTAATTTGGGGGTGATGAAAATGCTCTAAAATTAGATGGTGGTGATGACTGCAATATTCTGTGAAAATATCAAAAATGACTGTACACTTTGAAAGGGTGGATTGTATGGCCTGTGAATTATATTTCCATAAAACTTTCAATAAAAACTTGCATGTGGAGTTCCCGTCGTGGCGCAGTGGTTAACGAATCCGACTAGGAACCATGAGGTCGCGGGTTCGGTCCCTGCCCTTGCTCAGTGGGTTAATGATCCGGCGTTGCCGTGAGCTGTGGTGTAGGTTGCAGACGCGGCTCGGATCCCGCGTTGCTGTGGCTGTGGTGTAGGCCGGTGGCTGCAGCTCCGATTCGACCCCTAGCCTGGGAACCTCCATATGCCGAGGAAGCGGCCCAAGAAATAGCAACAACAACAACAACAACAACAACAACAACAACAACAAAAAAGACAAAAGACAAAAAAAAAAAAAACAAAAAACTTGCATGTATGCATAGAAATGTATCTGGAATGATATGCACCAAATGTGTGTGATTTTAGGTGATTTGTAGCTTTTATACATTGCTTGGATTTAAAAATAAAGACCATCAATACATTTAAAAAAAATATTTAACAACCGGGGAGGTATAAATTAGGAGCTTGGCATTAACAGATACACCCTCCTCTGTATAAAATAAACAACAAGGATCTGTTGTATAGCATCTTGTCATAACCTATAATGGAAAAGAATCTGAAAAAAAATGTATAACTGAGTCACTCTGCTGTACACCTGAAATGATAAAATCTGCAAACTGTGCTTCAATTTAAAAAAAGAAAAAACCTATGGGGGCGGGGGAAACATTAATCAACCAAAATGTCCCGGGTGCTGACCAACTAGAATGGCCATAGGGACGACCAGGTTCTGGAAGGCTCTACTGGGCCAGGTATTCCCCCAGGGCTTGATAATACAACTGCAGAATTAATTGAAATACAGGGATCCATGCTATTTTCTTCCATTATCAAATGGAAAAAAAAAAAAAAAAAAGACATGGATTTTTCCAAGTGACTCACCATGTTATGAAACTCAAAATATGCATTAAAAAAGAAAAAGAGCTTCTGCATGCACATCTGTTCATGGAAGCACAGTGTACCATTACCTGACCCAGGCCAAAGGGGAGATCCGCAGTCGGAAAGATTTTTAGGATGCAGTGGTGAGTGACAGCGGGGCCTGGGATCAATACACCAAGAGTGCAAGGGGGCTGCAGTGCGGGGCGACTCAGAGCAAGGAGGACAATGAAGCAAATCCACCACCTTGCTCACATCCGCAGACAGGTTACCAGGGAGGGTATCAGACACACACACCTGGAATTGCGAATGGATACAGAATCTTTGATCTGTACGAGGATATGTGTGGTTTATAAAAATCTGCAAAACATTACCAATTAAGGTGGATGTGGAAACGTTAACAAAACACATCCTTCTGAGCAAAGCCATAGCAATCTTGATAGTCTTGCCTCGGGGTTGTAATAAACAAATGAAGCAGTTTGACTCCTCAAAGATACTCATCTGTCCAGCCTTCTGACTTTTTTATTTTCTCCTAGCCATACTTAAAATTTTGAATTGATGGTTTTATGTCTTTCCAACTGCAGCCCAGCTCTTCCCTCTTTTAAATCCCTCGTGCTCTGTCAATGAAGTGAGGTAGACTTAACCTCTTAAATATTTATTGAAACACTTTTCCCGCCTATCCCTGCTATCACCACCTCCATTTAGGCAGCAGCCTGTCGACTGCTCTAACAGCCCCGATTTCATCTCCCTTGGCTCCATCTTCTACAAAACCAGAGTGATGAAGCAAAAACATAAACCCTCTCGTGTCATTTCCCCGCTTAATGTCTCTTTTCTCTTTTGTCTTTCTTTTCTCTTTGTCAGAAATGTTTTTTTAAAAAACATTGCCTCCTGGAGTTCCCGTCGTGGCACAGTGGAAACAAATCTGACTAGGAACCATGAGGATATGGGTTCGATCCCTGGCCTCACTCAGTGGGTGAAGGATCCAGCGTTGCTGTGCCTGTAGCTCGGATCTGGTGTTGCTGTGCCTGTGGTGTAGGCCAGCAGCAACAGCTCCAATTGGATCCCTAGCCTGGGAACCTCCATATGCCCCAGGTGCGGCCCT
Source organism: Sus scrofa (assembly GCF_054392235.1). Taxonomy (NCBI): domain Eukaryota; kingdom Metazoa; phylum Chordata; class Mammalia; order Artiodactyla; family Suidae; genus Sus; species Sus scrofa. The sequence continues at coordinate 130,312,225 of NC_139386.1, forward strand.
AAAAAAAAAAAAGACAAAATAAAATAAATAAAAATATTGCCTCCCAATATTTGTAGGGCCCCCGAACTTGAGTCCAGGAAATAATTGCTCTGTTCTTCTTCGGAAAATAAAACCTATTGTTTTCTTTTTACGGCTGCACCTGTGGCACATGGACGTTCCTGCTGAGCCCCCCATGGGAACTCCCACTTAAGGTCTCTCCTTGACTCTCTATTGCTTACAACGTGACGCCCGAGCATGTTATTCTGGCAGACAAAACCTCCACGATTTGACCTGCCTAATCGTCCTGCCCGACTACTTCACACTCCCTGGCACTTGCTATATAATAAAGCCAGCGAGCATCTCTACCAGTCTTATTACACGCCGGGCACAATTCTAAGTGCTTTACACATGGTGATGCTGATCTTCAAAACGGGACTATGGAGGAGGCTCTATCATTATCCCCATTTTAGAGATGAAGAAACAGAGACACAGACTGGCTCGTGGATGTGCTGAAGGTCAGAGAGGTAGCAAATGGCAGGCTTAGGATGCAAAGGCAGGTGGTCTTGCCTGAGGACCCCTGCTCTGCTGCCTCGGTGGCACTGAGCTGCTTGCAGTGAATAAACACGAGTTTTACTTCTCGCATCTCTGGATGGCTTTGCTTATATATTTTCCTTTGTTGGCAAGGTCATCCCTCTCCAGCACCCCCTCCCCACAGTCCCTGTCCTTCATGCGTCATTGACCTCTTCACGCTAGGAGACCCCCCCCAGCTCACTTCTTCACAGGGTTGCGGGGGGGTGGGGAGAGGTCCTCTACTCTCTCTCACTGTGTGCACACCCTACCAGGTCCTTCATCAGACCCTCAGCCCACTGCACTGGGCTGGGGATCAAACCCGAGCCGCCTCAGAGATGACACCGGATCCCGAACCCTCTGTGCCACAGATGCTCGCTATTCTGCCAGACGGTCTGGTGGAATAACAGGTGCTCAATAAAGATCTGCTAAGTGAAACAGTGACCAAGTGAGAGCCCTGAATCATGATAGCGCTAGAGGTACCCGTTATTCAAGAAAATTCTGCCCCAGTTCAAACCTTGAGACAATGACAACTGAAGCGCCCAGATTCCTATTGGAGAATTTACATTCAGTTTCTATTTAAACGTGTATTGTTTTCATGTCTTCAGGATGTGTGTCTTCATTTAATTAGAGACTTCAGGGTAGAAATATGACTCAGAATAAAGTGTATAATCCTGTAACATTTTACATTTAATGTATGAGAGATTATGCAGACATACTATCTGCATATTTCATTATCTTGTTAGTAATTTAAATGGCCTTACAAATAAATTCAACTATTGCTGTGATCAATGAGTGGAGCCAAATAATGTCTTAAACATTTCTAAGAATGTTTAAGGGTTGTGACGACTTAATAAATGACAAAATAATTTTTAATGTACTCTTCCTAGAGTTCATAAATAAAGCATGTGTCTATTTACACTTTGCACTGAAAAAGAAACCTCCCCAGTGGTTGGGTGATGGGAATATCATTCCCACAAATGCAACAAAAACCACCACCTTGATACAGAAACGAAGCATTATAAAATCAGTAGTCCCTGACCAAAATCACAAATAAACAAAATTAGCTCTTTTCATCCATGTTGCCCCCACTGCCGGCCCCCCACCCCCATAGCTTTAGGTAACAGCAGAGGACACTTCAGCCAAAAGCAACCTCTTTCTCAGTTGATCATTCTTGACATAGCTCCTGGTTTACCAGGCTAGCCTCTTTCAGATATAGAATATCCTCTTTCTCTTCCCAACAGAGAAAGAGTGGCAGCCCTCAGCCTCTGTGCTCAGCTGTATGTATGAAAAGCCATCACTTGCCTCAGCGCTTGAGTAATGACTGCATCCACTACAGCTGCTGTATTGCCTGCATCAGCTCAATATATTTTTAAAAGCAATGCAAACTGAGGTGGAGAGAGAAAGGAAGAAAAATCGTCTCTGACAAACAGCCTTATTTTGGGCTAATTGAACTAAAGGTCTCGTACATGTCTATTTTGTTTGATGTTTCCTTTATTTTTAAGAAAGGAGACATCGGATTTTATTGTTTCTGTGTAATATCTAATAGTATGTATTAAATGTCACCCCAATTCTCCACAGCTTTCTTAGTTAATGATGATAAATGCAAATAATACCTTGCATTTGTATAGTGCTTTTCGGCTTAAAAAGCACTTTTATACACATTGTCAATTTGTAATGATTTCATTTTCACTGTATCAAATAATCTTACCTACTTGATCTATACAAACAAGCTTACAATTTCATGAGTATCAGTCAAAATTTCATTAGTAGAGGAACAGTATTTATCTTTTTGCCTTTTCTAGGACCGCTCCCGCGGCATAGGGAAGTCCCCAGGCTAGGGGTCCAATCGGAGCTGCAGCCGCCGGCCTACACCACAGCCACAGCCACACCAGACCTGAGCCGCGTCTGTGACCTACACCACAGCTCACGGCAATGCCAGATCCTTAACCCACTGAGCAAGGCCAGGGATCGAACGTGCAACCTCATGGTTCCTAGTCGGATTCGTCAACCACCGAGCCGCGAGGGGAACTCCAGGAATAGTATTTAAAATTGAAAACTGAAATTGTAAATTGCAATTGGTTTGAAATGCCAGACGTAAGGTTTTCTTTGGTCTTTAAAGAGGGGAGCAGTGCAAGGCAAGGAGCTTTTGGAAACAGAGAAGGGAAAGCCCAAGACAGCCTTGAAATGGCTTAACCAAAAGAGCTTTATTCTAAATTCTGATTTGAATTGACTTTTTCCTGAGCGGAGCACCTGAATGGAATTGCCTAGGTTGTATAACAAGTGACAGTGGTAATTTGGAAGGCATGGCAAGGGTGCGTGTCGACATAGAGGTCTTGGTTTAGGGTCTGACACACTCAGAGACAAGTCTGAGTACCAGCGAGCTCCGTGTAGTCGCTCTAGCACTCTCCCTGACCAACCGGGCAGCTTCCAGATTAAAGGCTAGCAAGGCTCAGGGAAGACAATTGGTTCTATGTGAGCAACTGCGTGATCAGGTTTGCTGTTGTTTAAAATTACAGCAAGCGGAGTTCCCATCGTGGCGCAGTGGTTAACGAATCCGACTAGGAACAATGAGGTTGCGGGTTCGATCCCTGCCCTTGCTCAGTGGGTTAAGGCTCCTGCGTTGCCCCGTGAGCTGTGGTGTAGGTCACAGACACGGCTCGGATCCCGCGTTACTGTGGCTCTGGTGTAGGCTGGCGGCTACAGCTCCGATTCAACCCCTAGCCTGGGAACCTCCATATGCCGCGGGAGCGGCCCAAGAAATGGCAAAAAGACAAAAAAAAAAAAAAATAAAATAAAATAAAATTACAGCAAGCTTCTTGCTGGAGTAACAAACAGTCCATTTGGTGAAGAGAAGGGGCCTCGGTCCCCTGATCTGTATATATTTCCTCACGTATGCTCCTCAGAAAAAAAAATATCTCTAGGAGTTTTCTCAAAACTAAACCCTTCCTCTCAATGATCAGATCCCTTTTGGACACAGCCAAGACTTGACTTTGCCGGACAGAATGGGTCTGATGTCCAGCGACCAGGGCCGGCCTGGGCCCCTCCGAAGCTGTCTCATCCACTGAAGATTCTAGGACATGGACAAGAAACACAGGTGCTTCTGTTTTGCAAAAGGGATCTTGTGAAGACTAAATAATGGGACATTGCTGTGAAAATGAGCAAAAGCATCATTTCTTAAAATACGACAGAGAGCATCTACTGTCCTACATTAAATGGGTATTACTGCTATTTTCGGGGACTCCTCAAAACAATGATTAAGCGGTTGAAGTGGTGACCATTTCATCTTTATCTTTGTATAGATTGTTCCACATGGAAAGAAATGAAGCACCAGGAGGAAAAAGAGCATAGACATGTATTGGGTTTGGTTTGATGCATTGAGAGAGAATAGCCTTTAAGTCTTTTTCTTGTAAAAAGTTAAAAGTTATTTTTATTTTTTTTGTCTTTTGTCCTTTTAGGGCTGCACCTGCGGCATATGGTGGTTCCCAGGCCCGGGGTCTAATCGGAGCTGTTGCTGCTGGCCTACGCCAGAGCCACAGCAACGCCAGATCCGAGCCGTGTCTGCGACCTACACCACAGCTCACCGCAATGTCGGATCCTTAACCCACGAAGCAAGGCTAGGGATCAAACCCGCAACCTCATGGTTCCTAGTCGGATTCATTTCTGCTGTACCACGATGGGAACTCCTCCAAAAGTTAAAAGTTAAATATCGGGAGTTCCCTTGTGGCTCAGTGGGTTAAGGAGGAGGCATCACTGCTGTGGTTCTGGTCACAGCTATGGTGCGGGTTTGACCCCCCCGGCTGGGGAACTTCTGCATGCTGCGGGCATGACCATCATTACATATTTCTCACTTCATTTTGAGTTCTAGAGATTCTGTGTCATCCAAAGTCCTGATTTCAAAAGGATCTAGCTCTGAAAGAGGTGTTACCTTCATATACTTTAGCAATACTGTGCCAGTGAAAGGCTTTTTCTAATAAATGCACTGAGAGCTGGCACATGGAGCTCCCCCGTGGAATGAAGGAAGAAAATGCACATTGATGGGGTACTTAGGGGCCATGAGAAAGGCCTTGAGTGTATTTTGACTCTCTGTATCCTCACGAGTCCGCCGGGTTCCTGGGGATGACTGCTCAGAGTCCATCAACTGGCTGAGGCAGTTAGTTCGTGCCTGAGCCAGAATCAACTGCCCATGTTACTTTATGCAGATGCGACTAATGCTTCAGACTGACACTTTATTTGTGAGCCAATCATGTCACAGACCTTTTCCTTCGGAAAAAGGAGGAGCTAGATGGGTTTTTGCCATCCCCCATTCTTTTCTTCAATGCCTGATACTTCCTAGCGCACTGGTACGCTCAGTGCATTTATTAATAAATTCCCTCTCACTTGTAAAGTATTAACTAAAGTGTATTCAGCTAATATCTCTTTCTGAGCTAGATGCTTTTTATTTTTTCGTCTTTTTGCCATTTCTTGGGGCACTCCCCTGGCATATGGAGGTTCCCAGGCAAGGGGTTGAATTGGAGCTGTAGCCACCGGCCTACACCAGAGCCACAGCAAAGCAGGATCCAAGCCTCGTCTGCGATCTACACCACAGCTCACGGCAACGCCAGATCCTTAACCCACTGAGCAAGGCCAGGGATTGAACCCGCAACCTCATGGTTCCTAGTCGGATTCGTTAACCACAGAGCCATGACGGGAACTCCTGAGCTGGATGCTTTTTAAATCAGGGCTTTGGCTGACACAAAATCCTTTAAAAATCTAGAGGAAGAGAGGAACAGACAATGATGGAATTCCAGGTGTTAAGAGCGATAATAAGGGAGAAATCTGGGGACAAGTCATTATCCCAGAACTTTAAAAACATACCACCTATTTTACATTGGAATCAGTTCAGAGAATACGTCTTTTTTTTTTTTTTTTTTTTGTCCCTTTAGCCGTCTCAAGATCATAGCCCTGAGCTACCAAAAATCTGATCTTCTTTTTACCACCAGACCATCTTTTTTTTTTTAAATGATTTTTATTTTTTCCATTATAGTTGGTTTACAGCGTTCTGTCAATTTTCTACTGTATAGCAAAGTGACCCAATCACATATACATATATATATATATACATTCTTTTTCTCACATTATCCTCCATCAGGCTCCATCACAAGTGACTAGATCTAGTTCCCAGTGCTATTCAGCCACCAGACCATCTTTTAAAAATAAATCTTTTTTGTTTTGTTTTGCTTTTTGGCTTTGCCCATGGCATACAGAAGTTCCCAGGCTACGAACTGAACCCACAGAAGTGACCTGAGCCACTGCAAGGTCAATGCCAGATTCCTAACCTGCTGTGTCACAGGAAGCTCCAAAACGATAGCCATTTTTTTAAAAAGTTTAATCATATGTTATTTTTATCTGCACTAATTTTGGTCTGTGGGGTTCAAGGAAGAAGAGAACATTTGCTCATAGGTAACCAATAACTGTGTATTTTGACTATAGGTTTTCTTTTCAACATGAAATATTTGGGTCCATAATCTGTCCTTCCATCATCTGAGCCTGTTACCACGTGCACAGGAAGGAGTTCTTTTTCAGTTTCCACGAGTCCTCTTTTCCCTCGGCCTTTCCCTCACCCTCAGCCTCACCAGAAGCTGCCAGGTAACAGCACTCTAAATTCTTTGATTTCTTTCAAAGCTCCTTTTCCATCCAATGTTGCATTTTGTCCACAGTAAGCACTCTTTTGTAATTGACTATTTCAGAAGTTGGAAACACTAAAAGACACTTCTTTTAATTCTCAAAAAAAAAAATAAATTTAGGATGATAATATGCATATTTCTTTAAAACAAAAGGAACAGCCGTCCTGTGACTGAGGAACATTTAGGCACAACTTAAGCCAGCACCTGATCATAGAGTAGGGTCTATTAAAAGTCATTATACAACTACAGATGTGATAAATTCATTTGAGTAATAAAAATTTTTTTAAATTAAAAAAAAGTCATTACAAGAAAATGACACTATGATAAGCCCAGTCTTTCGAAAAGGTTAGTTGGTAAGTTTACCAGAATTCTGGAAATCCGTGGAGGAGCAGCATAAGTGGTTTGCCTCTTTCTCCAGCAGCAACATAGTGAAATCTTAACCCTGAATCCTGCAGAAGGAAATAGAGGGCATGAAATTGATGTTTTGGGTTGACTATCAACGTAGTACATTTAGTAAAACTCGCTGGCATTATTTTTAACACCAAAAAATAAAATAAGCATTATTCATTTTCAAAAGAAAAGATACTCATGATTCATCACCAGGGGAAATCGACAGATTTGCTTTTGTTGACATTCCCCTTAGAGTATCTTCCTTTCTCCTTCTTCTTCTCGGGTCCATTTATGTATTCTGAGCTTCTGAAACAATGTCACAATTTTCTGAGCCATGCGTCCCATCTCATCTCATTCAGATTCTGCAGGATCTGTATACAATGCGGATCGGCATCTGTAGTCCTGCCGCATTTACCCCCTCCTCATGTACTTTGCTCAAGCTTGCTCGTCAAGAGCTGCGCCATCGCTTATATAATTCACACCTCCTTTCCTTATTTTTAGTTCTCTCCTTCCCACATTATTATTTTAAGTAGCGAGTTGCATGTACAATCTCCCTGGCTGCCTGCTCCTCACGCCACGCCCGCGTGTCCCTAACAGCCGCATGCGCAGAGCGCTCAAGCCTTCACTGCCCATGCGCGAGACAAGGCTGCCCAAGGAAGACAAAGAAATCAAACCAAACCAAACCAAACCAAACCAAACCAAACCAAACATCCATGGGACGGAGACCGGAGAACAGCAAATCCAAAGCAAACCCAAGCGAGGAAAGTGGAGGAAAAAGCAGGTGGAAAAACAAAACCTCAGAAGGAAACGAGGAAAGAAACCAAGAACCAACACCAGATAAACCAAGCAATTGGGTTTTCAGGTGTGAAAAAAAAATCATAAAGGTCATTTTTGCAGAGTTAGAAACTGAGGTCCAGAGATGTTAACACAGGTCCTAAACGTGACTGGGAGCTGGGCTGTGGCTAGAACCTCCGTTTCGTCCTACCTCCCAGGACAGTGCTCTTTCTGCTCCTTGGTTCGACGTCTCTAGGGAAACTCTCTACGTGGCCAGAGGCAGAAGGAGGGCATTGTGAGGGATTCCAGATGATTCTTACACTGCTTTTCCTTCTCAGGTTGGATGAAGCTAACTCTGACTTTCCCCCTAACTGCAGAATGCCTTTCTGGAAGTCCAATAACTTCTTTTATTGGTGGTGAGTCAGGGAAGATGAAATACTGTGGATGCTTGGCTGGATTTCGTGAACAAATACTTTCTACCTCACTTACTGTGTGCCAGGGGCTGTTCTAAGTGTTTTCGTTTTGCTTTGCTTATGTGTCTTTACAAATATTAGCTCATTTACTAATTCTCATGTCAACTCCAGGCTGAAGAAGGGTAAGACAGGCAAGCCCTTTGGCCTTCTGAATGCCATCTGCTGGGCAATCTAGCTCCTACTAGGAATCCCAAACCTGGTGACAAAAATATTCCTTCATGTAGGCTGTTTTTGAAAAGCCTGTGAGTCAGACTGTCGGTGCATCATAAGAAGCCATCTCCCTTCACCACCTGGAGCCTCAGGAAATAGAATACCCGTGGGCTGTAAGAATGCTTAGGACAAGCATGGACAATTAACGAGTCTGCATGCAGAGTTGACATTTACTTTTTATGCCATTCCTTTTGTCTCTGGCGTCAAAAAGCAGCCTCCTTCGCTGCTTTACATTAGGGTACACTAATGTACCCTATTTACTTACTGTTTCATGCTGCTTGGGTCATCTGTGAGTGCTCCGTTCTGCAGATCGGAACAAACTCCTGATTTCCAATGACTTACTCTACTCACGGTTAACAGTCTCTAAAATGTGGGCAAGGGCAGCCCCCGAGTCAGTAGGGCGCCACCAGGAACAATTCGCTATAGCTTATCTGAGCTCTAAAGGGCAAAAAGGTGACAGGAGACAGGAGCTTTCCCAAGCAGTAGGAGAGGGAGCAGAATTATTCTGGGTTGTGGCGGTGGAGGAGGGCTCAGTAACATAACAGGACCCTGATTGTAAGAGAAACTCCACATAACTCTCTCTCACACACACACCATCGGGGACCAGAGAGACACCCAATCCCTCTCCCTACCCCGCCAGCCCCCCTCGTCCCTCCGGCACCCCCCGTCCCCCGGTCCCTTCCCCGTCCCCGCCGCGCGCCCTGGGAGCCCCGGGGACACTAGGGGACGCTGGGCCGGGCGTCCAGCAAGGAGCCCCCGGACGCCCTCCGCCTCGCAAAGCCTCGCCATAGGGCCTGGCCCGCGCCCGCCTTCACCTTGATGCGCACGTAGCAGTGGGTGCCCAGCGAGGGGTCGTTCAAGCCCGCGGGAGGGTGGTCCCGGGCGGCCCGCCGGAAGGTCTGCGTGGGTCCCGTGCCGATGCTCCACAAAAGTTTGAGCAGGTAGAAGGAGGCGCAGAGCCCGCAGTAGCCGTAGACCAGGGACCAGAAGAGCAGGGACCGGATGGCGACCAGCAGGCGGGGCAGGCGATCCCGCAGCGGGGCCATCGGGCGGCGGCGGCGGCTGCGCTTTCGCGGCGCGGGGGCCGCGGCGCGCACTGCGGCTCCGGAGCGAGACGAGCGCGGCGGCGGCGGCGGCGCGTCAGGCCCGCCAGCCGCTCCGCGGGCTCCGGCTCCGCGCACACCTCCCCGCGGGGGCCCCCGGCGGCCGCGCCCCACCCGGGCCGGAGTCACAGCCCCGGCGCCGCTGCCTCCGCGCCGCGGGGCTCCGCCCGGGTCCAGGCGGCGGTGGCGACCCGGCCTCCCGCCGCAGCGCGCGAAGCCCCGCTGCAACACGGCCGACCCGGGCGGAAACGAAGGTGAGACGCTCCGCGTCCATCCCAGGTTCTTTGGAAGGAAGAGCTGCTCACAGTGACCGGTGTTCAAATCCTCCCGTTCCCCCCCCCCCCGCCCCGTTAGGCCTTTTTCTGGATCACGGATTTATGGGGCGCGTGGAGGGCGCGTGCCTGACAGACATCATTCGTTTCTTTCTTTCTTTTTTTAATAAGCAAGAAATAGATTATTACACAGGACCAGGCGAGGAGGCTCTGCCCAAACATCATTTCTTTATTCATTCCCAACAGTCTTCTGAGGGTGTTGATATCCTCCAGCTGGGTCCAGAGTCATCCATCTGCCCCGCCAGCGATCTGTGGTTCTAAAATCAAGCTTCTGGAAACCCCTGGTCTTTTTTTTTTCTGTCCCTCTGAGTTTTTCCTTTGCAAGAATATTGTACAGATAGAATCACGTGTGTGTAAGAATATTGTACATATAGAATCACGTGTGTGCAACCTCTGGTTTCTGGCTTCTTTCACTTGGCACAATACATCTGAGATTCAACTGCACTGTTAACGTGTATTGTTTCTCTATTTATTGCTTAGAGCTTTGGTGAATGGATATATGATCGGTGTTTAGGGAACAGTCCCCAGTTGAGGGATATTTGAATTTTTCCAGTTTTTGGTGGTTATGAATGAAACTACTCATGTAAAGTTTTTAATGTGAACGTAAGTTTTCATTTCACTTGAGCAAATATTTAGAAGTGGGATTGTTGGATCAGGTCGGAAGTGTGCATTTAACTTTATGGGAAACGGCCAAACAAGTTTCCAGAGTGGCTGCAATTTTGAATTTGCACTAGTAATGTGTAATAAGAGTTATGGTTAGGTCATATTCTTGCAAGCACTTAGTGCTGTCAAAAAAAAAAAAAAAAAAAAAACCCGGAGTTCCCATAGTGGCGCAGTGGTTAACGAATCCGACTAGGAACCACGAGGTTGCGGGTTCGGTCCCTGCCCTTGCTCAGTGGGTTAACGATCCGGCGTTGCCGTGAGCTGTGGTGTAGGTCGCAGACGCGGCTCGGATCCCGCGTTGCTGTGGCTCTGGCGTAGGCCGGTGGCTACAGCTCCGATTAGACCCCTAGCCTGGGAACCTCCATATGCCGTGAGAATGGCCCCAAAGAAATAGCAAAAAGACAAAAAAAAAAAAAATCCTAATTTTACCCATTCTAAGAGTTGTATAAGTGATATCTCATTGAAATTTTAATTCACATTTCCCTAATGACTAATAATGTTGGGCATCTGTATGCACTTGTGTGCCACCTGAATATATTCTTCTTTGACAAAGCATCTGTCAAAATCTTTCACTGAGATTCTTTAAAAAATTGGGTTGCTTTTTTCCTTACTGTTGAGTTTGGGAGTTCTTTGTATATTTTCAGTACAAAACCTTTATCACACATCTTGTGATTTGCAAATATTCTCCCAGTCTTCCTTTTCATTCTTAGGGTCTTCTGAGGAGCGGAATTTTCTTAATTTGATGTCATCCAATTTATCACTTTTTTCTTTTATATGCAGTACTTTTGGTCTTGCATGTATGAAATCTTTACCTAACTCAAGGTCAACAATGGTCTTTTCCCCTATGTTTTCCTCCAGAAATTTTATCGTTCTATTTTTTTTTTTTTTTTTTTTTTTTTGTCTTTTGTCTCTCTTTTTTGTTGTTGTTGTTGTTGTTGTTGTTGCTATTTCTTGGGCCGCTCCCGCGGCATATGGAGGTTCCCAGGCTAGGGGCTGAATCGGAGCTGTAGCCACCAGCCTACGCCAGAGCCACAGCAACGCGGGATCCGAGCCGCGTCTGCAACCTACACCACAGCTCACGGCAACGCCGGATCGTTAACCCACTGAGCAAGGGCAGGGACCCAACCCGCAGCCTCATGGTTCCTAGTCGGATTCGTTAACCACTGCGCCACGACGGGAACTCCTCGTTCTATTTTTTATATTTAGGTCTGTGATCCATCTCCAGTTAATTTTTGCATAAGATACAAAGTATGGGTTTCCATTTATATTTCCCATGTGGATATCCAGTTGTTTTGGTGCCATTTGTTGAAAAGAATATTCTTCCCTGATTGAATTGCCTTTTTACCTTTGTTGGACTTGTGGGACTCTTTCTGGACTGTCTAGTCTGTTTCATTGATCCATAGGATTATATTTTCTCCAGTACACACTTGTCAAGACTACTGAAAGTAGTATAGTGAGTCTAGAACTCAGGTGGTGTGGGTCATTCAAATTTGTTCTTTATCAAAATTGTTTTGTCTATTCTAGCTACTTTCCCCCACACATTTTAATATTAGCTTGTCAATTTTAGCAGAAGTTATTGATTGGAATACATGGAATCTATTAATTTTGAGAGAAGAGATTTTTTTAACAATATTGAATTCAATCTATGAACATGATATAACTTTCCATTTATTTAGATCTACTTTGACTCATTTTATCAATTTTTATAAATGTACAGATATTGCATTACTTTGTAAGATGTAAACCTAAGTATTATGTTTTACATTTTATTATAAATGCTACTTTTTCAATTTCCAGTTACTTACTGATTCCAAATGCTCACATGATTGTTTTTTGTTTGTTTTTTGGCTCGGATATGGAGACCTTGATAAACTTGCTTCCTTGGGGGAAAACCCCACGTGCATTTGGTGACGGGAAGTGAGGTGTTCTGTGTCAATAGTAAGAGAGACACACAGGAGGAAGAACTGAGGGTTTTCCCTGCTCAGGAGAAGAAACAAATTAATTTTGGAGAACGCTCACCTAGTATCCCTTCAAATATTTCCCAGTCCTATCTCTCTTTCTTTTTTTCTGAGATTCCGTATTCTTCATTTTCTGGCATTTCCATTTGATTTTTTTCCTATAGTTTCCATCTCTGTTGAAATTACTCATCTGAGAACAGTTGTCCTCAGTTGTCCTCAGAACAAAAGTTCCTCTACAACTTTTAATACATTAATCCTAGTAATTTAACATTCTCTAACTTCCTGCTGTGTGTCATCTTAGAGTCCGTTTCTGTTGATTGCTTTGTGTCTTGACAGTGGGATTTTTTTTTTTTTTCCCCCTCGTTTCTTTGTATGCCTCATAATTTTTGTTGAAAGACATTTTCGTGTTAGACAATAGACAAAAGTGTATGTTTTTATGCCTGGAAATGGACACATGTTTTCTTTTGTTAGGCCTTTAGTGTAAAGGTTGGGTTGATCTAGTCACAAGTTGAGCTGGATTTGGATTTATTTTTGCTCTGATTGTCTTTGGCACACCACAGATTTTAAATTTCTTTGGAGTTACTGTAAGAGTGGGTCCTTGTTTCCCAGTTAATTTTTCTCAAAAGCTGCTACATGTTTATCTTTCTTTATGCTTAAGTCTTTCTTTATGCTTAGTGTTACAGAGATGGTCTCTTTCCAAGCTCTTGCTCCTCTGATTGGAGTAGACCATTTTTACTTGTTATTAAATACATTTTACCCTGGTGATAACAAGTGCATGACAGAGAGGAGCATTCTCTGCTGTCCTAATTCAGCCTCATCAGCAGCCAAAATGTCTTTGGATATCAGGGTAGGACCATCTCAGTTTTCCTTGCCCCCAGTGATAGGGGGACTCTGGTGGTGTAAACTCATCGTGTATTTCCTGCCTCTCTCCCATGATTAGAAGTTTTATTTCTATTTCCTTCCCCCAGCTTTAGTGGGTCTTCATTTTTGCCCTAAAGTTGATAGAATTTGCTGTTCTTCCTCCAGAAGCTTAAGGCTTGTATTTTGTAGAGAAGATAGGAGAAGGATGGGGGCAGGAGGCTTTGTGCTTTTCCTATATCTGCTGCTCCCTCTTCTAGGCCTGTATCAAGAGGATGGCTTTCTCAGAACACTCATCCTGCTTCCCCAGGTCTTTCTTGTAAGAACTGATGAGGTCTGTGGAGAGGAGCCTGAAAGTAGTTTCAGATTCCTCTTGTGCTCCCGAGTTCTGTATTCTCAAGGTAGCCTCCATCCAGCTTTTGGCAATTTGTCACAAGTGTTTTATGATTTTTTTTGTTATTATTGTTGCCAGATGATATAGCATTTGGTGGTATTGTCATTTGTCTGCATGACATTTGATGCATTTGTCCTTTCTTAGATTTCAGGTTATGTGGTTATCCTGTAATGTCAGTCCTCAGAAAAGTTGTGAATTTAAATGTTTTCTGGAGTTACTGTCGTGGCACAGTGGAAACAAATCTGACTAGGTACCATGAGGTTGTGGGTTTGATCCCTGGCCTTGCTCAGTGGGTTAAGGATCTGGCATTGCCGTGAGCTGTGGTGTAGGTCGTAAACACAGCTCAGATCCCGAGTTGCTGTGGCTGTGGCATAGGCTGGCAGCAACAGCTCCGATTAGACCCCTAGCCTGGGAACCTCCATATGCCGTAGGTGTGGCCCTAAAAAGACAAAAAAAAAAAAAATTTCCTGCCTTTTTAATTTATTGTAATGGTAGGAGCAATGCTTTTTCCAGCTTTCTAGATCCCAAGTGGAAGCCTGATTCCCTAATTTTAAAAAATATTTATATAATGACATATTGTATTAGTTTTAGGTGTAGAACATAATGATTTGCTATTTGTATATATTGTGAAATGATTACCACAGTAAGTTTAGTTCTTTTTTTTTTTTTTTAGTTTTTAGCTTATAGTATTATTGTATATGTAGTTTTCTGTACTCACCACCAGAGTCACGAATACAAAATATGGAACACATCCATTACCACAAGGATGTTGTCCTGTAATAACCATACCCACACCTTGTCCCTAAACTTTGGCAGCCACTAATCTGTTATTTCCAAAATTGTCATTTCAAAAATGTTATCTAGGAGTTCCCGTCGTGGCGCAGTGGTTAACGAACCTGACTAGGAACCATGAGGTTGCGGGTTCGGTCCCTGCCCTTGCTCAGTGGGTTAACGATCTGGCGTTGCCGTGAGCTGTGGTGTAGGTTGCAGACGCGGCTTGGATCCCGCGTTGCTGTGGCTCTGGCGTAGGCTGGTGGCTCCAGCTCCGATTCGACCCCTAGCCTGGGAACCTCCATATGCTGTGGGAGCGGCCCAAAGAAATAGCAAAAAGACAAAAAAAAAAAAAAAGTTATCTAAATGAACTCATACAGTATATAAGCTATTCAGGTGTTTTTGTTTTTTTTTTTTTCTACTCAGCACAATTCCCTAGAAATTGAAGTTATTGAATGTATCAATAGTTCATTCCTTTTTCCTGATGTGTAGTATTGCACAGTGTGTATATGCTACAATTTAACAATTTACCTATTAAATAACATCTGGGCTGTTTCCAGTTTTTGACTATTACTAAAAAAGCTGCTATGAACATTGTGTACAGGTTTTTGTGTGAACATAAGTTATCATTTATGCTAGGCCATATGGCCTTATATGTTTTGTTTGTAAGAAACTGCAAACTGGTTTTTAGAGTGGGTGTAGCATTTTATGTGTCTACCAGCAATGTGTAAGTGACAGTTTTTCTTTACTCTTGCCAGCATTTTGTGCTGTTATTTTTATTTTAACCTTTCTAATAGATTTACAGTGGTATCTCATTGGGGTTTCAATTTAGTTGTCACTGATGGCTAATGATGGTGAACATGCTTTCATGTGTATATTTGCCTTATGCATATTCTCTTTGATGAAATTTTGTTCATGTCTTTTGCCAATTTTCTAATTAAATTTTTTACAGTTTTGAGAATTCTTTATATATCCTATATGCTGTTTCTTTATCACATATGTGGTTTGCAAATGTTTGTTCCTAATCTGCAGCTTATCTCTTTTTTTTTTTTCTTTTTACAGATACACCTGCAATGTATTGAAGTTCTTCAGCTAGAGGTCAAATCAGAGCTGTAGCCACCAGCCTAAGCCACAGCCACAGCAACACCAGATCCGAGGTGCATCTGCAGCCTCTACCACAGTCTGTGGCAAGAGTGGATTCTTAACCCACTGAACAAGGCCAAGGATTGAACCTGCATCCTCAGACACTACATAGGGCTCTTAACCTGCTGAGCCATGATGGAAACTCCCCTAATTTGTAGCTTATCTTTTCATTAAGCAAATTTTAATTTGAAAAGATCCAGTTTATCAATTTCTCATTTATGGGCTCATTCTTTTAGTATAAAATATAAAATCTCTTTGCCTAGCCTCAAAACTTATGGATTTTTTTTTGCCATAAAGTTTTTTTTTTTTTTTTTTTTTTTTTGCTGCACCCATAGAATATAGAAGTTCCAAGGCCATGGGTCCAACCTATGGCACAACATCGAGCCAAGCCAAAGCAGTGATAACACCAGATCCTTAACACATTGAGCCACCAAGGGAACTCTTTTAGATAAGATTTTTGTATGTTTTGGAGTTCCTGTCATGGCTCAGCAGAAACAAATCTGACTGGCATCCATGACGATGCAGGTTCGATCCCTGGCCTTGCTCAGTGGGTTAAGGATCTGGTGTTGCCATGAACTGTGGTGTAGGTCTCAGACATGGCACGGATCAGATCCCATGTTACTGTGGCTGTGGCATAGGCCGGCAGCTACAGCTCCTATTCGACCCCTAGCCTGGGAACCTCCATGTGCTGCAGGTGCGACCCTAAAGACAAAAAAAAAAAAAAAAAAAAAAAAAGATTTTTGTATGTTTTGTATCCTGTGACCCCACATAAATCACCTATTATGTGTAGTTTTTTGGATTCCTTGAGATTTTGTGTAGAAAATTAAATGCAAAAATTTAGCAGCTAATCCTTAAAGCAAAATTAATAGTCTATGATGAAATCCTGTAGCCATTTACTTTAAAATTAGAAATGAATAAAACTTTTGTTTTTGGTGTTATTTCTTTAGCTATAATTTCCCAAAACAATGCTAACTAATGGAAGCAGTAGAAGTCATTCATGTTTCTAATTCGTGTGATTTCTTTTTTCTTGCCTTATTACATTGGCTAGAATTTCTAGTACTGCATTAAATAAGAGTGGTGAGAGTGGGTATCCTTGCCTTGTACCAAATGTAGGGGGAAAGCATTCACCAAGTATAACCTTAGCTGTAGATTTTTTTTGTTCCTTATCAATTTGAAGTAACTTCCTGTATTTATCTTTTTATAAGTCAATTAATTTTATTACATTTATATTTGTACAACAGTCATTACCAAATTTTATAGCATTTCCACCCCAAACTCTCAATGCATCCCCCCACCCCCTAAACTATCTCATTTGGAAACCGTAAGTTTTTCAAAGTCTGTGAGTCAGTACCTGTTTTGCAAAGTTCATTCTGTCCTTTTTTTAGATTCCACATGTAAGTGATAGCATTTGAAATTGGTGTCTCATTGTCTGATTTCACTTTGTGATAATTTCTAGGTCCATCCATGTTGCTGTAGATGCCATTATTTCTTTTCTTTTTAATGGCTGAGTAATACTCCATTGTGTATACATACCTCATCTTCCTTATCCACTCCTCTGTCAATGGACATTTAGGTTGTTTCCATGTCTTGGTTATTGTGAATAGTGCTGCAGTGAACATACGGGTGCATGTATCTTTTTCAAGGAAAGTTTTGTCTGGATATATGCCCAAGAGTGAAATTGCTGTGTCATATGGTAGTTCTATATTTAGTTTTCTGAGGTACCTCCATGCTGTTTTCCATCTTGGTTGTACCAATTTACATTCTCACCAACAGTGTAGGAGGGTTCCCTTTTCTCCACACCCTCTCCAGAATTTGTCATTTGTGGACTTAATGATGGCCATTCTGACTGGTGTGAGGTGGTACCTCATTGTAGTTTATTTGCATTTCTCTAATAATCAATGACGTTGAGCATTTCTTCATGTGCTTGTTGGCCATCTGTATATCTTCTTTGGAGAAATGTCTCTTCAGGTCTTTTGCTCACTTTTCAGTTGGGTTGTTGGTTTTTTTGCTTTTGAGTTGTATACGTTGTTTGAATCAAAGTGTATTAATTCTTTTCATAATACATTGTGGATTTGGTTTTCTAGTATTTTGTTGAAGTTTTAATATATCTAAGTTCTTTAGAGATGACAGTCTACCAGGTTTTTTTGTTTGTTTGGCTTTTTTTTTTTTTGATACTCTCTTTGATTTCAGTATCAGGGTAATACTGGCCTTATGAGTTGGGAAGTGTTCCCTGTTCTTGCTGATAAAATTTGTCTTGTTGACAAAAATTAGAGAATAGGCCAATTTTGGGATGAGGCATTTTCTGGAATAGATTTTTTTTTTTTCTGGAAGAAACTATTTTAGATTGATGTTAATCCCTCTTTGGTATAACTTTCTGGTGAAATCATATGGACTTGGAGGTATTCTTCCATAAGCCACTAAACTGTGAATTAAAACATTTTTAATGGTGCAGGTCTATTCAGATTATTTCACATCAATTATGAGTTTTGATGGTTTATGGTTTTTGAATAATTCCATTTCTTCAAATTTATGGGTGTAAAGTTATTTGTAGTTTTCCCTTTTATCTTTTTAATGGTTTTGGGGTCTATAGTGATTTGTGTCTTTTTCTTTTTGTTACTCTTGCCAGAAATATATGTCTCTCTCTAACCAGTTTCAGGGGTACTGAGCAGCCAGTCAGATTAATAAAGATGGGAGTTTGCCAAGTGGAGTCAACAAAGGACGGGGCAATGGATTAAGAGTATATGCAAGGGGAGTTCCTGTCATGGTACAGTGGAACCATGAAGTTGCAGGTTGGATCCCTGGCCTCACTCAGTGGGTTAAGGATCTGGCGTTTCTATGGCTGTGGTGTAGGGTGTAGGCCGGCAGCTACAGCTCCGATTAGACCCCTAGCCTGGGAACCTCCATATGCTCTGGATGCAGCCCTCAAAACGACAAAAAGACAAAAAAAAAAAAAAAGAGTATATGCAAGGGAGTGATTATACATAGTAATACACTACGGACTCTAGATAAGGAGAGCAGTGAGGGTGGAAGGGGAAGGTACTGTGAAAAGGCACGGGGACTAATGGATTGTGAGGTCTGGAGCAAACTAGAAAAAGACAGAAATAGTGAGAGACTAGGATGCTTGAAACTGAGACTAAGGAAGAGTTGCTGTTATTGGCAATGACAAGCGGGTGGCTAAGGGTGATGAGACTTTAAGATCATTAGCAGAGATCAAGGAACTGCAAAGTGTCGATTAGAGGAGGACTGAAACGCACACTGAAACCTCTGAGCAGCGGGAGGACTGTACTTACTGCTGGTAAACAGTCTAATGATGATGAAAAACTGGCGTACTGCGGACGGGAGAGAAGGGTCTGCAAGTAGCCCTCCAAAGGTAAGAAAACACCAGTGAAAAAAACAGGCACCAAATGAGAGCTTTCAGGAGAGAGCTGGGGTTCAGTGAGACCAGTGGTTCTCAAACTTTAGTAAATATTAGAACCACCTGGAGAACTTGTTCAACTATAGCTTGCTGGACCCCACACCCAGAGGTTCTGATTTAGTTTGGTCCGAAGTCTGATAATTTGCTCATGTTCCCAGGTGATGCAAGCTGGTCCAGGGACCACACTTCCAGGACAACTCAAGAACAAATAGAGGTGGGGGGAAAAGCAAAAAGGTTGATTATAAAGGGAATGAAGTAAACTCCAGGCAAGACGTGAAGAGAAACCAAAGAATTTACTAAACAATAATGCATAATATAGGAAGGATCAGTTATCAATCACTATTTTCTCTGCAAAACTGATTTGAACCTACCACAATTTTGTTGAGTATCTGCAAAATGCCAGACCCCTCATGGACTGAGCCAAGGTTAAGGTGTTAAGTTGGGTAAACTGAACATGGATGACCATAACACAGTTCTCTATAAGGGCTGCTCCAAATGCTTATAGGAAACTCTCAAGTAAGCTACTTAATGTAAAAGAATGTTAATCAAGCTGAACTTTTCTTTTTTAAGATGTAGACAAAGCAGTCATTGAGCAGTTTTATTAGTTAAAGGCAGTTAGTTGTTGAACAACATAATGTGATTTGACAGAAGTAACTTCTTTTTTTAATTAAAGTATAGGTGATTTACAATGATGTGCCAATTTCTGCTGCACAGTAAAGTGATCCAGTCATGGACACACACACACACTCCTTTTCTTCTATTTTCTTCCATCCTGGTCTATCCCAAGAGACTGGATATGGTTCCCTGTGCTGTACAATAGGACCTCACTGCTTCTCCATTCTAAATGGAATAGTTTGCATCTACCAACCCCAAACTCCCCTCCTCACCCTTGTCAACCACAAAGTCTGTTCTCTGTGTCTGTGAATATGTTTCTGCTTTATAGATAGGTTCATCTGTGCCATATTTAGATTCCACATAAGTGATATCATATGGTATTTGTCCTGACAGAGGTCAGTTCTTTATTTTAAGTAAATTCTAATTTTCTATTTTTATTGTCTACAAAATAGAAACTTTCCCACAGATCTTAAAAGCATTACATAATATTTAAGTGAATTAGAAAATACTGCGAAGTCTACAGAAAATGAAACAAACAAAAACCCTGTAATCCCATCACCTAGAGGTAACCACTATGCATTTCTGATATATCTAAGATTATATATACATATATATGGAGTTCCCACTGTGGCTCAGCAGAAATTAACCCACCTAGTATCCATGAGGATGCGGGTTCAATCCCTGGCCTTGCTAAGTGGGTTAAGGATCCAGTCTTGCCATGAGCTGTAGTGTAGGTCACAAATGCAGCTCGGACCTGGTGTTGCTATGGCTGTGGCATAGGGCAGCACTGCAGCTCTGATTCAATCTCTAGCCTGGGAACCTCCATATGCTGTAGGTGTGACCCTAAAAAAAGACTATATACTACATAAATATAGATCAGAATATATACATAATCTATTTGATCTTTTACAAAAATAATAGTGCATTCTCTTCAGTATATACATACTAATTTCTTGGTTAAAATATAGTTTAATGGTATAGGTATGACTATCACTTTAATTCTTGTTTTGTTTCTGGCTATATTTTAGCCACTAGTTAATCATGTTTTTAAAATGGTTGATAAGATATTTTTTAAAATTAATCATATTAATTAGATAAATAAATGAAATCAAGAAAACTTTCTATCATACACATCTACTTTGAATTTTTACTTTAGATGGTACTGTAACAGTGCCTGAATGTTATACTTTAAGAGCCCCAAATTTTAAAACACATGAAACTGATATACATGATTTATACACAGTTGCAACTTGAGAATGATGAAACAAAAATATTTTACAGATTTAAATACTTAGTATAGTTATGTAAAAATTTAGACATCCATTGCTATCACATATGCATATTAAGAAATGTATGGGTTCTTATAGAAATTTACATACATAATTAATAATTAATGTTAGTCATTTTGCCTCAAATTCAACATCTTTCAAAATTCAACATCTTTCAAACCATAGGTAATATTTTCTTTAAATTTTGGCATAAATTTTGAATATAGAACCAACAGAGAATCTTACGTAACCCGACACTCAACAAAACCAAGTTTTATTTGTTTAGAGGTTCTAGATATTTTCGAAGGCACATAAAATATTTGTTTTAAAAGTTAAAAACTTGTGGTGATCATTTTGTACTGTAGATATACTGAATCCCTATGTGGTGCTCCTGGAACTAACACAGTGTTTAGGTTAATTCTACATCAATTAAAAATAAAGCAAAAAAAATAAAAAATAAAACACTGCACGTAAGCCCCACAGAAGTGTGTTTCATTTAAAGAAAGCCACAACAGAATCATGGCTCACTGAAATGTTATTTGCATTACAAAAGGACCCTTCACTCTATAAAAGGAGTTGTCTGAACTCCATTAAATGACAACCCTTCAAAAAAAAAAACCAAAACCAAAAAAAAAACCCTCCAAAAAACAAAATCAGAACATTTACAAAGACTCATGGGGTTGTCTGGCCATGCCTGTGGCAGGGGGGGAGTTCCTGGGCCAGGGATGGAACCCGTGCCACAGAAATGACCCAAGCCATAGCAGTGACAATGCTGGATCCTTAATCTGCTGAGCTACCAGGGAACTCCAACAAGAACTGTATTTTTGATACCCTTATATCATCTTCATTTTTTTTTTTCATACAAGAAGGGACCATTTCTTTAGGATTTTTATTTCTTAGGGCCTATATAGTATACTATTTGTAAAATGAACAACATTTGGGAACTGATTCAATTTTTAGAGATCCAAAGCTATAAAATTTATGTAAATTATGTCATAAAAAATGAACATATAGCTATTAAAAATGGAAGTGAAAAATTGTTTAATCATTTTAGAGCAGTCAAAATACAATATAAGATTGGTATCTTGGTGTCTGAAAGCAATCATTTTACCATATGCATTTTAATCTTTTGTATTATTCACTTTCAGTTGATGGTTAATGAAGAAAGTTTTAATCGAAGTTGTTTTCAAACATCGTCATAATGTCACTTTGAAGATTCATATCAATGGTACCAGCCATCTGTAGAAAAGAAAGGAAAAATGTAACTAATACCTTAAAAGTTTATGCCTTCATTATATCTACATAAAAAATGATTATACAACATGCGGAACATACAAAATGAATGCAATTTATTTAATAACACATTTGTACATATTTATTTGTTTATTTTTTTGTTAAAATATTGTTTACATGATAAAACCTAAAACTTTGAATAACACAAAAAACAAATTTACCTAAGAGAGAAAGTTCTCAGTGTTAATATTAACATAAACTAAGATTACATGGTTTCATGTATCTCTCTAGCCAACATAGTGCTAGAACTTAAAATTATTTTCTGAATGGACTAGTATCTTACCTATGTGAGACCTATAATATTAATGTTAAAGCCATGGACTTTCCATGATTCTGCCAATTACTAACTGTGTACGTAACCTAAGGCAAATTATCTCACCACGTTTATTTTATATACAGATTATTTATGAAGATCAACCAGATTGCTTGTTAAACGTTAAAAATCTAAAGTAAGCTAAAGTACATGGCAGGCTATTTAAGACAAAAGAAACAAATGTTTCCTTACTCTCTGAAGCCTTCTCTAAATGCCCATGATATACAAGTTAGTCTTTGCCACATCTGAAATGATACCAACTAGGAAAGTTCAAAAAATGTTTTGTTTTTTAAAAATTAGTAACAGCCCAGAGTGGAGGCTGAAGTGCCAGTCTGCAACCAGTTGCTTGACTTCCTGGACAGGAATCTCTGGCTCTGTGGGAGAAGATTCTGGAATTATGATGTTATCTACCAAAAGCATATTAAAAAGTTATGTGTGACTCTTTGAAACTGAAAATTTCTTTAAAGATGCCTTGGACAAAAAAGGATAAGTTCTTTTTTTTTTTTTCTTCTGTTTAGGGCCGCATTCTCGGCACATGGAGGTTCCCAGGCTAGGGGTCTAATCGGAGCTGTAGCCGACGGCCGACACCACAGCCCCAGCAACGCCAGATCCAAGCCCTGTCTGCGACCTACACCACAGCTCACAGCAATGCCGGATCCTTAACCCGCTGAGTGAGGCCAGGGATTGAACCTGCAACCTCACGGTTCCTAGTCGGATTCATTAACCACTGAGCCACGACGGGAACTCCAAGTTCTTGAACCTTAACCGAGACTAGACCTGCACTTGTGGAATCATTACTAGTATAGAACTGATTATTATTACCCATACCAGTTAACCCCGGCTACCACTATTGAAATACTAACTAGTGACTAAGGCTCTTGGCTGCGGACACCATAAGCCTTCCTTTCTTAGTGGTCCTAATATACACATTGCAACTGTTCAAATCTAAGATCAGAAACAGTGTCAGGGGAACTGGCCTAAGGTGAACTCTCAGGGACTCTGCAGAGGTGCCCATTCATCGCAGCTGTTCACAGTGTGCATCTGTCATGTAGCAGCAGCCTAAATGTTTGGGGGGTCAAAAATGAGAGTAGGTTGTTAATTGCTAAGCTGCTAGAGGTGGCATTTGTAGTCATATTTCAGTGGGTTCCAGAAAAATGCTTGGATTTTATAAATTGCATTGGGTTTCCTAGTTGGGTAGTTAGGTGGCAGGTAGCTTGCTGAGACACCTATCACTTGTGGGTGAATGAAGTGAGGTCCTCGTGTGTATCAAAAGGAAGAATTTCTAGATCACTAGAAAATTCTAGATCACTAATGGAATTTCAATAAAGAACTCCTAAAAAACAAAAACCCAGACAAATTAATTGAGATTAAAATAAAAAATTTAGTTCCTTAGTTGCATCGGCCACATTTCAAAGGCTCAGTAACATGTGTGGCTAGTTATTGTATTTGATTGCATAAAGCACATTCCTATCACTGTAGAAAGTTTCATAAGACCATGTTGCTCTAAAGTAAATCCCACCATATGGTACAACACAGCTAAATGCAATTTGTTTCTGCCTTCATACTGTAAATAAGAAGCTTTGTATATTATTTCCCAGGAAATTCATTTCTAGCCAAAGCCAATGGCTTTTTTCTTCTGGAACTAATGTTCCTTTAAGTCCTATGAATGCACATGACTTTCTTAGGATTACCAAAACATCCAGCACTCAACATGGTAAAATTTACAACCTCTGGCATCAGCAGTTACCAGGTAAGCAAAGAAGCAGAAAAAACATTATTTGTAAAGGAAATTAATCAACCAATCAGAGCCAATTGAGAAGCGACATCAACGTCAGAATTAGCAGAGAAGCCTTTACCCAGTTATGATAACTGTATTCCATTTGTTCACAAGTTTAACAGAAGTACTAAAAACATGAAAAAGACCCAAATCAAACTTCTAAAGGTGACAGCTATAATGTCTGAGATGGGACGACTTCAAGTGGCCTAATATAAAAGTAGCTGGAGTCACTAAAAGCAGAAAAAGAGAAAACAAAAAATATGAAGAACTAATGGCCAAAAGTTTTCTAAGCTTGATAAAAGCTATAAACACACATCTCCAATAAGCTCAAAAAAAAGCACATGAAACCTGAAGAACAATTACTGGAAGCCCAGTGATAAATAAAAGTGTTAAAAACGGCCAGAAGAAAGGCATGTTTTATCCACAGGAACAAGGACATTAAATTCCTCATTAGAAACAAAGCAAGCAATGAGACACTGAAGACATCGTTAAAGTACTAAAAGAAAAGACACTGGAGTTCCCATCATGGCCCAGGGGAAACAAATCCAACTAGGAACCATGAGGTTGCGGGTTCCAACCCTGGCCTTGCTCAGTGGGTGAAGGATCCGGCGTCGCTGTGGCTGTGGCCAGCAGATGAGGCTCTGATTCGACCCCTCACCTGGGAACCTCCACATGTCATGGGTGCGGCCCTAAAAATACTAACAACCTAGAACTGGATATCCAGCAAAAACATTTTTTAGTAACAATAAGTTAATAACATATCCACACAAAAAACCTGCACGCAACTGTTCACAGCCACTTTATTTTAATTGCTGTAACTTAGAAGCAACCAAGATGTCTGCCAATGGATAAGAAGCCGTGGTACATTTCTACAATGGAGCATTGCTCAGCATGAAAAAGACAAGAGCTATCACTCTACGAATACATAGAAGATGCTTAAATGTATGTAACTAAGAGAGAGAAGCCAATCTGAAAAAAGATCGATCGATTGATTGATCTAGCTAGCTAGCTAGCTATATATATATATATATCTATATATAACGATTCCAACTATATGACATTCTGGGAAATAGCAAAACTATGGTGATAGTAGAAAGACCAGTGGTTGAGAGGGGTTTGGGAGGGAGGCGGTGAACAGGAGGCGCACAGGGGACTTTTAGGAAAGGGAGCGTCTTCTGGTGTTACCATAATGGTTGATATGTATGTCACTACACATTTGTCAAAACCTACAGAAAATGCAACACAAAGAGTGAACCCTGCTGTAAACTATGGACTTTGCTTGATAAACTAAGCTTAAGGATGATGTGTCAATGCTGGTTCACAGACTGTAACAAACATACCACACTAATAGGGGATGTAAACGGGTGGGGACGTCGTCGTGTGGGGACGAGGGGAGAGAGGGATGTGTGAGAACTCTCTATACTTTCATTCAATTTTGCTGTGCATCTCAAGCACTCTAAAAATAAAGTCTATTCATGAAAAGTGACAAAGATATTTTCAGGTATAGAAGGGCTGGATTCATTGCCAGCTGACCCTGTACCATAAGAAATGTTCGAGGGAAGTCCTCTAGGGAAAAGGAAAATTCTATCAGAAACCCAGATCTAGACAGATGAATGAAGGGTACTGGAAATGGTAACTACATAGGAAAATGTAAGATTTTTTTCATATCACTGACCACTTTTAGAGATAATTTCACTGCTTAAACAATCGCCTAAAGGCTGGGAGGGGAGAAACAGAAGCTCTTCTACTACAAAGAGGACTGTGACAAGCTAAAGTTTATGCTGTAAACACGTCAACAACCACTAAAGGAACAAAGGGTTACTGGATAATGAGCCAATAAAGGAAACGGAATGGAATCGTAAGAAATACTTGATTAATCTAAAAGAATGCAGGGGAACAACCCCACAAGAACAGACCACACACACACACACACACACACACACAGCAAGATGGACTAAAACTTAAACACATCAGTAATCACACTGAAAGTGTGAACTCCTACAAAGGGCAGAGATTGGATTTTTTTTTAAAGGGCAAGACTATACTATATGTTGCCTGCAAGAAAATCACTTTAAATGTAAAGATAAGTTAAAAGGATGGAAAAAATTTTTGCACCATGCCAACACTGGTCATAAAAAAATGAAGTGGTTATATTTCAGAGCAAATAATATTACCAGGAATAAAGATAATTTTGTAATGAAAAGGGAATCAATTACCCAAGAGAATATAACAATCCTAAATGTTTATGCACCTAATAACGGCTTCAAAATACGGGAAGTACAATTGATAGAATTTACAAGGGTAAAGACATCTGTAATTATAGTAATTAGATGCCCACACCAGTCTCAGTATTTGATGGAACAAACAGACAGTGATGATGGTTGTACAACCATAAATATAATAAAATTCACTGAATTTAAAAAAAATAGGCAGAAAATTTAGTAGACTTGAAAAACATAAAAATCAACCAACTTGCCGTGTTTAATATTCTACCCAACAGTAGCGGAATTCACATTCACACAGAATATTTATCAAAGTAGATCAAAAGTGGACCATAAAGCAAGTCTTAGTGAATTCAAAGAATTCAAGACAGTGTATGTTCCCTGACCACAATGGAATTCAATTAGAAATTACGAATTTTCTATTATTTTCACTAGCCAGAAAATTTCCAAATATCTGGGAACTACATAAGACACTTCCAAATAATCCACAGATAAAAGAAGCAAGTCAGTTCTGCTTTGTAAAACATCACTTTCTATATAGTGAAGACTCCCTAAACACAAGTCTCTTTTTGGTTTCTTCGTTTCCAGTTTTGTTAAGACATAATTGACACGTAACTCTTCATCTAGTGTTCAACTAAATAAATAGAGATGGCATATCTTGTGGCCACAATTCATAGGTGGTTTACAGATTTTTCAAGAATAACAACTGTGATCTTTAGCTGCCTATGGGCCAGGCATTTTCAGATCCGCTTACACCTGTCAATTTAGTTCACCGCTTACCGTTACTATCCCTACTTTACAGAAAAGGAACCTGAGGCACAGGAAGGTTAATAACCTACCCAGCCCCCAAAGTCTAGTAAATGGCAGAACCAGGATGTGAAACCAAAGCTGGCAGTTCCAGGATTAGATGTGCGATTATTGCACTACGCTTGTGACTTTTGACTATAAAATCTGAATTTTACTCTGATTTTAGAAACTGATCCTTAAAGAAGTAACTGTCACTGAAGAACCACCCAGAATACGTCTCTGAACATGCAAAGCAAGTGCTCTGTCAAGTCTTTCCTTTGTTAGAGTTCACACACAAACGTTCACTTACTGCTTCTCTTCTCCTCCGCGCCTGCTCCTTCTCCCTTGCCAAATTACGGTCTTTGAGCCAGAGTTTGCATTTATCTTGAGCTTCCAGTGACAGCTGATGTTCTTTCTGCTCTTCTGCAAGACGCTTATTTTGCATTTTATTTGGAAAAGATTCTTGAGTGAATCCATGAACCCTTAAAGAAGTATTAAAAAGTTCAAAGTAGGTTTCAAGCTCCTTAACAGTTTTCACTACAACGGGACCTCATTAAATGACAAATATAAAGCAAGGTTCTAGATACCCTTTTTCACGTTATGGCATTATTTTTAAGATTTCTGATATCAAGTTGCGCATCAGGCAATTTATGTTAACAAAGAAAAGGTTTTGGAAAACTATGGCCAAGGTTTACCACTGTATTCTTGCATGTAGAATGGAAACAATATTAAGACATTTCTAGAAAATAACTGTCTTTTTAATTTAGTGATACTAGTATCTTTAAGAGCTTCTCGAATCACTTGAATATTTCTATCATTTTCAAAACAGGTACTACTACCTACCAATAAAGATAAAAAAAATTAACTTTTTGCAACTATAATCTTCTCTGTGGTTTACTGAACAGCTGAATCATGATCACTTACAAGCATTCATTTATGTATTTAAAATGTATGTCTATTTCTCCCAAAGTCTCCACTATTTCAGTAAATTACAGACCTTTGATTTTCTTGAAGAATTTTTGGTTCCTTTGTATTCTGTTCCAGGTGTTTCCGTATTAGTTCCTGTGTTCGAGCTCTTACTTCCTTTTCTATTGCTGCTTTTCTAAATTGGTTAAAAAGTTCATCTGATGATTTCAGTACACCCGATGTCTTGACTGGTTTGCCTAAACTTTTCCAAGAGTCTGCATTCTTGATCTTTATATCCTAAAAGAAATATTTGATTCAGTTTATGTCTGAAGATGTCAGCTAAATTTTGGAAGAAAAGCAGTAGTTTTTGATACAGAATAGATAAAAAATAGTGTGAGCCATGGTGTAGGTGAGCTACGGTGTAGCGTTGGATCCCACATGGCTGTGGTTGTGGCATAGGCCGGCAGCTACAGTTCCAATTTGACACCTAGCCTGGGAACCCCCATATGCCATGGGTGTGGCCCTCAAAAGACAAAAAAAATTTTTTTAAATAATATATTTCATTTCGCCAAATATATCCAAAGCATTATTGCTTCAAAATGAAATCAGGATAAATTGGTATTTTACATTTATAATTAATTTCAATTCAAATGCTAAATTTTGATTAGAAATCATTGATCTGTAATTAGACTTCATAAAACTTACAGTTGAAAAGTAGATATACATGATCAAACTTTCCAAATACTGTTAAGTTTTCCCGTAACTGAACTGAGTTGGAAAATATTAGAAAATATGCTCTACCTAGGTTCTCAGTTGCACTAGACATTTAAAAGGCTCAATAACCATATGTGGCTAGTAGCTACCATATTGGGCACTGGATTTTACATGCCTCGATGGCACTTTGAGTTAACTTGCCATGTTCTCCAGAATAATGTTACACTACAAAACAAGTCTTGATAAATTTAAGAAGACTGAGGTCATATCAAGTATCTTTACAAACCACAATGGTATGAAACTAGAAATTGGTTACAAAAAGAAAACTGGTAAATTCACAAATATTGAGATTAAATAACATGCTACTGAACAACCAATGGGTCAAAGAAGAAATCGAGAGAAAAAAACACCTTGAGACAAAAGAAAACAGAAATACAACATACCAAAAGTATGGGATGCAGCAAAAGCAGTTCTAAGAGGGAAATTCATAATGATAAATGCCTACACAAAGGGACAAAGAGGAAGTTCCCATTATGGCTCAGCAGTCATGAATCTGACTAGTATGAGAATGTGGGTTCAATCCCTGGCCTCATTCAGTGGGTTAAGGATCTGGTGTTGCCATAAGCTGTGGTGTAGACTGCAATGCAGTTCAGATCTGGCATTGCTGTAGCTGTGGTGTAGGCCAGCAGCTGCAGCTCTGATTCAACCCCTAGCCTGGGAACCTCCATATGCCACAAGTGTGGCCCTAAAAAAGCAAAGAAAGAAAGACAGACATCTTACATAAACCTAATTTATACCTCAAGGAACCAGAAGAACAAATGAAGCCCAGAGTTAGTAGAATGAAGGAAAAAATAAAGATCAGAGTAGAAATAAATGAAATAGAGGCTAAAAAGAAACAGAAAAGATCAATGAAACTAAGAGCTGGTGTTCCGAAAAGATAAGCAAAAATAGATAAACCTTTAGCTAGACTTATCGAGGACAAAAATGACAAATTAATAATATCAGAAATGAAAGAGGGAGTTCCCATCGTGGCGCAGTGGAAATGAATCGAACGAGGAATCATGAGGTTGCGGGTTTGATCTCTGGCCTTGCTCAGTGTGTTAAGGATCTAGCGTTACCGTGAGCTGTGGTGTAGGTCACAGATGCGGCTCCAGTCTGGTGCTGTGTGGCTCTGGCGTAGTCTGGCAGCAACAGCTCCGATTAGACCCCTCGCCTGGGAACCTCCATATGCCAACGTGCGGCCCTAAAAAGACAAAAAATAAAATAAAAATAAATAAATAAATAAATAATGAAAGAAATGAAAGAGGAGATATTACAACTGGCACTACAGAACTATAAAGGATTGTAAGAGACTTCTATGAACAATTATATGCCAACAAACTAGACAATCAAGAAGAAATAAATGCTTAGAAACATACAACTTATCAAAAGTGAGTTATGAAGAAACAGAAAATCTAGACGGATCAATTACTAGTAAGGAGACTGAATGAGTAATCAAAAACTTTCCAACAAAGTCCAGGACCAGATAGACTAGTACATTCTACTAAACATTTAAATAAGAATTCTACTAAATATTTAAATAAGAATTAATACCAACCCTTTTCAAACACATCCAAAAAGCAGAAGAGGAGGGAACATTTCCAAACTCATTTTACTAGGCCAGAATTATCCTGATACCAAAACAAGATAAGGAAACCACAAGAAAAGAAAATCACATGCTAATATCCTTAGTGAACACAGATGCAAAAATCCTCAAAAACATACTACAATTCAACAGTACGTTAAAAGGATGACACACTGTGATCAAATGGGATTTATTCCAGGGTCACAAGAATAGTCAACAGCAACACCTGCAAATCAATCAACATGATACATACCACATGACCAAAATGAAGGTTAACAATCATATGACCATCTTAGTAGATGCAGAAGAAGCATCAGAAAAGGGTGATTCTCCTCTGCTCAGGGATGACATCTGACAATATCAGTAAAGTGTTTGGTTGTCACATGGTAGCAGGGGGTAGGGGTTAGGGTTCCTGCTAAACATCCTACAATGTACAGGCCTGCTCCCAATGAAAACTTATCCAGCCCCAAATGTCAGTAAGGCCACAGATGAGAAAGCCTGATTTAAAATGTAAACAGGCAGCGGGGAAATAAGACAGAAGGAATAATAGAGACTATAGCGATGGCAGGAGAGCTCCACAAAAATCTGCTGAATGAAAGCAAAGTAAGGGAGCAGAGATGGATGCGTTTCTGCAGGAAGGGACAGCTGTTCTTGAGGAAGAAATATGTGAATAAGAAAAGAACAAAGCTAGTGCTTCTGAGTGAAACAAGAGGGGGGGGGGTTGTTACAATGCTGTATTTTAACATCAGCTCTTCTCCAGGCAAGATGCTTGGACTGTCTGGACCACGGTTTATTCACAAAGACTAATTCTCAAAGCTCTTGTCTAGCACCAACATTCTGTAGCCTAGCTTTCTCTCTCTCTCTCTCTCTTTTTTTTTTGGTCTTTTTGCCATTTCTTGGGTCACTCTCACGGCATATGGAGGTTCCCAGGCTAGGGGTCGAATCAGAGCTGCAGCCACCGGCCTACACCACAGCCACAGCAATGCGGGATCTGAGCTGAATCTGCAACCTACACCACAGCTCACGGCAATGCCGGATCCTTAACCCACTGAGCAAGGCCAGGGATCGAACCCGCAACGTCATGGTTCCTGGTCAGATTCGTTGACCACTGAGCCACCACAGTAGCCTTTCTCTTTTGTGGTAACACTGCTGACAGCGAGTGAGCAAGGATAGGAAACAGTGTCAAGAATGAAAAGAAACAGTTGTTGTAAAGAGAAAAAGCCGCTCAATCCCACTCCTCCTTAAGCTTTCACTTCAAGATTTCAGTTCTTACTATGTACTAAGCATTAGGAATAAACAAGAGTATTTTGTCACTTTTATGTCATTTTTACCTTGAGCATAAACTTCAAGGGTATGGCGTATACTTGATGTCTTGCTGCATATTTTTGCTGTAATCTCAATGCCCTTTTGAAAATTTTCTTACTGTTTTCAAACTTTACTGAGTCAGCCAACATTACAGTTTCGTTAAATTAGAAACAAAGATATTAGTACACAGTAAACCGCATATTTGAGAAACTCTGCTGCACTATTCTTTGCATCCTAAAGGGGACATAGGTGACACTTCCGTTGTTGTTCAAACAAAAAAATGTAAAAAATGTATGTTGGATATCAGAAAACGCACTTTTTAAATGGCTCCTGTCAATCACAAAAGATTCAAATTAAACATGGGTCATCTCTTCTGAGTAGCAGAGCATTATGTAAGAAAGTCAGAGATTCTAAGAATAAGAAAACACAAGGGCTAAAGCAGTGCGCTTCTCGTAGTGAAAAAGTGTGCCCAAACAGCAAGCTGTGTCCCTGGAAGTACTTAATGAACAAGCAAAGAATGGAAGGAAAGGCAGGAGAGAGACAGGGGGGCCCATATGTGAGGATCTCACTCATGGTCGGGTTCTGAGAACTACTGGGTTCAAATGTCTGGAAGAGTACCTGATGTATCCAGTGTATCTCAAACATCTAGAATACTTGTTGGAAGCATGACATGGCACGTGGTTTGAGATTAAGCGCACAAAAGACTCCATAAGGAAATCTCCGACAGCAGAGTCTGATAGTTTTATACCATGTTTTAAAATCAGGAGAGCTGACAAATACCAACATTACAGAATTTACACAGGCAAAAATTAGGCTTAGAAACCCAAAATTCCCTCAAGTTAGGGCTTAAAATCCTTGGGCCACTTGTATATCCAGGTTTCAATCCCTTCAAGATCCGTGAGAAAAAGTAACACCACTCTTACCTTTGGCACAGGAACCTGACGCTCTGATTCTAACACCACTGTGTCATTGTCACTGGACGGATGCACCGCAGCCACGTCATTCAGGGGTTGGTCAGAATCATCTAGATGCACACATTTGTAAAAGAGCACAGTCAAGATACTTCATCTTGATTCTCCAGAATTTGACTCCGCCCCAACCCCTCCAGGTCAGAAACTATGAAAACAAAATAATTTTTTATGCTCCTTAATTTTGGAATATTCTTGGTTGGGGAATTATTATACTGTAAAATAAACATTTTTCACTTGAAATTTTATCTCTTATTTCTTTTCTTCTTTTTTATCAGTGTAAAGTATGGCTGAAATTGTGGCTCACCTACCAAAATCTATTTTATCTGCCCCCGTGGTAGAGGGGTCCTTCAGCTTGTAAACTGACCTGAGCTCCAGAGATGCGTCTTCATTGACCAAACCAATCACAGTATCCCTACCCCCCCACCAGCGAGCCATTCAGAAAAGAGCAACCTAAACTGCTGTGGGGCTTCCAGGAAGGATGCTTCCTGGTAGCCAGACTGAGAGCAAAGACAATACAAAGAGTGGACAAACTGAGACACCAGACACCTGGGATACAGTGAAGGGAAAGAAGTAAGCAATGCACATGCTGCCTGACGAGCCAAGTGGAGAGCAAACTCTGCAGTCCTGTTAGCTGTAAAGCTTTCATGCAATATTCCATTACTACAGGTGCAGATAACTACGGAAAGAGAGTCTAAATGATGGACCTCCTTTTGGATGGCTCGCATGTGTGCTAACATCCTGGTCGGCCAGCTTGGGCTGAGTTTGCTGTCATTGATGACCAGAGTGTCCTGGTGTATGAAACTTCATTAGGTCATTTCTCTTTTGGTTTTCCCCGGTCCTTGAGTTGTTCTCTTTAGCTGGCTCAAGCTCATAAAATCCTGGCGACTTAGAATTATAGGAACTTGAATCCAAGCTTCTACCACCTATCAATTCTGGCTAAATCACACTAGTTGAAGCCGAGCCTTGAAGAAGGGAGTTACATTACAGGATAGGGGTGAGCACAGGAGGCGAACAGACAAAACGGACAGTGGATGCGTGAATGAAAAGAACAGTTTAAACTGTATGTTCCTACGGGGCCCCATGTACCTGTTTTCTCAGTCCAACAAGGAATGGGAAAAGAGTACATACAAAACTACATGCCTTTTCTGCTTCGGGTCAGATATTGATTAAGAAGTAGAAAGAGTAGGTATGTCAAGAGAAAGAAATTCTAAATGACTCGGTCTGCCGACTCTAAGTAAGTGGGGACAGTGCTATCATCAAGATTAAAGAGCTCCCCTGTGGCTAGTCAGGTTACTTCAGTGGCGCGGGTTCAGTCCCTGGCCTGGGAACCGCTGCATGCCACAGGTGCGGCAAAATAAATCAATTATTTTAAAAATAAATAAAAGAAAGAAATTTTTTAAAAACCCCAAAGCAAAACAAAAAAATAATTAAAGAGGAAAGACTTAAACGTGGGGATTAAAGGGGGAAATTCAGTTTTGACAAGCTGTTTGACATGCCTTTGTGCTCTTTAGGGTAGTCAGGAGAGCTACATAAACTTGTCTGGGGCTTGAATGCCTGAGTTGTGAAAATGAGACTCGAAGTCATAGACGCCAAGAAGATGACTCAGGAAGAATGTACCGATCGCGGCCTTCCAACCTTGTGTATGCCATAAGAAGCAGAAAACGATGCATGTATGGCATGGCACAGCTGGGCAAAGGGGACGTCTGCCCCAAGCCTATGGCTAGGAGAGTAAAGGAAGAAGAAGCTTAAGGATATGACTCGGAGTATCACCCACATTTAAAGGTAGGCAGATGAAGATCTGTAAGGAACACACAAAGATGGAACGGTCAAGGGAACAGTGTCACAGAGGCCAAGGACAGGCACGAAGTGTACCAAGACTCCCCGAAAAACACTCACACGGATGCCCTCCGGCACCTCAAAACACTGCACAACTCACCCTCCTCAGCCACCCGGCCTTCACCTGTGCTCCAGTTTGTCAGCCTGGACCAGTATCCAGCCCTTATCCTCTGAGCCTCCAAAGCGTACACCCCTTTGTTATCAAAACCGAACATGTCTTCATCTTTTGCACATCTGCTCACTCCACCTTGGTGCTATCTTTCCACTTTTCCCTTTCTTTTTTTCCATCGCTTTACTTCATTTGTTTCCTATTCCTGTCACAGCTCAGTTGGTCTCCTCCTCCTCTGGTCTCTGTGGCCCTCCCTCCACCTGACCGCCACCAAACTGCAGACACACGACATCGAAGGACACGCTCTGTTCAGAAAACCCTCGTGGCTCCCCACTAACCATACGCATTAGTTCTAAGTCTCTAGATACTGATGTTCTTTATGACCCGAACCTGCTCCACCTTTTCAAATTGATTTGCTTGTATTCCTGTTTGTCCAGCCAAAGTTTTGATCCTAGTCAATTACTGGGCCCTCAACATCCTCACTTGTGGCGTTGCCGCCATCCAAAATGCCCTTCCGCCCGTATACAGAAACACGCATCTCTAAAGAGACGGGTAATGCCGCCTTCCTCACCTCCTTAAATTTCATTTTTTTTCTTTTAGAGCACATTATTTTTACTTTATATACCAGATGTTTCTTTCTCCTACTAGGTGGCAAACTCCATTTACCTACTCTTTTGCTATGCTAATGCACACTGCTGTAACACAGCAATGTGTGTTATAAATTTGGGTTTTTTTAGTTCTTAATATAACTGAATGAAGAGTTTCATGAGCTTGGGAAAGGAGAAATTAAAGATAAGTTTAGTCATCCTTGTGACTAAAAACTTCAACTTATTTTAAGGGAAAAAAAAAATCAGACACGTTCCAGTTCCTATGGAGATAATGACAGAGGTTTTGAACAAAACCGATAATACTTAAAACTTCAATTGCTTAAATATTTATCTACTCTCAACACTTACGTCAAACTCTAAGAAAGTTCAGTGAAAAATGTTCTACTCTTTTTCTTAAAGGTTTAAGCAAAAGGTTCCACCACAATTAAATTCTAGAAAAGTAAAATTCTACATACATGTTATGGCATAGAAACATTTGCAGTCTCCCTTGGGCATAGTGCCACCTACTGTTGGCAAATACAAACCACTTTGGTTCTGAAAAGTTTGCTAAGTGCGGTAGAATACCTACTCTCATCATTCAACCTTTCCTTTTACACAATATGATCACATATAAAGAGAAATTGAAGGAAACTGATCCTGATCGAAAACTTAAGACCAAAAAAGGAGTTCGCATCGTGGCACAGTGGAAACAAATCTGACTAGGAACCATGAGGTCGAGGGTTCAACTCCTGGCCTCACTCAGTGGGTTAAGGATCCGGCGTGGCTGTGGTGAGGGCCAGAGGCTACCTCCATATGCCTGAGTGTGGCCCTAAAAAGACAAAAAGACAAAAAAGAAAAGAAAAGAAAAGAAAACTTAGATACTTAAAGCCTGACTGTTCATTGATGTTTTCTTAAAACTGGAACAACAAAAAAAAGACTCCTCTTGACTGCATTCTTTCCATTATTTTTCTTCCGGGCAATGACTACCATTCCTCTATTAACTTACTATAATGAAAACAGCAACTTTCCCCAACTCTGGTTCTCTCTGATCTACCTTCAAAGATGTTCAAATCTCTTCCATTTCAAAATTCAAAACAAAACAACCACTCTCCACTCCTACAAAAATTAAAAAACCTATCTTCCTGTTAAAGCCACAGCTATCTTCCCATCCTCTTCACCAACAAACTCCTTGAAAATCTGCTTACATTCGGGTTTACTTTCAGATTCTATTACTTCTCAATTGACAACCACCTGCCTTCTGCCCCAATCACACTGGCCACAAAAGAAGCTTTTGTAGGAGTTCCCGTCGTGGCTCAGTGGTTAATGAATCTGACTAGGAACCATGGGGTTGTGGGTTCGATCCCTGGCCTTGCTCAGTGGGTTAAGGATCCAGTGTAGCCGTGAGCTGTGGTGTAGGTCGCAGACTAGGCTCGGATCCCACGTTGCTGTGGCTCTGGCGTAGCCTGGGAACCTCCATATGCTGGGGGTGCGGCCTAGAAAAGACAAAAAAAAAAAAAAAAAAAAAAAAAAAAAAAAAACCCAAAAAACAAAAAACAAAAGAAGCTTTTGTAAAAACAAAGAAACCTGTCATGCTGCCCGCTGTGCTCCTCTCCCTCGTTCCTGAGGGCGCGTGACTGCTTCATGCGAGGATTTCCTTGTAGACACACATCTCCTGCGCCTACTGCCCCATTTTCCGTTTCCTCTCAGCTTTGATTACCTCTGCTTTTAACTTACTAATGTTTTCTACTTGTACCGAGGGAGGTTGGCTACCTAGTATTTTGTCTGACCTTCCTCTTCCTGCTCTGTACATTTTACTGGGTGTTTTCATTCATTCTCGTGGGTTCAAATAGCTTCACATGGGTAATTCCTAAAAATAGTTCTTGTGACACCCTATTAGTTCCAGAAACTTATTTCTAGGTGTGTATTTCCAATTAGAATTTCTCCACATCTTAAACACGTCCCAAATAAGCACTGCCTCTATTTTCAATCCAACTATTGGATAACACTCTGGCAAGACCGGAATCTAATGACGTAGGAACTCTGCCACCAAAGTCTCGGACTTAGCCACATCCTTTCTGTACTTACTGCATTCGTTTTGGGCCTCATAATCTCTTTCCTAGTCTACGGCACTCAGCGTTCTTACTTGGTCCCAGCTACATCAGAGCACCTTCATCTCTGCCCACCCCCTATAAAGCAAGCAGCAATCTCTTCCTAGTGTAAAATCTGATTTTGCTATGCTCCTGTTTGAAGCTATGTGTTGTGTACAAACTAAAAGACCCAAATGTAGCACTGGTATTTAAGGTAATTTCTGACCGAGAGCACTGCATCTTCAGTTAGTCTCCTGAGTATCTTGAAAATATTTTTCCAGAAAAGGATGGATATTAGTTTTTCATACTTTGGGTCTTTGTTTTTCTTTCCTTGGACGCCTTCTAATGCTGCCTCAGATATGTTCTCTCTTGACCTCCGCAGTCAAGAGCTAAAACTCAAGTTCAATACAAAACGGACACTCAAACACACAACAGTAGGAGCTTGTACGGGAAGTGATAAAAGAGGGTCAGAACTTCTCTGTGTCCCTAACTTGGGCTGCAGCAAAACAGCTTAGAAATTCCTCCTGCTTTGGAGAAACGCCTGCCCTTGGAAGCCCTAGTGGAAACCAAGGAGCAGTCTAGAAGGAAGGGGACACGGAATGAACATTCACGCCTTCACTGGCTTTCTAGTCTGGGCTTGAATACGCCAGCGCCTCGAGGTTCAGGCACTCCCTGAGCTGAGCGTCCGTATCAGAGCAGCAGCCTCCTGTGCCACGCATCCACAGGGGAAGCCGGCTGAGAAGGACAACAGCTTCACTTCTAATCCTTAACAGGTAAGACATTTATAAAGGCAAATGAGTCTAGCAATATAAAAAATTCCAGTTTGGGAAGGTAGGTAAATAGGAATTTGGTAAATAAGAATCACCAGCAGGGAAGAATTTTTAGCCCAAGTTTCCTTAACTATAAACTATTTTTAATGTTCTAACTTCATTTCTCTACCTACAGAATCTCTAAGTGTCTTTTCCCCTCTTCTATCCTACCTCTCCAACCCATGTGCACATCATGGAAATTACAGTAACATTTACCAAGCCTGCTCAGAGCCTGCTTTGAGCTACGGCAGTGACGGGTTTTTAGATATGGCCCACATGTCAGTTTATATCATCTCTATCAAAGTATGCTGTGTGTGAACCATACACATAATTTTCTTTTATTCAAATGTAATGAGTACCGTTGTGTATAAAGAAAGCAATAGGCTTCAGTGATTACTTCTAACCTGGAATTTACTAGTTATGATTTTCAGAATCCCAGACATGTAACATTTAAGATTATCTCGGCACTTTCACACACAGTTGAGAAGTCACTTGTTCAAGCACAGTCATTTGCTTGTTAATTTCTTACCTGACAGAGGCAGAATTTGTAAAGGTGAACTGTTTTCCACACTGTGTAAATATTCGGATTCTTGATGATTAAACACCACCTGGTGGTGACTTGGTGGTATCCCACCTGAGCATATAGTCTGATGAACCTGGGTGGTTTGCCCAGAGACTGTATCTTGCACAGAAGACTCTATCTGTAAAGTTAAACAAGACTATCTTTAGAGCTTTAACCATCAGGAAAAATGACTAAAACAACAGAAACGTAAGTGGATAGAATATAATTTAATACTACCTTTGAATATGGTATTACGTCACAAAAACATAAAGCATAGTTAACCCTATCTTACAAATGAAAAAACTAAGATGTCGAAAGATTAAATAACGTGGCTATGATAGAGCTTGTAAGTAGAGTTAGTCAAAGCTGATGATTGCAGCTACTAGTACACATAAGACTTATCACATGATGGTTGACCCAAAGACTATCAACAAATTCTGGAGCTCCCGTCATGGCGCAGTGGTTAAAGAGTCTGACTAGGAACCATGAGGTTGCGGGTTCGATCCCTGGCCTTGCTCAGTGGGTTGGGAATCTGGTGTTGCCGTGGGCTGTGGTGTAGGTTACAGACACAGCTCGGATCCCACATTGCTGTGGCTCTGGTGTAGGCCAGCGGCTGCAGCTCCGATTCGACCCCTGGCCTGGGAACCTCCATATGCCGCAGGAAGCAGTCCTAGAAAAGGCAAACACACACAAAAAAAAGAAAAACAAATTCTGATTCAGTATTAGTTAACTATTTATTAATTAAAAGCTCTATTATAATAGTTAACATTTATTTAATGCTTTCCTTGTGTAAGGTGACAGGCTAAGCCTTTTTTTTTTTTGGTCTTTTTGCCATTTTTAGGGCCACTCCCATGGCTTATGGAGGTTCCCAGGCTAGGGGTCGAATCGGAGCTGTAGCCGCTGGCCTACACCACAGCCACAGCCACAGCAACGTGGGATCCGAGCAGCGTGTGCGACCTACACCACAGTGCCGGATCCTTAACCCACCGAGCAAGGCCAGGGATTGAACCCACAACCTCATGGTTCCTAGCTGGATTGGTTAACCACTGAGCCATGATGGAACTCCCAGGCTAAACCTTTTATATAGTTCTTTATGTCTCACAATAATCCTATGAGTTTGGATTTACGGTTTCCAACAGGACTTAGATATATAAAGATAACTTACTTAAAATCTCACACCTCCTCAGTGGCAAGCTAAGTTACACTACCAAAGTCCAGGTATCTTACCTACTAAGCTCTGCGTACACAGATGAGTAAGACAACCTTCTTGGCACAGTATTGTAAACCAACTATACTTTAATCTTAAAAACATACGAAAAGTAAAAATTAAATTAAAAAATAAAAAGATAAAAAAAGAGAGACAACCTTCCTCCTCCATGTAGTAAAGGGCTAGACAGGGTGAGTAGATAAGGCAAGTACAGGAAAGCCTACGCCAGCCTGAATGAGACTCAAGGCCACAGGAGTGTTACCCCAACAGTTATACACACCCAAGTCCTGAGACTAAAATCAAAGCTGAGGTTTTAAATCCACAAAACAAAAACTTTCTGAAACACAAAAATATGTGCATTTATTTATTATCCTATAAATGTATTTCCTCTGTTGTCATTAAGTGAGCATTTGTTTTTTAGTGAGCGACACTGAAAAGCTTGGCCACAAACAGAACATAAAAGACAGCATTCTACAAACTACCATTCTACCATTCTACATTCTACCATTGGGAATTATTCCAGAGTTTGTTAACTCAAGTCATAATTTTCTGATTCCACTAATACCTATGGCAGGACAGATCAAGGTAAATACTACCAAGGTAAATACCACCACTTCACCTAGGAGACAAAGCCTCCCTATTAACTCTCCACAGCCAGCTAATCCCTTAGCCTCTGCTACCGTACTTCCCTGAACTCACCGCCTGTGGGTTTTTTTAGCCCTCTTCATGCTACTACCTCTGTTTAAAAGAGTAAGTCTCTAATCAGCATGTCAATATAGTAACCATTTCTTCCCTTTCCCTGTAATTTCAAATGTACTTTATGGATGCAAATTATTGCTTTTGGAATGGATTAGCAATGAGTTCCTACTGTTACAGCACTGAGAACTATGTCCAGTCACTTATGATGGCGCGTGATAATGGGAGAAAAAAGAATGGACATGTATGTGTAACTGGGTCACCATGCTGTACAGTAGGAAAAAAAGTTGTATTGGGAGAATAACAATAAAAATAAAAAATAGTTAAAAAAAAAACCCCTACTTTAAGCATTACCTCCTTCAAGCAGTGTGTGTGTGTGTAATGAGTTTATACTCACTCACAGTGAGTATATTCACTTTCTCACTAAATCATGAACATAGATGATTACAGCATTACTCATACAACCCTGCGTGATTCCATCTCTGCTCCTTCGAG
Source organism: Sus scrofa (assembly GCF_054392235.1). Taxonomy (NCBI): domain Eukaryota; kingdom Metazoa; phylum Chordata; class Mammalia; order Artiodactyla; family Suidae; genus Sus; species Sus scrofa. Next base: position 130,353,103 of record NC_139386.1, read on the forward strand.
ATCGTGTTGTTTATGCTGTATCCCCCTGACTTGGAGAGTGAGATGCTGTTAAACAAGTTTACCATTTAACTAGTACTACCTTAATAATTCCTTAATTCCGTATTTGGGATGGGTACAAAGGATTACAATTTTTATAATGAGGATCACCTGAATTAGTAGTAGAAGATATCCAGCAATCCCACTCCTGGGCATCCACCCAGAGAAAACCACGACTCGCAAAGACACATGCACTCCAGTGTTCATCGCAGCACTATTTACAACAGCCAAGACGTGGAAACAACCTAAATGCCCATCAACAGAGGAGTGGATCCAGAAGATGTGGTCCATATACACAATGGAATATTACTCAGCCATTAAAAAGAACGAAATACCAGCATTTTTTGCAACATGGATGGACCCAGAAACTATCATGCTAAGTGAAGTCAGCCATACAATGAGACACCAATATCCAAAGCTTTCACTGACATGTGGAATCTGAAAAAAGGACAGAGGGAACTTCTTTGCAGAACAGATGCTGACTCACAGACATTGAAAAACTTATGGGGGGTGGGGGCATGTGCCTGGGCTGAGGGATGGAAATCCTGTGAAATTAGATTGTTACGATCATTATACAACTACAGATGTGATGAATTCATTTGAGTAATAAATGAAAAAAAAAAGTAGTAGAAGATAACACTACTTTAATCCTTTTCAAAGCATGTCAACTACTAATCAAACGTAGGTGTGCTAAAATGAGCTGTTGGTAATTATAAGCTTTTATTTTCAGAAACCCTGGTGACCATTCCCTACTACCAGTCTTCGAGAGGTCCCCCTCACTATGCACACCTTACTGTGTACACATGGACGTGGGGGCACCGAGACCCGCCCCTGGAATTTCAACTAAGCTGAAACTCGTATCATTTGTTCCACTAAACTGTACGACTTAAGTTAGTTTCACCATTCAGTCTTCCTTACGAAGAAATCTTTGAACATTTAGTTCATAAATTGAGTAATAACTCTTCATGGAAATAAACAATTTTTTAAAAAGCTTCTACTACACCAGTGAGTTATAACCTACATAATTTAAAAATTCTAAGGTTAAAAAGGAAGAATAAACCTACCTGTACTTTCTCTTTAGAAGGAGAATCACTGTGCTTTACTCCGGTAAACACAGGAAGCATTTCTGCAAATGTATACAAATAAATATTTTAATATTTGCTTATGTAAAAACTCACCATCATCTAAGTTACAATTTTTTTTTCATATTAGAAACAGAATAATGGTTAAGAAAACAGTCAGCTTCTTAAATCAAGAAATTCTTACATTTACCAGGTTTTTGCTCTCTTGGAATCAGTCAACATTTCTAAAGGGATACTTGCTTTGAAAAGGGATATTTTCTTTTCCACATAATGGAATAAATATCCCCTCACAAATTCCAACTTGGAGTATGAGGCAAAAAGAACAACACCATGTTACTTCCGAGTAAAGTGATAGTCTAAAAAAAAACAAGTTCCAGCAGAAACAAGGGTTTAAACAAGCAGTGTTAATTGTACTAAACATCTTTCAGCAAGTAGCCATAAGAGGCTTAATTAAGATAATTAGGAATTTACAAGAGAAGGATATGTCATTATCTGAGAGGATACAGTCTTTTATTAAAAGTGAAGCTATCTGATTATCATGCTAAAGTCTGCTCTACTTGCTAAGCATTATAATAAAGGTCTCGTGGAATTAATACATTAATACTCTATTTACTTCCGGGTTATTTGTAGCCTCAACTACAGAGCAAGAAATGGGTGTGGTAGTACCTGCTTTACCTTTAGAAATACCGCAACAGCCGACACTGGCGGTAGAGTAGATATAAAAAAAAAAGCTGTGGGAGTTCCCGTCGTGGCTCAGTAGTTAACAAGTCCGACTAGAACCATGAGGTTGCGGGTTTGATCCCTGGTCATGCTCAGTGGGTTAAAGATTCAGTGTTGCCGTGAGCTGTGGTGTAGATGTGGCTCAGATCCCGTGTTGCTGTGGCTCTGGCATAGGCCGATGGCTACAGCGCCAATTAAACCCCTAGCCTGGGAACCTCCTATGCCATGGGAGTGGCCCAAGAAAAGGCAAAAAGGCAAAAAGACAAAAAGACAAAAAAAAAAAAAAAAGAGCTCTGACTTAGTGCTCAACAGGTTCCTCTTTCTTGATGCTACAGTTGGTTCTGGTGCTACCCTCCCAATCGCAAGCCTAAGTCAGTGTGGCAAAGCACCAAACTGATAGTTAATGCCTGGATCCAGCACTCCAGGCCAGCTTTCATGAGCCACTTGAGCATTATTTTTGCTTCAAACTTCAGGGCACCATGGCTGGTCAACACCAAATCTTATTCAAACTTAAAACATTCTAATTTTAATAATTACCTTCTGCCTCCTGAAATGCCATCCGTTTCCACTGGATGTGTTACTGTTCTTTCCTTTCCTAAAATGTTTGATGCTGGACATTGTTAAAATTGCTAAGTGCCACTCAATGACATGCTTTAAGTATTTAAGATGACTCGCTCCATCTTAATGTCACTCCACTAAGTATTACTTAAGTGTTGAGGGTTAGATGGAAGGGGAAAGGAAGAAGGCAGATGGCAAAGATCGAGGCTATCGATCCAGGTAGCTTTCACATTTAGGAAAGAAATTATGATTTCAGCTTTGAACAAAAATAAAAACAGACTTCATTAATATGATCATATGATATACATGCATCTATACATCTAAATTATTCAAATATATACCTAAACTACATTATTCTAAGATATAAACTCTTAACTATAATTAAAAAAGGACATACAGAGTTCCCGTCGTGGCGCAGTGGTTAACGAATCTGACTAGGAACCATGAGGTTGCGGGTTCGGTCCCTGCCCTTGCTCAGGGGGTTAACGATCTGGCGTTGCCGTGAGCTGTGGTGTAGGTTGCAGACGCGGCTCGGATCCCGCGTTGCTGTGGCTCTGGCGTAGGCCAGTGGCTACAGCTCCGATTCGACCCCGAGCCTGGGAACCTCCATATGCCGCAGGGGCGGCCCAAAGAAATAGCAAAAAGACCAAAAAAAAAAAAAAAGACATACCACATTAGTGTTGTGCTGAAAAATTCAAGGGCATTATCTTAGTTTTGTAACATAAAACTGAAGCTCAAAACTACTAGAAAAATTAGCACTTCACAACCTAAAAACAAGGAGTTCCCATCGTGACTCAGCTGTCAATGAATCTGACTAGTAATATCCAAGAGGACGCAGGTTTGATCCCTGCCTTGCTCAATGGGTTAAGGATCCGGTGTTGCTGTGAGCTGTGGAGTAGGTTGCAGATGCGGCTTGGATCCCTAGTTGCTGTGGCTGTGGTGTAAGCCAGCAGTTATAGTTCGGGTTCGATCCCTAGCCTGGGAACCTCCATATGCCATGGGTGCAGCTCTTAAAAAACAACAACAACAACAACAACAACAACAAAACTAAGAACACCAGCAAAAGGCAAAGAATTTTAATTAAAAAAAACTGAATATAGTATGCCTCATAAAAGTCTTACAGACTATAGACAGATTAACAGTGACAACCTATTTCTCATTCTACTCTTTTTTTTTGGCTGCGCCTGTGCCATGAAGTTTCTGGGCTAGGGATCAAACCTGTATGAGCAGTGACCTGAGCCAGTACAGTGACAATGCCAGATCCTTAACCCTGCACCACAAGGGGACTCTGCTCAATATAAAAGGTTGATTAGAAAGTTTTCATTTCAGACTAAGCAAAAACATCAATCATAGAATCAAGAGAAAGATCTGGAATCAGATAATTGGTTGAGTTTGTTAATACTCAGCACCTACCGAGGCACTGAGATTAATGTGCCAGAGACGGCAATGGTCAGCAAGGCAACGGCGGCCAGAACCTTGAGTAACTGGGTAGGACTGTAACACCAGAATGCAAAACCAGAAGGTAACGCCAGTAGAGCAGGAAGAATTACTGAAGATTTTTACATCGGAAAGCCAAATCACACTTCCGCTTACAGGACAGGGTACAGCAAAGTGATTGGAACTCGCAGCCTTACTTTATAGAAAAGAAAGCCTGTCTGGAAATGTTAAATGATTTGCCCAAATTATTATGATAAACAACCAAGCACTTTGAATGAAAAAAACCTGCCCCCTTGAAAGAATGTTTTGGTAACCTTCATTTAAGTGTGTGGAACTTATTTTAAATTTTTATTTTTCATTTATTTATTTATTTTTAGGGCCACACCTGAGGCATGTGGCATCTGAGGCATATGGAGGTTCCCAGTCTAGGGGTCAAGTTGGAGTTGCAGCTGCCAGCCCGCACCACAGCCACAGCACCACTGAGCCACGCCTGCGACCTACACTGCAGCTTGTTTGTCACGGATCCTTAACCCATTGAGCCAGGCCAGGGATTGACCCAACCAGCAGAGCCACAATGTTAACTCCGTGTACTTAATTTTAATACAGAAGAACAAACCGATTATAAACTGCCTATTCCTTTTACCAAAGTCATTTTGATAGTGTTAGAAAGTGGAAACAGGAGTTCCCATCGTGGCTCAGTGGTTAACGAATCCGACTGGCAACCATGAGGTTGCGGGTTTGATCCCTGGCCTTGCTCAGTGGGTTGAGGATCCAGCGTTGCCGTGAGCTGTGGTGTGGGTTGCAGACACGGCTCAGATCTGGTGTTGCTGTGGCTCTGGTGTAGGCCGGTAGCTACAGCTCCGATTCAACCCCTAGCCTGGGAATCTCCATATGCCGCGGGAGCGGCCCAAGAAATGGCAACAAGACAAAAAAAAAAAAAAAAGAAAGAAAGAAAGAAAGTGGAAACTAAACAAAAAACCCCAGACTGATGGTTTTCAAACACGTTGGCAATGAATCACAGGGTATGTTACGCTCTGAACACAGCGTGTACCTGGCTTCACTCTCCATTCAGTTCAGATTTGGATGCTATTTTTACCATTTTACAGGTGATTCTAATGTACTGCCAACATTGAGAAACACTCTTCTAGACAGCCTATTTAAGAAGACTCATTTTCAACAGATAATTTTTAAATGCACATGACAAAATTTATCCTTATTTCTAAGACTCACAGCTCAAGTAAGGACCTCAAAATATGCAAGTTTTTAATCAAAACTGTGTATTGGAATTTATTCTTCTTGGGCTTTAAAAACACATTAATTGATGAAAAACTAATGAAAGTTTAAAAAATTTAAATGATGAATGCTAATTATTTCTCTTAAACCTTCTAGCTTGAATGGCAAAATTACTCCAAAACTATTATTTCATACTTCCTACATTTACTGTATCATCCTCTCCCTTAAAAGGTAAAATAAAATCTAAACTTGAATCAAGGTTGTCCTTTTCCCCTTGCATGAAAAAAAAAAATGCAACACTGTCAATTTACGGAAGGCTTGGGCTGTAGTGCTAAAAAGAATCTATTTTATTTCTATTTTTAAGTCATTCGTAATTAAGAAAGTTTAACAAAGGAACTGCCAAGGAATTTGATAAATTTCTCTTTCAGAACATTTCACTGAAGCCAATAAAGACAGTGTAAAGCGTGAAGTGACAAATTCACTTTGTCTTAACCAAGTAAAGGACTGATGCCATAACCATAGATTTTTTTGTGTGTATAACTATTTTTTGGGTTTTTTTTGTTTTGTCTTTTTCTGGCTTTTTGCCTTTTCTAGGGCCACTCCCACAGCATATGGGGGTTCCCAGGCCAGGGGTCTAATCGGAGCCGTAGCCACTGGCCTACACCAGAGCCACAGCAACTCGGGATCCGAGCCGCATCTGCAACCTACACCACAGCTCATGGCAACGCCGGATCGTTAACCCACTGAGCAAGGCCAGGGATCGAACCCACAACCTCATGGTTCCTAGACAGATTCACTAACCACTGAGCCACGACAGGAACTCCTGTGTATAACTGTTTTAACAATTGAACTGATAATCATTCCTATAAAGTATTTTCTCCCACACTCATCAAGTATCTTATATTTCGACAATGCCTAAGTTATTAGGTACAAGGTTAAAATCAAGAGCAGTCTTACTTAAGAGCTGCTCCATCAGATTGTTTCTCAGTAATATTATTAGTCACAGGACTAATCTGTTAATTATATTCCTCTCTGTTACATCACTCAAGAGAGACAACCTTGCTAGGCACTAGAAAATTCACTTGCTTGTGTGTACATCCCAGCTCAGCTTAGCTAACACAGGATCTATGCATATGGAATTTATTTCATTGTCGAATTTCAATTTCATCTTTGATCAGCATTTAATGACATTTTGGGTTATGAAAAAAGTTTAGAAAGGTTTTATATTTATACCAATGTTTAATTATTGTTCTTATCAACACATGAAAATCTGTACACCTAATGTCAGTCCAGAAGATAATTTAAATGGCAAGATTAAATCACACTGAAATTTACAACTAGATACTTTTTCTAGCCTTTCTTTTATTTTTTCAAAGATTCAGGATTTCATTATAATTCTATCTCGGGACTGATCTGATATCCTTTTTTTTTTTTTGTCTTTTGTCTTTGTTGTTGTTGTTGTTGTTGTTGTTATTGTTGCTATTTCTTGGGCCGCTCCCGTGGCATATGGAGGTTCCCAGGCTAGGGGTTGAATTGGAGCTGTAGCCACCGGCCTACGCCAGAGCCACAGCAACGCAGGATCCGAGCCGCGTCTGCAACCTACACCACAGCTCACGGCAACACCGGATCCTTAAACCACTGAGCGAGGGCAGGGACCGAACCCGCAACCTCATGGTTCCTAGTCGGATTCGTTAACCACTGCTCCACGACGGGAACTCCTGATCTGATATCTTGTTTGAAATTATAATTAAAGAATTTGTAAAATACATCTTTCCTTGGAACTTACTCCTTTGCCATTTAATTAATCCTGTTTTTTTTTTTTTTTTGGCCATGCCTGCAGCATGCAGAAGCTCCCCAGGCCAGGGATCAAACCCGTGCCACAGCAGTAACACAGTGGCAACTCCAACTTCAATCCTTAACCCAACCTGCTGAGTCACCAGGAAATTCCCTAATTAATACCATTTAACAAAGCAGAATTAGTCCATATTTTTCAAACATGCATAAAATAAGGTCTAAGATTACACAGACGATAACAATTTATAAACAGCTCTTATACTATTTGCAATACTTAAAATGTTTTTTACCCTTAAAACATTTTAGCCTACCTAAACAGAATAATATTGCAGTAAAGAGAGCAACTCATTATTAAGAATCAATACTATTAAGGAATTTAGAAAAGTTAATTGAGAGATCTGTCCTTGATAATAGAAATTATGAAAGACTGTGACTTGGTTAGGAAAACGGCATATGGTCAAACTGCTATAAAAATTTAGGAAGATAGGTATTAAAAATAGATTAAGAAAAAATTACTGAAGCTCAACATCTTTCTATCAGAAAAGAATTTCTTTTTTTTCCTGTCTTCTTTTTAGGGCTGCACCCATGGCATATGGAAGTTCCCAGGCTAGGGGCTGATTCAGAGCTACAGCTGTCAGGCTATACCACAGCCACAGTGATGCAGGATCCAAGCCGAATCTGCGACCTGCACCACAGCTCACGGCAACACCAGACCCCCAACTGATCGAGGCCAGGAACTGAACCCAAATCCTCATGCATTCTAGTTTGATTCGTTTCTGCTGCACCACAGAGGGAACTTCAGAAAAGAATTTCTCACAGAAGCTTTCAGAAGAGAGTCCACTATTAAAATTTGGGTGAGGAGTTCCCCTTGTGGCTCAGCCATAAGGAACCTGACGAGGATCCATGAGGATGTGGGTTCAATCCCTGGCCCTGCTCAGTGGGTTAAAGGATCTGGTGTTGCCGTAAGCTGTGGTGTGGGGTCACAGACGTGGCTCAGATCTGGCCTTGCTGTGGTGTAGGCCGGCAGCTGTAGCTCCAATTTGATTGCTAGTCTGGGAACTTAGATATGCCCCAAGTGCAGCCCTAAAAAGACAAAAAAAAAAAGAAAAAAAAAGAAGTTGAAAAGTGTAATTATATGTGTATCTCCTACCTTGAATAATCAAAGTCTTATTTAATCAGAATTCTGGTTACATAAAGATATTCAAACTATAAGTCTCAGTTCTTAACAAATCAAAATAAAAAGTTACAAAATCTTATTTTCAGTTAATTTTTACTTATGAAACAAAGAATTTGCTAATATACCCAATCTTCACAAATTACATTTTTTCTATAGTCCCATTTCCCTTCACTCTAAAACTAGGACTTGGAAACAAAAAAGAAGGGGGGGGGAGTTCCCATCGTGGTGCAGCTAGGAACCATGAGGTTGCGGTGAGGAGAGGTGCCTGGCCTCTCTTAGTGGGCTGAGGATCCAATGTTGCCATGAGCTGTTGTGTAGGTCAAAGATGGGGCTCGGATCCTGCATTGCTGTTGCTGTGGCCATGGCACAAGCCAGCAGCTACAGCTCTGATTGGACCCCTAGCCTTGGAACCTCCATGGGCCAAAAGTGTGGCCCTAAAAAGCAAAAAAAAAAAAAAAAAGCAAAGAAAAGAATAGTAGATGCTTTGCTTATTTTTAAAATAGGTTTAGCTGATGACAGAGTCACAGTTTCTAGTCCTTTTATCAGTTTTTGTGGTTCTCAGAAAAGTTACAGATATACATAAATTGTATATATATGTAGTTAGCTTTGCATTAGAAATCAAGAACCTTACAAACCCAAGAACCTCATGTACTTTAATGGGTACAGCTGATGTTAATAGGAAAAACTGCTTCATTTACTAATTTCTTTTAATAGGCAAGGACAGAACTTTTTTCCCCGTTAAGCACTGCGCTTGCAACTTATACAGTGTTTCGCCAATGAAGTAGGTAGGTGGTTCATAAAACGACGAAAATTTCAAAGATAAAAGATAACTCATACTATCCCATCATTTAGAAGACAAATCGACCTTAGTGCCACAAAACTATACACCATGCCTGAAGTAGTTGAGAAATAAAAAATCTGCTCCTTTGATTTTAACAGTTTTTTAAAAAACGGCCTCTGTTACTTGAAAAAGATGACACTAAATAAGAATGTCAGTCATAAAATAAAAATTCAGCAGTTTTAAAATTAGAATTCTGAGGCTGAGTTGTTCTCCTAGAAAGTTAGGAAAACACAGTAGATGACAAACATTCTTTCCTTCAAGCAACATACTGGAAGATTCTATCAGAAACTGATAATTCAAATTAAAATTAAGGTACTTTATTGAAGTACTTTTCCTCTTAATACTCAAGGTAGTTATTGCTCAGTAGTCAAAATATAATTAGATAATTCAATGAGTTCTATCCTACAAATAAAACACAAAGGGCTTTAACTTAGTAAGCCACAAATGCTTTATTAGATGAAATTACAAATGCTAGTCACAATTTAAAATACTAACTGCAACTTAAAGAGTTTTTCCAGCATTTTTTATGCTAAAAGTCAACTATAAGGAAATAATGTATCATCTGAGTCTTTATTTTTTCTTGCATGACAAATTTCAACACAAATAAAAATTCTGCTCATTCTAACAAAAAATGTTTACTACTTTAGAAATGTAAAAACAAAACGCAGCCATCAGGGCCACAAACTAAAGAGAATCAAAAATCAAACAATGCAGGGCAAGGGCAAGGCAGCAGCCCCGACCACCAGATTGAAATAAGAGGTACATGCTTACAAGTGCTAAGAATTCCTGATGTGACAATATTCTGCGTGGGGTGTTTTAAAGAGAACTGAATCTCATGGCAAACAAAAAAAAATCTCATTTAAAAATAAAGCAAAATTTTAGGACCCAAAGCGCCCTGCACTTGAATTTGCCTTTTGGTGACTAACGATGGAACGCCTCTGCCAAGTCTGTATCCTGCGGGCAGTGACCACCTGTCAACTAATAGCCAGCAATGACAGAGCACCGAGGAAATATGAATGAGTTAAGCTTGACAGAGTTGATGATAAACTATATAAGGGAATCTGGTACTTTAGCATAACTGAGCATCTGAATTTAAAGTACATTTTTCTATAAATGGAAGATAATATATTACAGCGAAGATAACACTGAAGTGGAAAAAAAATCTGCTTTATACTGTTCCTGGGATGGCTGGTTTCTTAATTCAAAACTGATTCTTCAATTTAAAATATATTGTCACAACAGCACATACTTTGCAACCTTAGAACGATCTGATGTATCCGACTAAAGTGAAAGATGTCTTCAAATCACCTTTTACTTTATCAAAAGAGTGAAGATCAGCATTTTATGATTTGACTGTTTAGTTATTAAAATTTCACATTATATATTGAAATGATCCCACCATTTAGTACATTATTTTCAATATTACGTATAATGCGAAGTTTTCTCTTTTAAGAAAAATAGTAAGATTGTCAACATGCAACGAAATAGTAAGTGCGGCATCCAAACCATCGATTCTGAGGAAGTAACAAACATTTCTTCAAACTCTAAGTCTCAATATTACAAGAAAAATCTCTTCCCACAAGCAGAGGTGCGCTTAAGGGGGCGGCTAACCTGATTCAGAATCGCTGCTGTCTGAGGAGCTTGAAGCACTGCTACTGCTTTCAGACTCCGAGGAGCTACTGCTGCCGCCGCTGCTGCTGCTACTTTCACTCAATCTGGAACCACTTCCAATGGCCACGGGTGACTGAGTCTTTTCAGCTACAAAACAGGGCAAGACATTAAAATGGCAGACATCAAACAGTCACAGAAAAGTCCAAAACTGCTACTGGAGTTCCCGCTGTGGCTCAGTGAGTTAAGAACTAGAAGTAGTTGAAGACGCTCTGACCTAAACTGCAGCAGTATCTTCTCAGATCCACCTCCCAGAGGAATGACGACAAAAACAAAAATAAACAGGAGTTCCCTATGTGGCTCAGTGAGTTAAGAACCAGCAGTAGTCTGAACATGCTCCAGACTTAAACCACAGCAACAACTTCTCAGATCCACCTCCTAGAAGAATGACGACAAAAACAAAAATAAACAAATGGGACCTAATCAAACTTAAAAGGACAGAAATGCTATAAAATTCGGTTGTGATGATTATTGCACAAACTGTAAATGTAAAAATTCATTGAGTTACAAAAAAAAAGAACTAGTAGTAGTCTCCACGAGGATGTGGTTTGACCCCTGGCCTTGCTCAGTGGGTTAAGGGTCCAGCATTGCCACAAGCTGCAGCCGTAGGTCGCAGATGCGGCTTTGATCTAGCTCTTGCTGTGGCTGTAGCCTGGGCCTGCAGCTGCAGCTCCGACTGGACTCCTAGAATGGGAACTTCCATATGCCACAGGTGAGGGCTTAAAAGAAAAAAAATTGAAATTCAAAAATAACAAAAAACTGCTACCTACATTTTGTTTGCCGTTTTCGGGAATTCAACTGATTATTGACATCCAGCAATCGCTTTTCCAACGCTTCTTTTTTCTGTGAATGAAGTTCTTCTTTGGACTTCATTATTCTCTTACCTGTGTGATTTAGGAAGAAAAAAAAAAAAAAAAGAGTGAGTATAACCCTGAACTAACACAAATACCAGACTGATTGCTACTCACACAGAGAGATACGTACCCTGAGGTTTTAGTGGTCTTTTTCTTAGACATGCAGCAACATATTTCTCCAGTTCTCTCAGTGTTGATGCTTTCAGTGTTTCAAAGTCTATCTCTATCTCATCAGGGTTGGAATTTCTCAGGGAAGGCTCTCTGGACTGTATTATGTGAACAACCCGCCCAAGTTTATCCCCAGGGAGTTTGTTTATATCCAAACTTAACTGCCTTTTCTCATCATAGTTCATAGGTTTAGCATTATCTTCATCTTCAGATTTCACAGCAAAAACCTGTGGTTTCCTCTTCTTGGGCTGACTGTAACACAAGTTAAAATTAATTAAATGTATGGACTTCCCCTGTGGCCTACAGCATAACTACACAGAACTGTCTCTGCAAAGGCTCTGGTTTGATCCTTGGCCCTGGAACTTCCACATGCTGTGGGTATGGCCAACACTTAAAAAAAAAAAAAAAAAAAAAAATCACTCCTTTTTTTGTTTGTTTGTTTTTTGGCCAAACCTGCGGGGTGTGAAGTTCCCAGGATAGGAACTGAACCTGTGTGATGACCCAAGCCACAGCAGTGACAATGCTGGATCCTTAACCTGCTGAGCCACACGAGGGAACTCTTCATGGGTTTCAGGCAATGCAATTGTAGCAAAATGCATCATAAAAGATACTTACTTGCATTTGGACTTTTCCTTTAACTTCATTTGCTTAAACTTTTTCTTTGGATTTTCATCTCTGTTTTCGGTCTTGTCTTTTTTCTTTTCCCTTTTAGCCTTCTCCTTCTTTCTCTTCAGCTGACGCAAAGGTACTTGGGACAGAACCTGTAGCTGTTGATGAACAGCTCTGAGCTGATGAAGGAAAAATTCTTTAAACATTAACGGCTCTAAATAATTAAAGACAGTAGGAAAAAAGGAGAAGGCACTCAAAAGTCAAGAATATCCTTTGTGAAATTCCCTTCATAAATTTGTTATTTTGAAGGGCATACTTCAAAGACTATCATGTGCTCAACTTAAACTTTTATCTAAAAACAGACCAACAAACAATCATTCATCTTGCCAGGTGGTCTTAAGTCTTAAATCACTGATTTGTTAGGACTGAGCTCCAAGCAAGTCAACATTTTATTTTATTTTCGTCTTTTTGACTTTCCTAGGGCCGCTCCTGCGGCATATGGAGGTTCCCAGGCTAGGGGTCGAATCAGAGCTGTAGCTGCTGGGCCTACACCGGAGCCTCAGGAACACGGCATCTGAGCTGCATCTGTGACCTACACCACAGCTCACGGCAACACCGGATCCTTAACCCACTGAGCAAGGGCAGGGGCCGAACCCGCAACCTCATGGTTCCTAGTCGGGTTCATTAACCACTGTGCCACGATGGGAACTCCGCAAGTCAACATTTTAACACAAAGCATTGCAAATGCTAAAGATTTCATTCATAAAATATCTCAGGTTATGTCATATAAATTGTCTCAATGAGAATCAACTATTGTGGTTAGGAATATAAGTAATATAGTTTTAACATGTATAAATTATTGAGTAGGAAAAAAGACTATTACACACTAAAAATATGCCAATAAGTAACGTCACACTTGCTAAGTGATCTAACAGCTTTTAACTACAAATAGGATTTTATAATAAATCAGCAGCAGCTCATAGAAAGAAGATAAAAACTTGTATCATGGTACAGCGGACACAAATCTGACTAGGAACCATGAGGTTGCGGGTTTGATCCCTGGCCTTGCTCAGTGGGTTAAGGATCCGGCATTGCCGTGAGCTCTGGTGTCGGCTGGTAGCTGCAGCTCCAATTAGACCCTTAGCCTGGGAACCTCCATATGCCGTGGGTGCGGCCCTAAAAAGACCAAAAAAAAAAAAAAAACCAAAACCCCCTCATATCAATATAATCAGCTACCTGCTCCTGAAGCTTTGCAAGGCGCTGAACCCGTTCATCTTCCGAGTCACCAGAAGAAGTATCTTCAGAGGAAGCTTCACTACTGCTTTCTTTACCAAGGGTTTTTGTGGTGTCTGTTTTGATGTAGCATACAGGCATACTCCCAACAGGTTCATCTGGGATCTTCGCAAAATGCATTTCGAATACATCCTATAATGGAAAGTCAGACTATTAAGGTCTTTCACATTTCTAGTTTAATGCTTCAGTAACACCTTTTTAAAAAAGGTACATTTCAGTGTTACACTTTGCTGAGAATTCGATTTTTCTTTGTGGTAGTCGTTGCACAGTATATACACGTATATACACATATCAAATCACATTGTACACTTAAGCTTGTACAGTATCAATTATATCTCTAAACTGAAGGAAAAAAAAACTTTCCAGAAATACAGTAAGACTCAAGCTTCCCCGCCTACCAACCTGGGCAACTTTCTCCCTTTGCCAGGTAAGACAGGCCTCAGATGACACAGGGGAGCTTCTTGCACCACCTCCTGCCTTGTGCAGGTGCATCATTCTACGACCTGCCTTCCGGGGGCTCAGCCTCCAAAGCCCTTGAGCCGTCCCTTCAATGGGACACTGACCCAATCTTCTCAGCTGAGCTGTCTACGGTCCTCTCCTCACCATTATTTCCCCGACGCCTTCTCCACGTAGGGCAGCTTCACTAAAAGCTTCACTCCCCGTGGATGCCATACCTCAGGAAACCAACAACCCCCCACAGCTTTAAGAGTATAAATTATGCTTTAGTACTTGGTGTATAGGGTGGGGTGTATTCTTTATCTCTTAAGCTATGGTTCTAAAATTTTTAAACTATGTTCAGAGGAAACTCACTTTGAGAACATAAGTAAAAACTCACCTGAAGCATTCTTGCCATTGTCACTACTTCGTGATCTGGAGGGTTGTATTTGTAGCAATTCATGAACATTAATCTGACATCTGCAGCAAATTCATATGCATCTTTATATTCTTGGTTGTCCATTTTCCCCTTAATTCAGGAAAAATTACAGGATTCACAAACAACATCATTTAAACACCTATACTAAGTGTTTATATTATGAAATAATTCAAACATACAGGAAGAATAATCCAGATAATACCAAAACCAGATACCCACCATCTAGATTTGACAAATGTTAAAATTCTGCTACATTTGTTTTGCATTTTTAGATTTTTGAAAAAAAATTCCAATGAATTTTGACAACTAGAGATGGAGGAGGGCATTCCAAACAAAGAAGGAACAAAATCACAAAAGCAGGGGGAAAAAATGCTTCCAGATAACCTTGGATAGATCAGTTTGATTGTAAGAAAACAGTGAATAAATAAATTCCCTAAATCAGCCTTAACCATCTAAATGAAAGGCTTATATTAAAATTATCCTGGAATGAAAAGACATTCAAATTTAAACAGAAGAGAACCATCAGGATGGTTTATATGTTTAGGTAGCTGCACATCAAGTGGTAGAAGAGTGCAGAGAAGCCAGCAGGCAGCCGCTTCTATCCCCTGGAGTCCTGTAGGAAGCCTCCTACCCCAGCCGCCACACTGCTGCTGAAGCAATCATTATAAGGGTCAAGTGTGAGTATGTAATCCTCAATCCTCACGTTCGAGGCCTGCTCTCGGCCTCTCCAATGAGCGTCTTTCGTGTTTAAGCCCCTGTTTCCCTCCCGTCGCACCTTCGCCTAGTCCTTGCTTCATATTAGGTGTTTCACGTTGGCGTAAATATTGCGTTCTGGATGTTCTTCTCACCTACAGGGCCTTCGAGTTGCTCCCCCTGCCTAAAATATCCTATAACTTACTAAGTCCTATTTATCCTTTAAAACTCAGCTCACGTTTCCTTATTGCAGGTCATGTTTCATGACCTCTCAGTCTAAATAGTGTAAGAAATTAGGGGAAAGTAGAAAAGCGTATTATGAAGAGATAACGGGTAAACTTCTTTCTTTCAGAACATAAAACATGACAAACTTTGGATTGAAAGTGCTAATTTCTAATCAGGATGAATAAAATTAAATGCACAACTAGAAAAACAGATTATCTACAAGGGACTGAGAAGAAGACTGACAGCAGGCTTCCCAGTAGCAACAAGAGACGCCCAAAGATGTCCTAGTGCTGAGGGAAATAACTGTCGTTTTAGAATTCCACTGTGTTTAAAAGAAGAACCAAACTTCTTCTAGACAACAATAAATAAGAGAGGAATCCCCTAGTGGCTTAGTGGGTTAAGGATCTGGCGCTGTCACTGCTGTGGCGTGGGTTTGATCCTTGGCCCGGGAACTTCCACGGGCCATGGATGTGGCCAAAAATAAATAAATAAAGAATATACAGAGTTCAATGAGCAGTCATTCAGAAGGAAGAATAAGATAAATTATTTTGTAAATGCTATTCTTTCAGTAGTTTTCTGTAAAGTAAATATACATAATTAAATTTTCCAATAATTTAAAGCTTACAAATCGGCAATGACAAAAATTTACCAATCCAGCAGAAGACCAAAAGATGCAGGGAGGATTGGAAAGCACATAAATGCCTTACCAAAAAACCTTTTTGTATTATAATCATGCAAATTAGAAGTATTTCTGAATATATAAGAAAATATCCACAGAGTGAAAATTTAAGATACAGAGTTTTATTACCTACTGTAATCCAAACATTGTGGTAAAGAGTCATGAATGTGTTTGAACTGAATGAAAAAATACACATTTTTTATTTTTTATCTTTTTTATTTTTTGCTTTTTATGGCTGCACCCAAGGCATATGGAAGTTTCCAGGCTAGGGGTCTAATCGGAGCTGCAGCTGCCAGTCTACGCCACAGCCACAGCAACCTGGGATCCAAGTCAAGTCTGCAACCTACACCACAGCTCATGGCAACATGGGATCCTTAACCCACTGAGCGAGGCCAGGGATCGAACCCATATCCTCAAGGATACAAGTTGGATTTTTAAGCCAGTGGGGCACAACAAAAACTCCAGAAAGATACATTTTTAAATGTACACATGATTTACTTCAGGTGGTATGACTACTGGTGATTTTAATTTTCTGTTATCTTTTTCTGAATTTTAAATTTCTTTTCATAAGGCAACATTTACCTTGATGGTTCCAAGATCCATTGGATTTTTCACAATATCATAGTAGTTATGTAGTCCCAAAGCACTGGCATCAACAGGATTATAAAAGGGCCATGCATATGACAAGTGTTTCTTTGCAAGCATTTCTTTAAGAATCTCACTACAGTGCCTTAATTGTTCGGTTACTTTAACATTCTTTCCGGTTTTACACTGTTGCTGAGAATCTGGCAAAACAGTCTTTAGTGCATTTTCTTTCATAGGCGGCATTTTCCCTGATTTTTTTTCCGTAAAAAGCTTTGGGGACGGTTCACCACTTGCTTTAACTACAGAGGTCGTAGGCGTTGTTGTATCTGCTTTCCTCTTCACACCCTTTGTAACCTCAAATGAAACAAATTAACAACAAAAAACAGTAATTAAGGTGACATTCGGAGCAAGAGTTTTCAAACTTTGAGCACCACCCTTATCAGTTTAAAAAGAGAACCAATATTTAGCAACAAGTCTTATTTGTAAATATCAAAGTTAACTTTATTTAATAGTTCAAATATTTCCTTCCCACACCGCAAAGAATTGTCTTGTGCAAAAACCTCTGAGACCAATGAGAGATGGGGGGGCTATTTCTGAACACTTGAAATCAACTAGGATAACCAATTTTAAAAAGAAAATTATCAACTCATCAAGTTGTGAGCCATTAAAAGCTGCATCTCACACACACACACACATACAAAAACAAGCTGGATATTAATACCTACAAACATACCAAGACAGCTGAAATCTGTCCTTTAGAAATCTCTAAAATTTGGTTCACACCCCAGGTCACTGTTCACAAAGACAATGACTGCTGTCTGCTGAGGACCAATTTTCACATAAATCTTTAGAAAGAGACATCACAACAACCTTACACTGAATAGTTTAAAGCTACAGAAAACTTACCTGGGCCACTGTCTGTGAGGCAGAGTTGAGCGAAGCACCTTGTACCACGTTTGAAGGAGAGAGAGTTGTTTCAGGATATACGGCAGGAATCACTTGCTGCTTGAGTAATGTTTCCAGTGCTTTGGGGGACTGCTTTCCTTTAACAGAAGAAATCGCTACATTCTGTTGAGCACCTAGTAAAGTGTGACTGAGGGTCAATATTTGAGTAAAACATAGAACTAATACTATTTTTCCTAGTATTCTACTTTAATACATTTAGTTCAGCTTTTTCTGGAGGTTCCCGTTGTGGCTCAGTGGTTAGCAAATCTAAGAACCATGAGGTTTCGGGTTCGATCCCTAGCCTCGCTCAGTGGGTTAAGGATCTGGTGTTGCCGTGAGCTGTGGTGTAGGTCACAGACGCAGCTCAGATCCCGCGTTGCTGTGGCTCTGGCATAGGCTTGGCAGCTACAGCTCTGATTAGACCCCTGGCCTGGGAACCTCCACATGCTGTGGGAGCAGCCCTAGAAAAGGCAAAAAGATGGAAAAAAAACCAAAACATTTAGTTCAGCTTTTTCAAATATAAACACAGTATGCTTCCATTCCTCTCTAAAATCCTCCCAGTGTTAACAGTGTTAGACTAATTTAGATATCATACTGGAGACTCTAAACCTGTTATTAATGGTAGGCTTATTCACTAGTCAAAAAGGTGCCTGGCTTAACCTCAGATCAACAGCTCCGTGACTTTAGTTTCAGGTAGCTGTAAACTCAAGCAAAAATTCTGGACACCCTGGAGGCAACAGTATGCTCTTCATAAATATCCTAGGACAACTGTTTCATGAGCGGTGTTTTTTGTCTTTGGGGGTTCTTTGGCCACACCGCCTCATGTGGAAGTTCCCAGGCAGCAATCCAAACCATGGCAGTGACAACGCCAGATTCTTAACCCACTAAGAGAACTCCCCCCAAGACAACTGTTTCAGATGGCCCATCGCTGGCTGACACTGAACAACAGATGTGAACATGATTTTCTTGTCAATGTAGCCTTCAGATGATTTTCCCAAAGGAATATGTGTGCATATTCTTTTGCCCTGTTTGTTCCCAGAGTGCTAGGACTGGAGGCAGCTGGATCACATCGCCCTGAAACCTATTACATTCAGCACTCGGTATCCACAGGTTCCGTATCTGAGGATGCAACCACCTCAGATGCAGTACACAGTTACAGAGGACCACTGTACTATGCCACTTTATATAAAGAACTGGAGCATCCAAAGATTTTGGTATCCATGGTGGGGTCCTGGAACCAGCCCCTCGGGGATTCTGAGGGATGGCTGTATTTCAAAAGCCCATCCTTCCATCAGGGCTCCTTCACTCTTTTCTAATTGCTCAGGCCAAAAAAATCTTGGAGTCACATCTTCAACTCTACTCTCACACCCAATATCCAATCCATCAGCAAATATTTGTGCTCTATCCTCTTACCTAGAATCCAACTACTATTACTGATGATAATAACCCACAATAGCATCCTAAGAGGCCTTCCTTTCTTCTAAGCGCTTTTTATATTCTACAGTCTATTCTCAAAAACCACAATAAACATGATCTTTTAAAATTCAAATAAGAACGTGACACTTCTGCTCATTGCCCAGTGGCTTCTAATCTTCTAAGTAAAAGCCCAAATCCCCACAAAGGCTTGTGAGGACCTATGACCTCTCTACCTTTGCCCCACCTGTGCCCGCCTTCCAACCACCCTCGCCCTCACTTATGTCACTCCAGACCACTGGCCTGCTGTCTTCAGGTCGGGGAGGCACAAGCAGACCGTTTGCTCTGCCTGGCAGAAGATAGCCTCATGGCTCAGAGCAACACGCCCTTCGGGCCTTTACTCAAAAGTCACCTTCTCAAGCCACCCTGTTATAAAACAACCTTCTCTCTCTACCCCACCACTCTCTCGTTCTCTAATTTTTTTCCCCACATCTTTATCATATTTAACATACAACTCTCCAAATTCTTGCTAAACAAACTCAGGAACCAAACAGATTTGAATGTGTTTTAAGGTAGAGCTGATATTCCTCAGTCTCCAAATTCTCACCATGAGCTAAAACTTAGGAATCAAATACATGCAGATAACCTCACACCCTTTGATATCCCCAACTAATTCTCTTTGAACCCAGGAGCTAAAAAGATGTGTAGAATGAGGAATACTTACACTGACTTAATTTTACCTATTGATCCAAACTAGAACCGAAAGCTGTGAGGGGAACGGGACTGTGTTTTGGTCTCCACTGTATCTCTTGAGCCTGAGACAGTACTTGGAACCTAAGAGGACTCAGTCAATATCTAGTGCATGCCTATTACACGTCAGGCTACCGTTTCAGGTGCCAGGGCACAGTGAATGAATAAGAGAGCCTCAGTCTCTATCCCTGTAAGCATATTGCCTAGATTTAAGAAACAAAAATAAATAATCAAATTGATTACAAGTGATGCTAAGTGCTAGGAAGGATATAAATAGGATGCTGACTAGATTAAGGCAGAGACCTACTAGGAGAAGACAGCCAAGGAGTTCCTGTCATGGCTCAGTGGTTAACGAGTCCAACTAGGAACCATGAGGTTGCGGGTTCGATCCCTGGCCTTGCTCAGTGGGTTAAAGATCCAGTGTTGCCGTGAGCTATGGTATAGGTTGCAAACATGGCTCAGATCCCCCATTGCTGTGGCTGTGGTGTAGGCTGGCGGCTGTAGCTCCAACTGGACCCCTAGCCTGGGAACCTCCATATGCCGCCACAGGAGCAGCCCTAGCAAAGGCAAAATGACAAAAAAAAAAAAAAAAAAAAAAAGAAGAAGAAGAAGAAGACAGCCAAGGAAGTTCTACAGAGATAGAGGGATAGAGACTGAGGCTCTCCTATTCATTCACTGTGCCCTGGCACCTGAAACGGTAGCCTGACGTGTAATAGGCATGCACTAGATATTGATTGAGTCCTCTTAGGTTCCAAGTACTGTCTCAGGCTCAAGAGATACAGTGGAGACCAAAACAAAGTCCCGTTCCCCTCACAGCTTCCTGTTCTAGTTTGGATCAATAGGTAAAATTAAGTCAGTGTAAGTATTCCTCATTCTACACATCTATTTTAGCTCCTGAGTCCAATTAAGTAAGATGTTACTAGAAAAGAGGTGGGCAGTCAGAGGCTAGGGAGCAGTAAAAATGCACCCCAAGACCATCAGCAGGGGGGACTTTAGTTGGGTGAGAGGAAAGCAGCTCAGGATGAGAATGGAGAATTGCAAAGGGCCATGGTAGGAAGTTAGACTTTATTCTACCATGGGAAGCCAAAGAGAGGTTTTAAGCAGGTGAATGACACATCCTAGTTTATTTTTGAATAGATCACTTTTGCTATCATGTAGAGAATAGATGGGGCAGGATAATCAGAATCACAGGAAGTAAAAAGATAGTTGCCTAGACTGGGATGGTTCCAAGACAATTTGGGGGCTGACTCCAAATGACTTATTAATGAACAGAATGTGTGAGAGAGAAAGCAAGCAAAGAACCCAGGACAATTTTCTAGTATTCTGGCTTGAACAACTGTTATCTGTACCATCTTCTTTCCCTAGGAATAATCTGGGGAAGATCAGTGTTTAAATATGAGATGCTAGAGCATGTTTATAGAGTAATAAGACTAACCTGATGGAGAAGGAAAGATTAGGGATGAATGAAACAAAGGGGCTAATCAAAGGAATACAGTCCTTAGGAAGGTAAGAACCCTGGTGGCCTAGGGGCTAGGGATCTGGCATTGTCACTGCTGTGCCACAGGTTTGATCCTTGCCCCAGGAATTGTTGCATGCCGTGGGCACAGCAAGATGCAGGTCATAAATGAAGACAATGACCCAAAACAACAGAAGAGAGAAGGATCCTGTTGTGGCTGTGGCGTAGGCCCGTGGCTACAGCTCCGATTAGACCCCAGCCTGGGAATCTCCATATGCCACGGGAGCGGCCCTAGAGAAGGCAAAAAGACAAAAAGACAAAAAAAAAAAAAAAGCAAGATCCATCTTAAAGATTTACTAACAGTCAGGAAAAAAGTACATCGTGTGATCAATAAAAACCACCTCCATCATCTCTTGAAGTGGTTACAAGTCTCCTGCGTCCCAGCCACTTATCATATACTTCACATTCACAACCATGGACGCTATTTTCCAGGTATTACAGATGAGAAAACGAACATGGAATGATTAAAGAACTTAACCAAAGTTTACGGCTTCAGTGACCCAAAGATAAACCAACATTTGACCTACGACAATCTTGGTTAACCCCTACTATAAACCCATTTGAATAATTAAGATTAATTTTACAACTCAATATTTAAACCTGTGATTACTAGCTGTAAAGTAAGTGGTTTTTCCCCCTAAATTTTTGAGATAGGAGCTAGAAAAAGAGAATCTTCAGATTCAACTGTAACATTTCATTCTTAGCTCTGGGATCTTCTGGTACAGACAGCTGGCAACTTTGGCCCTTTATTAGTGTAGCACAGATACAGCCGCTACAATAGCAATAGCAGCACTGAGCTACTGGATGCTCACTATGTCAATGGCACTGTGCTACGGAAAACCCGGCCCAAGGCCATAATCTACACAATTTTCCCTAATCTTGTATTTCAGCCATCCTCATGCTCAAGGCTCAGGTTTAGCCACCTGTTTAAATGGACATCTTACATCAAAAGAACGGGATGCAGAAGGACTTCTGGATGTCTCTCTCCTGAAAGAGAGCTAAATAGGGATTTACTATTTAGCTCTAGCCATTATGCTTCCTCAGACACGCACACGTGCAGACCCAGAAGAGAGCAGAAAGAAAACACAAACCTTTCCTCGCTTACCTTTCTTTACTCTTTCCTTACCACCCACAACTTGCTCGTCTTGCGGCATCTGAGATAATTTCTGCCTGAACAGCTTTTCCAGAGCTTGTGCCATAAGAACAATGTCATCGCCAGGCTACAAAATATATAAAATGTAACATAAATTTGCATATGGTCATGTTTCAAATTTCTGTGATTCAGGCTGTCTTAGAGAAGGCAGGGCCCTAGTATTCTTACATAGTATTTCCTAAACAATAGTTATTGCTTCTAAATTAAATTTAGAAACTAGTACAGCTGCTCACATTTAAAATTCTAATATCCTACCCTTTTAATTTCTAAAAAGGACTTATGATGCCTTTCTGAACACTAGAGGGTTTTAATCAAACTAATCCTACTAATACAAAAATACATTAGAAATTAGAATTTCTACCTTACAAATAGGTTTGACTTGATGTGATCCAATCTTCAATTAACTAAGCAATAAAGTGACACTATAGGGCTAAGTTTTTAAGTCTTCACTCTGCTTAGAAGTCTTCATTTTGCATTACCTGACTACTGAGAAAAAACTAAACTACAAAGCAAAAAACTTAAAGCAGAGACACTTTTCTAAGTCAAGTAGTTCAGCGAAATTACTGAACTTTGAAAAATTAAATGTAAGAGGACCCTCTGGAATTGTTAAATTAAAATGAATTTGCCAAAGGTACTCCCAGATTACCACTAGTTCTTGCGGGGAGCCGAGAAGATACAAGGAGCCAAGGAAGGGAGCTTGCCTGAACAGTACAAAACCGAGGGCAGGCTCCTAATCAGAAAAAGCGGCCTGCCTGAACGGTGCGGTGCAAGCCATACAGACAGGCTTCTATCCTGACCAGAAGCCCACATTCGGCTTGCACCGTTCAGACAGGCCCCTTCTTTTTGTACCGTTCAGGCAAGCTCCCTTCCTTGGCTCCTTGTATCTTCTCGGCTCCCCGCAAGTTCTGATTTTTAAAAATGTCATGTTGGCTAATAGTCTTATTTATTTATTTATTTATTTTGCCATTTATTGGGCCGCACCTGTGGCATATGGAGGTTCCCAGGCTAGGGGTCGAATCGGAGGTGTAGCTGCCAGCCTACGCCAGAGCCACAGCAACGCAGGATCCGAGCCGCGTCTGCGACCTACACCACAGCTCACGGCAACACCGATCGTTAACCCACTGAGCAAGGGCAGGGATCTAACCCGCAACCTCATGGTTCCTAGTCGGATTCGTTAACCACTGCGCCACGATGGAAACTCCTAATAACCTTATACATAAGGTGGCACCGATGGTAACCTTGGGAACCAAACCAAGGTTTCTATTACATTTCAGTGTCACTAGTGATTTTGAATAAGTAGATATAAGTTATAAAATTTTTAAATATCACACAACACCTAGAAAAGGATACAGTACTTAGGGAAACAGGAATCTACATGGAGGAACACTACTACACAAATTCAATTTGACAGATGAAGACAAAAGTGAAGATTAATTTCGCATATGTTACCAGACAAGCTAAAGTATTAACATAGTACAATCACTACCACTGGGGTATAAAAGAATGTATCTGATCTTTAAATTAACTTGTATAAAGTTTAGAAGTATGTCATCTGTTTGGCTTCTTAGGTTATGGTCAGAGAGTCAGATATAAAAATTTAACCAAGATGAGTGTCTAATAAGATTTATCATTCATCTTATAAATAAAGTAGCAGATATGTAGTAGAGAACATTTTATAGTGAAAATTTAGGAGTTCCCGTCGTGGCCCAGTGATTAATGAACATGAGTAGGAACCATGAGGTTGCAGGTTTGATCCCTGGCCTTGCTCGGTGGGTTAAGGATCCAGCGTTGCTGTGAGCTGTGGTGTAGGTTGAAGACAAGGCTCGGATCCCAAGTTGCTATGGCTGCGGCATACGCCGGCGGCTACAACTCCAATTAGACCCCTAGCCTAGGAACCTCCATATGCCGTGGGAGCAGCCCTAGAAAAGGCAAAAAAGGCAAAAAAAAAAAAAAAGTACTCACATAAAGCAGCTATCATTGGCATTTTGTTTTTTAAAACATAATAAGCCATAACTATTCAGACGAAAACATGGCAAAAAATATGGCAACATGAACAAATATTCATATATAAAAATTAGAAAATTAAGTAAAAAATATTATCTTTAAAAATATGTAATGCAACACAAATCAAGATTTGAAATTTGAAATCAGCACACTTTGTTAAACGCATCTCCTATATGTAAGAGCAAAGAATGAGCAAGTATAACAGAAGAATTACACACCTTGTTGTATAAATAGCAATTGGAGAACATTGTATTGAAGTCTTCTACACAGTCTGAAGCCTTCGCATAATATTTGTGTTCCAAGCGCTTCTTAATTGTGTTTAAATCCATTGGGTTTTTTATAATGGTATAATAATCCTATGGTATAAGAAGAAATTTTAAATGTTAGTAGTAAGAATGAATTTACTACAATTGGTACACAAAGAATTTTAAGAAGCCATATACCTATAACCAGAGAGAGCAACTGATTGCCTTTAGAAAGCCATAATATGGAAACCAAAACCTTTAGCAATGAGAAACAAAGCTGACTGCCATGGTATTTTGGTATTTTTCTTGAGAGAGAGAGAGAGAACACCAATAAATAAAGAATGGTAAAGACAAGAATAGAAGAGTAGAATCATCCTGGAAAATAACAAAGGGCATGAAGAAAAAAAAAACTATATAATTTATGGAGTCTGACAGATCAGAGTATAATTCCAGCTCCACAGTTTACTAGTTATATTACCAATTATTTAACCAATCTTTCATCAGATAACTAAAAATTCCTAGCATAAAGACCTAAAGTTGAACTCCACGTGAAGCATCTCAGTCTGTCAGGAAATGTCAACAGTGACTTCTTGGAGGGACAATCTGGACAAACATGCATCAAAAAGTAAAGGGAGGAGTTCCAGCTGTGCTGCAGGGGCCAAGAGTCCAGCTGCAAACACTGTAAACGAGCTACACTTTAATAACAAAAAACAAAAAACAAAAAAAGGAGGAGGGAGTTCCCATTGTGGCTCAGTGGAAATGAATCTGACTAGTATCCAGGGGGACGAAGGTTCAATCCCTGGCCTTGCTCAGTAGGTTAAGGATCTGGTGTTGCCGTGAGCTGTGGTGTAGGTCACAGGTGCGGCTCAGATCCCAACCTCTAGCCTGGGAACTTCCATATGCCATGGGTGCAACCCTAAAATGTGGGGCGGGGGCGGGGAGAAGAAAATCTGACTGCAGCAGCTGGGGTGGCTGCAGAGGCACAGGTCGATCCTTGGCCTGGCACAGTGAGTGGGATAAAGGATCCGGCTTGCTGCAAGTGCAGTGTAGGTCCTAACTGCAGCTTAGATTCAATCCCTGGCCAGGGAACTTCCTTCCATATGCCTAAGGTATGGCCGCAAAAAAAAAAAGAAAAAAGTCAAGGAACATATACTATACACAAGAAAATCTATACTACAACAAACAGCTAAAACGAGAATTTCAATGCTCAGAAAAATGAGGCTTTTAGCCTAGGAAAAAAATACTGAGATATTCTTTAGTGCCACCGAAAAAGCTGTTTATTAAATATATATTTCATAATATTTCTTGCAGAGGAAATTCACAGGGTTACACAAGACACACTTACAGGCAACTTTAGTTTGACAGCATCCACAGGCTGCTGAAAAGGCCAGGAGAAACTATGTTTCCATAAAGCCTTCAGGACAATTTTTTGTAGATATTGTAGCTGATTTGTCAGTCGCCCATTCTTCTTCGAATTGATGTATTCCGGCGGTGGAGGGTTAACAATAGCTGTCTGTCGACTTGGCAGAGACATCCTCAACTGCTTCAAATTCTTTTATTCTGATGTCTCTAAGAACATGTCCTAAAGAACAAGCCAAAAAAAGCAAAAACATAAAAACGAAGTTACTTTCAAGGCACCTTTAAAATGGTTTTTATAGGAATTGAAGTTTTCTTCAAGAGTAGATTTCATAGGAGTTCCTATGTGGTACAGCAGGGTTAAGGATCCAGCATTTCTGGTGTTGCTGCAGCTGTGGCACAGGTCACAGCTGCAGGTTGGATTCAATCCCTGGCTAGGGAACTTCCATATGCTGAGGGTGCGGTCATTATAAAAAAAAAAAAAAGTGGATTTCATATTTTAAAGTATATTATGATTAAGACAGGAAAAAAAAAAAAAAGGCCAAATGATAATCCATCTGTAAACAAATACAAACCTTTTTCTATATAAGTACTAAAAGCTGTTTCATTATGTATGCCTTTGTTTCAGATGATCTGTTGTTCCAATCTTTTACAGTAACTTCTTTCTGCCTTTCTTAAACACAAATTGAGGTCTTAGCAGGAAAGGCTATAAATTCCTGGTTAAAAAAAAAAGTAACAGGGGATGTTAAAGACAATATGAGTATATAGTTATTCTACAATCATTAATCAATGAAAGGAGAAAGGCAAAGGGATTTTTCTGGCTAATTTAAATAAAGTATTTAGTTTAATTAATTAATTTATTATTATTACTATTTTGTCTTTTTAGGGCCGCACCCATGGCACATGGAGGTTCCCAGGCGAGGGGTCTAATTGGAGCTGTAGCTGCCGGCCTACACCACAGCCACAGCAACATGGGATCCAAGCCAAGTCTGCGACCTACACCACAGCTCACGGCAACAACGGATCCTTAACCCAGAGAGGCCAGGGATCAAACTGAAACCTCATGGTTCCTAGTCGGATTCGTTTCCGCTGTGCCACAACGGGAACTCCAAAGTAATTTATTTTAAAAGCTAATTATTAAAAAAAAATAAAATGCTACTCTTTGCACATTACTACACCTAAATAAAAGTTTAAAGCTTCACAAGTATTTTAGAAAGATGGGATCTAACATTTCTAGACAGCATTATTACCTTAAGGATAAAAGAGCAAAGGTTCTACCTAGTCTATCAGCAAAATGACAAGTATGATTGTTAAACTGTTCATTTTTAGAGACCAGTATTAACAATGAGCCAGTATATCCTTTTTCTTTTTCTTCTTTTTTTTTTTTTTGCTATTTCTTGGGCCGCTCCCGCGGCATATGGAGGTTCCCAGGCTAGGGGTCTAATCGGAGCTGTAGCCACCGGCCTACACCAGAACCACAGCAACGTGGGATCTGAGCCGCGTCTGCAACCTACACCACAGCTCACTGAGCAAGGGCAGGGACCGAACCCGCAACCTCATGGTTCCTAGTCGGATTCGGTAACCACTGCGCCACGACGGGAACTCCTTTTTCTTTTTTGCATTAAATCAGTGTTAGCTCTCAACTCCTGTTGCATATTAACCACTTGTGGATCCCTTCTTTTAAAATGTGGCAAAATACATACAGCATAAAATTTACCATTTTAATAATTTTTAAGTGTACAGTTTAGTGTTAAGTATATTCATATTTTTGAGGAACTAACCTCCAGAACTTTTTCATCTCACAAAGCTGAAACTCTATACCTATGAAACAGCTCCCCATTCTCCCCTCTCTGCAGCCCCTGGCAATCAGCATTCCATTTTCTGTTTCTAGGAATGTGACTGTTCTATGGATCCCAGAGAAGTAGGCTCATACAGTTGTCTTTGTGTGACTGGCTTATCCGTCTCAGCCAGAAGGTCCTCCAGGTTCATCCACTCCTTACACCCACATATAAAAATTTCCTTCACTATATTCCACTATATGTATACACATTTTGTTTATCCATTCATTCACTGATGTGCACTTGAGTAACTTCTGCCTCTTGCCTATTGTGAATACTGCTGCTCTAAAACCCTAAGTGTATAAGTATCTCTTCAAGACCTTGCTTTCAATTTTTTTTTGTCCTTCTAAGGCCGAACCCTTGGAGGCATATGGAGCTTCCCAGGCTAGAAGTCGAAATCAGAGCCGTAGCTGCCGGCCTACGCCACAGCCACAGCGATGCGGGATCCGAGCCACATCTGCAACCTACACCACAGCTCATGGCAACACCGAATGCTTAACCCACTGAGCGAGGCCAGGGATCAAAACCGGCATCCTCATGGATGCTAGTCAGATTCATTTCCGCTGAGCCACGACAGGAACTCCTTGCTTTCAATTCTTATGGATATATTCCCAGAAGTACAGAAATGGAACTGTCAGATCATATGTAATTTTATTTTTAATTTTTTGAGGAATCCCATACTGTTTACCACAGGACAGCACATTCCTATTGTCTACGGGGTTCCAGTTTCTCCATACCTCAAAGCACTAGTTATTTTGTTTTGTTTTGTTTAATAGCAGCCATCCTAGCGGGTGTGAGGTTTTGTGGGTCATTTAAAAATTACCAATGCCTAGGCCCCAACCTCTAGAGACATGGCTTGGGAATCAGTTTTGTTTCTTTTTTAAGGTCCCTGGATAGTGTGATGTCTGGCCGGGTCTGGAGGACCACCACATTAAAACGAATTAACCCGGAGATGATTACCAACCTTATAATTTCATCTCAGCATTTTCACTTATCTCCTAGTCTTACACAAATATAAACTAGAACCCACTAAAGTCACTGAGAAGACAGGAGATGTGCTAGTGTTGTGACTGCAACGCGCCCTTACCCAGGCTTTGCGATTAACTTAAAGCCAGACTGTCCCAAGGTTGCACCTCCCTTCTCCACAAAGACCGTCGCTGCTATGATGACTTCTCTGTCCATACATCCAACTGGGAATGTTTTCGGAGTTTTACATATAGTATTAATTACTACAGGTTACATCGTGTCTGGCTTCCTTTCACCAACACTGTCTATGAGATTTATCCATGTTTTGCCTATGCTGTTTGTTCATTACTGTACAGTATTCCACTGTAAATTTATACTATATATCATGTATTCCTACTGGGACTTTTGAGTAAACAACGTTCCAAAATGTACTAATTTATATGCACAACAGCAGTCTAAGAATTCCAGTTATTCCACGTTCTTGTCAATATTTGGTTAATTATCAGTGTCTTCCGTTTCAGCCATTCCGGTGGGTGTATGGTGGGATCTCACTGTGATTTTAATTTCTACTTCTCTGATTCGGCCTCCAAAATAAATCTAAATTCTCACTGCTTCCAACCCTATGACCCTAGCCCCAGCTGCCACCTCCAAGAAGAACTAATGCCATCATCACCTCCCAATGGATCTGCAGCCTTTCAGGGTCTGGTTCACTGTTTCTGCCACTTCCCCTCCTCTCTCTCACGTTCCTCCACACCAGCCACCCTCCCCTCCAGTTCTCTGCATCAAGCCAGTTCTAGTCTCTGGGCCTTTCCACTGAGGCTGAAACGGGCCTCCCCATCTACTCTAAACCGTCAGGGAGACGGCCTTCATCTTAAAAAGGCATATTTATCCCCTTCTCCCCAGTGCCAATCCATCAGACGTCGCCCTGCTCCACCACCACGCTTGTATCTCTTGCCTACCTGTTTCCTGTGTGTCTCCCAACCCACCCTCCCCAAAGGCCAGAGGGTAGACTCTACGCCAGTCACGGATCTTGTTAGTACTGACCCAGGGCCTAGGATAGAGCCCGCACAGGCTGAAGGAGGATGTCCAGTGCAATTTTATGTTAGAGATGGCTTGTTTACACAGGGGGAAGTAGGGAGAAAAATAAAGTACGCTTTAATTCTGCGTTTCTGCTGCTCAGGAATCGCCTTCAAGAAAAAAGAATGAGTGAATGTACATCAATTATAATATGCTTCCTCCAAACCTGTTCCAGCCTCAAAACCTCCGCCCCACCGCACCCATTTGCAAAGGATCTCATCTTCACTTACAAGAGAAACTCTTTAGAAGTTAATGTCTTAGCTTATTTCCTTTTCTATTTCCTCTTGTTTCATAAGTGCCTCACCTCTTTTCCACAAGGCCCTTCTTTCCCTTTTTACACAATCCCATTGTTTCATTAATTACTCCATTCTCTCCGTTACTGTATTTGGTTTATAAAGGTTTTCCTCTACTTAAGAGTAGAACACATGGTTCTACCTCCTTCTTTGTCTGAAGATTTCATTTTCTACACCTGTTTATCTGTAATTAACTTCTGCTGCTATCTCTGCCTACAGACAGGTTCTAATCAGTGACTTAAATTATTTTTTCTTTTTCTTTTTTCCGTTTTATGGCTGCACCTGCAACATACGGAAGTTCCCCGGCTAGGCATCAAATAGGAGAGGCAGCTTGCGGCAACGCCAGATCCTTAACCCACTGAGCCAGGCCAGGGATTGAACCTTCATCCTCATGGACACTGTCAGTTCGTCACCCACTGAGCCACAATGCCAACTCCTGATTTAAAAAACAAACAAACAAACACCTTTCAGAGTTCCCGCTGGGACTTTTGAGATGCTTCCAGCTCAAGTGTGAATTTGAGTAACTCATGTCTCAGTGGGTTACAATCCTGACTAGCATCCATGAGATGTGGGTTCAATCCCCGTCCTCATTCAGGGGGTTAAAGATATGGCGCTACCGTGAGCTGTGGTGTAGGTCGCAGATATGGCTCAGATCTGGCACTGCTGTGGCGGTGGTGTAGGCCAGCAGCTACAGCTCCTATTGGACCACTAGCCTGGGAATGCCCGTATACTGCAGGTCTGGCCCTAAAAAAGTAGAACAATTAAAATAAACACATAAAGACACCTTTCCACACAAAAACTTGCATGCGGATGTTTATAGCAACTTTATTCATAAAAGTCAAAATCTGGAAGGAACAAAGGCATGTTCTTTAGCAGGACGGGTTAACTGTGAGCTATGTCCAGACAACAGAACATCAGCTAGTGCTAAAAAGCAATGAGATATACGGCTATAAAAAGACACGAAGGAACACTAAATGCACATTAAGTGAAAGAAGCCCATCTAACAAGGCCGCATATACTGTATGATTCCAACTATACGACATTCTGGAAAAGGCCAAACCATGCAGACAGTAAAAAGATCAGTGGCTGCCAGGAGATGGGGAGAGGCAGAATGAAAAGATGGGAACACAGCGGATTCCAGGGCAACGAAGATACTGTCTGATACCACAATGATGGACACCTGCAATTACACATTTGCCCAAACCCTTAGGAAGTGCAACACTGAGAGTGAACCCTAAGGCAAAAGACAGTCTTTAAGTGATAACATGGTGTCACTGTAGGTCACCTACTGTGACAAATGTACCATTTTGGTGGGGGATGCAGGTAAAAAGGGAGACTATGCATGTGCTGGGGCAGGAAATACATGGGAAATCTCTGCACCTTTCTAAGTTTTTCGTGAACCTAAAAGTGATAAAACAAAACAAAACAAAACAAACACACACACACAACAAACCTCTTGGGTGCGGAAAGATTTTGTAAAAGTCAAATGCATCCATCTGATTTCTCTTCTGAAACTGCTCTCCCCAAAATACCTTGAAATACCTCAAACCCCTCACTGTTCTTCCTCAGTCATCTTCCCAGACGCCTCTGAGCATCCGAAAGGGCTACAACACTCTTAAAACTGTTCTCCTCCTTTGCACCCCACCCATCCTTAGCTACCCCTTATGACCGTTAGATTTCAACCACCCTTGTCCCCACTGTCTTGCTTCTAGTACTTTGACCAAACATCTGCACCAGATTATTCAATCCAAAACTGAGATTTCCGTAGTGTTTAGGAAAACCATACTAACTAGTAAGAACTTAAAATAGCACGTTAGGGTAAAGTACTATGTATGTATACATGTCTCCTGACAAGACAAAAATCAATCCATGTAGCATCTATAAAGGCCTTTTGCCAAAAATATGGAACAAGCTTCTAGATTTAACTTTGATGTAACAGAAAATTCCAGGGCTACAGCTGCTCTGTCCAATGTGACTGCCTCTAGCCACATGTAACTGTACGTTTGCTTGTTTTGTCTTTTTAGGCCACACCTGCCATGCATGGAAGTTCCCAGGCTAGGGGTCGAATTGGTCTTGCAGTTGCACAGCCACAGCAGTGCCAGGTCTGAGCCACGTGTGAGACCTACACCACAGCTCATGGCAACGCCAGATTCTAATCCACAGAGCAAGGCCAGGGATCGAACCTACGTCCTCATGGATGCTAGTCAGATTCGTTTCCGTGGAGTCATCCTCCTAGCCACATTTAAATTTAACCGTAATTACCAAAATTAAAAACCGGGCTGCACTGTAAGTGCTTCATCTTGCCACACGCCTCGTGCGTGCTGCATGGGACAGTGCGGCTACAGAACACTGCCATTGCTGCAGAAAAGTGTTGTGATGGTGCTAGAAAAAAATGAAACAAAAACCCTAAGGAAAGAGACAAATGTAGAATACGGAATATTCCGTAAGACGAATGGCCCACCTTTGCAAGAAGTCAAGATTGCTAAAGAAAATGAGGATCTGCCCGCTCTGAGTTAAGACATAATAACCAAACGCCATTTGCCATCCTATATCAACTCTTGGTTTGAGATCAGCTATTAAAGGCATTTTGGGGGACAACTTGGGAAATTGAGAGATTGTTCGTTTGACAGGTGTGAGAAGAGGAGGGCAGTTGTGTAGGGAAAAAAGTTTATTTAAATATATGCTCAGAAAACTTGGTGTGAATAGCCACATCTGTGAAATATGTTTAAATGGTTTTGGGGGAAAATGTACATTGACAAACATGGCAAAATGTTGACGACTGTTGGTAGTTTGTACAATTGTTGGTAGTGTGGCAACAGAGGACTGGGAATTTTTGCTTTTATAAAATATTCTTTGAAATTATCCAAGTCTTACTGTTCAAAGTATTTTAATCTGTTTCTTATTTACAATTTTTTAAAAAAGGAGCTTATGTGGCTTTAAAAGATACTTGGCAAATTTGTTAGCTGCCAATTTCACTATTTTATTTACATTCTCTACAGACTTTATTTTTAATTTTAGCTTTTACTCTTAATAGGAAACTGAAAATGCCAGCATAATGGTCCAGCAACATACCCTCTCAAAGATTTACCCTAACTTGACATAATGGTAGGTCACAATTAGTAAGCTGTCAGAGAAGTAAGCTGTCCTGCAAAAAGAGTGCTTACTTCAAGGTTGTCACTAAAATCATTGACTTACACTTCAGCAGGACGAACTGGAGTTCAAGTATATCACCAACGAGGCATAACTCAGTCTATACTGCCTATGTGAAAATCCTTTCTGTTTTTCTCTTTTTGTGCCCATGCTGTGGCACATGAAGTTCCCAGGCTAGGCGTGGAATCAGAGCTGCAGCTACTGGCCTATACCACAGCTCACAGCAATGCCTCATCCTAACCCACTGAACTTGAGGCCAAGAGAGGCCAGAGATCAATACCCTCTCCTCACAGAGACAATGTCAGGTTCTTAACCCTGCTGAGCCACAGTGGGAACTCCCATAAATCCAACTGTACCTAATGTTTATGATGAGTTGTCATTCTATTGTTATTTCTGCTTTCAAAACGTTGATTTTACCAGTGGATATATTTCTAAGAAGAAAGAGAGCATGGAGGGATGAAAGAGAACTGAATGTTATTTAACAACCACCAGTCACAATTGCTCAAAGACAATGTATCCTAAATGATTATGAAAAGTTCTGGTTTACTTTGATAATCACATCATAATGTAGCAGCACCTTGTCTATCACTCTATGGTTCCACGAGTTAGTTGCCTGAAAACTAGATTCCTTTTGTCCTTATTATAAAATAATCTTGGGGATTCTGAAGAAATTCTTAAATACATCATTTATGGAGTTCATAAAAATGAACAAGTTTATTTGCATTTTAACATCCACATGGTTTGAATGGTATACAACAAAGTCTCCTTTCTCACGCCTGTCCCCCAGTCAGCCAGATCCCCTCCTTTCTCTTAGCCATTTCTTGTGTATCCTTTCAGAACAGGATCTTGTATATTCTTACTTAATTCATCTTAGAAAATGTCTGTGTAGCATGCAGTCTTGAGGATGTGGCCATATGGTTATTGTATACAATGTTGCAACGAACATCCTCATTCATAAGTAAACATATCATTGCACACATACACCCAAACCTACTGAATGTATTTCCTTTTCTCTTTTTCTTGGCCTGGCCCACTGAATTTATTTCTATTGACCATTTCTGGGCCAATGCTTTAAAATTTTGTTAGATGTTTAATTATTCCCCATAGGTTACTCCAGCTTATATTTCTAATATCAATGTACAAAAATTAAATTTTAAACTTCTAAGAGAGCCTTTGAGGTGGTTGCGAATACTTCAGTCATTCTGACAAACACATACAGACCAAAGATTTCCTTTTGAAAGGCATACAAAAGCTAAAAAACTGTTACCCAAATCTTATAAGAAACACAAGTTCACCACTAATACAATAGATGCCCTGGTAGATCAGGAAGAGTCTGATCTCTTTGACAAAGGTTTCTTTCAAAAAGATCAAGACTCATCAATTTTGGGCATTTGCTAAGAAAAAAAAGTTTAATTCTTCAAATATTACTACCTCAGTGGTTCCAGTACTAAACTATATTGCCCTGTATTTAAATCTCAAGGAATTGAGCTGATTAAAAAACAACAATAATCAAAGTTATCATCTCTTTAGCCTAGAAGGCTCAATTTTATTTATTTTACTTTTAGGTTTTAGGGCCGCACCCTTGGCATATGGAAGGTCCCAGGCTAGGAGTCAAATTGGAGCTGCAGCTGCCAGCCACCACAATCCAAACCACCTCTCCACTGCATCTGCAACCTACACCACAGCTTTAGCTGGATCCTCAACCCACTGTAAGGCCAGGGATTGAACCTGCATCCTCACAGATACCAATCAGATTTTTCTGCTGCGACATGCCAACACCAGGAATTCCCAGAAGATTCAATTTTAGAGTTCAGTTTTTTTGAGGTATTGAATTTTGAGACAGCTTTGGAAATATTTTCCATCCATTTTGATAAATGTCAGGGAATAAGTTAGTCTGCTGTGTCGTGGCACTTCTGGTTGCTTTCACTGTCTATCTTACACATGCAGGGAAGCAGTATAGCATAAATTAAGGAGCGTGAGTTCTTTAAGTGTTCTCATCACAAGGAAAAAAAATTTGTTTCTATTGCTTTAATTCTGTACTTACATGAGGTGATGGATGTTGACTAAATATATTTTGATAATCACTTCCTGATGCATGTAATCAAATCATACCTACACCGTGCTATATGTCATTATTATCTCAAAAACACTGGAAGAAAAAAACAATAAAAAAAACCTACTGTCTAAGAATCTATTGATCTTGTCTGATTTTCTAATTTCAGTTTGGTTCCATATAATTAACAGTACCTGAAAACAACCTTTGCATACATATTTTAAATAATTTTTGCTTATGGTGTTACATCCCTCAAAGCATTCTAGTTTTTTTTGTATTTGTGCTTTATGTCTTTTTTTTTTTTTTTTTTTTTTTGGCTTTTTGCCTTTTCTAGGGCCGCTCCTGCAGCATATGGAGGTTCCCAGGCTAGGGGTCTCATCAGAGCTATAGCTGCTGGCCTACACCACAGCCACAGCAACTCGGGGATCCGAGCCTCGTCTGCAATCTACACCACAGCTCACGGCAACGGGGGATCCCTAATCCACAACCCACCGAGCAAGGGCAGGGATCGAACCCACAACCTCATGGCTCCTTGTTGGATTCATTAACCACTACACCACGACAGAAACTCCAATGTGCTTTATGTCTTTATTATGTTTGTGAAAGACTGCTTAATTCTCAATTTGTCAACGACTCTTATCTCCTATATATCGAATAAAAGTGGTGATAGAGGTGGGGGAGGGAGGTTTGGATTTTGAATATCAGATGCCTCTAAGGGCTCTTCTGAGTAAAGTAATTTGCCCTGTGATGAGCTCTATAAATAGACCCCAAACCCTCAGATGAGTCATCTCCAGTTCAAGGGAGAAATATAATCAGGCTTCATACAAGGTCAAACAGGTACTTGGAGAAAATGTATATATTCCTGACAATGATTCAATCTTCTCTCATCTGCTCCTCCCTCAGAAACTCTAGATAATACTCTTTGCTCTTGTGCCTGTATCTTCAAATATTTCTACACTAGCTTACCCTCAACTTTCGAGTCTTCTTAAAAATTCATCTCTCGCTCCTTTTGTCTCCTTGTAGCCTCGATTTTTCTCTTCTGTACCTCACACCAGAGCATCCTAAAAAATGACAGTGTCTTTGGTCTTCCCTCACACATGACTTTTTCCTGCCTTTCCTCTGGAACCCCCCTTACACTAGGGTAAGTGCTTACCATACTTAGTGGTTAAATCCAATGTATTTATTTATTTATTTATTTATTTTGGATCTTATGCCCTACTTGACCAACCCTCAGCTATATCTGTCGCTAGGCTATTGCGACTCTCTTGAAACTCTTTTCTGGTTTCCAGGATACCATTCCCCCCCATCACCAGATTCTGTTTGTTCACTTATTAAATATTTGCAAAGCTCCTACAATGGTGGAAAGCTAGGAATTGGGGATGCAATTATCTCTTTACAGAGACTTATAAATAGACAATCACAAAGGATACCTATAATTACTGCTGTCACAAGGTAAGAACAAGGTGCTAAGGAAACAAAGAGGTGGGTCAGATTAGAATTCTAGAAGAGTCCATAATCTCATCTTCTGCTAACCCATTAATATCCCCCAGGGTTCTCAATTGTCCTCCTTTTACTACTCCCTTTTTGCAAGATCTCAGCCACTCCACTCAAATACCTCTACACAATTGACTTCTGAATATAAACTTACATATTCTGAATATTTATGGTGTTCCTAATCTCGGGGACCACTCCTCTGGTTCAGTCACTTGCCACTTCCCGTCCGAATTCATGCAGTGGGGGATGGAGCTGCACCTCCCCAAGTGCTGATGTTTGTTGGGCAACTTAAAATCATACCCTTCAGCTATGCCCTTCATGATATACAAATAAACAAACCCTTTCTGGCCCCTTTGCCTATCTCACTAGACTTATCTCTTGCTACTCCCCCAATCTGGGGCCAGCCACATTCAAAAATCTGCCTTTCTCCACTGTCCCACCCTACAGGGCTCACACAAGTCCAGGCCTTCGGAAAATTTACATATTCTTTGGGAAATTTACAAGTAGTCCTCAACAGAACTCCCCTCACTCTTTCCACCAACTTGAACTGCCTCTAGACCCAGCTCCGTTATCACCCACCCAGAAGCCTCCTTTGCTCCCTTCCAACCGCCCAGGCCCTCCAGAGGTCCCAAAGCACCCTGGACACACCCCATCTTAATTCTTAACACAGGCAGCGCCTTGCGGCTAGGCCCACCTCCAGATTCTGCAACACCCAATGGAGGGTTTAGTGTGTTCCAAGGGCTTAATAACGTTAGATGACCGGAAATTTCCTGTCCCAAACGATGATGCCCAGAATACACACAATCAAAATGCCAGCTACAGCTAACGCTCCGTGCTGTCTCCTGCATTCACAAAACTACAGTACAAGCAGCGATGCACCAACCCAAGACCCCAGAGAACCACAAAGACCAATGAGTGTTTTTCGAAACGGGAGGCAGTTGCACAACTGGACCCCCCCACCCAACTTCCCTCTTCCCACCCTTCCTTTGAGAAAAAAAGAAGAGAAAAAAGAACCATCAAGTGGTTAAGAGCAAAGCCAAAATAAAACTTCAGACGGTCCACCGTGACAACAAGCGTGCATCTGGTAAGGCCGAAGGAAAGCCCCTGGCAGCTCACCTGGGCTGCAGGGCGCACGGCCGGGTGGCCTCTAACCGCCTTTGCTGTCGCACAGTGTGGAGGGGGAGGGGGAGGGGCAGGGGAGGGGAAAGCGGTTCTTCCCCACCCAGGGGACAGCGAGGGCCCGGATCCCAGGGTGGTCCTCCCGCAGGGACACCCTTACCCCGTGTCGAAAGGGCCTCCTCGGATCGCCCTCGGCGGCGGCGTGCACAGACGAAGCGGGCCGGCGGCAGCTCCCGGGCCGTCGCCGCCGGCTCTCACCCCAATGGCGGCGCTAGCGGGCAGCGGCAGGCGCCTTTATAGGAGCCCCGCCGCGGGCCGCCCGCCCATTGGCCGCGGCGCGTCACGTGGCCCGGCCGCAGTCCCAGCGCAGGAACCGCGCGAGGCCCCGGCTCCGCGGCCCCGGCCTGGAGCGAAGGTGGGCGGCCGTTGACTCCCTCCCCCGGTGCAGGGCGGCTGAGCGCTTCTGCGGGCCAGGCCCGCCCGGAGCCGAGGATTAAAGGTAGGAGCCCCGCCCCGCGGGCGTTGACCCTCGAAATAACCCGATCAGTTGGTCTCGTGTGGTTCTCCGGGTTCTCGAGTTGGGGCCTGCGCTGTTCTCGCTGTTCTCGAGTTTTCTTGGCTTTCATCCTTTCTCCCGCCCGCCCCAAAGCTCCATCTCTCCAACGCCGGAGTGCTTTACGTTAGGTAGCGGCTGCGCTTGGGGCCGACCTGAACGCACTGGGTTTAAAATGGCACTTAATTTGGACCTCATCAAACTGACAAACTTTTGCACAGCGAAGGAACCCAAAAAGAAACCAAAAAGACAACTTACAGAATGGGAGGAAATAGTTTCAAACGATGCAACGGACAAGGGCTTACTCTCTAAACTATACTAGCAACTTATACAGCTCAACAGCAAAAAAGCCAACCACCCAATGGAAAAATGGGCAAAAGACCTGAATAGACATTTCTCCAAGGAAGATATACAGATGGCCAACAAGCACATGAAAAAATGCTCAACATCCCTGATTATTAGAGAAATGCAAATCAAAACTACCACGAGATACCACCTCACACCAGTCAGAATGGCCATCATTAATAAGTCCACAAATAACAAGTGCTGGAGGGGCTGTGGAGAAAAGGGAACCCTCCTGCACGGTTGGTGGGAATGGAAGCTGGTACAGCCACTATGGAGAACAGTTTGGAGATACCTTAGAAATCTATACATAGAACTTCCATATGACCCTGCAGTCCCACTCTTGGGCATATATCCAGACAAAACTTTCCTTAAAAAAGATGCATGCACTTGCATGTTCATTGCACCTCTATTCACAATAGCCAAGACATGGAAACAACTCAAATGTCCATCAACAGATGATTGGATTCGGAAGAAGTGGTATATATACACAATGGAATACTACTCAGCCATAAAAAAGGACAAAATTATGCCATTTGCAGCAACATGGATGGAACTAGAGACTCTCATACTGAGTGAAGTAAGTCAGAAAGACAAATACCATATGATATCACTTATAACTGGAATCTAATATACAGCACAAATGAACGTTTCCACAGAAAAGAAAATCATAGACTTGGAGAATAGACTTGTGGCTGCCCCCCCCCGGGGGGGGGAGTGGGAGGGATGGGGAGATTGGAGTTAATGGATGCAAACTATTGCTCTTGGGATGGATTTATAATGAGATCCTGCTGCGTAGCACTGAGAACTATGTCTAAATAGTTACATCGCAGCATAACAATGGGAGGAAAAAGAATGTATACCTGTATGTGTAACTTGGTCCCCATGCTATACAGTGGAAAAAATAAAATAAATAAAATAAAATGGCACTTAAGGTCTGTTTCACCACCCATGTGGAAGGAGAACGAGTTTGGATTTTGAACATCTTGGCCACCCCTTCCTCGTTATTTATGGACGTGAATTACTCAGCACAGTGGTTGTCTTTTGGATCCAACGGCAGTGTTTCTAGATGGCAGGATGGATGAGGGAGGAGAGAATGAAAACCGCCCGTGAACGGCTTCATAAACCCCTCGAAAACCAATCAACTTCCAGTTTCCTGAAGCGCAGATCTGAGGGTCCTCAACCTGCTTGGGTGGCTTGATTCCATCGCTTTTATGTGAGAGTGAAGGTCCTCAGGACCAAGGGTTTATAAGAAAGCCAGGCACAAAAAAAGAAAAAGGAAAAGAAAGCCAGGCACTACTAGAGGTCAACATAAATAACAGCTACAGGCATTTTTACATTAGAAAGGCTCTTACTTTGCTTTAGTCAAAGAAAGAACTAAAGGCCTTTATTTCCGAGTAACCCAATAACCAAGGAAGGAGCTCCCGCTGTGGCACGCAACGGGATGCAGGTGGGGGCCTCTTGGGAGCGCTGGGACGCAGTTTCTGGCATAGTGGGTTAAGGATACAGCTCGGATCTGATCTCTGGCAGGGGAACCCTGTATGCCGTGGGGCAGCCAAAAATAGGGGGAAAAAAAGAATTGTATGGAAGTCATACCATAGCATTGCTATTTGTGTTCTTGTTTTTGTTGTATAAAATCTCCTTATGGGAGTTCCTGTCGTGGAGCAGTGGTTAACGAATCTGACTAGGAACCATGAGGTTGCGGGTTCGATCCCTGCCCTTGCTTAGTGGATTAAGGATCTGGCGTTGCCATGAACTGTGGTGTAGGCTGCAGATGAGGCTCCGATCTGTCGTTACTGTGGCTGTGTTGTAGGCTGGTGGCTACAGCTCCAATTCGACCCCTAGCCTGGGAACCTCCATGTGCCACGGGAGCGGCCCAAGAAATGGCAAAAAGACCAAAAAAATAAAAATAAATAAATAAATAATAAAAATAAAATATCCTTATACAGGAATCCGGTGGGGCTTAAGGTGTGACCTAGGTACAGACCTCTCTCTGGAGTGACCATGGCATCCTGAAAAATCTCAAGGAAATAAAAGCTCAGTTCAGGTCTTGCTCACTGGCACTTAGTTGGCTCTCTCTCTCCTGAGAGCACTTGGAAGTGGTAAGAACGGAGGCCACAGAGAAGGAAGCCCCAGTAATCTTTATTTAAAAAGCTAAATCTTGGAGTTCTCTGATGGCCTAGTGGGTTAAGGCTCCTGCATCCTCGTGGCTGTGGCTCTGGTCACTGCTCTGTGGCGCAGGTTTGATCCCTGGCCCAGGAACTTCCACATGCTGCCTGTGTGGCAAAACAATCAAAAAAAACACAGAACATTGTAAATCAACTATAA
Source organism: Sus scrofa (assembly GCF_054392235.1). Lineage (NCBI taxonomy): Eukaryota > Metazoa > Chordata > Mammalia > Artiodactyla > Suidae > Sus > Sus scrofa. The sequence goes on from NC_139386.1 coordinate 130,394,224, forward strand.
TAAAAAAATTTTTTAAAAAAACCCTTTCATTAAAAAGAAAGAAAAAAGAACACGAGAAAAGAATAATGTATTTTTAAAAAGCTAAATCTCATCAGGTTAACACCTTTAAAACTATTTCTTTCTTTATTTTTTTGGCTTTGCCCTTGGCTTTCAGAAGTTCCCAGGCCAGAGATCAAACCTCTGGGCCACAGCAGTGACCCAAGCCACAGCTGTGATAATACCAGAACCTCAACCCACAAAGGCACCTGGTAACTCTTCCATTATGTGTTTAACTTACAGTTGATTTACAGCGTTGTGCTAGTTTCTGCTGTGCAACAGTGATTTAATTATAGAGATATACATGCCTTCTTTTAAAAAAATATGGTTTGTCCCAGGAGATTGGATATGGTTTCCTGTGTTATGTGGTAGGATCACGTGGTCTATCCTTATTTTCCAGCATTTTAAAGATGGAGGAATTGACTAGTGTCGAAACCTGTTGAGGATCTGGTTAAGGATCCCCTGGGTTGTCACTGCAGCAGCTTGGGTAGCTGCTGTGGTGTGGCTTCCATCCCTGGCCTGGTGCTGCAGGCGTGGCCCAAGAAAATAAATAAAAAGATACAGATGGAAACCCTTGGAGTTCCCTTGTGGCTCAGTGGTTAACGAACCTGACGAGCATGCATGAGGATGCGGTTCCATCCCTGGCCTCTCACAGTGGATTAAGGATCCAGCTTGGATCCCACGTTGTTGTTGTTGTGGCTGTGGTGTAGGTCTAGGTCGCACACACGCGGCTTGGATCCCGAGTTGCTGTGGCATGGGGCGTAGGCCAGCGGCCGTGGTTCCAGTTGGACCCCTAGCCTGGGAGTCTCTATATGCCGCAAGGACAGAATCCTTGAGGATGAGCTACAGGGTGGGACATGATTTATCTACAGCTCCAGCCACCCACCCACAGAGCTCCCACTCACCTTGGGCTGTCCCAGTGCCTGTCCCCTCTCTCTCTGCCTCCATGTCGATGTCGGGAATCTCCTCTTTCTTTTCCTTCCATCCCACACTCAGTTATAACCCAAAGTCACTTCCTCAAGGAGGATCTCACTAGATTAGATCTTCCTATTAGGCACTCTCATTGCAGCCTAATTACATAGGCTTATTATTGCGATTGTGCTTATATAGCCAGGGCTGTATTTATGTCTGTTTCCGCCACTTGACAGTAAGCACCGTGAGTGCAAAGTATCAAAAACCTCCAAAGTGTATTATCACTTAGTACATTATCTTCTGATCCTCCTGAGTTATAAGGACGATGATAAATCAGATTTGAATTAAGGGTGTGGATGGGTGGGGGAAGCACGAGTGATAAAACCAGATGTGAGTTTGCTTTTTTTTTTAAGTTGCAAAATAAATATGGAGAATGGATTTATTTGGGAGCAGACTCACCAGGATTTGGCATTAAATTGGATGTAAAGATGCCGAATTTGGGCATAAGTCTCAACTGTGGATGTGGCTTGGATCTGATCCCTGGCCCGGGAACTCCATATGCCCCAGGGCAACCAAAAAAGAAAAAAAAAGATGTGGGGGGAGTTCCCATTGTGACTCAGTGGGTTAAGAATCTGACTAGTATCCAAGAGGATTCGGGTTCAATCCCTGGCTTTGCTCAGTGGCTTAAAGGATCGGGCACTGCCACAGGCTGTGATGTAGGTCACAGACTCAGCCTGGATTTGGCAGTTGCTGTGGCTGTGGTGTAGGCCGGCAGCTGCAGCTCCGATTCCACCCCTAGCCTGGGAACTTCCATGTGCCACAGGTGCGGCCCTAAAAAGAAGAAAAAAAAAAAGATGTCTAGATAGAGATTTTGAATAGGGAGCTTATTATACAGTTCAAAATACAATCTAGGCTGAAGATGGGGGAGAAGGGCCAGAAGGAAGTCAGGAGAGTGAAAAAGTTTTAAAATAATGATGGAGAACAGGAGAAAATGCTGACCGAGGCAAGGTGTTGGTACTACACCTTTGAGACTGTTGAGACCCAGAAATTGGAAGTAAGATAGCTGCTTTTATCCAATATTCAGATTTGCCAGGGCTGCGCGGCAGAAAGACAATATAAAGCAGCTTCTAAAACATTGACAAGAAAGTGGCCGAAGACCAGTGTGGTAACACGAGGATATCACAGGACTCTTCTATGAAATATGGAAATAGTTCTAATTACATTTTTGAAGAAGAGATCATAGGTCCATGAAATACACGTTTTAGTTCAAATCAAGATATCACAAGAACAGGAGTTCCCGTCGTGGCGCAGTGGTTAACAAATCTGACTAGGAACCATGAGGTTGCGGGGTTCGGTCCCTGCCCTTGCTCAGTGGGTTAAGGATCCGGCGTTGCCGTGAGCTGTGGTGTAGGTCGCAGACGCGGCTCGGATCCTGCGTTGCTGTGGCTCTGGCGTAGGCCGGTGGCTACAGCTCTGATTCGACCCCTAGCCTGGGAACCTCCATATGCCGTGGGAGTGGCTCAAGAAATAGCAAAAAGACAAAAAAAAAAAAAAAAAAAAAAAAAAAAAAAAAAAGATATCACAAGAACATAGCTCAAAGAACATTTTAAAATTTCCATCCTTCATTCCAGCATCAGATTCGACAAGATTACAATAAAGATCACAAAATAGGAGTTCCCATTGTGGCCCAGCAGACGTGAACCCGACTAGAATCCTGGGCTCACTCAGTGGGTCGGGGATCTGCTGTTGCCTTGAGCTAGGGTGTCGGTCGCAGACGAGGCTTGGATCTGGATCCCGTGTTGCGGTGGCTGTGGCCTGCAGCTGCAGCTCCGATTTGATCAACCCCTAGCCCAACCCCTAGCCTGAGAACTTCCATATGCCAGGGGTGCAGCCCTAAAAAAGTAAAAATAAATAAATAAATAATAAAATAAAAATTTACAAATAAATAATTTTGGGAGAATGGGCAGTAAACAGGGGCTCCATCTGTGAAGAAAAAAGCCGTAAATTTTGTGTAGTACTGCCACAAAGCTTGAGAATTTAATCAGCTTAAGAAAATGTGTTGGTAAAATCCTGCCCCATTGATCCTGCATAGCAAGCTTATGTAAAATGGCAAAATAACGCTGGAAAAACACTAAACGTTAATCTTGCATCTAGAATGGTGAAACTATAGGACACATCGGGTTCCGTAGGTAGGACTGTCTCTGTGAAGGTGCTGTACCCTAAGCTGGAGGTCTCAGAAATTCCTGCCCCGGTTGAATCAGCTGGGTAATGACCGGTGGTCATTTAGCCTTGAGTGCATTTTCAGGCACCTCCTGAGAAAAGGAACCGTTTCGGAGGCGTGTCTCTTCGCCCAAGTCTGGGTTCCTCCCGGGCTGTGGTGAGCCCCACCCTTTAAGAATGGACAGTCCGACTCCAGTGGACTCCGATTTCCATCCTAGAAGAGAATCAGGAACTCAGAGACTCCGGCAGTCCTGCGCCTCCCCTGGAATCAGTGGATCATCAACCTTTCCCCTCTCCCTCACCTGCTGCTGGGCTTCCCTTACTTTCCAGCTTGAACGCTGTGGTCAGTCTTGATCTTCCACCTGCCAAAGTAAAAAGTGGGTGCCTGTGCCGGTCCCTGGGCCTGGGAAGAGGCCCCAGGGTCCCTGACAGGGCTCTGTATTGACTGCAGAAGAGATGACCTCGTTGTGAGGAGGGGTTCGGGAGCGCCTAGATACTTTCTGGGGTTGCCCAGCAATTTCAACGGGAACCAGCTTGCAGATATCGTTGAAAATTTTAAAGCTCTATGTAGCTACGCTTCTATCATTTGGCTGGAAATGGGCAAATATATTCTCTACTGTGTTGAAAAAGCAAACAAACCGAAGGAAAAATTTACACGTGGAGCAATGACTTCATCTTCTGATTGCCTTTGACAATCATGATCCATGTCAGCGAACTGAGGAAGATTCTTTCAGTGGTGCAGTGAGTCTTTCTCATGTCCGAATTCTTTGATCAGAACCCAAATAAGTGGTTCATAAAAGGGAAAAATCCCCTCTGACCAAATCAGAGAAAGAGCCAAGATAGCAAAGTTAGTTACAATGTTTAAAACTAAATTAAAGGAAAGCAAACCAATTTGTCAAAATAAAATTCTTTTATTGCTTATTCATTTGTTGTTAATTTTGGTTAATTCTGACCCCCTTGTCCAGACCTAATGAATAATAAGGTTGCATTTCTATCAGAGAAGTACACATTTTAAAAAATGCAAATTTTAAAATATGAAAAAAAAAACTGCACATTTTAACTTGGCTATTTCTTTTTCCTTCCTTCCTTCCTTTCTTTTGCTATACCCAAAGTATGTGGAAATTCCCAGGCCAGGGATCAAACCCACACCACAGCAGCAACCTAGGCCTCAGCGGTGGCAGTGCCGGATCCTGAACCTGCTGAGCCACCCGGGAACTCCTTGGCTGTCTCTTTAATTGCTGTTGACAAAAATTACAATGTACGTCAACTCTCCTAAGAAACAAGTAATAGAAGAATTTTATTTTGACAAGCTAGAGCACAGATCAAGAAAGAGGAAGGAATTCTTATTCATTTTGTTTTGTTTTCCTTTGAATTTGCTTTGCTGTACTTATGAGGGATAATTAACACATAGATAAGTTTAAGAAGTTAACTTCTTTATCCATTCATTTGTTGATGGATGTTTAGGTTGTTTCCCTGTCTTGGCTGTTGTAAATAGTGCGGCTATGAACATGGGGGCGCGTGCGTCTTTTCAAATTGTAATTTTTTCTTTGGATATATGCCCAGGAATGGGTTTGCAGGATTATATGATAATTATATTTTTAGTTTTCTTTTTCTTTTTACCGCCTTGCTTGTGGTATATGGAAGTTCCTGGACTAGGGGTCCAATCAGAGCTGCAGGTGCTGGCCTGTTCCACAGCCATGGCAACACCAAACCTGAGCTGCCTCTGCCACCTACACCACAGCTTATAGTAACGCCAAATCCTTAACCCACTGAGCAAGGCCGGTAATTGAACCCACATCCTCATGGACACTATGTTGGGTTTGTAACTCACTGAGTCACAACAGCAACTCCTATTTTTAGTTTTCTAAGGAACCGCCATGCTGTTCTCCAGAGTAACTACACCAATTTACATTCCCACCAATAGCACAGGTGGGTTCCCTTTTCTCCACATCCTCTCTAATATTTTTTATTGTGGACCTTTTTTTTTCAGTCTGTGTTCACAACATGCCAAAGTTCCTGGGCCAAGGATTGAACCCATGCCACAGCAGTGACAATGCTAGATCCTTAACCTGCCGAGCTGCCAGGGAACTCCATTTGTGGAGTTTTTGATGCCGGCCATTCTGGCCGGCATAGGTGGACCCAGAGATTATCATACTAAGTGAAGTAAGCCAGACAGGAAAAGACAAATATCTTATGATATAACTTATATGTGAAGTAAAAAAAAAAAAAAAAAAGATACAAATGAACTTACAAAACAGAAATAGACCCACAGACATAGAAAACAAACTTGTGGTTACCAAAGGGGAAGGGGGTGAGGGATAAATTACGAGTTTGGAATTAACATGTACACACTGCTTATTAAAGTAGATAACCACGGACATTCCCACGTGGTGCAGTGGGCTAAGGGTCCGGTGTTATTGCAGCTGTCTGCAACGTGGGTTTGATCTCTGGCCCAGGAATTTCCATGGGCTACGGGTGTGGTAAAAAAAAAAAAAAAAAAAAAAAAACAGAAAAAAAGTGCAGGCAACTGTACTCAATATTTTGTAATAACCTATAAGGGAAAAGCTGAAAAAGAAAAGTTTTTTATATATGTGTGTATAAATGAATCACTTTGCTGTACACCTGGAAGTAACATGACATTGTAAATCAACTATACTTCAGTATTAATTAATTTATTTATTAATTTATTCCTGTGGCATATGGAAGCAAGTTCCCAGGCTCGGGGTCGAATTGGAGCTGCAGCTGCCGGCCTACACCACAGCCACAGTAGGGCAGGATCTGAGCCACATCTGCCACATGCACTATAGCTCATGGCAACACTGGATCCTTAAGCCCAGGAGGACCACTGAGCAAGACCAGGAATCAAACCTGCAGCCTCATGGATACTAGTCAGGTTCATAAGCTGCTGAGCCATGATGGGAACTCCCAGTTTTAAAAAATGTTTAGTGTTTAAAAAAAAAAAAAAAGGTGTTCCCATCGTGGCTCAGTGGTAACGAATCCGACTAGGAACCATGAGGTTGCTGGTTCGATCCCTGGCATTGGCCAGTGGGTTAAGGATCCGGCGTTGGCTGTGAGCTGTGATGTAGGTTGCAGACAAGGTTCGGGTCCTGCGTTGCTGTGGCTCTGGCCCGTGGCTACAGCTCCAATTAGACCCCTAGCCTGGGAACCTCCATATGCCACGGGAGCGGCCCAAGAAATGGCAAAAAGACAAAAAAAAAAAAATTTTTTTTGACTGTATTAAATATGGTAAAATTACTTGATTGAAAAATTTTTGTAGGAATTCCCTTTGCAGCTCAGCGGTTAGATATCTATTGTGGTGCAGGTTCGATTCCTGACCTGGGAATTTCTACATGCCGCGCATGGGAACAAAAAAATTTCAAAAACTTCAAAAAAATCTTAGAATTCCAGATGGGAGGTTTAGCTTTGAGGGCTTTGGCTCATGTCCCTGGGCTGTGCCCATGCCAGCACGTGTGTCCTGGGAACACTGGAGACCTCTAACCAGACCCTGCAGGGGGCTGAGCACAGAGTAATGAGGTCACTGAGGTCGCTAGCATGAAGGACGCTGGGCTCTGAAGCAGCTGGAACAGAGTTCTCGCACCTTTCCCGGTATTCGATCCCTTCCAGGCCAAGAGCAGGGAACAGGGAACGGGAAATGAGGCTGTGCCCCTGGGAGGATGGAGGAGAAGGGCCGGGGCCGGAATGATGGGCAGGGGGAGCAGTGCAGTGAGCTCGAGGGTGCAGGGAAAGGCCCTCGGAGGTTCTGGGGGCCATGCAGTTCTAAGTGAGGACAGGGCCACGTGGAACAGAAACGCCCCCCCTGCCCCCCCACCTCTTGTTTGTAGAAAAGTTGTGTCTCCTAGGCCTTCCCTGATTTTTAAAGAACAGCTTTAATCAGAGAAATGAGAAAATAGAGAAACCAAGGAGAATAGCCAAGCAAGGCAAAATAATAGTTTAGCCATTTAAAAAAGTCAAGGGGAGTTCCCTTGTGGCTCAGTGGGTTAAGGACTAGCATTGTCACTGCTGTGGCTCAGGTGGCTGCTGTGACATGGGTTCAATCCCTGGTCCAGGAACTTCCACATGCCGTGGTCACGGCCAAAAAGAGTCAAGGACCCTTAGTTCTTGAACTCTTGGGCTATAGATAACATCCAAGGCCATATCCTTGAGTAGTTTTGCCGTCACTAAATCCCCCACCAGGTGGAAGAATTTAACTGCATGTTGACCACCAGCACTTAGACCCCCAAACAGCTGGAAGCAGAAAGCTGATGACAGATTCCTGAAACATCACCCTGTAACCTCGCCATCAGCCAGAGAATTGTGTGCAAGCTGATCACCTACCCTGTGACCCTGTCCCTTGATCTGTCTTGAAAACCCCTCCCCTGGAGCTCCTGAGTCACTCAGTGGGTTAAGGACCCAGCATTGTCTCTGTGAGGATGCAAGTTTGGTCCCTGGCCTTGCTCAGTGTGTTAAAGATCCAGTGTTGCTGCAAGCTGTGGTGTAGGTTGCAGATGCAGCTCGGATCCAAGTGGCTGTGGCTGTGGCTGTGGCCATGGCCGGCAGCTGCAGCTCCTATTTTGACCCCTAGCCCAGGAACTTCCACAAGCCTTGGGTGTGGCTGTAAAAAGGAAAACAAACAAATAGACCCTTCCCTGAGGCCATTGGCCAGTTCGGGCCTTTTGAACCCTAGCTGCTCCTTCCAGGCTGGCTCACACGCAGCACCTCAAAGTCCTCACTATGCTTGGTTTGGCCGCAGCCCAGCATCCATAGATTGGCTTTGCTGTGTATCACTGTGTATCAGGCAAGTGGACTCAGATTCGGTTTGGCAACACCGGGTGGACAAAAAGCCGTGGGAATAAAAGTCTCTTTTTAGGAGATTCAGAAACTGGGAGGTGAGAGTGTCCTGTGGCAGGGCCATCCCTGCTGTTCTCCGGGGTCATTCATCTCCCTCCACCCACGGCTTCTCTGTCTCTACTCTCTCCCACTTGTCTACTTCCTTCACGAAGGAGACGAAACCCCTAAAAAATTAGCGGGTAGTTACGTCCAGGTTTTCACTAATGCAGGTTTTATTTCATTTTTGTCCTTGCCCATGGCATGCAGAAGTTCCTGGGCCAGGGATAGAACCCATGCCACAGCAGGTCCTTAACAGCTGGGCCACCAGGAAACTCCTACTAATTCTGATCTTAACTTAACATGAAATCTACGTTGAAAGCCTGCAAAGTAATGGAGTCAATTATGGAAGCATTCCCCCAGTGACCTGAAGTACTTCACAAACAGCATTAAATAACAGGAATCTCATGGTCTTAAAATTATTTTATCTTGATTCTCTTTCAGTCCCTCTGTCTATACCCAGGAGAATATCGCTCCTTGGGGCTGTTTGTCTTAAACATGAGGTTCCGGCAACAGCGTTTAAGGAAGATCCCCGGGGATTGTGATGCAGAGGGCTATGGATGGCCCTGGAAACCCCCGGCTTACACAAATCCAAAATGTTTTTTCTTTATACCCCATGGGTAAAAATAAGTTTAGCAAAGTACACCCACAATATGTAATGTACTGGGTGATATAGTGAAGGCAGGGCAGCATTTACATGTATTTTCCTTCTTTCTTTTTTTTTTTCATTTTTGGCTGCCCCTTGGCATAGGGAATTCCCAGACCAGGGACCACATCTGAGCCACTGTTGTCACCTAAGCCACAGCTGTGGCAACTCTGGATCCTTAACCCACTGTGCCAGGCCAGGGATCGACCCTGCGTCTCTGTGCTCCCAAGATGCTGCCAATCCTGTTACCCCATAATGGGAGCTCCTACACATATTTTCTATTTTAAAAGAATGTCTTGGTCTGGTATCCATGAGGATGCAGGTTCAATCCTTGGCCTCGCTCAGTGGGATAAGGATCCAGCAATGCTGTGAGCTGTGGTGTAGGTCACAGACGTGGCTTGGATCTGGTGTTGCTGTGGTTGTGGTGCAGGCCGGCAGCTGTAGCTCCAATTGGACCCCCAGTCTGGGATCCTCCATATGCCCGGGGTGCAGTCCTAAAAAAAAAAAAAAAAAAAAAAAAAAAAGTCTTGGTTAACTCTTTCTGATGAAGATCTAGTTCAGTCTGCTTTGGTATTTAGCTTTAAGGACCGCCCTAGCTGATAAAGATATCTCATCAAGATAGGAAAAATACAGGTATTGGAGTTCCCGTCGTGGCGCAGTGGTTAACGAATCTGACTAGAAACCATGAGGTTGCGGGTTCGGTCCCTGGCCTTGCTCAGTGGGTTAAGGATCCGGCGTTGCTGTGAGCTGTGGTGTAGGTCCCAGACGCGGCTCGGATCCAGAGTTGGGGTGGCTCTGGCGTAAGCTGGCGGCTACAACTCCGATTCGACCCCTAGCCTGGGAACCTCCATATGCCATGGGAGCAGCCCTAGAAAAGGCCAAAAGACAAAAAAAACCAAAAAAACAAAAAAACAGGTATCCATATTTACTGAGTCTTTTTTAAAAAAGTAATTAATTTTTTGGCTGCACCACAGCATGTGGAAATTCCTGGGCCAGGGATCGAACCCGAGCACAGCCGTGACCCACGCCGCTCCACGGACAGCACTGGATCCTTCACCCACTGAGCCCTGAGCGAACTCTTGTACTTACCGAGTGGCGATACTCTTTCTTTAATTAAGTCCACTAATTTTGCAGTTTTTATTAAAAACTGCCCAGTAAATTTCTTTTTTATTGTCAATCAGTGTTTTTGTGAACCAGGAGATTTTGCATTTTTAATATTTTAAACAAATAGGTTCAGAACACACCGAAGTTTCCAGGCCAATGATTGAATTACGCCTCAAAGGTGAGACTCTAGACAGTTACTTTGTTTGGAGGAACGAAATTACCAAACAATGGAAGTCATTTCCCATGCGTTTTCAAAATGTTCTTTCAGTAGCGTGAGTTTCTTTTACAAAGCTGATATCTTCTTCTTCATTGGATGACTGTAATATCTAATTAGATTGTCACAACTTGCCTGGTGATGGAGAGCTTATAATATGTCAGTTTTGTCATATTCTTACTCTCTTTGTGTTATTTTCAATATGTCTTTAAATTAAACCAGTTAACATGCTGTGTGGGTTTTTTGACATTAAAAAAAACAATTATCTAACTTTCCAAAACTAACCGGGTTTCCAGTAATTGAATCCAATTCTGACATTAAACTGCCCAGCGTTAGCACGGAACTCACAGGTGAAAGGTTCTGGCCCATTGGATTGGCCCTACATCAGATGCCATCCGTGGGTAGGTTACTGGGGCTACCCCACTTCTGCCCAGGCTGCTACAAATCTGGGGGCTCCCGTGACCCCTGCCTGAGATTTGCAGTTCACCAGAACAACTCACAGAACTCAGAAAAATGCTCTACTTACGTTTAAAGCTTTATTAGAGGCGACAGCTCAGGGACCGTCAGAAGAGATGCCTATGGCGAGAGACAGGGAGCAGTGGCACTCGTGGCACAGCCTCATGCCCCCTCCTGGCCGCCGTCTCCCCGGCTCCTAGACTGTGGACCAGCGGGGAAGCACTCCGCGTCTCCCGGTTTAAGTCTCCAGGGAATTCCATCCTAGGCCCTCCTCCCCTCCCCGGAGGGCAGGGTGGGGGGAAAGTTCCAGCCCCACTCGTCAAGGGTTTGGTCTCTCCGGGAAGCAGCTCTTATCTACCTAAGGGGCCCTACCCTGAGCCACCTCATTAGCATAAACTCAGGTGTGGTCCCGGGGCCTCTAGTGAAGAAAGTTCAGGGGTCAACCTCAGGAGCTCTTGCGAGCTGTGTGCCCCGCAGGATACTGTCTCTGCAGCCACGTGGGCTCCGAACCAGCCCGTGCATGATGTGCCTAAATGGATGAGGAGCCGGGTCTTGAGCCGCTCGCTGTTAGCTCCCACGTAAACCCAGGATGTCCCACGGCATCAGTTAGGGTTTCTTTCCTTTGAGGGCCCCACCCAAGGCTTATGGAAGCTCCCGGGCTAGGGGTCGAATCAGCGCTGTAGCCGCCGGCCTACACCGCAGCCACAGCAACTCAGAATCTGAGCCACATCTTCGACCTACACCACAGCTCACGGCAACGCCAGATCCTTAACCCACTGAGCGAGGCCAGGGATCAAACCCCAGTCCTCATGGATACTAGCTGGGTTCATTATCTCTGAGCCATAATGGGAACTCCCTGAACACAAGACTTTTTAAAAAAAATTCTCATTTTTAAAAGTTCTATCGAAGTATAGTTGATTTACAAACTTGTGCCAATTTCTGCTGTACAGCAAAGTGTCCAGGAATGTGTGTGTGTATTTCTTTTTTTTTTTTTTTTTTTTTATTATTTTCCCACTGTACAGCAAGGGGGTCAGGTCATCCTTAGATGTATACATTGCAGTTACAGTTTTTCCCCCCACCCTTTCTTCTGTTGCGACATGAGTATCTAGACATAGTTCTCAATGCTATTCAGCAGGATCTCCTTATAAATCTATTCTAGGTTGTGTCTGATAAGCCCAAGCTCCCGATCCCTCCCACTCCCTCCCCCTCCCATCAGGCAACCACAAGTCTCTTCTCCAAGTCCATGATTTTCTTTTCTGAGGAGATGTTCATTTGTGCTGGATATTAGATTCCAGTTATAAGGGATATCATATGGTATTTGTCTTTGTCTTTCTGGCTCATTTCACTCAGTATGAGATTCTCTAGTTCCATCCATGTTGCTGCAAATGGCATGATGTCATTCTTTTTTATGACTGAGTAGTATTCCATTGTGTATATATACCACATCTTCCGAATCCAATCATCTGTCGATGGACATTTGGGTTGTTTCCATGTCCTGGCTATTGTGAATAGGGCTGCAATGAACATGCGGGTGCATGTGTCTCTTTTAAGTAGAGCTTTGTCCGGATAGATGCCCAAGAGTGGGATTGCAGGGTCATATGGAAGTTCTATGTATAGATTTCTAAGGTATCTCCAAACTGTTCTCCATAGTGGCTGTACCAGTTTACATTCCCACCAGCAGTGCAGGAGGGTTCCCTTTTCTCCACAGCCCCTCCAGCACTTGTTATTTGTGGATTTATTAATGATGGCCATTCTGACTGGTGTGAGGTGGTATCTCATGGTAGTTTTGATTTGCATTTCTCTTATAATCAGCGATGTTGAGCATTTTTTCATGTGTTTGTTGGCCATCTGTATATCTTCCTTGGAGAAATGTCTGTTCAGGTCTTTTGCCCATTTTTCCATTGATTGATTGGCTTTTTTGCTGTTGAGTTGTATAAGTTGCTTGTATATTCTAGAGATTAAGCCCTTGTCAGTTGCATCATTTGAAACTATTTTCTCCCATTCTGTAAGTTGTCTTTTTGTTTTCTTTTTGGTTTCCTTTGCTGTGCAAAAGCTTTTCAGTTTGATGAGGTCCCATGGGTTTATTTTTGCTCTAATTTCTATTGCTTTGGGAGACTGACCTGAGAAAATATTCATGATGTTGATGTCAGAGAGTGTTTTGCCTATGTTTTCTTCTAGGAGTTTGATGGTGTCCTGTCGTATATTAAAGTCTTTCAGCCATTTGGAGTTTATTTTTGTGCATGGTGTGAGGGTGTGTTCTAGTTTCATTGCTTTGCATGCAGCTGTCCAGGTTTCCCAGCAATGCTTGCTGAATAGACTTTCCTTTTCCCATTTGATGTTCCTGCCTCCCTTGTCAAAGATTAATTGACCATAGGTGTCAGGGTTTATTTCCGGATTCTCTATTCTGTTCCATTGGTCTGTCTGTCTGTTTTGATACCAGTACCACACTGTTTTGATGACTGTGGCTTTGTAGTATTTCTTGAAGTCTGGGAGAGTGATGCCTCCTGCTTGGTTTTTGTTTCTCAGGATTGCTTTGGAGATTCTGGGTCTTTTGTGGTTCCATATAAATGTTTGGATTGTTTGTTCTAGTTCTGTGAACAATGTCATGGGTAATTTGATAGGGATTGCATTGAATCTGTAGATTGCTTTGGGTAGGATGGCCATTTTCACAATATTGATTTTTCCAATCCAGGAACATGGAATATCTTTCCATTTCTTTACATCTTCTTTGATTTCTTTGATTAAAGTTTTATAGTTCTCGGCATATAGGTCCTTTACCTCTTTGGTCAGGTGTATTCCGAGGTATTTGATTTTGTGAGGTACAATTTTAAAAGGTATCATTTTTTTGTATTCCTTTTCTAATGTTTCATTGCTGGTATACAGAAATGCAACTGACTTCTGAATGTTAATCTTATATCCTGCCACTTTGCTGAATTTATTAATCAGTTCAAGGAGTTTTGGGGTTGAGTCCTTAGGGTTTTCTAGGTATAGTATCATATCATCTGCATACAGTGACAGTTTGATCTCTTCGTATATGGATGCCTTTTATTTCTTTTGTTTGTCTAATTGCTGTGGCTAAGACTATTTCTTTATTTTATTTTATTTACGTCTTTTTAGGGCCACATTCGTGGCGTATGGAGGTTCCCAGACTAGGGATCGAATCAGAGCTACAGCTGCCAGCCTACACCACAGCCACAGCAACGCAGGATCCGAGCTGTGTCTGCGACCCACACCACAGCTCATGGCAACGCCAGACCCTTAACCCACTGAGCGAGGCCAGGAATCGAACCCGCGTCCTCACGCGTACTGGTTATTTGCCAGCACTCTCCACGGAGGAATTGTAGCGGGGGCGGGGTGGGGGGGCAAGTGAATCTGTGTGTACCCCCCCTTCCGCCCGCCCCCTCCCCTGTGACCTGGCCCAGAACGTCTCTTGCTGAGCTCTTCCGCCTCCTGGGTGAGCCTGAACAGGGTCAGGGCTGCAACGCGTAGCGTCGATGCCTCAAACTGCTGCTCGGCTGCTCCCCGGAGGCCGGGTGAAGGGCTCCGGTGCCCAGGCCCCCCTCCCCTCCCCGGGGGCGGGTGGGGGCAGGGCTTCGTTGGGCAGTTGTGACACCATCTACCTGGAAGCAGCGTCGCCTCCGCGGTGAGCGCTCGGTCCTCCGACGCCCCCTCCCTCCACCCTTGACCTCGGAAGCCAGTCGCGAGCCCAGGTTGTCACCTGTACCTCTGACGGACTAACTGTTAATCTGAGGTTCCCACCATCCCCTGCTTGGGTTCGATGGATTTGCTGCAGTGACTCGCAGAACCCCAGGAACCCGTTTACCTGGTTGTAATAAAGGCGTTAGGATAAAGGCAGCAGACGACCACCCTGATGGACGAGATGCCCAAGGTGTGTAGGAAGGGGCTTCTGTGCCCTCCCCAGGGGCCCCGCTCTGCCAGCCCCTCCTCTTCGCCAACCCAGAAGCTCCCTGAACCTACACTTTGGGGATTTCTTACGAAGGCTTCATCACACGGGTGTGACTGATCATTAACTTCGCTTTCAGCCCTTTTCTCTTCTCCAGAGAATAGTGGGTGGGCCTGAAAATTCCAAGCTTCTAACCACGGCCGCTTCGATCTGGGGACCTGCCCAGGAGGCTGTCCGGGAGCCCACTCAGAGCTGCCACATGCCTCAGGAAATTGTAAGGGTGTCAAGATTCGGGGTCAAATATCAGAACAAAAGATGCTCCTAGGGCTCTTGGAGTTCCCGTCACGGCGCAGCAGAAACAAATCTGACTAGTATCCATGAGGATGCGGGTTCCATCGCTGGGCTCCCTCTGTGGGTGAAGGATCTGGCATCGCTGTGAGCCGTGGTGTGGGTCGCAGACGCAGCTTGGATCCAGCGTTGCTGTGGCTGTGATGGAGGCCAGCAGCTGCAGCTGCACCCTGGCCTGGGAACTTCGTTGTCGTCGTCTTTTTTTTTTTTTTTTGCTTGTTAGGGCCGCACCTGCGACGTATGGAGGTTCCAACGTGTATTTTCCATTATCTCACATCTAGTTTCTCCCTTCCACGTTGCTGACCCCCCAGCCCCAGGCCTGCATCTTTCCAACCACTGCAATGGCCATGTTCCCCTGGTCCCAGGAGATGCCAGTCCAGCTTGGTTAGTAATCCGGGGAATCCCATAGGCTCACTGTCATTTTCCTGAGGGTGATGTGTCAAGAAGCAATCAACAGTTGCCTCTGTTTTAGGTCCAGCTCTGTCACAAACCAGTGGGATCTTATTTTTTTACTTTGTCCACCCTGGGGCATATGGAGTTCCCAGGGCAGGGATCAGATCCAAGCCCCAGTTGCAACCTACGCCGCAGCTGTGCAATGCCAGATCCTTAACCCACTGTGCCCGGCTGGGGATCGAACCTGGGTCCCCATATTCCCAAGACACTGCCCATCCTGCTGCACCACAGAAGTGACTCCTTTGTTTTTTTAAAATAAAATTTAAAAAAACCTTTGTTTTTTTTTTTTTTTTGGCTGTTCCTGCACATGTGGAAGTTCCCAGTGACCCGAGCTGCTGCACTGACAATACCAGACCCTTAACCCACTGTGCCCCAAGGGCATTCCAGCGGGATCTTAATTAATCTGACTTTCCTCTCTTGTAAAACAGGAGCACCAAATTCAGTCATCTCTGATTTTCCTTACAGTTCTTTTTTTTCTTAGAAAAAAAAAATGATGTATAATTGGCATGTGACATTATTTCAGTTTCAGGTGTAAAACACGATTCAATATTTGTATGTATTGCAAAAGGATCACACCCCAATCCATCACTGTACATAGTTACAAAATTTTTTTTTCCTATGATGAGTTCCTTTCAGACCTAAAATTGAGTCAGTAATCCCAGGCCTAGCCTCTTGCCTTTCTGGGCCATTGTCCTAGAGCCAGGTCACCTCCCCTGTCCCTGCCCCTGTCCTGTTTTCCTGCCTCAGTTACTGCTGAGGATGCAGGTTCGATCCCTGGCCTTGCTCAGTGGGTTAAGGATCCAGTGTTGCTGTGAGCTGTGTCATATGTAGGTTGCAGATGCGGCTCAGATTTGACCCCTAGCCTGGGACCTTCTATATGTGTGTCCCTCTCAGGGTCATACGTGAGTTCAGCCTCTTCTTCCCAGTGCTGTGGCCTTGGCCCCAGCTCTCATGCATTTACACAATGCCTTGTGCTCTCTTTTTTACGTGCATGCATTTTATCTCCTAAGGTGTACCTTAGATGTTTTTAAGGATAGAGCTTCAGAGTTCCTGCTGCGGCACAATGGGGACTCCGTGCATCTCTGCAGCGCCAGGTCGCACGTTCGATCCCCAGCCCGGTACCGTGAGTTCAGCATTGGACTGCAGCGAGGGTGGAGGTTACAGCTATAGCTCGGATCTGATCGCTGGCCTGGGAACTCCGTATGCCACAGGGTGGCCAAAAGGCAAAAGCAAGCAAGCAAACAAAAAGCCAGAATTAGAGCCTCAATTTATAATCCAAACCGACCTTTCCATGTCACCTGCCTATAGCGGACATTCAGTAAATATTTATTTCTTCATTGAAGGGTGTCTTGAGAACTTTTATATGCCATTGTTACGAAACGTTTTTTTAAGACAGTCTTGAGTAAAAATAGCGTAGCTTTGGTTTGCCTGACTTGACTTGTTTCAGTGTAAAGATGCTATGCATTCTTCCTCTCTAACCCTCCCTGTGAGTTCTCTTAAAAGAGCTCTTTTTATAAACGTTTTGAAAAATTTATGTTCTTATGGGAACCGTCTCTCCCCAGGCATTCCATTAAACTCGTCTGTCAGGTTATTTGGTATTTTACATTGTTTGTCAGGGAGTTACTCAGAATTATGAGGTCATTCCTCTACTTAAGCCCTCTAGTGCCTTCCCGCCTCACTCAGAGATCCCGGTGCCAAGGGTAAATTCCTAACCAGGGCCTGTGCCGAGCTGGCATCCTCACCACCTCTTCGACCCTGCCACCCACCACCTCCTTGCCCTCTGCTCCCCTGGCTTCCTCGCTGGTCTTCAATCACACCCAACACATTCCGCCTTCAGGACTGGGTACTTCCTGCTGCTGCGGCCCGAAACACTCTTGACCCCCAAACAGCAGTATGTTGCCTCTTCACTTCCATCAGAGGGTTTTTTTTTTTTTATTGTCTTTTTAGGGCTGCACCTGTGCCATATAGAAGTTCCAGGCTAGGGGTCAAATCCGAGCTGCATCTGCAACCTACATATGCCACAGCTCACAGCAACTTCAGGTCCTCAACCCACTGAGCGAGGCCAGGGATCGAACCTGCATCCTCATGCATACTAGTGGGTTTTGTTACCACTGAACCACAACAGGAACTCCCTCCACCAGGTGTTTTTGTTGAAAGGCCTTCCCTAACAACTCTGTCTGGAGTGGAACACACATCGCCTTGCTGGTCTCGCAATCCCCCCACTCTGCTTGGTTTCTCTTCACAGAATTCATCATCCAGCCCTATATTCATCAGTGATTGTCTGCCTCCCCCACCACAGTGTAAGCACCATTGAAAGCAGGAACTTTGCTTGGTTCTCTGCTGTCGAGAACCAAGAGCTCTGGCACAAAGTAGCACCCTGTAACTACTCTCTTGTTAAATGACGATGTTCTGGGGAAAAAAACAAACCCTGATCTAACTTGAAAAAATGGATCATAAATTTTCATTCAAGTAAATTATAGTTATGTAATTATATTGCTCGTGCTGGTTTCTTTTGGCTGCATCAGTGATATAACATGGATCAAGTCAGTAAAAATTGATTAAAATATGGCAAATCCAGACGATTGGTTCCATGTGGCCAAAGATATTAACAAGGTTCATTTCATTAAATACATCTTAATATTATCATAGTTTAAAAAGATTTCTTTGTGCGGCCACTAGGTGGCAGAGTGCGCACACATACTTGGCACATGGACGTCTGTCTCAGGTTCCCCTTGGGGCTGCACTGATAGGGAGCCCCTACACTTGAGGAGTGCTTTCTAGTAGACAAAACACTTTCCCAAAAACTCTGTCACAAAGCCCCTGTGAAATAGGTCAGACGGTGTTTTTTTCTGTTTATTTTTAATCTGTTCTCTTTTTTAAAGAGGAAAACAGCTCAGCGTTTAAGGGATTTGGCCGAGGGAGGAAACAGCAGAGCGAGGACGAGAACCCATACCCTGGGCCTCCTAGTCCTGGGCTCTTTTCACAGTTCCACTCGAAGAGGGGAAAGTGGCCTTCCTGGAAATTTGCTCCTGGGTCTAAACTTGTCATATGCAAGAGCCTGAAAATACGAATGTTTTTTAGCTTTTAAAAAGTAAATGGACCATAAAAATCTTCCCAACTTTCCCTTTTGACTTGGCATCGATGCGGAAATGCATCTCTTTTTGGATCCCCCCAGACCTCAGCGTATGTGTAGGGGAAAAAAATAACATCTGGTATGAAGCAGAAGTCTCCGTGGGTAGCAGGGCGCCCAGGGCCTGACTCTTGGAAGTGTCTGTCTCCTAAATGGTTGAGTGCCTTGGGGGGAGCTTTCTTTGTGGAGCTGGGGTGTGCCATCCCTCTCAGTGGCAGCGGCAACTGCAGGTGCTCTGAACCCGGTGGCCGCTGGAAGAACCCTCAGGTGGAATCGTAGAAGAATCACCCGAGGGAGAAGTAAATGCATTCACTATTGCTCTTGGGTTTTCTAGGTTTGTCAAAAGCAACCACTTGGCGTACCTTTAGCACAGAAATGCGATAGACCAGAGTTCACTTTATTCACTGCATCTTGCCATCGTGCCAAGTATTAGAAATAAGGTAGGCTTTGAGGCGGAATTCTGGGGTGGGGTCCTCGTTTAGCTGCCTAGGGTTGTGTGCTCATCAGCGAGTGATCCCGCCCTCTGAACTGGTCTTTCCTCGTGTGTAGACCGAGTGTAATAATACCTGACTCACTGAGTTGGTATGAAGATGAAGTGAGAGAGCAATTACAGAAAATAAACTGCACTTCTTACGTACAGAGTGATTGGTTTTGATCAGAGAGGTGGAGGGAAAGCACATGTTTTCGTTTGTTTTGTTTTTGCTGTTTTTACTTTTCTATTTTTTTAAGCTGGAGCTCCTGGGCTTTGTCACTGCTAGCTGTTGACCTTGGGTTACTTTATTCAAATTGCTGAGCCTCAGTTTTCTTGCCAGGGTGAAAAATACGAAGTAATCAGCAACTCATTTGTTGAAGACCAAGTGTCCAACATGTGTCTAAGTTCCTTATATAATAACTGACTGACTCTCTACATTTAGTTCTGAAATAGGTTTGTTAAAATTAGTTATTAAAATCTTGGTATTGCAGAGTTAGAGAAGGCTTTACTAGTAATGGTCTAACCCTTTTGTCCATGAAGAAAACGAACTCAAGAGTTGAGGTTGAGGAGTTTCCGTCGTGGTGCGGTGGTTAACGAATCCAACTAGGAACCATGAGGTTGCAGGTTCAATCCCTGGCCTTGCTCAGTGGGTTAAGGATCCGGCGTTGCCGTGAGCTGTGGTGTAGGTCGCAGACATGGCTCGGATCCCGCGTTGCTGTGGCTGTGATGTAGGCTGGTGGCTACAGCCCCGATTACACCCCTAGTCTGGGAATCTCCATATGCCATGGGAGCGGCCCTAGAAAAGGCCAAAATAGACAAAAAAAAAAAAAAAAAAAAAAGAGTCGAGGTTGAAGTGTGTGAGCTCACAGGGCTGGTTATGGGTGGAACCAAGACTAGAAACTAGCCGGTGGCTGGTTTCCAGGCAATTTCATTGTCTCAATTCCTGCAATGTCATTTCGAAGAGGTGTGAAACAGAGGGTTTTTCTTTTACTTTTCAGTCCTGTTGGAAGGGTGAGTGGGGGTGAATTGGGGAGCAGCTGGGAGAAGCAGAGTAGGGAGAGAGGATAACACAGGTGGAAGTGGTCTTAGAGGGCTTCCTGGAGGAGGAGCGATTTGAGCTGGGTGTGGAAAAACAGCTGAGAGGTGGGAAACAAAAGGAGGAAATAGATACTGGAGAAGAAGACACTGGCAGAAATCAAAGAGCAGAGGAAAATAAGAACACAGGATTTACAGGCAGCAAAGCTCCCCGTTAAGGAGAACGTACGAGTGAGGCAGGAAGGCTGGTAGGTGGGAACCAGAGGAGAGGGACCTGGGCCACCAGGCAAGGTTTGCTCTTCGCTTTTTTTTTTTTTTGCTTTTTAGGGCAATACCTACAGCATATGGAAGCTCCCAGGCTAGGGGTCTAATTGGAGCTGCAGCTGCCGGTCTACACCACAGCCACAGCAAGGCGGGATCTGAGTCGCATCTGTAGCCTACACCACAGCTCAGGGCAACACCAGATCCTTAAGCCACCGAGCGAGGCCAGGGATCGAACCTGCGTCTTCATGTCCTCTCTTCGGGTAGAACCCAGGGAGATTCGGGAGCCGGTGCACACGATGGTTTGGTCCACCTGGGAAACCGCTCAGTCCTTTCCTTGCTGTTTTTTTTTTTTTTTCTTTTTCTCAGCTCTGCTGCCCATGTGTTGGAAGAGAGGCAAATTATAGGACAAGCATGACTGACTGGGGAGGTTGTGCCATTTCAGGGTCAAACACTGCCAGTTTGCCTCCCAAATACTTTCTCTGTTGGCTGCCTTTCCTGATTTGGGGGTTTTAAAACATAAATGTTCATGGGGAGAAGGCATTCACCACGTTCTCTTTACCTCTCAGTGAGCGTTTATCAGATGCTGTCCCCAGAGCAGGTGAGGACGCGTGGTGGTGGCAGGAGTGGGCGACGCAGAGCATGAAGCTGGGAGGAGCAGCTGGTCAGCTGAGCCCAAACGGGCAGAGCCCTCGGGACCCCAGGCCAGGGCGGGTCTGCCCCCCTGCGGTTGGAGCGGGACGAAGCGCTTCCTCCCTTCAGGCCAGGCAGGCGGTGGAGGAGGGAGGAGGCGCGAGGGCCTGGAAACCTCCTTCCCTTCCCGCCCGCCGAGGGCCACGCGTGGCATCTGAGCTGCCCTTCCCCGGAGTGAGAGGGAGCGTCAGAGAAGCACGAGTGGCACGCGGCAGACGGCTTTGCCCAATTGCACAACCGCGAGAGGAAACGTCTTGCATGGGCTTCGCAGGGTTCGGAGAAGGGCTCGTCGGAAGGGTCTGCTCGCCAAGGCGAGGGGTCCGCTCACCCGGCGCGGGCGGCTCCCGTCCCCGCGCCCCCGCCCGCACCCGCGCCGCCCCGGCCCCGCCGGGACCTGGCAAGTGGGGCGCAGATGCTCACACCCGGCCAGACGCCCCGCAGCCCCTCCACCTGCCGGGAGCCCCCTGCCGGCCCTGCGGCCGGGCTCACCCCTTCCGTGTCTCCCCTCGGCTCCTGGGGTGAAAAACTGTAAAGCTGGAGGCAACTAGGGCCTGTGCTTCCGGCCTCGAGCCCTCGTCCCTCCCTACCCGCTTTGCTCGCTGGGATCCGGCGGTACCGACCCTCAGTCCGTTCTTCCAGCGCCATAGCCCTCTCCTTGCTGCTCCCTGGGTCTGGAATGTTCTTCCTGCCTCCACCCCCACCCTTCTCTTCCCCTCCCCCCTTCTTCACCCCCCGCCCCGTACAAGAATCACACACTTCCTTAGGGACGCTGTCCTGACGTCGCCCCTGCGCCCCCATCCTTCTCCCCTATTTTCAGTGTTACAGCGCTGTGTACGTTTTCTGCCTAGTCCTTCTGAGAGTTGTGATGGTATATGTAGTGATTTTTATATTATATGTTTGCGTGTATATACACACACACACACACAGTTAGTGGGATTATTTGATTAATTTCCCTCGCTACTCAGCTTATATCATCCTGTTCAGGTGGTGTCCTTAGCACCCAGCCACCCTTGGCCTGTGACGGGGTCCCATTGTATGTTGGCTGAATAGACGAAATGAGTGAACATGTGTTGCCACCAAGAGCAGAGTCGCCAGGTGAGGTCTAAGGGCTGTGGGGATGGGTCTCTCCTATGCGGCTCCTCACGGTTTCACACGTGGTTGGTAATGACATTGAGTCTGAGTGTCCGCCCTGCAGGATGCTGATTCCCAGAGCACAGAAGGGGGACTAATGGTCCCTCTCATTTTCGCTTGTGAACGTCAGTTCCCACCCCCAAACAGGAGAGGAATTCTTGCCAGCCCCAGGAGGGATGGAGTTGCTTTGGTGACAGCCACTGGCAGGCTAGATGTCTCTGAGCCCAGAGAAGGGTTTCTAGAGCATCCCCAGCCCCCACACTCAGGCCTAAGCCATGCGCACTGGTTACTTGAGACTGTGTTTGGCCTTCCTGAAAGAAGCCACTTCTAGGGGTTAAGCTGGGTAAACTACCAAAAAGACATTATTTTCGGGAAAGCCAGTAACTTGTCTCAAATGTGGTTCAAATGTTTTTTTCTTTTGAATATGAAGTCTCCAATACGTGTCTCCAGTCCTCAAGAGTGATGAAAATATGGTGTACATCTGTACATTTGTCTTCTCATGGCTTGTGTTTAATTATCCACAAAGAAAAAAATTCACAAGATGTTTCATGGTCTTCTCTTTTAAGTGCCAAAACAGGAACTTCTGAGGCTTTGATAGAATTGGTTGCAATCCCTTTGAAAGTTTTATTAATGTAGCCAGAATATGTTTTTAATCTTTCATATTCTGATCACTGAAACGTATTTTCTACGTTCACGCACGCTTGTTTCTACCATATTTTAAGTAAAGAAGGAGTGAGCAGGTCTGACCTTGTAAAATATATTGATTTTTTTTTTACAGTGCAGAACAATGATGATTGATTGATGAATAAACTATTAAATCAGAGGATTCTTTGTCTAGGACAGAAAGGAAGTTTTGAGAACCTTTGCGAGATCAGTATCTGCCTTCATTTTAATGTAAACATCAAAGACATTCCACTGTTGACATGTATGTTCCTCTAAAAAAATCCTGTATATGGATACTGTATTTTCTGCGTAGTTGTGGATGTAGAAATATAAATAAATGAAATTGCTTACGTTTTGGTCTCAACTAATATTTTGAATTGACAGTTGAAATTTCAACAAGTGTTTTGTTGCTGTTGTTATCGTTGTTGTTTTAGCTGCACGCATAGCATATGGAATTTCCCAGGCCAGGGTTTGAATCTAAGCTGGAGCTGTGACCTGTGCCACAGCTGCAACAATGCTGGATCCTTAACCTACTGTGCTGGGCCAGGGATTGAACCGGCTCCTCCACAGAGACAAGCTGGATCTTTAACCCACTGTGTCACAGCAGGAACTCCCTTAACAAGTATTCTTAGAAGAATACTTTAAAAAATAGTTCCCGTTGTGGCGGGAACGAATGGTTAACGAATATGACTAGGAACCATGAGGTTGCGGGTTCGATCCCTGGCCTCGCTCAGTGGGTTAAAGATCTGGCATTGCTGTGAGCTGCGGCGTAGGTCGCAGACACGGCTCGGATCCCGAGTTGCTGTGGCTCTGGAGTAGGCTGGTGCCTACAGCTCTGATTTGACCCCTAACCTGGAAACCTCCATATGCCGTGGGTGCGGCCCCAGAAAAGACAAAAAAGAGAAAAAATGAAAATAAAAATAAAATAAAAGTGTGTATGAGATAATATTTAATTCTTACTAGAGCAACTCTATTATAATTGTCTTTGTTATTCATGTTTTTTAAAGATTCATTTTGGTTCCTCGGATCTCATTGTTTGGGGCCAGGTTAAAGTATTTGGAGGATAAATAACTGCCTGAACAGAAAAACAAGATGTCTTGTCTTCTGGATGAATTTGTAAGAAGAGTTTATTTCAAATGAAATAGAATTCTCTGGTCAACAGTCTCAAAATAGACATAACTAAAGTGGATTTAATGCAATGCCCAAACAAGAAGGTACTTAGTGAAACTGAAAGCAAAATAGTTGATTGCATAAAGGGTAATGCTATCTTTTTAAAACCAAACGTTTATTTTTGAATTGGTTGTTTTGACTTTGTAGAATCAAAGCCTCAGATCTTTGTTTCTTTATTGTTGTTAAAAATCACACTATAGGAGTTCCCGTCGTGGCTCAGTGGTTAACGAATCCGACTAGGAACCATGAGGTTGCTGGTTTGATCCCTGGCCTTGCTCAGTGGGTTAAGGATCTGGCGTTGCCGTGAGCTGTGGTGTAGGTTGCAGACACTGCTTGGATCTGGCGTTGCTGGGGCTGTGGTGTAGGCCGGCAGCTACAGCTCTGATTAGACCCCTGGCCTGGGAACCTCCACATGCCGTGGGTGTGGCCCTAAAAAGACAAAAAACATAAAAAGAAAACAAACCACACTATAATCTGTACACACATGAGTTTGTTTTTAATGTACATGAACAGGAGTTCCCATCATGGCTCAGTGGAAACGAACCCGACTAGGAGCCATGAGGTTTCGAGTTCAATCCCTGGCCTCGCTCAGTGGGTTAAGGATCCGGCGTTGTTGTGAGCTGTGGTGTAGGCCGGCAGCTGCAGCTCTGATTCGACCTCTAGCCTGGGAACTTCCATATGCTGCATGTGTAGGCCTAAAAGGAAAAAAAATCCCTAGATTTCATCATGGATTGAGTTCATGAATACCTATGGGATAAATATTATATATACCATAATACGTTACTTTTCTTGATTTAGAAATGTATGAAATTCATCCTGTTAGCTCACTTGAAATTTACCATATAAGTGATTCTCCATGATTGAATTTATATATATCTTGGAAAATTATGCTTTTCTCTGTATTTCACCCAGTTTAAAGTTTAAGGTTACCCCGTGAGTTAGTGGCAGATTTTGATGTTGTAGCTGCTACCCTTTGATCTTAATAATCACTTTAAATTTAGAACCTTATCAGAGTGATCAGCTCTGACATTGATGAAGGAGCTGCTAGGAGCCCAGTACTTGACTTATGTGGAGAGGCAGCTGTGATCAGAGATAATTCACAAAGGAGGAGACTTTTCTTTTTCTTCTTTTTTTTCTTTGTTTTTAATTTTATGACTGCATCCATGGCACATGGAAGTTCCTGGGCTAGGGACGGAATCAGAGCCACAGCTGCAGCAACGCCAGCTCTTTTAACCCATGGCACCAGGAGGGGATATACACCTCTGCTGTGACCCCGGCCACGGCAGTTGGCTTCTTAACCCACTGTGCCACAGTGGGAACTCCAGGAGGAGATGTTTCTGAATGCAAATAGATAATAGGTAACAGGACAGAAGTTTGGTAAATGTATAGCTAAATGAAAACCTCACTTTCCTCAGCCATAAAAGAGGGATAATAATTGTTGCTGTGAAGATTAAATGATACATTCCATGTAAAGTATCTAGCACAAGACTTAATAGTTATCAAGAGCTCCCTGGTGGCCTAGTGATTAAGGATTAGGAGATGTTACGGCATGGTGAGGGTCACTGCTGTGGTGCGGGTTCAATCCTTGGCCCAGGAACTTTCATGTGCCGTGGGCATGGCCAAAAATGAAAAAAAAAAAAAATGCTTAGAGAAGAAACTTGATAATTCAAATCCAAATCTAACAGAATTATCCAGAATAGAATACATATCTCTCTTGTGATCTATACTGCAGCTGTGGCCACAGCCGAATGCATCCTTAACCCACTGTGCTGGGCTGGGGAGTTAACCTGTGTCCCAGCTCGAGAGACACCGCAGATCCTGTTGCACCACAGTGGGAACTCCTTATCCTAACTGTATCAACTGAATAAATTGCCCAGTCTGTCTTTCACAGTGGTTGTATAGATATTATTACTGAAGGATAATACACTTCTCCCCTGTGTAGGTAAATAAGTTACTAAAACTCTCAGTAAATATTTTGAGACTATTAGAGGGGAAATTAGATTTGAATAGGGTGGTTCTCGTTAATTACTGTGTATGACAGGGGATACTATGTCCATTGTCCTTCAGAAGAGCTCTGGATATAAACCAAAAAGGCCTCGACAATTTTTCATTTCTTAGATGTCAGCTTATTACATATTAATTAATTAGTTAATGTTTGAATATGATGCTTCCAGATGAGATTTCTTTTCTTTTTTTTTTTTTGCTATTTCTTGGGCCGCTCCCGCGGTATATGGAGGTTCCCAGGCTAGGGGTCGAATCAGAGCTGTAGCCACCGGCCTACGCCAGAGCCACAACAACGCGGGATCCGAGCCACGTCTGCAACCTACACCACAGCTCACGGCAACGCCGGATCCTTAACCCACTGAGCAAGGCCAGGGACTGAACCCGCAACCTCGTGGTTCCTAGTCGGATTCGTTAACCACTGCGCCACGACGGGAACTCCCAGATGAGATTTCTTTTATGCAACGTCATGGCGGTTTAGGAAGGCGCTTTCACGTTACCAGGAGTAAGGTTTCAAACTTGGGATGTGTTACTCTTGGAAAGATATCTTCAGATGGCTCATCTCATTTGTTTTTGCGTTTCCATTGCAAAAGGTGACTTTGCTTTTTTCTAACTTTTTCCCCATATTCTGTGACTCTTCCTTGCTCGGGTTGTGTACCCCTATATGCCAAGTTCAGAGAGTTTATATATATATATATAGCACAGATTTCTTTGGGTTTTTTTTTTTTTAAGTTTTATTATGGAGCTTATGTAAATATTTCCCTTTTTCTCCTCCCCTGATCGTAAACTTGCCCTCGCTCCTGGACCTGGAACATAACCAAGCTGAAAGATGAGATCATGTTTGCACAGAGCACAGTGAGGTCTTAGCAAGAATTTTTTTTTTTTTTTTTTTGTCTTTTTAGGGCCGCACCCGAGGCATGTGAAGGTTTCCAGGCTATGGGTCAAATCAGAGCTGTAACCGCCGGCCTACACCACAGGCACAGCAAAGCCGGATCCTTAACCCACTGAGTGAGGCCAGGGATGGAACCCGTATCCTCATGGATGCTAGTTGAGTTCCTTAACCGCTGAGCCATGACGGGAACTCTCCTCAAGAATCTTCTAATTTGAGAGTATTAGTATTGTACCCACTCATAACAGCAAGAATGAAATCAGGAGTTTAAAAGTTGTCGTCAGCATTGGGACTCAACATAGGAGATGAGATTTTCCCTTTTGGGTTTTTTTTGTTTGTTTGTTTTTTGTTTTTTTTTTTTTTTTGTCTCTTTGTCTTTTCTAGGGCCACTCCCGTGGCATATGGAGGTTCCCAGGCGAGGGGTCAAATCGGAGCTGTAGCCACCGGCCTACGCCACAGCCACAGCCACGCGGGATCCGGCCGGGCCGTGTCTGCAACCTACACCACAGCTCATGGCAACACCAGATCCTTAACCCACTGAGCAAGGCCGGGGATCGAACCCGCAACCTCACGGTTCCTGGTCAGATTCGTTGACCACTGAGCCACGACAGGAACTCTTGTATTTTTTGATATTCAAGATAACTTATTTTCCCTGGCAAATATAATTCTGTTTCACTTAGAAAAACTGACTTGAGGTGAGGCGGGTGGGGAGATGGGCTGGGAGTGTGGGATGGAAATCCTATAAAATTGGATTGTGATGATCCTTGTACAACTATAAAGGCAATAAACTCATGGAGTAAATAAATAAAATAAAATACATAAAGTCATATTATAAAAAAACTGACTCGATAGGAATTCGCTAATGCAAATAATGATGTCTTTCTTTAACTGTATTTTTAATATCATGTACTTTGGTTATAGAATGTTAACCCTTTTGTTCTTATTTTTAAAATTGGCAAATTTTTAGGCTATTATTTATTAATTGCCTGATCTGCTCTTTTAACACGGAGACACTTTTACCTTTGTTTCCTTTTCGTGTAGTGGTGCGTGATTATTATTTACGAATGGTCTTATTTGTTTCTTCAATATGGAAAGATAAGCTCCCCCCTTTTTTCATGTAGTTACACGTACTGCTCAAGATGCAGAACATACGAGGATAACTATCTCTCTCTCTCTCTTTTTTTTGCAGATGTTTACCACATGTGGAGATGAGCATGAAGAATAAGCATGAGTCAAGAATGTCCCACCCCAGTGCCCCTTTGAAACATTTTTATGTGGTTCCGTGAAATAGTGCATATTTTAATAGTTGCCATGAGGCCACACTGAGGTTTTTGTTCTTAGACAATCAGACTCAAAACATTTACTGTGGGCATCGAGCGGGTTTTACCTACTCACTCCTCCGTCTTCTTTTATCACGAATCAGGTCTTGATTTTCTTCTGGGCATTGCCTCTCCCCAGGCCCTGCAGTCCAGTGAAATGATTTACAGTGTCCCACCTACTCTGAGATAAGATCTTCTCTGCCCTTAGGTTCTGGAAGATTTATAGCTCCCTGGAGAGAGCGGAGCTCCTTTTCTCTGGGCTCTCACGCTGAAGGAACCACCCATGCCTGCAGCTCATGGTTCTAACCCCAGGGCTCATGGCAGTTCTTTGCAAAACGATGCCAACACACAGAGAGAACTTGAGCTCTGGCGGCATTTAGCATCATTAGAAGCTAGATCAGCCCTCAAAGTTCCCAGTTCCTGCAGCCGAAACCTTCCCTTTTGCTGAAGCTACTTTGAGTTGTATTTTTATCATTGTCCATCAAAAGAAACACTTACTGCTTATCCAAAAGAAGCCAGAGGTGAGAATGACCAACTTGGTGCAAACGAAAGTAACTCATCAACAGTTCTGAGTAATAGAAAATCCTAACAAAAATCTCTTTTGGATAAGTAGTAAGTGTTTGTTGGTTTGGGATCCTAAATTTAGACAGCTCAAATAACTAACATTTTCTTGTACCCTAGAGACAAGTGTTAAATAAACTGACTGATCCCAAGGATTGTTCAAAGATGTAATTTCAGGGTATGTCTGAGTGTGATTATATATTCAACTTAATCACCTACATTTCCAGCATTAATAGGATTATTCTACAGGAATCGATGCCAAGAGAAATGATCCTAAAGCTTGGTGCTAATAATAGCTACAACATATTGCCCCATTCTCTGTGCCAGGAGGTGTGTAAAGCCTGCATTATTTTACACATAATCCTCACAGAAATTGTAAAAGGTGGGTGTTTCCGTTCTCCTTTTACAGATAAGAAACCTTAGAGAAGTCCAGCAATGTCCTCAAGCCCAGGTCTAATTCCAAAGCCCAGGCTTTGAACCACTTTTTTCTCTCTAAGTTTCCAAAGTTCCTAAGAAATCTGCAGTTGATTTTTTCAACACATTTTAGAGATACACCTGGCTCTTGTAGTCATCATATGTATGTACCCAGATGTACTAGATAATATACAGCGGATAGCTATGGGTTCTTATGAAAAAATATGTGTATACACACACACATTATATATATATTCAGGCTACCATGAGCCAAGTATAAGAATTTCTTTTTTTTAAACAATATTCAAGCTTATTAAACAAATTTAAAAAGTATCATAAAATGTTTAGCTTTCATCAGCTTCGAGGTTTGTTCCTCCCAAATTTAGCATATAACTGAACTTTCAAATCTGCTAACACCGGCCGAATTGATCCCACTTTGGATTCTAAGGCGTCCGTTTCTTCTGACCGATTTTTTGGTGCTTCTTCTAACATTTCTTGAGTTTCTTCTTGAGAATGGCTAATGACAACATCACCAATCTGATAAGGTGTCATTATGCAGCCCTCATCCGCAAGCACAATGTCCTCACAAGCATCCTCTGGATTTTGGAGTTGTTTCTTTTTGACGTCCATTTCTCCTGCCGGCTCTGTGATTCTTCTTGGATTCTGTGCAGACGTGTTTCTCTTTGGTTGATCCTCAGAAATAACGGTGACATCTCCCGCAGCACGCCTTCCTCACGGTGGCCGCCGTCTTGAGCCAAGGATAAGAATTTCTCATTCACCTGACAATCCTATTGCAAAACTCTTACGGATAAACCGTAATTTACTATCAACGATTCCCTATCTGCATTTTAACTTCTTTCTCGCAGAAGAGAAAGAGGCCCCACCGGCATTAAAACCAAAAGCAAAGCAGGTCCTCCCGCAAACAGCCCGCAGAAATTGGGGGGTGTGTGTGCTGCTTTTTCCAAAAATGCACCAGCCCTCGATGGTTCTGGAAGATCCAGGGCCTCTCTACCCATCTGTGAGATCCGGGCACAGCAGGCAGGAAGGCGCAGGGCAGCATCGGGCCCTGGCGGTCTTTCCTGAGCCGAGCCGGGGGAGGGGTGCTTCTGACCCGCACCTGGCCGTGTCCAAACAGCTTGTTTGCATGTGGAAGGTCAAGGCTGGGAGCTGTATTGGCACCGCATGTTTGTTTTAACCTCCCCACAGACACCGCGTCCAAAATGTAATTAATTGAGCCCTTATTTGAAAAAAAAAAAAAAGTTTCATGTATTTAAAGACCTTAAAAAGATGTTAAAAAATATTTTCAAAACTAAACGAATTCAAATAGAACTATGTTTTCTAATGGGGTGAAAACAGAAAATAGGGATTTAAAGCCAGAACACCTCACTTTGTGTTTCAGTCATAACCACTGGTTAAATACATACCTTGGGGCAGAGTGTGTAGCTCAGCTTTTCAGTAATAACACATGGCCCACAAAGATGCTGGGAAGATCAAGTGCACGCTGGCACTTCGTGGGTTTTAAAACCTTGACTGAACGTTGTTATACATGATGGACCTTCTCAATATTGACAGGAAGACTTCCTAGAAATCCAGGTTCAGGGAACACACACCATTCATCATGATGTGTTTATGTCCGTAAAATCTCATGAACTGTTGAAAAAATGAGTCGAAATTTAATATATTTGGAGTTCCCATCATGCCTCAGCAGTAAGGAACCTGACGAGGATCCATGAGGACGCGGGTTCCATCGCTGGCCTTGCTCAGTGGGTTAAGGATCCAGTGTTGCTGTGATGCTGGTGTAGGCCAGCAGCTACAGCTCCAACTTGACCCATAGCCTGGGAACTTCCATGTGTCACTGGTGTAGCCCTAAAAAGACAAACAAGTAAAAAATAAAATTTAATATCTTTACATACATTACAATGCAGCATACCATAGTGTTTTGCAATGTTTGAATGTATAGTGCTATTATGTAAACAAATAGCTAAGTACTATTAAAAATAAGTTTAGGAGTTCCCGTCGTGGCGCAGTGGTTAACGAATCCGACTAGGAACCATGAGGTCGCGGGTTCGGTCCCTGCCCTTTCTCAGTGGGTTAACGATCCGGCGTTGCCGTGAGCTGTGGTGTAGGCTGCAGACGCGGCTCGGATCCCGCGTTGCTGTGGCTCTGGCGTAGACCGGTGGCTACGGCTCCGATTCGACCCCTAGCCTGGGAACCTCCATATGCCGCGGGAGCGGCCCAAGAAATAGCAACAACAACAACAGCAAAAGACAAAAAGACAAAAGACAAAAAAAAAAAAAAAAAAAAAAAAGTTTAAATCCTTGTCATCTTAATCACATAACTGGTCAGGCAATTGCAAAAAAGGTTAACTTGTTTCATTCTGATTTTTTTTTTTTTTTTGGCCATGCCTGTGGCATGTGGGGGTTCCTAGGCCGGAGATCAAAGCTGCACCAGAGCAGCGGCCGAGCACAGCAGTGACAATGCCGGATCCTTGATGTGCTGAGCCACTGGGGAAGTCTTCATTCTGATTTTTGGGTGTAGTTTCCCTTTAATTGTCTATTTGTAGATCCTGGCTCTTACTGTGCTTTCTTTCAGTGCTGGAGAAACAATTTCTTTTTCTTTAGAGACCACAAGTATGTGTTCCAGGTAATGAACTCTTTAGATTGATGAAGCGCTGTTAGATATTTTTTGCATAATGAGAACCAATAAAAATACACCTAATAAAACTATATGTAACTATGAAAAAAGCAAAATAAGTGTGGTGAACATGTGGAGAAATTGGAATCCTTGTGCACTGTTAGTGGGAATGTAAAATTGTGCAGCTGCCATAGAGAACAGTATAGAGGTTTGTAAAAAAATAAAAAATAGCATTGCCATGTAATCCAGCCGCTCCACTTCTGGGTGTATATCCAAAGGAAGTGAAAGCAGGATCTCAAAGGTTGTTGCCCACGCGTGTTCATTGCGGTGTTATTCACAAGAGGCAAGAGGCGGAAACACCTCAAATGTGCATCAGTGAGTGAATACATGCAATGAAATCACTCAGCCTTCAAACAGAAGGAAATCCTGTCACATCCGACAGCATGTATGTATGGACCTGGGGACGTTAGGCTACGTGAAATACGCCAGTCACAAAAAGACAAGTACTGGATAATTCCATTTTTACGAGGAACAGAGAGTAGTCAAATTCACAGAAACAGAAAGTAGGGTGGTGGTTGTCAGAGGCTGAGGGGAGGGAGAAATAGGAGTTATTATTCAGTGGGTGGAGAATTTCAGTTTTGCAAGATGAAAAAGTTCTAGAGAGCTGTTTGTACAACAGCGTGAAAGGCCTTATCACTGCCGACCTGTAAACTTCAAACATGGGTAAGGTGGTAAGTTCTATGCTAAGTGGTTTTTTAATCACAATTCAAAAAGCTGTATATGAATGCGGTTTAATTTAGGGGATGACTCCTGCATTATCTTTCAGGCCTGACGGTAATTCCTCTTCACACGGGGGCTCAGGAGAAGCCGATTACAAGGGATAGAGGTACAGGGGTCCTTGAACCCAGTGTGTGCCTCTAGGGAGCGGGGTGCGGGGGTAGGGTCAGGACAGAGGGTTTCTTATCAGTTCGTAAAGCCATTTGTAGTGGGGAGACATGGGGAGAGAAAAGGACCCCAACTTTGGTCTGGAACTCTTTCTCTGAAGCAGGTGAGCCAAGGAAAGCATTCCAGAATCAATAAAGGAAATATTTGCTGATGAAATACACTGATGAAATTCATCGTTTAAATCCAATAAGAAATTGTATTTGTTATTATACATGAGTTTCCCAAATTGTTCTGTAGAACATTAGTTCTGTGAGTATTACATTTTATTGTATCTTTTGGGGGGGAGCACACCTGTGGCATGTGGAAGTTCTGGGGCCAGGGATTGAATCGGTGCCACAGCAGTGGCTTAAGCTGCTGCAGTGACAAGGCCAGATGCTTAACCTGCTGTGCCACGAGGGAACTCCATGGGTATTACATTTTTAAAAAGTGGTCTGGGGTCAAAATGTTTGGGAAATGTAGGGTTAAAAAATGTAATTTTTTCCCCCAGAACTTCTCAAAGGCTTTACTGTGTCAACATTCATGATAATGTTATTATACCAATATTAGAAGTAAGATTTAATGTTTAATATGTTGAGATTAATGTTAATGTGTTAATACATTTAATATGTTTTATTTTTTTTTGTCTTTTGTCCTTTTAGGGCTGCACCTGCAGCATATGGAGGTTCCCAGCTAGGGGTCTAATCAGAGCTGTAGCTGCCAGTCTACACCACAGCTCACAGCAACGCCAGATCCTAAACCCACTGAGCGAGGCCAGGGATCGAACCCGCAACCTCGTGGTTCCTAGTTGGATTCGTTAACCACTGAGCCACGACGGGAACTCCTAAATACGTTTTATTAATACATCTTTCCTAATCCCATATCCAGGGAAGCATTTCTCAGCCCACTAGGGTGAGAATACTGTCTTATATCATAAAAGTTACAATATTTTTGTCAACTGCTTTCCTTAAGATAGTGGCTTTCTTTTATTTCTTCTGAATTTGCTGTAAAGCCCATCTCCTACCCCAGGAGCTCCACTGGAGGATGCCCAGAGAGCAGGGAAGTAGTCATTTTAGTATTTATTGTTCTGAGATACTGTAGAGCTTGATGATAATTCAGCTTTTCTGTAACTTCAGCTATTTTCCAGAGCATTCATCTGGGACAACCTTGTCAATTTTGCACAAGTATCAACAGAAAAGAGTGAGTCAGGGAGAATACAATTGGAGTTCCTGCTGTGACACAGTGGGTTAATCATCAGCCTTGTCTCTGTGGAGGCACAGGTTTGATCATCCGCCTGGTGCAGTGGGTTAAGAATATGGCATTGGTGGAGTTCCCGTCATGGCGCAGTGGTTAACGAATCCGACTAGGAACCATGAGGTTGAGGGTTCAGTCCTTGCCCTTGCTCAGTGGGTTAAGGATCCTGCGTTGCTGTGGCTGTGGCATAGACCGGCAGTTACAGCTCCAATTCGATCCCTAGCCTGGGAACCTCCATATGCTGCAGGTGCAGCCCAAGAAGTGGCAAAAAGACACACACACAAAAAAAATTACTATTACTGAAATGATGATAGCTTAGAAATGTCCCACTTAACAGTTAACAGGTTAAAATTAAGCTTAGTATGAATGGAATAATCTCTAGCGGGAATATATTTCGGAATCTTAAAAAAACCCCACTACAAGTATCTACACAAAATTCAAGTCAACTGAGCAAGAAGAGAGTCAAAGCTCTTTCACGATATTGTGAGAAACCTGATATGTGTTACTTTTTTCAGCTGAAAACTCAGGGTTGCTACAATTACAGGCAATTAATGTTTGTTTTATTCGTAGTCAAAACCAGGACACAGCATCAGAGGGAGGGCAAGAAAGCCTTGTGTGTAGAACTTTGACGGCGAGTCCCTGATAAGAGTCAGCTTGGCTAAGACATTAGCATCAGAAGCATTTGATTTTGACCCTGAAAAGTGGAATCGTGAATCTAGGTCACTACAAGAGATAGTGTGACTAGAATATTGACTGTGTATTTTTAAACTTTTTTTTTTTTTAGTGTCTAGCTTTATCATAGCTCTAGTTCTGAAATGCTCCTGAAATTACTCTTTGCCCCACACTTTTTGTTATTTAATTTAGCAGGTATTGATTGAGCACTACTATTTGCCAAACATTGGGTTGAGTACAGAAGATATTTGTTTGGCTCTCATATCGAAGAAGCATGTTTTTATTTGCATTAAGAAAAATTAAAATAGGAGTTCCCTTGTAGCACAGGGGGTTAAGGATCCAGCATGGTCACTGCTGTGGTTCAGGTTGCAGCTGTGGCTCTGGTTTGATCCCTGACCTGGGAACTTCCACATGCCTCGGGCATAGCCAAAAAAAGAAGAAAAAGAAAAGAAAAAAAGAAAAAGAAAGAAAGAAAAGAAAAATGCTCACTCTTTCCTAAACAAAGTCTTGAGGGTTATGACATGCCAGAATCTTGGAGAAGAAGACGTGAATTATAAGGTAGAGAAAGGTAGATTGGGAGAAATTTACCCAATTCATGATCCAGTGACTTTCTGGAGAAAAAAAAAAAAAGTCAAAAAAGCTTATTTCCCATGATGCACTAAAATGAAAACAAATACATTGACACCCATTTAAACATTAACTACCTAGGAGTTCCTGTTGTGGAGCAATGGAAATGAACCTGACTAGTGCCCATGAGGATTTGGGTTCGATCCCTGGCCCTGTTCAGTGGGTTAAGGATCCAGCGTTGCCATGAACTCTGGTGTAGGTCGCAGATGTGGCTCAGATCCTGCATTGCTGTGGCCGTGGCTGTGGCCAGCATCTACAGCTAGATTCAACCGCTGGCATGGGAACTTCCATATGCCGCATGTGAGGTCCTAAGGGGGGAAAAAAAAAAAAGCCTCCAAAACATTAACTACCTATGTGTCAAAATTTTTAGTATGGTTGGTTTTTAAGAGACTGTTTTTCAAATTTCTTTTAAGATTTGTTTTGTCTAGGAACTGATCACGGATCACAGAGGAGAAAAACCTGAGTGGTTAAACATGAAACCCTGCTCAACTTTACTAGGAGCCAGAGCAAAACAAGTCACTGTTCGTATTTAAACAATTGGACAGTCTGACGGTGTCAACTATTGGCAGAGGTGTGGACAAGTAGAATGGCCCGTTCCATCAGTGAGAATCGAAATTAGTACACTCCTTACAGAATACACTTTGTTAAGACCTATACAATTTTAATTGTACTCATCAACCCAACAATTATACTTCTAGTTATACATCTTAGGCTAGAGAAATTGCACATCTGTGAACTGGGAGACGGATACAAGAATCTCTTGTTCATGAAACATTGTGATAATAGAAAGTAGAAACAATTTCAACAGGAAACTTGAAATTTAAATTTGAAATGGGATAGGAAGGGGTTCCTGCTGTGGCACAGTGGGCTAAGAATCCCATTGAAGCAGCTTGGGTTGCTGTGGAGGCATTGGTTCGATCCCCAGTCCGGTGCAGCAGGTTCAAGGATCCAGCATTGCTGAAGCTGCAGAGTAGGTCGCAGCTGTGGTTTGCATGCAAACCCTGGCCCAGGAACTTCCATATATCACAGGTGTGGCCATAAAAAATGTTACCTATGAGATAGGAACTAAGTCCACACATACCACAAAGGTGGATTTAAAAATTATAATGTGGAAAGAAAAGGGCAAGTTGTAGATTAGGTGTTATTTTTAAAAATTTTTTGTCTCTGTCTTTTTCTGGGGCCGCACCGGCGGCATATGGAGATTCCCAGGCTAGGGGTCGCATTGGAGCTATAGCTGCTGGCCTACACCACAGCCACAACAACACCAGATCTGAGCCGCGTCTGTGACCTACACCACGGCTCACGGCAACGCCAGATCCCTATTCCACTGAGTAAGACCAGGGATTGAACCTGCAACCTCATGGTTCCTAGTCAGATTCGTTTCCACTGAGCCATGATGGGAACTCCAGATTAGGTGTTATTTATGTAACATTTTAAAACGGACAACATATTCCCTCATATTGTAAAGAACTGCCCTCTTTCTATATGTATTTCTATGTGTATATATATGCATATGACTATCAGATGTACATACACACATATGTACATGCAAAAGTATAACAAAACCCACTGGAAGAATATACACTATGTTCATGAAACTGGTTTCCTCTGAAGACACTGAGAGGGTAATTGATTTGAACTGGAGTTGGGGAAGTCAAGGGGACTCGAATTATTATTTTTTTTCTTTTTAGGGCCACACCAGTGGCATATGGAAGTTCCCGGGCTAGGGGTCAGATCAGAGCTGCAGCTGCCAGCCTACACCACAGCCACAACCACACAGGATCTGCAGTCTTTGATGCAGCTTGTAGCAATGCTGGATCCTTAACCCACTGATGGAGGCCAGGGATCAAACTGGCATCCTCACGGATACTCGTAGGGTTAGGGTACTTAGCCTGCCGAGCCACATCAGAACTCCAGGGACTTGAATTTTATCTGTAATGTTTTGTTTCTTCTGTAGAAAGACCAACAGTGATCAATTCTGGGTGTTGACACATATGGGTGTTTATGACATTCTCTGTGTTTTTCTGTACTTTGGAAATTTCTTATAAACAAGATCTGTCCTTCTACTTTGTGCCTAGCTTTGGTAAGTTGTGCGTGTTTCAGCCCATGAAATGGTAATGAATGAGCCTTGGAACGAAATGTATATAATCCTTTGCACAGCTGCCCAGCACGTTCGCACCAAGCCAGCCTAAAAATAACTGAAGAGTAAAAGTAATTGGAGAGAGGGCCTCTCAGTTGACCTTCAGGACTTTTGGATGGTCCGTTTAGTTCATCTTGTCACCTTCATGGATTTAAGAGGTTGGTTTGAGCTTAACGAACCTGTATACAAGGAAAGTGCGCTGTCACCAGAACTGTGCATGGCAAAGCCCTTGGGACAGGATGCTTTTCTGGTGTTTTTACATGAGGTCTTCCTAAAGATAACGAAGCCTTTGAAAGCTTGCTTTTCAGGGATCTCACCCTTCCCTAAGAATCTGCCTCCTTCCCAAGCCAAGTTGTGTTTTTCCCCAAAGAGGC
This sequence comes from Sus scrofa, assembly GCF_054392235.1. Lineage (NCBI taxonomy): Eukaryota > Metazoa > Chordata > Mammalia > Artiodactyla > Suidae > Sus > Sus scrofa. Next base: position 130,431,762 of record NC_139386.1, read on the forward strand.
GGATGCTGCAGTGTCCTTTACATAAATACCCCCGAGGTACACCATAACCTAGCAGGCTCCAGTTTGACAGGCCAATGTCTTGAAAAGCAGTGGGGCTGCAGAATTCTATTGAAAAGACCATTATACCCTTCCCTGAAAGAGAATCTCATGAGCTGAAATACCAGTTAGTAAAAAAATACAGGAAGGTGAAAAGGAGGCAGGCAAGGATGCAAGTGCACTCAAGCGACACTCAACATTCCAGCTGAATTGAACTTGGACTTCGTTAAGAAAAGTCACATATCTGAAGAACCAGTTCGGGAGCCTCAGTGTGTCTTTTTTTTTTGGTACATACCACTTAGCTCTCCGAAAAAAAAGTTGAAAGAGGTTTCTATCTAACAGAATGAAATCTGAAACTGGAATCTCAGGTCAAAGGAAAAGTTATAACTCAGGATTCCCAGTAAAGTTTTCTTCCCTCCAAACTTTGTATTTTGAGAAATTTCAGGCCTTGAGAAAAGTTGAAAGAATACAGAGTGAGGTTTTGAATGTACTCGGCACAATGAGAAACTAGAAAATAATTCATATGAGAAAAAAATCTATAAAATTTATTAATTCATATGTTTATAAATGTGCGCAAACTCTGCAAATGGATGTGCTTTGCTTATGCATTTACATTTAGTAAAATTACATTTAAGGAAAAGCAGAAAACTTGGCAAAGAAAAGAGAAGAAAAAAGAGTGAGGAACGAAAAGCCATGTAGAGTGCACAGAAGCCTATGAAACTTTTGATTTTTAAACAGAGCCTGAACAACCGGTTTGTCTGATTTTTAAAAGCCTTGACGCTACTTTAGGATCCTATAGAGAACACTGTAAGGCAACTGTGTAGTCTGGGACCGATGGCAAAGAAGGAAGTACGTGGTCCTTTCTCAAAGGGCAAAGTGAGTGCGAAGGCTTCCTGCCTTCCTCTCTTACTTCAGGAGAAACACCTGCTTCTTTCTCCTTTGCTCTCCGTGCCTGTGTCATTTCAAGATGGCCAGCGTTTTCCAGCCACGATAACGGCAGTGCAGATGTGACTTTGCAAATCTCTGTCAACACAGGAGAAAGGTAAGAGGGTGTGCAAAGCATTGCACGTGCTCTCCTCTGCCATTGGCGGCTCCTGGCCCTCTCCTTTCTGCACACTGAGTCAGCAGCCTTATTTGGTCCAGGCGGAGGGGCTGGGTTCAGCACTCTTTGTTGACGGGTCTGGCTGTGATGAGGAAGCGCCTCCCTCAGGCTGACCCTGTGGCATCCAGGTCAAGCTTCATTCGTGTTATTGGTACCACACTCTTACTTCCTGCCCCCCGGGAAATGGGTGCCAATTCTTCTGGTGGGTTGTATTCTGCCTCCTCCTGAGCCCTGGCTCTCATAACACCCAAAGCCCTTGGGTCAGTGTCTTGGTGAGTCTCCAGAGGGGCATCTGTCTCAATGGTAGGTGCAGACTTCCAACTACCCTCCGTCTCTGACTGTGGCGTGAAGCCATTCATTTACTCCAACGATGTTTATTGGATTCTGGGCAGAGGCGAGGACCACTGCCTTCTGCTGGGAGCTGGGGATACAGTGTTGATTAAGACAGCCGCGGTCTGTGCCCTCATGGGTTTTGGATCTAAGGTGAGCTTATACCGAAAGCCTGCTCCAAGGAGGGGCCAGGTTTTATTCCCTAATGTGACCTGTGCATAGAAAGTGCTGATTAAGTACATGTGTGCACACGTGTGTGTCTTAGTGGGTGGGAGGCAAGATTAGAAGCAGGGGGCTTGGCGATATCACAGTCACGTAGGTGAAAAAATTGCATCGTTTAGATGGTATTGTGACGGCAGTGGAAAGAGACATGATTATCCGAAGAAGCCAGCAGGACTGGCTGATGGATTTGAGAGACGCACAGGAAGCAAGAAAGACCCATCTGGTTTCGAGCTGGACCACTGAGTGACGGGGTGAGCTATTTACTGAGCTGAGGAGAGAAAAGATGTGTTTACGGGAATCAGTTCAGTTTTTGACATGTAACATTCGACTCTCCTATTGAATGTATAGAGCGAAGATGCTGGGATGTCAACTAAAATACCTGAGTTTGGGGTTCAGGGGAGAGGTCCAGGCCGGAGAAAAAATTTTATAATTTTTGGAGTTCCCGTTGTGGCTCAGTCATAACAATCCTGACTAGGATCCATGAGGATGCAGGTTCGATCCCTGGCCTCGCTCAGCGGGTTAGGGATCCCGTATTGCTGTGAGCTGTGGCGTAGGTCACAGACGCGGCTTGGATCTGGCGTTGCTGTGGCTGTGGTGTAGGCCGGCAGCTGTAGCTCTGATTCGACCTCTAGCCTGGGAAGCTCCACGTGCCTTGGGTGCAGCCCTAAAACACAAAATAAAGAAAGTTGAGACTAATCATGGTTGCAAATGGTAAAAAAAAAAAAATAAAATAAAATAAAAAATAGGGGCAACGGATTAGAAATCCTGGTGAGGTCAAAGCATTGCTGGAATCAGGACACTAGAGGCAACCAGTTGGATCAGTAGAGACTGGTGGTCAGAGAAGAATACTTGAAATTGATTTGGGAGGCTGGAGCAGTTATTTCTGAGGACAACAACCTGGGCATGGCTGCACGTGCTTGAGGTGGAATGGAAGAACGGGTCCCTGGAGGGGAGACAGTCAAGGGACCGCGATGCCAGAGTTTTCCAGAGGTGGAGTGTACAAGGGATCTTACTGGTAATTTGTCCTGCGTTCCAGAGGGCAAACTGGGAGGTGGAAAAAGGGAGGAAGATTGCCGAGGTCAGGGGCGCCCAGAGCCACACGGTCATAAGAATGCAGGTGAAAAGCAGTGACGTGGAAGGCTCGGCTTTCTCGTGGAGAAGGAAGGGAGCGGCTTGAGGGGTCCCCAGAGCTCCTCCTGTGAGGTGAACAGGCTGTTTCTACTCTCAAGTCCCACTGGGGACCAATCTCTCAGGTGCTCCTGCTTTACAGCCATAGGGTCCCTTTGCCATTGTCCAGAATGTTCTTTGCATCCTCTGCGTCTGCAGAAGACTCAGCTGCCTTCTTTTCTTGCTCTGATCATCCAGAAAGGACCATCTCACTTCCAGCACTTACAGTTACATTGGATGCTTAACATATACTACGTTCTGCTCTTTATCTTTTTATTATATCTTCTGTATGTATCTTTCACCTCTTAATATGGCTTAGCAAATGTCAATGAATATTGGTTGGTTTTTCACGAAAGAACTAACATCTTCCAAAAACTATACAGGGGACATCGTGAAAGAAATTTTAATTAAAAATTTTGTAGCAAAATTTTCAAACGTTAACACTGTAAGGACTTTTTTTTAAAGAAAAAATTCTTAGGCACTTCTGGAAATGTTTCCCACTTTGAAAAGCATGGACTTAAGAAACTAAATAGTCTTTTATTAGAGTTCCCGCCGTGGCTCAGTGGTGAATGAACCTGACTAGGAACCATGAGGTTGCGGGTTCGATCCCTGGCCTCGCTCAGTGGCTTAAGGATCCGGCATTGCTGTGAGCTTGTGGTGTAGGTCACAGATGCAGCTTGGATCCTGTGTTGCTGTGGCTCTGGTGTAGGCTGGCAGCTACAGCTCTGATTCGACCCCTAGCCTGGGACACTCCATATGCCACGGGAGCGGCCCCAGAAAAAGGCAAAAAAAAAAAAAAGTCTTTTATTTATTTTTAGGGCCACACCCAAGGCATATGGAAGTTCCCAGGCTAGGGGTCAAATGGGAGCTGCAGCTGCTGGCCTCCACCGCAGCCACAGCAACCCAGGTTCTGAGCCTTGTCTTCGACCTATGCCGGATCCCTAACCTACTGAGGGAGGCCAGGGATCAAACCCACATCCTCATGGATTAGTATCTTAACCCACAGAGCCACAGCGGGAACTCCTAAATAGTCTTTTATTATGAAAAGGTCCTTGCCTTTTAATTATCTGTCTCCCTTCCCCCAAAAAGAGGGTAAAACCCTGTCCTTCAAGATTATCATTAAAGCAAAAATCCAAAATGAAAATGAATTTCCTGTTGAACTCAAGACTGAACTCTCAAGCCTACCTCTGGAGGACCTCCTCCTTAGATTACATGTTCAAAGCACAGTGGATGGGGAACCTGAAGAAACATTGTAGCAGGTGATTTTAACAAATACATGGAATTATTCATTTTCCAAATATGTTAGGAAATACATTTTATGAGGCCAGACTTATAACGAGAGCTCACTGGAGTAAGTGCTCAATTAAGGGCACCACCAACAACAGCAGGGGGTCGATAACGACAGCAATAACGATTCTTCAGTTGGGGTGTTTTTACAAGTGGAGTTTCAGTACTTCTTGTATTTGTTAATTGCAGGCAAAAAGCTTTGTGACATCTGCAAATAATATCCTAGGTGCTCCTGGTCTTTTTTCGGGGGTGGAGGTCCCTCTGAACCCAAAATAACATGTTGATTTTTCTTTCCCTCTTCCGAGGCCAAAACAAAAGTTCCCTGTGGGGCGGCTATGGAGGCGGGGGTGGGGGTGGGAGAGGTGGGGGGGCAGGGCAACACCTCCCCCCGCAAAACCCCTCCTCCTGAGGCTCTGCTGCCGTCCCTACAGAGGCTAAGACCACAGCCATCTCAGGGGGTTTTGCTGTTACTTTGAAATGGTGTGAGGTTTCCTGCTTTGTCAGAAGACCTGCTGAGGGGGAAATTGAAGGTGCATTGTGGAAACGGCCTTTGGAGGCTCTGCCCAGGCACAGGAAATGACAAGTTTGCAGGAACCCGGCCTTCCTGTGAGAGAACTGGCTTTGGATTTTTATTTCCAAATTCTCTGGGGAATTCCTCAGGCCTGCATCAGGTGTCTGTTTGGGGCTCTGCTCTGCAAACAGGTTCATCTGAGAGTATTCTGCTCCTCATTAATCTGAAATCTGCCAGCTGCAAATTTTATCAGTGAAAACTCCCTACTGTAATCTTGCATAGAGACGTAGACCATGTGGCTTTAGACTATGGTCTTGGCTTATGGCGATGCAGAAAACACCTCCAGGTATGAATTGGAATCTTTATGGGCAAATTTTCGAAATAAAGTGCTAAATCTGTCTGTGACGATAGGTCCACCGAGTGGAAAGTAGGAGCTCGTCCTGTAATTTGTAGGCAGGATCGTGTCCCAGCAATTTCGTAACATTTGGTTCATGTTCTGTCACACATTCTTAAGACGAGTTGTGCAATTGCCTTCAAGATGTTGGTTGTTTTAGACAAATTTTAGTGTCTCTTCTCTTCTCTCTCCTGGGCGAAAAGACTCCCCTTCTCTGTGGGGGTGGTGCAGTGATATTTCTCCTCAACACGTTTTTGTTTTCATCTTTTGAAACGTTTAAAGAATTGAGCTTAAAAAAAAAAAAATTAGACTTTCTCTCCAAGGGGAAGGGGGCTCCATCTCGCCTGAAGCAGCACCAAGCAGAGATCCAGACTCTGGAGACGAAGAACCTGGCTATGCCACCTGCTCAGACTTTGGGCAAGTTACTTAACCTCTCTGGGCATCATTTTCTAATTGTGGAATGAGGATGATAAAGCTGTTATGAGCGTTTAATGAGTCGGGAATTGCAAAGTGGAAAGCATGTGCTCAGTGCTATATGAGGACTTATTCAAAAAGAAAATAACCAAATGGTTTCCTTCCTTCCTCCCTCCTCATTCCCCCTTCTTCCTTCCATCCTTTCTTCTTCCTTCCTTTCTTTCTTTCTTTTTCTTTCTTTCTCTTTCTTTCTTTCCCTCCCTCCCTTTCTTCCTTCCTCTCTTTCTTTCTGCCTCATCCACGGCACATGGACATTCTCGGGCCAGGGATTGAATTGTTACAGCTGTGACATATGGCGCAGCTGTGGCCATGCTGGATCCTTTAACCCACTGCACTGGACAGGCCTCGAACCTATGCCTCGGCAGCGACCTGAGCCATTGCAGGTGGATTCTTAACCCACTGCACCTCTGCCGGAACTCCACGCAGATGATTTTGTAATGATGCAGTCTTTCAGAAATGTGACGTGTTTGCTTCTGTAAGGATCATAAACAGATTATTTGGAATTTGTTCAGTTGTCTGCTGATCAGCAGACTCTAGACAGGCACACGCCTTGTCATAAAGAAGTGGGCCCACGCTGCAGAGTGGTTCTTTGTGAGACACAGAGCCTCAGTAAGTTTGATGCTCTGCGGTCGAATGTTTTTATGCAAGGAAGATAGAGGGCATTTCTTAATCTCACACCCTACCCTCCTTCACTTGCACTTGTTTTTGAAAAAATTTGGAACAAACCACCAAGACACCACCTTGAACCAAAGAAAGCTTGTATCTTACAGCAACAAATACTATAACCTGAATGAAGTCCTAATTTGTAAAAAATCAGTGGGCAGATTCATCCCCCTAGAAATCAGTTAATATCCAATTATTAAAATTTAGGGGAACCATTTTTCTAGAGCTTTGCTAAGGAGCAAAAGTTTTTATTTTAAATTGCTGTATGCTTTGGGTATCTTTACTTCTGCAAATAATAAATAATAAATATCACATTGTGAGCATAAAGATTTAGAGAAAACACACACGTAGACATTATTAGGGTTTTTGTTGTTGTTGTTTTGTCTCTTCTAGGACTGAATCCATGGCATATGGAGGTTCCCAGGCTAGGGGTCTCATTGGAGCTGTTGCTGTGGGCCTACACCACAGCCACGGCAACACAGGATCTGAGCTGAGTCTGTGACCTACACCACAGCTCACAGCAATGCCAGATCCTTAACCCACTGAGCGAGGCCAGGGATCAAACCCGCAACCTCATGGTTCCTAGTCGGATTCGTTAACCACTGAGCCACGATGGGAACTCCTAGACATTGTTAGTTTTTCATGGACTGATATAATTTCTTGTGTTTTTCCATATCATCTATGGAAACTGATTAAATAGCCCTGAATTTTAAAGATGGTTTGCAGGAAAAAAAAAAAACAAAAAAACCTCAAAACCTAAAGGATCAAACTCCCCAAACTGTTCATTTTGCAAATAATGTAAAGCTTTTGGTGACAGGTAGTATGTCCTGGTGGTTGTTGGGCTCAGAGCTAAATGGATGTGAGTTTGAATCCTGAGCTTCCCACCTATCAGCTATGCTATCTTAGCAAGTTATAAGGCCTTCATGTATAGGTAGCTTTATACATAGGCCTGAGTTTGTATACAGCTTTATAGGCTGTGAGAGGTAAGTGTGTTCATATGTATAGACGATTCAGGACTCTTCCTGGCACAGAGGAAATGCTCCATAAATGTCGATGGTTACACTTTTGAGAATCTGACTATTGTGAACAGTTAGCTCATCACTCTTTAAAGAGAAGACACTCTTAATTTATCTAGGACTTGCTTTTCTCTCTCTGCTTCTATGCCATTTTATTTAGAAGTTAAAAGGCCTTGGAATTCCCATTGTGGGGCAGTGGAAATGAATCTGACTAGGAACCACGAGGTGGTGGGTTCAGTCCCTGGCCTCGCTGAGTGGGTAAAGGATCCGGCATTGCCATGAGCTGTGGTGTAGGTGGCAGATGTGGCTCAGATACTGCGTTGCTGTGGCAGTGGTGTAGGCCGGCAGGTGTAGCTTCGATTTGACCCCTAGCCTGGGAAACTTTACATGCTGTGGGTGTGGCCCTAAAAAAAAAAAAGAAAGAAAGAAATTAAAAAGCCTTAACAGGATTGATACATTTAAATGTATTAAATAGTCACACCCAGGTCAAGTGTTCCTGTCTACTCTTGAAAGGAAAAACTTGATAATTTGAGGCATGTATACGCTGTAATTTGAGTCTGTGCCTTACATCTAGAGAGACTTTATCACAGCCAAGGCTAACTCCAGCTAGACTGTGTGTTTCTCCAAGGCCCAGCTCCAGCCTCTCACACAGTAGGCGCTCAATAAATACTGGTCAGAAATGACTGGTTCATTGAGGAGGTTTTTGCAGCCATCCAAGGAATCCAGATGACTTGACTTTTGGGAAAAATAGCTCCAGTTGAGTGGGTTCTCTATGTATCCATACAAGAGAAAATGGGCAAGAAACACCGCCTCTTCTCTCAAAGTAGGGACCCACTCCACTTTCCAAATAACAACAGTGCAGACGTAACAATCTAAGACACCTCTCCACTCCACTTTGTACCGTTTTAAAGGCCTAGGACCATAACGTTTTAGAGCTGGAAGAGGTCTCCTAGGCCACGCTCCTCATGTCACAGAGGAGAAAACAGACTTGGAGCGTTTAAGCCAGTTGCCCAAGGTTCCACAGCGAGTCCAAGGCCAGAGTCACGACTGGAAGTCTGGCCTCTGACACCGGTCAGCTCAGAGTCACTTCACCAACCTGCTGATTAAACCGTGTTCTGTGTTTGCAGCATGTCTTTTAAGAGAAAAACCACTTCTAAAAAAGGGGTATCCAAGCGGTGTTCCGAGGTCCGCGTTTGTCACCTCTCGCGGCGACCAGCTCACCCGCACACAGACACAGGGAGATGCGCGACGCCAACACCTCCGCGGACATCGCGCCGACCTTGGGTGAAGCCAGGAATGCTGCCCGCCTCCTTTATTTGTAAGAATTTACTTGGGGGGGCGGAGAGCGGCTGGGGACCGCGCTCTCAGCCGTTCGCAGGAGGGAAGACCGCGGTCAGAGCGCATCTCGAGAGCGCACCAGGGACAGCACGAAGGGGGGTGGGGGGCTTTGCTAGGCGGTGGGCAAGGGGGGGTGACCACACTGTTGGAGGTTTTACATTTTTGGACCAAGACGCAGGGAACCAAATAAACCAAATTCGCCAGGAAGCCCTGGAAAGCTGCAAGGACTTCGTAGGAGGGAGGGAATCCTTGCGGCTCGCGCCCACGTTGCCCCCTCGCCCCCATCCGGCCCTTCCCAGACCCCCGGCCCCGCTGTGTTCGCTGCCCCAAGCTGGGCGCGCGGCAACCCGGCGGTTCCCGGGGCTCCGCGGCTCTCCCGCCCTCCTCGGTCCGAAAGGAAACGCAGGCTCCGGCAGCGCGCGGGGTTCGTCCACCAGCCGCAGAGGAAAAGGGGGAGGAGAGAGCGGAGGCGGGCGGCGGGAGGAGGAGTTTCTGGGCGGCCGGGAGTGCGGTGGGGACCGCGGAGGAGGAGCGCCCTTCCCCCCGCGCGCTGATTGCTGTGGCCTCCTGCCCGTCCCCGCCCGCGAGTGTGGGGGGAGCGGGGGCGCGGGGTCGGCCCGATGGGGGTAATCGAGGGTTTCGGGGACGCCGAGTGGCGCTTTCCTCTTCCCAGCGAGTGACGGAGGGAAGTCGGCGGCTCGGGTGCGCGGCCACTTTCCCTGCGCGATTCCCCGAGCTCCCTGCAGGAGGAGAAAGTCCCCGGCGGGTCCGGATGGCGTAGTTGCGCTGCGGCGCAGCAGCTGCCGGAGCTTCGCGGCCGCCGGGCGCTGGGCGGGGAAACTTCGCTCTGCTTTTTCCTCCAACTTGTGGCGGGTGGATCTCCGCTGGACACGCCGCCTCCGAGGTACGTGCCGGCCGGGCCCCGCGGCGCTGCAGCGGGCGCCCGGACGCCCTTGGCCGCACCGCTCGCCCCAGCACCCGTCCCCGCCGGGGGCTCTGCAGGCTGCGCGGTGCCTGTCGGCGCTGCGCGGGGCTCCGCGCCCGTCTCCCGGCCGGGATCGCTCGGGCCGCCGGGACCCCCGGGCCGGTGGGGGCGGCCTCGGTCGGGTCGGGCGGTGTTGACGCCGGAGGTCGTGGGGAAGCGGCCGCCCGGGCTGGGCAGCGCGCGGGGCGATGCGCGGTGCTGGGGAAGACATCTGTTCCGCTCCTGCCCTCACTCTTCCTTTCCGCGGTTTCTTCTGACCTCCGCGGGGGCGCGCTGGCCACTTCCCACCGGGCGCGTGACAGCGTTGGTGGGCAAGATTGGTGGTGGGTTTGCACTCAATTGCCGTTGCAGAGGCTGCGGGCCCGGGACTCTGGCACCGACGTGAGCTGCGCGCCCCGCGGGCCGCGTCCTCGGGGGGCTCTGCCGGCCGCTGCAGCCCGGAGCCCCGCGGAGCATCCGCCTCGCCCGCGTTAACTTGTTAGCCACCTTACCCAGTTTATTTTGAAGACTTCTCCTGACACCTTCATTTGGTTAGAATAAGCTAGGAACTCACGGGCTGTCGCTAGGAGAACGTGCTTGCAGTCTTGTTCTTATTAGGGCATTTGCCCCACTTTCCAGAATCACTTAAGGGTAGGAACGGGCTTGTCAAGCGTGAATTACCTTGACAGAGTAGAACTTAGTGGATTTGGTGTCTACAGAAAGAGCCGAGAGACGAAAATCGCTCACATTTCCTTCCCTGTGAAGTGGGAATACTAATAAATAGTATTGGCCTCATAAGGTTACTTGAGGATTGAATGCTTTAACATATGTCACGTACTAGAACGATCGATGCCTGGCGCCGAGCAAAGGGCGGCTCGGCTCTTAGCGCTGCTTGTCCGAAGCCCGGCGGCGTCCGGAGAAGGCCGTCGAGGATAGGGGATGGTAGGAATGACAGACCGAGACGGGGCGGCAGGCTTTTTCTGAGTCCGCATCCCTTCTAAGACAAGTAAGCGAGTGGTTTGGGAGGAGAGAAGGCTCTACAAGCAGCAAAGCATCTGTCAAGTCCTTTTCATTTTCCCGAAATGGTACTTTAGGTTGCCAACAGGTATCTGTGGGTGAAAATAACTATTTCTTTCTGGTGATAATGATAGCCAACGTTTATTGGGCACAAGCTGTGTGCCAGTTACTGTCCTCGGGGCCTTATGGACACTGAACCGGGACCCCAACTCTGGCAAAAACACTATTAGTGGACCGATTTTTTTAGACAAGACTCTAGAGTTTAGTTACTTGCCCAGGCTATTACACAGCTGTTCTGACTTGGGAAGCCCGGCTCAGACACTCAGCCGAGAACAGCAAGTGCAGTCCGATTCGTGTGCAGCAAATCCCAGCATCTTCTCCCGTCTTCAGCTCCTTTAAGGTGAACCCATCGCTTGGAAAGCACATCAGGTGTCTGAGATTAATTTAGGTGAGCTACCCATGCCGGGTGGGGTCAAATTCTGGCGCCCCTGAAACTGACTCCAAGTAATTGTAAATAGAACTCTGATTTGGAGTAATTAATTTGGATCTTTAATCTTCTTTTCTTTTATTAATTCTCCAGACATTGTTGGTCAGTGTTACTTGGCTTCCTTAGGAAACAGCTTGGGGTTGGCACAGAAGGCAGGGAAATAATTCTTACCCTCTTAAGGGCTATTAAAATGAAATTGATTTCATGCCATTGTGTCAGTTAAAGGATGTTGCTCTGTTTCTTGATGTTCTCTGCTTTTGGCTTTCATTCTGCATTGTTTAGTGTTTCAAGGCTTCAGCATAGTTTCAGCCCTTTAGTTTGTCTTTGTCATTTGTCAACTTTAATTTTTCCTGTTTTGATGGAATCTGACCATCACATGGCAGCTTTGCCTCACAACTGTTGATCCAGCTCATGTTTTTAAGCATTAAAATCACCAACTTACTTGTGAACCCCAGCTCCTCAAAGGCAACCCCTGGGGAATTCATTGTTATTTTGAATATTAGCCAATAGGGGGAGCATAACACATTACCTATTGATATCTGTTAGGCACCCAAATCAGTTTTTATAGAGTATTAAACATACATTTCAGAAGGGGAACCTGTTGTGGTTTTATCTAGCAAAATAACCAAGTTGCTTTTTGAGTTGACTTTGGAGAACTGGGTGTAATTTCAACTCATTATCGTAAGAATGACTTTTTGAGGACAGAGCCTACGTGGTGGATATGTGTCCAGAGCTCTGGTGCCGGGACAGATGTTAAATACACATACCGTTTATTTCCATTTGTTTTCCTTAGGAGGTGTAGGTCAAATAATTTTGTGTCCTTTGGGTAATATTTCAAATTATCTTGGAGAACTGGGAGTCCAGAGAGAGCCTTCGTAACTCCTTTTGCAATGGCCCTCGTTGGCCTCGTGTAGAAAGTCGGATGGAGTGAGTCTGTTCTGGGGAGGTGGAGGGTGGTGGGCTCACCATCCTGTCATCATTTTTCATTAACATTTGATTGCAAGACACGAAGGGATTGTTATTTTGAGTAACAGCGTGTCTACTCCGGTGCCTTCTTCACAGGCTTATATTTTAGTGTAGTAACAGGTCAGAGGTATCATATTTGCTTAGTATAGATGCATGTCTACCGATAAAGATATAAACAATATTTAGGAATGAGCATGCTTGGAAAAACAGTTAAATTGGCTTTTAAAAAAGGTTTTCAGGAGTTCCCGTCGTGGCGCAGTGGTTAACGAATCCGACTAGGAACCATGAGGTTGCGGGTTCAGTCCCTGCCCTTGCTCAGTGGGTTAACGATCCGGCGTTGCCGTGAGCTGTGGTGTAGGTTGCAGACGCGGCTCGGATCCAGCGTTGCTGTGGCTCTGGCGTAGGCCGGTGGCTACGGCTCCGATTAGACCCCTGGCCTGGGAATCTCCATATGCCGCGGGAGCGGCTTAAGAAATAGCAAAAAAAAGACCAAAAAAAAAAAAAAAAAAAAAAAAAGGTTTTCAATCTTTGTCTACAGTTTTGTAGGCCAGTTTCCTTTCTTGTTTCTAGAATATCAGGTAGTATGGATTTAAGTTCCATTTACCAAGTGAGAGTCAAGTGGATCCTATGTTAAAATAACTTTCAAATTGAGTCTCTTCTTTCTTAACCTCAACATGGCACTTATACATCCGAGTGGCATTTTATTTGGGGTCTAATTTAGGCTTCCATGCTCTCCTCTGGCTTGCTTATTGAGCAAACATTTATCAACCCCCAACACCTTAATAGGCTTAAGGGCCCTGCTCTTGGGAGTTTGGCACATTAGCAGCCCTGTTCCAGGCCCCTGCTAGCAGCTGGCTAAGATGCCTTAGGGCTTAGGACAGCCTTTACACAGGGCCAAAATGGGTTTGCTTAAAGGAAAGTATTGTCGGAGATCCCACTGTGGCTCGGTGGTTAATGAATCCGACTAGGAACCACAAGGTTGCGGGTTCGATCCCTGGCCTTGTTCAGTGGGCCAAGGATCTGGCATTGCCATGAGCTGTGGGGCTCGAATCCTGCGTTGCTGTGACTGTGGCGTAGGCTGGCAGCTACAGCTCCGATTGGACCCCTAGCCTGGGAACCTCCATATGCCCCGGGAGCAGCCCTAGAAAAGGCAAAAAGACCAAAAAAAAAAAAATATATATATATATATAATTTCCTTTATATACATATATATATATATATATATATAGTCTTTTGGAGACTCAAAGGAATTAACCTTTCTTTTTTACATGCAAACTTGATGGTATCTTGTAAAAGTCCGGGGCTCTGGCTTTTCTGAGAGCCTCGTCTGGGCCTAAGCACCCCAGGAACTCAGATGTCCTTTGAGCACCAAGAAAGAAGGCGATTGCTGCTGACTTCTTTAGTGCCTAAGTGATGACCAAGTTCCTGGGATCATAAATTTGTAGAAATTTCTGACTCTGCATTGTAAGCTTCACAGACAGAACAGGTAACATTTAGGGGATGACTGGTAAGTATTAACATTTTTTGCTGTAATATTTGTCCTGGATGAATTTGCTTTGTGGTCATTTTGAATTACCCCTGTTCTTGAGAATCCAGTTTGAAACTGTATTTGTTTTCCTCCATTGCTGTTGGACGGAGACTAATTGTAACTGTCAGGTTCATTAGTTAATGAGGACAGTCCTCATTTGTTTTTTCTTTTTTGTACTCTTAACCGTTATTTAAAAGGTGATTTTATTGCTGTTTCAGTCCGTCCCCTGGAGTGTTTTTCTTATAATTTTAAACTTCTTTTGGAATTGTGGAACTTAAAAAATGTTAACTCCGTTTTGAACTTTGCATGATTCAAGTTAGATAATGTTTTTCAGGAGTCTTTAACTTCAAGGCAGTCTTGTGTTGCCTCTAGGCACATGTACGGTTTGGAATATAAAAGAGTGAATCTAGGGCGCTGGGGGCCTTGGAAGGAAATTAGTGCACCAAGACCCACGGCAGTCATTTCTCTGGTGCCACATCTTCAGAGGAACTCTTGGGATGATGGCATTGTCTTTTTGTAGCTTTGCATAAAGCACAAGCTATTGTTAATTTGTTGGGTCTCTAGTCAAGCTGAAATAAGTCAACACAGCTTGGAAGTGCCTTACGAAATAGGATTTGGGTCCGTTTCCTGGGCTCTGTCCATTTCTAAAGTTCTTGTTTTAGATCTTTTGAAATAGCACATTTGTTTGTTAACTGACATGGAGATTTATTTTCTCTGTTTGCAAAGTCTTAAGATTGAGCACAGATTTCCAAGCAGAGCATTCTTCCTTCTCTTAGAGCGCAATTGCTTTTATCTCTCAACCAAAACGTGTGCAATCTTGAACCTTGAAGCAACATTCATGAAAGTTTTGCATGAGGCCACACCCACTTGGATCTTATCCTGTGAACATCAAGACCTAATGGGGAGTTCCCGTTGTGGCTCAGTGGAAACGAATCTGACTAGCATCCATGAGGACACGGGTTCGATCCCTGGCCTCGCTCAGTGGACTAAGGATCCGGCATTGCCACAAGCTGCAGCGTAGGTCGAAGTTGTGGCTCGGATCTGGTGTTGCTGTGGCTGTGGTGTAGACCGGCAGTGGTAGCTCTCATTGGACCCCTAGCCTGGGAACTTCCATGTGGTGCAGGTGTGACCCTAAAAAGACAAAAATAAATAAATAAAATAAATAAATAAATAAATAAATAAATAAATAAAAGACTTCATGGGCTGACATTTAGGGGGATAAGGGATGGAGACCCTGTTTAAAATTGAGATTATCCCTGAAGGTCTGAGCTTGGGCTTCAGAAGCTGCCCTCAGGCCATCCTCATATCTCCTGCTCAAAATAATTATAGGAAGAAAAAAAAAAATGTCTCTTTTTTGGTGCTCCTTTAATGCTAAAAGTTTCAGGTCTGGGACTGGGACTCTGAGTGCTATGTAGAGCCTGGTAGAGTTAATTTTTAGGATTTAATGTTAGATTGTTGCCACGATAACAATTTAGAATTGAGTCTGAAATGTCAGCTCTATCTTCACTTTAAGAAAAAGGATAGTACTATGATATCACTTATATGTGGGATCCAAAATATCATATAAATGAACTTACAAAACAAAAACAGACTCACAGACATAGAAAACAAATTTAGGAGTTCCCGTCGTGGCGCAGTGGTTAGCGAGTCCGACTGGGAACCATGGGGTTGCGGGTTCGGTCCCTGCCCTTGCTCAGTGGGTTGGCGATCCGGCGTTGCCGTGGGCTGTGGTGTAGGTTGCAGGCGCGGCTCGGATCCCGCGTTGCTGTGGCTCTGGCGTAGGCCGGTGGCTCCAGCTCCGATTCAACCCCTAGCCTGGGAGCCTCCATGTGCCGCGGGAGCGGCTCAAGAAATAGCAACAACAACAACAACAACAACAAAAATCTCAAAACAAAACAAAACAAAAAAAAAGAAAACAAATTTATGGTCACCAAAGGGTAAAGGAGGTGGGGGATCTTGGGATTAGCAGATACAAACTACTACAAAATAGATAAATAGCGCAGGGAACTATAGTCAATCTCCTATAATAAACCGTATGGAAGAGAAAATGAAAGAGAACACACACACACACACACACACACACACACACACACACGCACGCGTATATATAAAACTGAATCACCTTTTGCTGTACACCAGAAACTAACCCAACACTGTAAATCAACTATACTTCAATAAAAAGAAAAAGGATGAAATCCAGAAGCATATACTTTCCCTCTCTCTTAGACACTGGACTCTGGGAGAAAGGGGACCTCAGGGTTGGATGCTGTTTGCAGCAGAAAGAAGCAGCACCTGCTTGTGTGTCCTTCCAAGCACAGAATTCATTTTCCTGGTACATGCTGAAGGTCAGGTTTTTGTGTCAAATTGCAGAGGGACCATTTGTAAAAACCCATTTAAGTTGATTAGTCCCTGAAAAAAAAAAAGATCTTTAGAAAACAGTGTTTATAGATACTAGTCCTTGAGCTTTCCTGTGATCAGATCGCCCCGGGAGGAGAAGGTCTGGAGTGCGCAGGCGTGATGACTAACCACCAGTGACGGTAAGAACACCAAACCAGGTGGCGAGTCTAGCAGAACTTTGGGTTTCTTTTGTATTCTTATTATACTGTTTTATTAGTGGAAACTTGATGAATACTTAATTCTGTTTGGGGTGTGAAAAGATTCCATTTTGGGAATATAATTCTGTTAGCCTTTTTAGTGATTTATGTGTTTTGACATGTGAAATTGGTCATTGGATGCAAAAATACACTGGTGGCTATTTGCAGATTTCATTTCATCATTAACTGCATGATGATTACTGGAACAGAATGTTGCTTTTTTTTCTTTTATACTTGGAAGGTTATTTGAGGTGAAATACTTAGATTCCAATCTCAAAACCATGTGTTCATGTGCTACCTTACAAACTTTCGTGTGACAATCCCTGTGTTGTTTTGACTTATTGCTTTTCTGTTTTTTTTTTTTTTTTCTTTAAAATAAAACATGCTCAAACACAAAACTCTCCTTCTGAGTGTCCATAAAGAAAATGCCTCGGAGTTCCCATCATGGATCAGTGGTTAACGAATCCGACTGGGAACCATGAGGCTGTGGGTTCGATCCCTGGCCTTGCTTAGTGGATTGGGGATCCGGCGTTGCCATGAGCTGTGGTGTAGGGTTGCAGATGCAGCTCGGATCCCGAGTTGCTGTGGCTGTGTGGTAGGCTAGTGGCTACAGCTCCAATTCAACCCCTAGCCTGGGAACCTCCATATGCCGCGGGAGTGGCCCTAGAAAAGGCAAAAAGACAAAAAAAAAAAAAAAAAAAAAGTCTCATTGTGTTATATTACACTGTGCAAATGAAATTCAACTTGAGGGAAAGCACCATTGACTCATTAGATATATTTTGCATCACTGCAGTGTATGGTCTTCCCTATGTGTGTGGGAGAAGTTTCTCATCTTCTAAATGGGCATGTTTACCATTGGTGCTCTATCTTTTTTTTTCGGTCAAAGCCTTTCCTCTTAGTTTTCTTATGTTTGTGTCTTTATAGAGATAGTAATGTGTATTCTTTATTATATGTGTGTGTGTAGTTTACTGACAATGTTGTGTTCGTTTTTGGTGTACAACAAAGTGAATCAGTTATGCATATACACACATCCATTCTTTTGCTTATTCTTTTCCCATATAGGTTATTGCAGAATATCGAGTAGAGTTCCCTGTGCTATACATAAGCCCTTGTTGATTATCTTTGTGTGTTCTTGTTTGTTTGTGTGTTTGTTTGCTTTTTAGGGCCGCACCTGCGGCATATGGAGGTTCCCAGGCTAGGGGTCCAATTGGAGCTGTAGCTGCCAGTCTACACCACAGCCACAGCAATGCGTGAGCCAAGCCACATCTCTGACCTACACCACAGCTCATGGCAACGCCAGACCCTTAACCCACTGAGTGAGGCCAGGGATCAATCCCACATCCTCACGGATCCTAGTAGGGTTCGTTGACTGCTGAGCCACGGAGGGAACTCCATCTTTTTGTGTTCTTAAGATGCCATGAAAAAATGTGTAGACTAACAGCCCATTTTGTGAAGACGCACCTTGCCTTTCTGAGTCCTCCATACCCATCCCTTACTACTTGCAGCACAACCACTGGATGCATCGTGTGTTTGACCCAGGAGCCTGGGGAAGGATGCCCTACTTGGTACATTTCATATTTTTTTTGGTACGAGGCTTTTTTCAGTTTGCGGCATCTTTATTTCATTGTCAGAGTGGCTGCTCTCTTAAGTATTCAAAGTTTTAATTTCATTCAGTGTGTGGGCTCAATAGGGAGGTTTCCTGTAGAAGCAGTTCTACTAAATTAGAGAAGGAGAAAAAAAGCTTCCAGCAAGTATCGCACAGACATGCTTTGCTGGGTGAGACTGGCAATGTTCAAATGGGAGATAACGGAGCGCAAAGCAGGATTCCCCTGAGCTTAACTGGGTAGGGAGGCTGGGAGAGAAGGGCAATGTCTAATTTGTTAGGAGAAAATTCATATTTGCATAATACCAAGGCATTTAAATGTTTTCTTTGGAATCGATATATACAGATTTTAAGTAGGTATATAGGTAAGAGATTTGCAAAAGCAATTCTGTTAAGGTTGAGGTTCTGGAGTTGGCAGTTCTTACAACCCCGAAGATCCTGCTCTCTGAAGCCAGGAAAAAGCGGTCTGTTTCCAATTATAAATCACAAAAATTGGGAAATTAGGCCAAGGAAAATGATTATTTGGGGGTTGGGTTGCTTTTTTTGCAGAGGGTAAAGGAGAGCGGATCATAGACGCACATCTAAAAAAATCTGCTAGTTACTCTGTTGGCTTTCACATTTTTTTCAAGTGTTCTAGTTTGGAAATGAAGACTCATTTTAGGATTAGAGACTCTTGGTCCTTCAGCTCCTTTGGTTTCTCAGTGAGCAGCTAGAGGAGCAGTGAGGCAGCTTCCACTGACGCTAAGGGGCTTGGTGCCAGTCTTTTGGGACATGGCTGGTGTGACTGGTAAACCTTTTCCTATCAGAAGGGTGCCAGGTTCTGGACTCCCAGCATCATCCTAGGTAGTTGGTGCTGTTTTTGTTTGTTTGCTATGCTCTTTCCCATGCTCGCAATGGAAATGCAGCCCCCGTGGCTTCCTATTGTTCTGGGGGAGAAAGACACCGCAGGCTAGTGTGGGAAGAACTGGAGGCGAGAAGCCTAAGGATGATGTGTGGGCGAAGGCCTTGTCCTCGCACTTGTCGGAAGCAGCTAGCCCTTCTGAAATAAAGCTGCTGCTAGTTTCAGGATTAGTGGTCCCCCGAGACCCAGGTGTTCACTGCGACTCTCCTTTCTACCCCCTGAGATCACCCCCAGCAGATGCTCCTGTTTCTCACACCTGACACCTCCAGAGCGTTGAATAAGACTTTCCTGGTGGCGCCCAGCCTTTGAGAACAACCAAGGCCGCCGGCGCTGACGGCGGTTAGCTGCTGGCTCTTTCCTTTTCACCGCGGGTTCGGGCCTCCACCTGCAGCCGCGGGGCTCCCACGCCCCCCCCGCCCCGCCCCGCCCCCCACTCCCTGCACCCCACGCTCGGCTAGAAAAGGTGCGAAGTGCCAAACTGCGCGCCCGTTTTCAATCGGGCATCTTCACCGTCCGCTCGTCCCCTCGCAGGTGCCTCTGCCACTCCCCCTCCCTCCCCCTCCCCCTCCCTATTTGTTTCCTGGAACTGCTGCTCCTGGTTTGCCCCGTTTCCAGCCCCATCTCTCGGTCTCCAGGGCTCCTCCCACCCTTCCCCTTCTCGCCTCCCCATCCCCCTTCATTGGGTCCAGGCCTCCGTGGCCACGCCCACTATGCTACTTTCTTTCTTTTTTCTTTTTGCCTTTTTTAGGGCCGCACCTGCGGCATGTGGAAGTTCCCAGGCTAGGGGGGCACATCGAGCTGCAGCTGCCGGCCTGCACCACAGCCACATCCAAGCTGCCTCCAAGACCTACACCACAGCGCAGGGCAAGCCAGACCTGTAACCCGCTGAGCAGATGGAACCCGCGATCTCATGGATACTTGTCGGGGTCTTCATCCCCTGAGCCGCAGGGGAACTCCCCTATTTTCTACTTTCTACCCTTATTTCCAGCGGCCACTTGGCTATTCTACAGGTGTTTCTGTTAAAACGAAGTCTCAAACCCAACATACTATTTCTCTGTGGTCCCCAGTCTCAACTCCTTTATTTCCCATGTCAGTAAATGGCACCAGTTACCAAGCTAGTAGCCTCAGACGCACTTCACTGCCTTCTGCATACCTCCCCCAGGAGTCACCCGTTCCTGGATGTCTGAACTTCAGCAGGTGTCAGCTGGCATTTTTTCCCCTTGGGTTCCAGGAAACCTTATGGACACGGAAGTTAGAACTTCGTATAAGTTTCACAGATGACATATTACTCCTTTGACTTTCCTCCATCATTTTGACACGTAAACACCAGTCTTAGGAATCTGCACACTAGGCCTGTAAGTCATATCCTACAATTGGCGTTTTCTTCTCCTTTTCCAAATCACCATCCCACCAGGGCTATCACAGGCATTTGCCAGTTGGTTTTCCCGGCGTTGGCATCTCCATCTCTCTCTTTCTTTTTTTAATTTTGTCTTTTTAGGGCCAGGCTAGGGGTTGAATCAGAGCTGTAGCTGTCGGCCTACACATAGCCACAGCGACGCCAGATCCGAGTCGCCTCTGTGACCTACGCCACAGCTCACGGCAACGCCGGATCCTTACCCCCCTGAGCAAGGCATCCTCGTGGATGCTAGTCAGATTCGTTTCTGCTCAGCCACGGTGGGAACCCCAGCATCTCCATCTCAAATTGTTCATCCATTAAGATTGGGACCTTCGAAAACATAGACCTGTGTTTCTTTCGTTAACGCTTGGGGGAGGAGTTCTCTTGTGCTGCAGCAGGTTAAGGATCCAGCGTTGTCCCTGCAGTGGCTTGGGTCACTGCTGTGGGCGCAGGTTCGATCCCGGGCCCCAGAACTTGGTGGTAAGATTGCGTTTACAATTGATGCA
Organism: Sus scrofa; assembly: GCF_054392235.1. Classification (NCBI taxonomy): domain Eukaryota; kingdom Metazoa; phylum Chordata; class Mammalia; order Artiodactyla; family Suidae; genus Sus; species Sus scrofa. The sequence goes on from NC_139386.1 coordinate 130,452,264, forward strand.
AATTCTAACTGTAGAAGAGATAAAGAAAATTGACTCAGAATCATAGAGTTTGGGGTTAGATGGGGGCTTTGGAAAGCTTCTCTTCAGGTCCCTCTAAAGATGAGGACAATCAGATGCAGAGAGTGCAGGTGGCCCGCCCGCGCTGGGGAGCAGGGCCTTCCTCTGCCGCGTTCTCCGCCCAGCAGCCAGAAGGGCCCTGATAGAACCTAAGTCTATCATTCCTCTGATAAAAACACTCGACTTGATCCTGTCTTTCTCGGAGTAAAAACCCCAATCTTTGTAATAAGCCCTAAAGCCCTACGCAACCAGCCCTGCCTCCCTGGCCTGGGACCGCCTTGGTCTCACCCTCTGCTCTCTGGCTTGTTCCCTTTTCCAGAGGCTTCACCTGCTTTGCCTTCCCTGGACGCTCAGTCTCAGGGTCTGTGCAGGTGCAGTTTTCTTTGTTGGGTGGGTTTTTCTCCCAGATATCTAGCCTTCAGTTCCTGTAGGTCCTTACTCAGAACAAACAAAAACAAACAAACGAACAAAACGAACCAAAGACCCCCCCCCAAGTACTTCCTTTCTGTCTTCTCTGCTTTGTTTCCTTAGCATTTATCTCTGCCTCATACGTTCGTATATATTTTGTTTACAGTCTCTCGCCCCTGGCTAGGATGTACGCGCCACAGAGGCAGGAATTTTTACATGTTTTATTCCCTCCGGAGCCCCCATGCCTAAACAGGCCCTGGCACTGCCTGAGCCATCACGTGACACAGGTTTTGTTGGCCGAATAAATGAATGAGAAGACTCAAGATTGTGTGGGTTTTGTATAGATCCAGTTAAACATATATGAACGGCATTAAAAAGGAAAAAGTGTCAGGTATGGCTGGGAGGAGAATCCGATTTTTTTTTTTTTTTTTTGTCTTTTTAGGGCCGCACCCACAGCATATGGAGGTTCCCAGGTGAGGGTTTGAATCGGAGCTGTAGCCGCCGGCCTACACCACAGCCACAGCAACACCAGATCTGAGCTGTGTCTGCAACCTATACCACAGCTCATGGCGACACCAGATCCCTAACCCACTGAGCAAGGCCAGGGATCAAACCCGTAACCTCATGGTTCCTAGTTGGATTCATTTCTGCTGCGCCACAGTGGAACTCCAGGAGAATCTGATTTTTAAAAACCCTCATTCAAGACCCGTCAGACTAGATCACGGACCTCTCTGTAATTATCTGCCTTGAAGCAGCACCAACCAGGGCCTCTCTTTAGCCTTGAAAGTGGTTTGGGAAAACTCCCATTTTTCCTCTGACGGGCTAGGGTTGGCTGTGGTTTCTCTCTGCCTGTGGTTTGCCCTTTAACCCATGAGACTACTGAGATGACAAGTAAACCCAGCACCACAGAAGAGACCAGAGTTTCCTTGTGGCCCTGACGTCTGTCTTTGGCCCTGGGCCCATTCGCAGGGCCGCTCACCGTACCTTCTAGAGTTGCTTCGGGGCTGGGTTGAGGAACAGTCTGGATCTGCTGGGCCGGACTCTTGAGTTTTGCTCTGATGTTCTGATTTCTGTGAAAAGAAATGTTTAGTTGAGACAAAGGGGACATGGGAGAAAAGACGCTTGGGGGGTCAAGGCTGCTGAGATCTGGGTCCGTGAAATCAGTGACTTCAATCCGAGGGGCAGTCAGTACCCTTCTGAAGAAGCATCCGATTCTTGGGGCTGGGGGCTCAGCTGCATGTAGAGCTAATTTATATGAGTGTCATGAGATGGCACCGGCCTGGCCTCTCTCTCTTTCTGCAGTACCATCAGTGGGGTTCCTGCGCAGCCCTCCTCGTGGGGGCCGGGAAGAGAAGCCGAGAGGCTTGGAAGGATGTTATTGGCTGTGGACAAAGCAACAGCGTCATTTAAGGCTGGCTTTCAAAAACCATCACACTGAAAATAAACTGTTTTGAATGGAGCTGTTGCTAATGACCTCGGTAAACATCAAAGCTGCCATTTTCCTAAACCCTGAGCACGTGCGTATGTTCAGTGCTTTATATGTTATCAATTTACCGAATCATCATAACAGCCCCGTTAGGGGAAGAGAATCATTCTGTCCACAGACGAGGCTTGGAGGTGGCTAGTACGCGGCCCACGGTGAGCCCCTCTCCCGGCACCTCTGGGTTCACCCACCCAAGCTCCCTAACCTCATCCTTGTGGCTTTTTACGGAGGCTTCTTCCCAGAGACGATAGAGTAGATCTTTGGCCGCCAGTGATTGAGTCGACCTCCGGCCCCTCTCCCTCCTCCAAGGGTGGGTAGGGTGGGGCTGAAAGTTCCAGCCCTCTGATCCCAAGGTGGGTTCTCCTAACAAAAAGCCCCCTTCCTTAGATGGGATCTAAAAGTCACCTCATCAACATAACAAAACTACTGCGGTCCCTCTCCCCAGTTAGGAAATTCCAGAGCTTTTAAGAGGGTTTTGTGCCGGAGATGGGGTGGGGGTGGGGTGAGGTGGCAAGACCGCATGTATTTCTTTCTTTTCTTTTCTTTTTTTTTTTTTGTCATTTTAAGGGCCACATCCACGGCATATGGAGGTTCCCAGGCTTAGGGGTTGAATCAGAGCTGTAGCCACCGGCCTACGCCACAGCCACAGCAACTCGGGATCCAAGCCGTGTCTGCAACCTACACCACAGCTCATGGCAACGCCGGATCCTTAACCCACTGAGCAAGGGCAGGGACTGAACCCGCAACCTCATGGTTCCTAGTTGGATTCGTTACCCACTGCGCCATGACGGGAACTCCCCAAATGTATTTCTTATAATTCTCAATCTCACACATCCCCGACCACCCCATCTAAAATCATATCTCTTATCATTCCTTCTCCTTCACCTGCTTTATTTGTCCTTCACTGGATTAACCATCACTTGACACATTTTCTGTTGTCTGTCTCTCCCCTTAGAAGGTGTCTCCATGAAAACAGTGCCATGTTTAGTTCACTGCTGGGTCCCCAGCTCCCCAGACAGTGCCTGGCACATGGTGGGTGCTAATAAGAAATGAATGAAGGAAAATTGATGATTAAGCCTTGTCGCCATGGCTTCAAAACAAAATAATGCATCCCTTATGTCAGGTCCAGCAAGTGACGGCAGGATCTGGTTGGCGTCCACGGAGGAGGAGCTCCTAGTTGAGTGGTAAGGAGCTCGGGCTGCTCAGTAGTTGGTAACTGAGCTGTTTTCTGGGGTCAGAGGAAGAAGAAAGCAGGGTGTTAGCCTCTCCTAGGAAGGGGAATCTTGTAGAAACACATGAATGACCGCAGAGTAATTACAAAGCAGCCTATGGACAAGTCTTGGCTGTGCTCTAACTAGCTGTGTATTGGTGGGCCCGTCATTGAGCCTTGCTAATTCTTGGTTTGCCAATCTGCAAAATGAAAGGGTTGGAGTGGATGTTATCTATTTCCAACATTCTCAGTTGGCTCCGAAGAGAAGATGACAAGGAACAAATTATATCCAAAATGTTAAGGAGACAGAGTATAGCTGGAGGGAATTAATCCGAGGTGGCTTTTGGAATGTGCTGAGGGGTCCCGAGTAGAGTTCATGGGTTTGAGGCGTAGAATAAATACGGCAGTTTTGATGCAGTGGGCAGATCTGACAAAGTTCGGGTTTTGTGGTTGCTTGCAAGACAATTCATTTAAATATTTTTTGTCTATACCGATTTTGTGTTAAAAATAGCTAATAGCATTAGTATTTTAGTCACACTTAAATTGTCCAGTTGAATGTTTTTCTGGGATAATACCTTCCAGGTTTGTTACCATCCCAGCCAGCCATCACAGGAGCATGCATTTCAAATTGCCACCAGCGTGTTTGCGGTCTCAGTGCATGGTTGGGGTTCAGGATTAGTTGCTAGCCCTTAGAATGACAGGTATAAGTAAGGGCTCGCACTAAAGATTTTCTTGGTTCATCTCTTCATACTAGAGATGAAGAAATTGAGGCCCAGAATGCGGTGACTTGTCTGAGCTTGTAAAACATGTCGGTCCCAGAACTCCTGCCTCTCTTGTTCCTTGGAGGGTCTTGCTTTCTGTTTTAGAACATTATTTTATTAGGGAATTCTTGCGATGGCTCAGCAGGGGAAGGAGCCGACTAGTATCCATGAAGATGCAGGCTCGATCCCTGGCCTCGCTCAGTGGGTTAAGGATCTGGTCTTGCTGTGGCTGTGGTGTAGGCCGGCAGCTGCAGCTCTCATTTGACCCCTAGCCTGGGAACCTCCATGTGCTGCAGGAGTGGCTGTAAAAAAAAAAAAAAAAAAGGCAGAAAAGTATTAAAGTATAGTTGATTTACAATGTTGTGCCAATTTCTGCTGTACAGCAAAGTGACTCAGTCACACACACACACGCACACACCCTCATGTGTACTTTTTAAAATATTATTTTCCATCATGGTCAGGTTCTTTCTTATATACAACGCTTATTTGTTGGCTTATCATTTATTGTTGGGAAATGTTCCAATAGTTCAAAGCATTCCAAGTCCTTCCACACCACTTTGAATTGTAATGTACCCACGGTGGTTTATACTTGCCATCCAGGGGGTACCTTTCTGGGTGCCTACTATATGCCAGGTGAGCCAGGCAGGCTGTGACCCTCTTTCTGGAGTGAACAGACAAGTGGGAAAGCCACATCCTGGGAGGAAATAGTCACATGCAGATGGACCTGCAGGGTGGAATCGCCATCCATTCCAGGATTTCACTTCGAGAGAATCAGGAGAGGCTTCCTTAGGAGTTCCCGTTGTGGCGCAGTGGTTAACGAATCCGAGTAGGAACCATGAGGTTGCGGGTTCGATTCCAGGCCTTGCTCAGTGGGTTAAGGATCCGGCGTTGCCTTGAGCTGTGGTGTAGGTTGCAGACACGGCTCGGATCCCGCGTTGCCATGGCCCTGGCGTAGGCCGGTGGCTACAGCTCCGATTTGACCCCTAGCCTGGGAACCTCCATATGATGCGGGAGCAGTCCTAGAAAAGGCAAAAAGACAAAAAAAAAAAAAAAAAAAAAAAAAAGAAGAGAGGCTTCCTTAAAGACGTAGTGCTTATGCCAAGACCTCAGGCCTTGGAGGCGTTGGAAGTTAGCTGTGTTGGGGCCCGCAGAGGGCCACTGAGTTCCAGCACGGTGGCCATCGCTCCCCGGAAGCAAAGGGCCTAGACCTTTTGTAGAACTGAATTAAGGCGAGTGGGGCTGGAGCACACCCATGAGGAGCTTGGATGAAGCTGGCAACAACCAGCAGCCACGCAAAGAGTTTTGGTCTTTATCTTGACAGCATCCACGGGCAACCATCTAAAGGTTTTAACTCAGTGTTTCACATGCCTGGCTGCTCAGCCCCCTCCTTCCCAAGTGATATCAGCTAAGTGATTGAAATTTGTCTGTTGAAGAGTTCCCGCCGTGGCTTCGTGGTAACAAGCCCAACTAGTATCCATGAGGACACGGGTTCAATCCCTGGCCTCGCTCAGTGGGTTAAAGGATCCGGCGTTGCCGTGGCTGTGGTGTAGGCCAACAGCTACAGCTGCGACTTGGCCCCTAGCCTGGAAACTTCCATATGCCATGGGTGCGGCCCTAAAATGACAAAAACAAAATAAAATAAATGAAATGTATCTGTTGAGGCATGACCCTCACCCAAGAGAATAATTGTGTATTGGAAAGTGGTGACGTGAAAAAAAAAAGTGCTTAAGTGTGATTAGCAAGAGTCTATTTTTGGAGTGTTTTAGTCAGAATTCATGTATTTGCAGAATCCCTGTGAATATAAAGATGTGACGAAATAGTTTAGTAAATTAGCATGTACTTTGGGCAATGGTGTCTGTTGGGGGTTAATGACGTGGAGCTTCCCCAAAGCTTTTTTCATGGCTTGGTGCTTGCAAGGGCCGGAGAATATTCAGCTGTGCTGACTTTGGCAGGAATAATCGCAGCTTCGTGATTTAACGAGCCCTTTTGGTGATAGCTGATTCCTCCCTCCAGCCAGCTGGGTTGGCTTGGTGGCAGCGAGTGGCAGGCTGCGCTCTGCAGCCCCCTGGCTAAACCCCAGAAGCTGATTTGGGACTCAGGTAGAACTGAGGAGGGCCACGTGGCCAGATGGGTCACTTGCACCAGAGCTGGGGAGCCAGCAGCTTGACCACCCTTTTAGGGAATAGTATTGGAATATTCTGACTCTTTTCGCGTCTTTTATATTAGGTTTGGATCATTATTTTTTGGCAATGGGAATTTTTGAAGTTCTAGATGACAAAGTCCAGTCCTAAAGCGAATACAGTTACTTTGATGTAAACTGCTACGTTTTGGGGGCTGCAACTGCGGCATCTAGAGGTTCCCAGGCCAGGGACTGAATCCGAGGTGCAGCTGTGACCTGCACCGTGGCTGTGGCAGCCCCAGATCCTTAACCCACTGCGCTGGCCCGCAGATCAAACCTGCACCTCAGCAGCGACCTGGGCCAGGGCAGTCGTATCCTTAACCCACTGTGCTGCAGTGGGAACTCTGTCATCTGCTATTTATAATATCTTGTTACTGGTAGTTGGCTTGGTTTTTGGAAAGTCTACATGTACTTTCACCGTAAAAACTCCAAAGACTATTATTTTTTAAAAACGTCCTGTGCAGGCCAGGTCTTATTTTAGGTGTCACGCCCATATTCTCATGTATTACAATCAAAATACCATTACTCTTTTACAGAGGAGGGGTGATGGAGGCCAAATGACTTGTCCATCCTAAGACTTCTGGGTGAGCCCGATTTGGAAACCCCGAGAATTGTTCTCTATTAAGCCTCGCTTAAAATTATAAGAAACTGAAATCTTTGGAGGCAGAAATATTAAATATGAAAGGTGGTTCTTGGAACACTGTGGAGGTGGGTGAAAATCTGTCCTGGTTTGTGAACTTGAGCAACACCTGGTCTTTCACAACCGTGGGAGAAGGATCCATGCCCACACCCCTCTTTTTGCTGTGTTTGGTTGGGCAGTGAGGTCTGTTGTGCTCAGGATAGACGGAGGGCTTTTAAGGACGGACTGAAGGTCAACCCAAAAAAAGCTAAGGATGTGGGGGCCAGAGATGTGTTGGCTACACTCTCAGCCAGGAGTGCGGGTGGGCCAGGCCCTGCAGGAGCAGGGGAGACTGGAGTCCAGCTTCTCTGCACATCCTGTACCCTCTGTGCTTCCTGCCTCCCTTCCTCCTGGGTCTTCACGTGGAATTGCGACCCACAGGTTCAGGTGGCTCAAGGGTAAGCCCCGTGGGGTTCCCATCATGGCGTAACGGAAACGAATCCGACTAATATCTGTGAGGCTGTGTGGGGGTTCGATCCTTGGCCTTGCTCAGTGCGTTAAGGATCCGGCGTTGTTGTGAACTGCGGTGTAGAGTGCGGACATGGCTTGGATCCTGAGTTGCTGTGGCTGTGGTATAGGCTGGCAGCTGAAGCTCTGATTCAACCCCTAGCCTGGGAACCTCCAGATGCCACCCGTGTGGCCCTATAAAGCAAAAAAAAAAAAAAAAGAGAGAAGTAAGGCCCCCTTTTTCCCCTAACGTTGGCAGTCGTAGCATATTGGAGCTTTAATTAATCTTCAAGATAATAATTCTCTTTGGCAGAGACAACCTGTTAATGATAAGAAACCACAGCTCTTAATGTACAATTTCATTAGATTCTTGTAATGACCCTGTCATGTAGGAAAGGTTAGTTTATTTTCTTACAGTTGAAGAAACTGGGGCTCCACGCTGATCTAAACCTCCTCTCTTGTCTTACCTGCTGAAAGAGGCTTAGCTGGTCACCCAAACACAATGGGCTCCCTTTGTCTGTGCTCCACATGGTGCCCCGTGGAAATCTTTATTTTTTTTAAATTGAAGACATTTTTTTTTTTCTTTTGAGGGCTGCACCTGCTGCATATGGACGTTCTCAGGCTAGGGGCCAGATCCGAGCTGCATCTTTGACCTGCAGCACAGCTCATGGCAACGCTGGACCCTTAACCCACCGCGTGAGGCCAGGGATCGAACCTGCGTCCTCAGGGATACTAGTCAGATTTGTTGCTATTGAGCCACAATGGGACCCCCTGAAATCTTTATTTTTAATTTTAACTTTTTTTCAGTTTTCTTGCGTTATAGGTCACACATTACATTGCGTAAAATACAACATAGTGATTTTGTGTGTGTGTGTGTGTATTTCAAAGTGATCACTGCAGTAAACTTGGTGCGTGTCCATTGCCTCGCGTAATTGACGATTTTTTTCTTTTACTTGTGATAACTTTTAAGGTTTACTCTCTTAGCAATTTTCTGGTATATAACACAGAACCGCTAATTGTCGTCACGTTGTGCAGTATGTTCCCAGAACTTATTTATCTTGTAACTGGAAGTTTGTAACTTTTTATTTTTTAATTTTAATTTAATTTTATTTTTTGGCCCTGCCTGTGGCATGTGGAAGTTCCTGGGCCAGGGATCAAGCCCACACCACAGCAGTGGACCTGAGCCACTGCAATGATAATGTGGGATCCTTAACCCGCTGGCCACAGAAACTTCTGGAAGTTTGTACCTTTGGACCACCTTCACCCATTTCTCCCCCTCTGGTAACCACTGATCTGCGCTGTTCTGTTTCCACGAGTTCAGTTTTTTAGATTCTACACATAAGTGAGCTTATACAGTATTTGTCTTTTCCTGTCCGACTTATTTCACTTAGTGTAAGGCCCACAAGGTCCATATGTGTTGTTGCAAAAGGCAGGCTTCCTTCTGTTTTTATGGCTAATATTCCATTGTGTATGTATCATATTTTCTTTTTCTGGTCTTTTTAGGGCCACACCTACACATATGGAGGTTCCCAGGCTAGGGGTCAAATTGGAGCTGTAGCTGCTGGCCTACACCACAGCTCACGGCAACTCAGGATCTGAACCACATCTGCCACCTACACCACAGCTCACAGCAACACTGGATCCTTAACCCACTGAGCAAGGCTAGGGATCGAACCCTCAATCTCATGGTCACTGGTTAGATTCGTTTCCGCTGCGCCACGACGGGAACTCTGTGGATGCTTTTTCTTTGGAGTTCTTATGGAGGCATGGAATTACATATTTATGATGACTTGTTGGTCTGTCTCACCATACTCGGAGCCCATGAGGGCCAAAGAAGAAGTCTGTTTGCCTGGCCATTATATTCCCATTGCCTGGCACAGAGTACGCTGTAAATAAAGATTTATTGAAGGGAGAAATGAAGCCCAGGAAATGAAATATCTTGCCTAACATAATAAATGGTGTTGGGAGTTCCCGTCGTGGCGCAATGGTTAACGAATCCGACTAGGAACCATGAGGTTGCGGGTTCGATCCCTGCCCTTGCTCAGTGGGTTAACAATTCGGCGTTGCTGTGAGCTGTGGTGTGGGTTGCAGACGCGGCTCGGATCCTGCGTTGCTGTGGCTCTGGCGTAGGCTGGCAGCTACAGCTCCAATTCGACCCCTAGCCTGGGAACCTCCATATGCTGCGGCAGCGGCCCAAGAAATAGCAAAAAAGACAAAAAAAAAAAAAAAAAAAAAAAGGTGTTACTTTTACTAGAATATCAGTGCCATAAGGGCAGGACTTTTGGCTCCTTTTTCACTGCTGTATCCTTGGTATCTTCCGTGGTGCCTGGCTCTTGGTAGTAAATATTTGTTGATATTGATTATGCTTGGATGCGAGTCCAAAGATTTCTTATCCAGATTTAGGACTCTCTCCCTCTTTGTGCCAATTCCGTCTGAAAATGGGCATTTGGCATTAGCCAGTTCCTCTGAGCGGTGCCGCTGCGACTCCCGAGGTGGCTTTGCTTTCTCTGTGTCCAGGTCTTAAAGCGCATCCAGATGTGGTCAAACAGCCCTGCGTCCTGGACACCCCTTTTACGGGCGGCCAGGCTCGATGCTGCTGTCAGCCTTCCCGCCTCTTTTCTAAATCCCTTGAACAACAGGCTGAATATCCATCAGAACAAGTCCTCTACCAGCTTTTATTTAACTATTTGCAGACTTAGTCTACTTTTCTCCAAAAAATTCACTTAAACGGCGGACGAATAACCTTTTAATGATCTGCTAGAAACCCATTTCCCAGGTGTTACTATTTGAGTTTAGGCAGTGGTCATAATTATTTATTATTATTTTGTCTTTTTGCCTTTTCTAGGGCCACTCCCGCGGCATATGGAGGTTCCCAGGCTAGGGGTCGAATTGGAGCTGTAGCCCCCGGCCTACACCACAGCCACAGCAACGCGGGATCCGAACCGCATCTGCGACCTGCACCCCAGCTCACGAATGGTCATTATTTTTATTCCACTCGATATATCTTGGTCGTTATTACCTTTACATTTGTTGACTGTTTTCCTGACTGTGGGCTGAACCGTCTTCACGTGAAGATACCACGATGCCCCTCCTTCCGTCGACGGCTTTGGAAGCCAGGAGGGCTGGGAACATGGTGTACCCTCTGTGCCAGCTGGGCAACCCCCAGGTCCCGCCATCTCCTGCCAGTTTCTTCGTCCGGCTGGTGTGGCCTGGCCTGGCCCAGCCCGAGGGTACCGTGCCGTTCTGGGTCCCCACGGAGGTGACCAGCGTGGACCTCAAGAATGACCCAAGTGCATTTACAATGTGCCCGTGACCGCTGTGTGGACCGGGTGCCGCAGGTTCCACCCGGGGGCGGGACTACAGAAATGTCAGGATAAAGAGACTGGGCTCCCACGTGGCTTTTGAGCACCCGGTGCACAGACAGACCTTCCCGTTCCCAGAACTCTTTCTCGAGAACAAAATCCCTGAAGGCAGTTCTGTGGACGGCGACCTCCGGGACCTACGCCTGGAGGACCAGGGGCGGAGGCAGAGCCGTGACCCTCTCAACACCCGGCCGGGTTTGGTCTCTGATCGGCGGCTGTGACAGTTTGAATAAACGCGCTGCTGGTGGAGACAATGACAGCAGAAAGACAGGACAACGCACAGATGTGTGCTTCGTCTTCAGAGAACTTGTCCACAGCATCACCGAGGACGGTTGATTTATTATCAGCTATGATGACCCGCAGTCCTGAGGTCAGGTCACAGTGTGTAGTCAGTAATGACTTGTGAAGAGTACACGTGGCAACGTGGAAGTACCAATATCTCGTGGCAGCCGGGGCAGGCATCCCCCGTTTTCGGGAAGAACAGTCTCTTTCCAGAGACCGACTATCGAGGGGGGAGAAAATGGATTCTAGTTTGTGGCCACAGACCTGGAACTGAAGGTAGACTGCTGGTCATGGAAGGAGCTGGATTCTCGTCTTGACTCCGCCATGTTATTTTGGGCAAGTGTTGGGCTCGGAGATTGGGCTCCTCTTCATCCATGAATTCTGTGGACCTCTTCTAACTTTGGAAGCTGTTCATGTCATCTTTGGTACAATTTATTTTGGCTGTGCCTGTGGCACGAGGAAGTCCCCCAGGCCAGGGAGGGAGCCTGTACCAGAGCAGCGACCTGAGCCACCACAGTGACAAGGCCAGATAATTTACCCACGAGGCCACCAGGGAACTCCAAAAGATGCTCATGTTACCTTTAGCATGCCGATTCTTTTCATTGGCTGCAAGTTAATTGTAATCGTAATTGTGATTCTGATTTTGAATAATCTCATGTATTTTACCAGTGTGTTCGCCAACTAAGAGGAAGTCAGTGGTTTTTCTTGCTGGCTTTCGCCTGCTGCCAAGACACCCTTTCTCTACATTTTCCTTCTAAGATAGAGTAAGATGTGCTTTTTAAAGAAACATCATGGGCGTTCCCATCGTGGCTCAGTGGTTAACGAATCCGACGGGGAACCATGTGGTGGCGGGTTTGATCCCTGGCCTTGCTCAGTGGATTAAGGATCTGTTGTTGCTGTGAGCTGTGGTGTAGGTCGCAGACGTGGCTCGGATCCTGCATTGCTGTGGCTCTGGCGTAGGCTGGCGGCTACAGCTCCGATTAGACCCCTAGCCTGGGAACCTCCATGTGCCACGGGTGTGACCCTAGAAAAGACAAAAAAAAAAAAAAAAAAAAAAAAAAAAAGAAACATCATGGGTCTGGAGTTCTCTTTGTGGCTCAGCAGGTTAAGAACCTAACATAGTTTGATCCCTGGCCTCGCTCCGTGGGTTAAAGCATCTGGTGTCAGTGAGCTGTGGTGCAGGTCCCAGATGCGGCTCCAATCCTGTGTGGCTGTGGCTGTGGTGTAGGCTGGTGGCTGTAGCTCCAATTTGACTCCTAGCCCGGGAACCTCCATAGGCTGAAGGTGCGGCCCTAAAAAGGAAAAAAAAAAAAAGAAGGAAACATTCTGGTCCTTCCAGGGAGCACGGTTCCCAACCAGTTCCTTTTGAACATTGGTTTAATCCATGGTGGTTTTCAGGGCACGTTTGGGTGGGGGTTTTCAGCGAATCCTGGTCTTTCTCTGTGAACTCTGTTGGATCACGAGAGACTGTGGGGCAGCCCGCTTAGTTTAATGGCCTTAAAATAGACACAGGGGAAATTAGAAGAATTAGCATCACATTCCTTTCTTTTCCAATCCATTAAGCTCTCAGAATTATTTTTCTGTTCATTTGTGAATGCTAAAATTCTGGTACCCTTTGGTTGGACTATGTTACTTTGTTGTTTTTTCCTTTTTTTCACAGCCTTTCTTCTGTAATTATCAGGTTTTAGAATTCAGAGTCTGTTGTTATAACACATAAAATGGAGTTCACTTTCTCAAATTCCAACATATGCAGTAACCAAACAGTAAAATAAACAGGAAACCTCCTTATAATACATCAATCCAAAGAAATAACTATATACCATGACGGGTATGGAATAAGTTCCTTTGAAATGTGGGCAGGGAGTTCCCTTGTGGCACAGTGGGGTTAAGGACCTGGCATTGTTGCTGCTGCGGCTCTGGTTGCTGCTGATGCCAGGTGGATGCCTGGCCTGGGAACTTTTACTTGCTATGGGTGTGCCCCCCCAAAAAAAAGGAAAAAAAAAGAAATGTGGGCAAAATGATTATTAAACAGTAGACCCCAGATTGTTGTTTCAAAACTGTAGAGTATCTGTTTACATTTCTAAAGGAAGCATCTAGTTCTGCAAGTCCAAAGAGACACAGTGAGGTCAGAAAACCAGGGTGGGAGTCCCTGGTCTTTGCAAATTGGGTGTGATATGATTTCAGAGAAGAAGCGTTTGTATTTCTGTAGTTTTATTCCGGATCTGCGACTTTTCCGAAGCCTTTGATCCCGCCGGGTTCTTCTAGTTGGGGAACCGATTCCTAAGCCGTGTGTTAAGGCGCTGATGTGTGTGAATCTCGGCCAAAACTGGAGCTCCACTGAGGGGAACGGCTTGCTTCCCTTTTCATCCTCCTCTGCCTTAGGATCCTGTCACCACGTTGGGAAGATTAGACAAAAACTTTCTGCAGTTTATTTTCCTTTTGAACGAGTTACATTCTGGAGGGACTTTGCAGCTAAAAGAAGAAAAGCTTTGTGAGAAGCGGCCGTGTGTAAGTTTCAACTTGTCGCGGACTTCCTCCTCCGAGATGTTTTAAGATCTGGTGTAAACTTGCTGTGGTTTGCCTTCGGGCATCCAGCTGTTTAGCTTGGCTCTATTATATCTGTAATTGCTGCATTTTAATAATTGCCCAATATTCTTGTCAGCAATTTGCTGTCTATATTTTTAACAGAACCATCTGCCTTTCTTTGCCATGGGTTCATTCTGACGTGGTTTAAGCCCCGGATTAACCTGCGCAGCAGCCCCACGACCCTCTGTGGCTGCGGGCAGGGGGTGGGTGATACAAGCCTATTACATATGCCCACGTGCCTTGTGCTAATTATACAGTCTGTGGGCACGATACAAATCCTCTGGAAAGCCATCCTTTTCTGAGACCTCCTTCCAGGGTTTTGCTTTGTACAAATTGCTCTTAGTATTTGCTGAAATAGCATATTCTTTTAGAGAGAGTTTTCCTTATCAATCCATTCAGGAAATCTAATTTTCTGAAGGGAGAAAACGGGGACACATCACCTTGGCTGTCACTGACTTTTACGTTAGCAGAGGTGACTTCTGTTACAGCTGAGAGGGTGGAGGATTTTGGTGGCAGAAGTCTCGGATTTCCGGGGATGGCGGAGGTCAGTTTCATGGTGTCCAAAATCATCTCTGCCCTTCAGTCTGTTTTTGACATGAGACCATTGTGTCAGCAGTGAATGGTGCCTCAACCTGGAGATTTTGTTCTTTTAGCTAGTCCACTTCTGATCTCCTTTTTGTGTCTGTTGCAATGTTTATTTTGCAGTCAACAAAAGATGAAAGCTCAGAATTACAGAAATAACCACACTCTCATTCTCCACTTTATGGGTATAAACATACTTCGAAAGGCATGGGCAAGTAGTGATACTGATAGCTAATATTTATTCACTGCTTCTCCTGTGTGAGCCGCTATTCTAGATAATGTATATCTATTCACTCATTTAATTCTCACACTAGCCCATGGCTAGGTTCATGTGTAAAGAATAATCTGCTCAGGATCACCCATTTGGTAGGTGGCAAGTGGGTTCAAACTAGACAGGCTTTTTTTTGTCTTTGTCTTTTTAGGGTCTCACCCCGACACCTGGAGGTTCCCAGGCTAGGGGTCTCATTGGAGCTGTAGCCGCCGGCCTACACCACAGCTCAAGGCAACGCCGGATCCTTAACCCACTGAGCAAGGCCAGGGATTGAACCCACGTCACCATGGTTCCTAGTCGGGTTCGTTTCCTCTTTGCCATGATGGGAACTCCTGGGCAGGCTTTTGACTGCTGTCATAATCCATATTTCACCCATACTAGGCTTTTAATCACTACCATATACCAGGAATGAACCACGGTGCCTCCTGCATGTGTAACAGTTTCCTTTCAAAGCATATTTAAACTTTAGTTTTGGCAATTAGAACTTTATTATGATTTCTGGGTAGGTAACACTTAAAAAAACCCAAATGGGAGTTCAGTGGAAAGGTTCCCACCCCTCCTGCAGCTGGTCCCCAAACCCCCCTGTGTCTCTTCCGCTCGGAGGCCATTAGTATTTGCAGCTCCAGGGAGCCGTTTACAGTATCTTTCTTTTAACACTTGATGCAGTGAACTAGGACCATTTAATGAGAAACTCACTTTGCCATTGCTTTTATGCTTTTGTACTGAGGTTACAAGTGCCCAAACTGGCTTTATATCTGAAGGTGGCTCTGGGGATGCTCTTTCCTGGGTGAGGGCAACAGGCCTGCCATCTCCAGTGATTTGAGGGGGCCCTAGACGCTCCATGATGCCTGGGGCTTAGATCAGGCAGCGTCTTTATACTTTTATCTGGTTGTTGGATAGCTTTTCCTCTGGATAAGAGGAGCCATGTTCTTCCTTGATGCCGGGAACATAGTAGGTGCTCAATAAATGTTTGTTGACGTGAACAGCTTCTGTGGGTTGTGTCAGGCTCAGGGAAATAAGGCTGGAAAATATCCTTTGGAGTGTCTGATCTTTAGGGCCATAGGACGGATATTCAAGGTAAGCAAACCATCACGCAGCTCATCATTCAAGCCTCTGGACAGGAGAAGCTTAGAAAAGACCTGCTAGGTTCTCGAGTCAAGTAACCAGATGGAGTCTCAGATGGGGTCGAGAGACAGGGAGAGACAACACTTTCGCCTGTTAAAATGTTGGCAAACAGTTGAAATAAAAATCTTGGTGTTTAGTGGTTCTTTATTTTTTCATATTGATTCTAACTTGATTTTTAACTTGATCCTTGTGATAAATCTGTTACTGTAACATTGGGTTGAGCTTCTAATCAGAGGTGTTTCTGTTTTCTTCCTGGCACCAGGGAGCTTGTGTATCAAATATCATTGAATACTAGTGCTCCAGTGTAACTGGTGATGCTGTGTCATCAGTGTACCTTGGTTTTCTTCTGTATTCTTGAAAATGTTATGTAAAAGCAAAGAATTAAAATATTGAAACCAGTATGTGTCTGCAAAAGTATTTGCTATACAAATTTTTATTAGGTAACTACCGAAAAAAAAAAAAAAAAAAGAGGAATTCCTGTTGTGGCGTAGTGGTTAACAAATCCGACTAGGAACCATGAGGTTTTGGGTTCGATCCCTGGCCTCGCTCAGTGGGTTAAGGATCCGGCATTGCTGTGAGCTGTGGTGTAGGTTGCAGATGCAGGCTCAGATCCCACGTTGCTGTGGCTGTGGTGTAGCCTGGCAGTTGTAGCTCTGATTAGACCCCTAGCTTGGAACCTCCATATGCAGCAAATGTGGCCCTAAAAAGCAAAAAAAAAAAAAAAAAAACAAAAAAAAACTTAATTAGGTAACTACCATCTCCACCCCCAACTCCCACCCCAGCCCTCAGTTTGTTTGAGTTGCTGCCTAGGCATATTTTATTTTATTTTATTTTATGTTAAGTTATTTTTGGGGGGCTGCACCCTCAGCACATGGAAGTTCTCAGGCTGGGGTCAAATGGGAGCTGCAGCTGCTGGCCTTTGCCACAGCCACAGCAATGCAGGATCCGAGCCTGTCTGCAACCTACATCACAGCCCAGGCAACGCTGGATCCTTAACCCACTGAGCAAGGCCAGGGATCAAACCCGCCACCTCATGGTTCCTAGTCGGATTCATTTCCGCTGCACCATGATGGAAACTCCTATGGGCATCTTTTCATTTTATCCAACACTTTTTAGAAATTCATTTCACTTTAATGTGTATTTATGAAAAGAAATTCCTGCATTAAGTTTTCTTCTTAAAATGTTTATTTTTACAGGCAACTTGAAAATTGGAAAGAAGGACTTAAAGGCCATTTCTGATTTGCAAAGATTGTCTACGATCTGAAGAACTACAGGCTGAGGTGGCTGAATGGGACACCCTTTTGGAGAAATAAAAATGACTCTTCATTGTGTGGTTGCCCTGTTTGCCCTGATAAGTTCCTGTTTAGCAACAGCAGGTAAGTTGCATCATATAGATTGCTTGTTCATTATATTCTTCTGGATATAGTTTTCTTTGATCTTTGCAGTCTAGAAAAATCTAGGCTATGTAATGTTTATGCAAAACTCGAGTATTTATATTCTTCAAGGCAATAAAATTATTGGACTGCTATAGATATATTTGCCTCTGTTATATTTTACTAGGCTGCTGCTAGACATTCTCATGCATAGGTTACATTTACTTTCTTATCCTGAGTAAGAATTTCGAAAATGCTTTTTTGTTCTTTATTACAAAGTAAATAGATGTTTTACATACAGGGAGTGGTCCTCGCATAGGCTGCTTGGGAGATCCATCATTTTGCCCATTTCAGGTATTTTAATATGTAACTTTTAAAAATGTACAGAAATGCGGAGTTCCTGTTGTGGCTCAGTGGATTCAGGACCTGACATTGTCTCTGTGAGGATGCGGGTTCGATCCCTGGCCTGGCCCGGTGGGTAATCCACTGGGCCAGCATTGCTGTAAGCTTCGGTGTAGATGGCAAATGCAGCTTGGATCCAGTGTTGCGGTGGCTGTGGTGTAGCCCCCAACTGCAGCTCCAATTCTTCTCCTAGCCTAGGAACTTCCATATGGCAGGAAGGTGGCTGTAAAAAGAAAAAACAAAAACAAAAACAAAAACCCAATGGGAAATGCATTGTGCTTCCTAGAGGCCATCAGAGCATGAGGCGGGAGATGAGAAGAAGCAGGTGATTTGGTTGAAACATCATTGCTTAAGTAAGAGTCTCAGATCCCCCCACCCCAACATCTGTCTTAGTGTTGGCAGCCAAGCTTACTTCACAAATCTGGAAATTTAATTTGCTCTATTTTGTTCTAATTTGCTTTGTGTCTCTTCTCGCATGAGCTACATAGAACTAATTTGTTGGGCCAGTTCTGGAAACGGGCTGGCCTCAGGAAGAAACACATTGACTTAAAAAATGATCAGCCTCCTTGTTTCGGCTGTAGAATTGCACCTGCAGGTGACACGAGAGTGATCCCAATAAGCGCCACGTATTGAATGTGCACTCTAGCAGGTACCGGGTACCTGAGCTAAACACGAGTGGACCATGGCCATGACTGTGGGAGCAAGGATGTCCTTATTTCAGGAGCTCACTTAGTCACAACGCTGAGGGGGGTGAGGTTGTGTTCCCCATTTTACAGATGATGAAATGAGGTGTGTAGAGAGCCGGTGACCTGTCTGGCGTCACGGGGCTGGGGCACGGAGGGGCTGGGCTCCCCATCTGTACAGACACTTCGCCTCCTGGGAGATGCTGAAGATGCCAGACCACCGTTGAGTCTCTTGTCCACTCAGACCAGGAGTCCTTGGTAGCCACAGACCAAGTGAAAGCCAGTTTGCAGAAATGAGTTTATGAGACTGGAAAGCAGAACGTCCCCCTGCTTGCAAATATCTTGAGAGAAAGTTGCTACTTTTTTTTTTTTTTTTTGAATGCCAGTGTGTGAATTTGAACTGCCCGTTTTCTCTGTCGTCAGCAGTTTCATTTTGTCTCATGATTGAAAAGTTATTTGCCTTTTAGCCTGTGCATTGAAACCAATCTTAATTAAAATCTCATTGAAAAGTAATAGCAGAGAGAGAGACTGAGAGAGCGAGAGAGAGAGAGAAACGGGGGTGGGGGGGGAGAGGGCGGGTGGGCTATGGCTTGATGGAAAATGGGCTGTTTGGATGATAAAAGATGTATAATGGTACCTGATGGGTTCGAGGCAGAATTTTCATCTTTCGTTGATGAGAAATGTAACTGAAGAAGGTACTTCATGGGCACGTGGTGAGTCTGGAGACTCTGTCTGTCGCCTTGATGTATTTGACAGTGAACCTGTTTTGCTTATGGCTTCCCTTCCTCTTTCAAGCCAGGGGTAAAAGGTATGTATTTTTTGAGTTGTGCGTACCCTCAAAGCTTTGCTGGGCTGTACAGTAAGGTCGAAGGTACAGGAGAATGAACAGATTATAACAACCGGCGGCAACTGATGAGCGGGACAGATGTCGAGGAGCTTTTTTGAACAACGTCATGGGCCGAGTGAGTGCAGAAGAAGGGAGAAGTGTTTTGTATGTACTGGCATCCAGGAATTTTCTGTGTCAACTCAGCATACTTTACAAAATGCTATTGTAGGGCATTTGGGATGAGTTGAACTTCAGAAAGCTAGTATAATAATGAACAGTTTAATTACTATGTGCCAGGCCGTGTTCAAAGTGCTTTTCCTTTTCTTTTTTTTTTCTTTTTCTTTTTACAATTGTACCTGCAGCACATGGACGTTCCCAGGCTAGGGGTCAAATTAGAGCTACATTCGCCGGCCTCCACCACAGCCACAACAACACCGGATCTGAGCCACGTCTGGGACCGATGCTGCAGCTTGAAGCAACACCCGATCCTTAACCCACTGAGTGAGGCCAGGGATTGAACCCACATCCTCATGGGCCCTATGTCGGGTCCTTAACCTGCTGGGCCACAATGGGAACTCCTCAAATACTTTAAAGGTATTATCCCATCACTCCCTTAAGAAGTGTAGGTTCTTTGTTTATCTTCCTGTTGTAGATGAGGAAACTGAGGGGCAGACAGGTTAAGCAATTTCCTCAAGGTCCTGCAGCTACGACGTGGCAGATTCAACCATCAACCTACCTAGCCTGGGTCTACAGGTCGAGCCTTTAGTCGCTGCAGTAGGAGGGAGGATTGCTCAGAGAGGTGGTTGCTGTGAAGAATGATGACGGCTTTGTTGGTGCCACCCATGTCCTTCAGCAGCATCAGGCGTTCACTGAGTCCTGCTAAGTGCACAGCCCAGTACTAGTCACTTAGGGACATGCAACGAAATAGAAGATTCATCCTTCTTTTGTGCTGCTTGTACTTTAGTTCGGCCTATGAAATGCCACCATATAGCAAAACAATCAAGGCATGTAGGTGCTGTGTCGACGCCGGAAGCCCTCAGGGGGTCGGGGGTGGGGGGTGAGGAGCAGGGGCGGCCTTTGTGGTATTGAGCTTGGTTTGGAAGACCGGGCAGGACCTCGGAAGGGGAAGGCCCTGGGGTGAGCTGATGGGAAAATAGGATTTGGCACGTAACTGCTTGATGTTGTCTTCAAGAAACGGATGGCGCGGAGAACCGGCTGGGAATGTCGGGGCGTGTGTTCGCGGAGGATCTTAAAGGGCAGGACGAGGCTGTGGGTTTCATGCTGAGATGTGGATTCGCTCTTTTCCCACCCCCTTGTAGCCACAGGCATGCACTGTTTGATTTAGAAAGTGAGCCTCCTCCTCGGCTGCAGAGGCAGCCTGCCTGGCACATAGGCTGCCAGTCACCTTGCTCTTGCCCTCTGCCCGCTGATGGATTGTGTCTTTCTAAGGCAACCCTGCGAGGTGGTCTTTGTATTATGATCACCATCTGCATTTTACATGCAGGGAAACTGAAACTCCGTAACGCATAAGGGGCAGAGCTGGGACTGGAACCCAGGCAGCGTGGCTCTAGAATCCAGCCTGTCAGTCACTCTGCTGGAGCCTCCGTGGGGCGGGCCCTCCGTGCGGAACGAACGATCGTGCTTGCTGATGGATACGAGGGCAGATGAGTAGCCGCCAGTGGGATGCCCTGGAAGCAGATTACCGCCCCCCCCCCAGCCTCAGAAGGGACGTGTGTAAGTCGTCAGAGTGGATGGACCCCCAAACATGGGCCTTGTTTATTGCATGCTTATTTCCCTGATGCTGCTCTGAAGCTCCGCCGTGCGGTTCTCGGCAGCAGACGGGCTGAAGGCCTCGCTTGGCTGTGTGGCCCGAGAGAAGACGAGCACAGCACAGCACAGCGCGTAAAACCAGCCCGGGTTAGAGGAGGAGGAGCAGCCTGCGTGTGGCCTTCAGTGAAGGCCTTTCTTCTGGGCTGTGGCTCGGGGTGGGGTGGGGGGGCACAGCCGGGTGCGTCCCAGGGCTGGTGGTGGCTTTGGCAAAACTCACACTCTCCCTTCCCTCCTCGTTTGGGGGGTGTCACCCAGCATCACAGGGAGGGAGGGCCACGCTCTTGGTGAACAAGAGTTGGGCAAGGACCGGAGCGCCTCCTGCTGAGAAATTACCGTTGGTGTTTGCGGCCGTGTCTTGGGTCCTGTCACCTGCCTAACACAAAGTGGGAAGTTTAAGAAGTACATGCTTGCTCCGATGGGCTTCAGCCTCATGAAGTTTGCACTTTAAAAACTGTTCTGCTACACATCTTTTAAAAACCTCAAGTGTTGCCTCTGAGGCTTTTGCTAGCGTTGCTGAGGGCCATGTTCCTAGGAGCCCTGCAACGAGAAAAAGAGGCACACCTGGAGAATTCGGGGACATCGGTTTAGAGAAAGCGAGGGACCTGTCTGGGCTCCACTGGCCCCTTGTGTCAAGTCAAAGGGTGCTGCTGGCGCCTGTGTCAGCCGGGGGGTGAAGGGGGGGCTTTTCTTTCCGTGGGTGCCACGCGGTGCCCAGGTGCCTAGGGGCATCCTTTTGGAGGGTGGCCCATGGCCCGCACACACACGTCTGTTGAGGAAACGCATATCTTTTCCTCTTTATTGAATGTACCTGGCATTCCAGGTAGAGTCCACAGGAAGATAGAGATGTTTTTACTTGGAGCTATTTTCCTGCTTCAGAAGATCTGAACCCTTTGGGTCCAGAGATACTCGCTGGTTCATTCTGGCTTTGGGACGGGACGAGCTCGCAGCCATGTGAGGAGGCTAAACGAATGATAAAGTCATTGTAGTTTTATATTGTTTTCAAAATGCTTTCATGCCTCGTGTTCATTGGCTTCTACTGGCATTTCCCGGGTCGACGGGCTTGTGTTTTTCATTTGTGGAGTGAGAGTGTTGTGGCTTTAGAGAAGGTAAGCAATTAGAATGCTAGTCCACCTCTTGAACTTGAACTCAACATGCTTCTGCAGACCAGCTGCACCGACAGGCCATAGGGGCTTTCTCCTGCAGTGCCCCCTGCCCCCTGCCACCCCACCTCTCAGAACAGTGCCAGCCTGGCCCTCTGCTGGTACTTTGCACGACTCAGTTTATTTCATCCTAACAGAAACCCGCTGAAGTAGGCATTTGTCATTAACACCGTTTCTGTAATTATTACGACCGCCACCACTCCTGCCATTATTACTGTTATCTTGATACTGATTTTACAGATGAGGAAACTAAGGCTTAGAGAAGAAAAAGGTCACCTTTGAGAAGTTAAAGTGGCCCTTTATGTGGTGATAGTCAAAGGACAAGTGGCGGCAGAGCCAGAGTTCACGTGCTTTCTGCAGGGCTGCCCCGGAGGGAACGGTGCTCTTGCTCTTGGCCTTGAGATCAAAGGCCTGAGGACCACAGGGTGGTCCTGCCACAGCGTCGCCCTCTCTGCCAGCAGAGGACCCAGAGGCTGTAACTCGGAATGGCAGGAAGGCGGGGAGGGTGCTGGCGGGACCGCCCCCTGGGGATGTCAGGGTCAAGGGCGAGAGACGTGAAGGGTCGAAGCAAATTCACAGCGATCTTCGCAAGCGAGCCCCTGAGTCCCGGGACACAGCTAGTTGATTCGGTCTGTGATGATCAGATCTGTTTTTAGGTGGTTATTACAGCCGCTTCTGTGTTTAATTCCACTTTTGGATACACAGGGAAAAGATACTGTCAGTTGTGATGCCAGCTCTCCCTGGGTGCCAACCTTCTATTTATTTTTAAGAGCAGAGAACGGTAGTTCAAAGACCCAGAGCGAGTAGAGTGGCCTGCATTTTAGGTAGTGGTCCCTTGGGGGAGACCCCGCACGGCCAGGCGTCGTGAGGTCCCTGGCTCCCTTTCCTTAGGTTTTTACGCAGAAACAACACAGATGCACAGACACACAGACACATACCAAGACAGACAGACAGACAGACAGACAGACAGACACAGTTGGGACAGTTCACTGTAGTCCAGGAAGAGATGAGTTCATTTCTCGAAGATGACCTTGCCCTGCGCAGAACTCAGGTTTTTCTCTCCTTGGCGTCCTTTTCCTAGACTGTGGAATAGCCGCCCAGCTGTCTGGATTCTTGATTTATTGGGGTTATTTTAGGACACCAGTGATGGTGCGTTTTGTACAGGCCGATCGACTTTTCCATCAGGGCAGAGCTCTGTCTGTGGCCGTGGGGCTGCGATTGCTCAAGGCGAGTCCTCTCACACGTCCGAGTCTCGGCTTGTTTGCTTTGATAACTGAGCCCTCCTCCTCTGCGGCCCCCTTGAGTCCCTGCGAGAGCTCCGAGCTCTGAGGGCGGGTTTTGGAAGTGTGCTGGGAACAGGGAGCGTCCCTCAGGACTGGCCCTGCAGGTGGGGGGTGTGGGGACAACTCTCCTGGCCCGGCCTCCACCTGCCTCCACGAGAACTGCTGATGTTCATTTTCTTTAAAATGTTCTCTGCCAGAGTGGCCTGAAAAGATTGACCCTGAAGTCTGATATAATCATATTTTTGTTCTCTGAGAGGACACTATAAATCAGGCGGAATTCTAGAGGCTGAAAAACACACTCGCTCTCAAAATATTCCTTCCAAGGACTAGCTAGCCTGCAGGTGCTCTGGGGCCAGAGGCCCGGCTCTTCTCCTGCCCTGTCCTGCCAACACGTGGAAGTCTTACAAAATAAAATAACATAAAGAACTAGAGTGGAATGTGGACAATCTCACTGCCTTCAGAGGAAAATATTGATTAAAAAAAAAGTTATTCTCTCTGTTGGCAGTGAAGGGAGCAGGGTCGTGGTAAGTGGCAGTTCTGGCAAAAGGAGAAGTCCCAGCACGGCTGCTCTGAGTTCCTGGCGTTGCCTCCCTCTGCGCTCACGTGCCCAGTAACAGTCCTGGTCCGGATGCCAGACGCTCCATCAAGAGTAACGCCCCCCCTTCCTCCCCTCCCGCCCCATCCAAAGGCTGCTGGGGAGCAGAGGCCTCAGGAGAGAGCAGAGCACTCTTGCTGGAGGCCGTCCCTGTCCTGTTGTTTCCGTCACGGTGCCACCAAGCTGCAGTGCTTTCCTGCGACGGCCCAGGCTGGCAGGACCGTCTGTGCCGCTGGCTCCAGCGGGCGGTGGCTGCATCGTGAAACAAAATGCCCCTGTGGTTCCCTCGTGCCCTTTCTTTTGAGTTAGAGGGAAGAACCACTTACCGTTTCACCTTTTCTTTCACCTTTTCAATCCTGCCGTGTCTATTTATTTATTTATTTTTTTGTCTTTTGTCTTTTTGTCGTTGTTACTGTTGCTATTTCTTGGGCCGCTCCCGCGGTATATGGAGATTCCCAGGCTAGGGGTTGAATCGGAGCTGCAGCCACCAGCCTACGCCAGAGCCACAGCAATTAGGGATCCGAGCCACATCTGCAACCTACACCACAGCTCACGGCAACGCCGGATCTTAACCCACTGAGCAAGGGCAGGGACCGAACCCGCAGCCTCATGGTTCCTAGTCAGATTCGTTAACCACTGCGCCACGACGGGAACTCCAATCCTGCCGTGTTTAGATGGGAGCTGGTCTTCTGGTGAATGAGCATCTTTTGTTCCTTTTTAGGGCTGCACCTGCCGCATATGGAAGGTCCCAGGCTAGGGGTCGAATTGGAGCTGCAGCTGCCGGTCTACGCCACAGCCACGGCCACACCAGATCCTGAACTCAGTGAGTGAGGCCAGGGATCCAAGCCACATCTTCAAGGATACCGTTTGGGTTCTTAACCCATCAAGCCCCAGTGGGAACTCCTGGTGAACAAACTTTGAGGGCTACCAGGTCTCAGGTCCTTGGCCAGCTTCCGAGGCACAGGAAGGGGGACTCCGATGATGCACAGCGAGTTATTTCTACCTTCTACGTGGTTAAGTTTCCCAACGTGTTCATTGATTTATTCAGCAAGCATCTGCTGAGCGTTCCAGATGCTGTTCCAGGTATTGGAGATACAGCAGTGAACAAAACAGTCAGAAATCCTCGTGCACCCGAAGCTTACATTCTAGTGAAGAGAGAGAGAGACCAGAAACAAACCAAAAAATTACAGGTATTTTAGCAGGTTCAGTGGAGGAAAAGCAAAGGGGCTATAGAAATTTTTAATAGGCAAGTACAATTTAAAATAAGGTGATTAGGGAGTTCCCGTTGTGGATCGGTGGGTTATGAACCCAGCTAGTACCCTTGAGGATGCAGGTTTGATCCCTGGCCTCTCTCTTTGGGTTAAGGATCTGGCATTGCCACAAGCCGTGGTGTAGGTTGCAGGCGTGTCTTGGATCCTGCGTTGCTATGGCTGTGGTGTGGGCCAGCAGCTGTAGCTCTGATTCATTCCCTAGCCTGGGGACTTCTGAATGCTGCAGGTGCCACCATTGAAAAAAAAAAAAAAAAAAGAATCCAACTGCAGTGGCTCTGGTCACTGCGGAGGCACAGGTTCCTCCCCAGCGCTGCAAAGTGGGTTAAAGGATCTGGGGTTGCCGCAGCTGTGGCTTGGATTCAGTCCCTGGCTCGGAAAGTTCCATATGCCACCCCGGCGGGCATTAAAAAAGAAGTAAGGTGATGAGGGAGGGCCTCACACTGGGAAGATGACCTTTGAGTGACCAGTTGAGGGAGGTGAGCTAAGTGGATAACCGGGCACACTGAGCACTCCAGGGGGAAGGAGAACATGTGCAAAGGTCCTGAGGTGGCCGCATGTCTCAGGGGTCAAGCCATCCTTCCAAGGCAGGTGGCTGTTGGGTGGAGAGTTGGAAGGTTACCTGAGGGCAGGGGTGGAGCTGCACACAGCCTTGTGCGCCACTGTCAAGTCTTTGCTCCGAGTGAGAAAGAGGCGTTGGAGGATTTGAGTAGCAGAACGATAGGATCTGAAGGGTAGTTTAACCAGATCACTCTGGCCGCAGTGCTGAGAATACCCTGCCGGGCGAGGGTGCGTGTGGGGACACTGTTACAGCAACTGAGCCACGAGCTGATGGTGACTCTAGGATCTGACTTGGAGGGAAAGACCCTTGGAAGTAAAATGCTTTTGAAACGAAGATGATTTTGTGGTTTTCTTTCAATCTGTTCCTTTTTGGGGAGAAAAGAGAATAAAGACTTACACCTCCTATCAGTGGAATACCACGCTGCAACCTCGTAGTAAGGATAGTTACTTCCAAGTAACAGCAAGTGCCCCCCACACCCCAGACCGTCCAAAGAAATCTCAAGGAGTGTGCCTGTCCTTGAGAAAGCGCTGTTGTGAAGCCCTGGATTCTCTCGTCCTGACTTATCTACCATCCCGATTTCCAAGTTGCATCCTTTTCAATCCCCAGGGGGTCTGTTTTTTAGGATGATGGAATCCGAGGGTCTTAACCACCTTTTGCAAAATTGCTTCTCATAGCAAAACTAGCGTTTCAGAGAAATGCGGTTGCATCCAGCTTTATATAATAAATATGCTGTTGGTAAGCTCATTTTTATGAGTTAAATTCCATATTAAGTGTAGCAAGGAGCTGGATACTTACAGCAAACTTTTTTTCTGTAAAGCCAATAATGACTTTAAAATATGTTTCATAATATGGACATTCATATTGCTTTTTGCTTGAAAGTGGAATAGCCATCTTGCTTTTGCAGTTGGAAGTTCTAAACAGAACTGAGGTGGCAGGCTGCAGGTGTGGTGCACCTGCAAAAACCAGGTACGTGCATACGAACCACCTGGGGAGCTTCTTACCATGCAGATTCTGTTTTAGTCGGTCTTGATGGGCAACAGACTGCATACTTTTTTTCTAACAGGCCCATATGGTGTTGATGCTGCTGACCTGAGAACCCTCTTTGCAGCATAGATTGTCTGTTTTCTCAATGCACAAACTGTATCACAGAACCTGCACACACCTTCTAGAAAAGTCTTACTGTTGCAAAAGGAGGTTGATTTTAGCATGGCTTTGAAATAGGTACCTCAAAGACCTCTCGGTGAACTCATGTGTGGCAGAGAGATCTCTGTGCTGGAGGAATTGCTTTGAGGGAGTGAGATCCACAGACACCTTGAGTTGTCCAGCTGTAGGTATGGTGCACCTGCAAAAACCAGGTGCATCTTTTGGCTGGGGCCACACCTTGACATAAGGATCATAGCTGTTACGAAAAGGAATTTCCGGAGTTGCTTTACGTTACATCGAGCTAAGGATCCAGCGTTGTCACTGGTGTGGGTTCGATCCCTGGCCCAGGAACTTCCACAAGATGCAGGCATGACCAAAAAAAAAAAAAAAAAAAAAAAAAAAGAGAGAGAGAGAGAGAGAGAGAGAGAGACAGAAAGGAATTTCCCCCCAGTTCTTTATAATGTGCTTCTTTTGCCTTTTTGCATTTCTTGCTTTGTGACTTAGTAGACCAAGTTCGGAGACTTGTGTTGATCCATTGATGGTGGGGACACTGGTACAGGCAGCTGTGGCTGAGAGAGGGACCAGCTGACTCGTTAAAAGGGGGAGTTGAGGTAGGTTGACAAGGTGTTCAAAAAAGTTACTGTTAGGAGTTCCTGTCATGGCGCAGTGGTTAACGAATCTGACTAGGAACCATGAGGTTGCAGGTTAGATCCCTGGCCTTGCTCAGTGGGTTAAGGATCCGGTGTTGCCATGAACTGTGGTGTAGGTTGCAGACGCGGCTCAGATCCCGAGTGGCTGTGACTGTGATGTAGGCTGGTGGCTACAGCTCCGATTGGACCCCTAGCCTGGAAACCTTCAAATGCCTCAGGAGTGGCCCTAGAAAAGGCAAAAAGACAAAAAAAAGAAAAGTTACTGTTAAGTGAGGCATATACCTCGTTTCTGTGGAGCTGTT
The DNA here is from genome assembly GCF_054392235.1 of Sus scrofa. Taxonomy (NCBI): domain Eukaryota; kingdom Metazoa; phylum Chordata; class Mammalia; order Artiodactyla; family Suidae; genus Sus; species Sus scrofa. The sequence goes on from NC_139386.1 coordinate 130,479,773, forward strand.
CTAAGTCTTTATCTTTAGCCTCCTCACTGATTCCTGTTTTATCCCTGTCCTCAGATTCTAGGCTAGAACTTGAAAAAAATTAACATTTTTCAGCAGGGAAAAGAATTCTCCTGAGTTGTTATTGATATTTATTAAGCATCCTGACATCATATTTATTAAAAATTGGGATAAGATGCAGAAGATTTTACCTAAAACATTGTCGACTTCTAAAATAACTTCTGTTTATGTATCTTGCCAGTGAGGAGTTCCTAAGTTTTCTGATTTGCCTTCGCAGATCTCATGTCTGTCAGGAGGAGAGTCACAGCCCTGGCACTGGCCACAGCCCCAGGTGGTGGCCGTTGTGTTTTTGAAACTGGAACAGAAAAGTCCAGAGGAATGCACCAACGTTTTTATTACTTCTTGCCCCCTGCCAGCTTTTTTCTCGGCCTCCCCAAGATGTGTTTGTCTTGCTGACCATGCATGTGGAGCAGTCTGGAATTCTGTTTGGCATTAGATAGCTAAAAAAAAAAAAAAAAAAAATAGATGTCCCACATGATTGAGGCTATGGGAGTGGGAATCTTTTTTTTTTTTTTTTCTTTTTTTCTTTTTGCCTTTTCTAGGGCCGCTCCTGCGGCATATGGAGGTTCCCAGGCTAGGGGTCGAATTGGAGCTGTAGCTACCAGCCTACGCCACAGCCACAGGGATGCCAGATCCGAGCCACATCTGTGGCCCACACCACAGCTCATAGCAACGCTGGATCCTTAACCCACTGAGCGAGGCCAGGGATCGAACTTGCATCTTCATGGATACCAGCCAGGTTCATTTCCTCTGGGCCACAATAGGAACCTTCCCGCCCTCCTTTTTCTAAAATGCCCCACCCCCATGGCCTATGGAGATTCCCAGGCCAGGGATTGAATAAGAGCTGCAACTTTGCCCTGCAGCTGCAGTAATGCCAGATCCTTTAATCCACTGTGCCTGGCCAAGGATCGAACATGCACCTCCACAGCAACCTGAGCTGCTGCAGTTGGATTCTTAACCCACTTTGCCACAGTGGGAACTCCCTTTTTCTTTTTTTTTTTTTTAAGTGTTATTATCTCTTATTTTGTTTTATTTTTTTGGCTGCCCCCATGGCATGTGGAAGTTTTTCCTGGGCCAGGGATCAAACCCTACAGCAATGGCAGTGCTAGGCCATCAGGACACTCCAAAATTTTAAAGTATCAAATTAAAAATTCCCACTCCGAAGAAAAACAGTATCTTTAGGGTGAAGGAATAAGTTGAACTTTCAGAGCCTGAGGATTTTACGTAATTTGAGAGCAGCGTCTGAGGACCCCAGCGGCCCTCCACCTCTGTCACCCCAGGATCTTTGGCCAGGATGGTGTCACTGTCACCAGGCAGGTCTCAGCCTGGCCCTCTCCGGTGGCTGGGGAGTCTGTGTCCTCTGGTTTGCCACATTTAATTAGCTCTGGAAATACGTTATCAAAGGCTGTCTGGCAATGTTTCATTAGTGGTACGGGGTGAATTCAAAAGCACTAATTAATTGTTTTAGATTATTTGCAAAGCCCATGCTGAAAAACCTAATGACTCTATGAGAAAGTTGGCAGAGAAGCCGTTCAGAGATTAGCCTGGACCTTCCCCGGCTCAATTGCCTTTTGGAGTTGGGCCAAGGGGAGTTGTTTTTCTTTTCGGAGACGTGCTCGTGGCCGCATTGTTCCCTAAATTCCCAGTTTACTGCTTCAGGCTCGTGGCTGGTGGAGCCCATGCAGACCTGGCCGAGCAGAGGAGCTCAAAGAGCATCTTCTAGAAGTTTTGTTTGTTTTCTGTTTTGTGAACACAGTTACTTAACATTCATTAACTAAATAAATACTTCCCAAGGGCCTCTTCTTGGAGGAAAAGGAGCTCTAAGTTTGTTACGAAACAATTCAGGTTCGAAGCGTTCAATGTTCAAAAGCACCAGGGTCAGCCCTTGAGTCGGTCCCCCCCTCCCCCCCCCCCACGCTTCTTAAAACAAAACAAATCAGATTCCTCATTTCCTCGCTTCACCTGGCCCAGGACAGCAAACTGCTACTGCATCTGGAACGTGGTGTTCAAAACCCTCAAATCAAGGGCACACACCATCAATTCAGAGTATACTGTATGTGTGAAGGGGAAAATGGGCTTGTATAGTTTTGCTGCATTTGACGTAGGGTATAGAGTAATAATAACACCTAGACTTAGCCCAGCCTGACGAGTGCTAGGAATGTAGTGGAAGTCCCTGCCCTCAAAGACGAGAGAGTTGCGGCTTGTGGAGCCGAATGCCGGTCCTGGTGATGCTGAGAGCAGGGAAGACATCTGCGGGTGACAGCACAGAGTAGTTCAGACTTATCTCCCAGCCAGTCGAGTGTTCTGTCAGGGAGCTCTTTGGCAGGCCGTCCGTGGCTTTGCTGAGCGGCCTTCCTGCCGGGATCTGGCAGGTCTCGGGCCTGGCCCCGGCCTTCCCTCCTCCGGACAGGCCTCCGCGCCTTCTCCCGGCCTGGGCTCCGGCTGCCTGTGACCGAGTAGTTTCGTACGACGCCGAGGCCCAGCGGAGCTTTATTAACATGAATCAGGAGAAAAGAATTCTAGTGAAAAATATCAGAGGACGGTGCTGAGTTGCTTTGTGATATTGTCAGATCTTCCTCCTGAAGTCCAGCACGGCCCGAGGAGATCTGTTAGTTCTGTTGATTCCTCGACTTGGAATCTCTTGGAAAAAGCTTTGCATGAAAACCTCCGGGGAGCGTGTGCTGGTGGAGGAACTTCTTGGTCCACAGCGGCCTCTGTTTACTCTGTGTGAGGCTGGCCATCCTGAGGTTTCCGGCCGGCCGGGCAGCCCACCACCAACCGGCCTCCTCCTCCGCCAGCAGGCCTGCAGCAGGAGCAGCTTTGCCTCTTAACCCTTTCCGCAGGTGCTCCCCAGGCGACGGGATGGAGGGGATACGAATGCAGATCTCAGAGCTGGGAGGAATCGTGAAAGATATTTTTGAAGTTGAGACTAAAGCTTTTGAACCCATAAATGACTATGATTTTTTTTTTCTTTGCTGCTTTATTTTTTTTTCACTCTTTTTACACTTTTATTTTAGAAAGTGATGTCAGGCTACAATGTCAAGACTTACTGGTGTAGCCTAGTTAAGTTGTTAAGACATCATGACTAATGTTACAATGAATAGTTAAGTTGATGGCTTTTTTTAAAAAATCTTTAAAGTTAAATTTTTTTTAGAAGGATTAGAGTTGATTTGCAATGTTCTGTCAATTTCTGGCGTACAGCAAAGTGACCCAATGTATACGTGTGTGTATGTTGGAAGAGAATACGAGATAGAAGATAATATATATACATATACACACACATATGTGTACATATATTATTTCTATCTCGTATTCTCTTCTATCATGTTCTATCACAAGTGACTGGATATAGTTCTCTGAGCTCTGCAGTAGGACCTCATTGCTTATCCATCCTAAATGTAATAGTCTGCATCTACTCACCCCAAACTCCCAGTCCATCCCATTCCCTCCCCCACCCCCTTGGCAACCACAAGTCTGTTCCCCATGTCTGTGAATCTCTTTTTGTTTTGTAGATAGGTTCGTTTGTACCAGATTTCAGATTCCACATGTAAGTGGTATTGTATGGTATTTATCTTTCTCTTTCTGATTTACTCCACTTAGTATGAGAATCTCTAGTTGCATCCATGTTGAGGCAAATGTCATTATTTTGTTCTTTTTATGGCTGAGCAGTATTCCATTGTTTATAGGTACCACATCTTCTTAATCCATTCACCTGTCAATGGACATTTAAGTTGAGGACCTTGAAGAGTGGTTTTTTTAAAAAAAAGACAAAATTTAAGTTGACCCTAACCGTGGTTATTTGCATTTAAATGGATTCGAGTGGGAGAGAGAGGAGTTAGGATCCCCATGGATAGAATGAAAAGCACACACCTTTTGGAGCAGGTTGTATCTATTTTGCTATCCATGAACATGGTATACGCCTACGTTTGTTTAAGTTTTCTTTAAATGCTTTCAGTACTCCTTTGGAGTTTTCAGAAATTTATTTTGAAGACTGCAGTGTGTCCAGATGTGAACAGTGTTCATTATGCATGTCTGTTTCATTAGAATTAGGATTGAGAGCCTCTGTTTTAGAGCTATAATTCTATCTTCTTTAAATTACTCTTGCTTAGCAGTGATAAAAACTAATACTCCCTCTGGCCATCTGGAGAGTGAGCTCAGCCACAGATAACTAAGGCCATCTGCTACAGTGAGTTATTGGCCTGGCTGGCTTTGCTCTAAGTTGTAGGAACTCAGAGCTCAGTGTGTGCTATGAGAAATATGTTCTGTTGCTGAGGCTCAAGCTGGTGTTGCTGACCGAGGAGACCTCACATCTCTTCCCTGTGGTCAAGTGAGCATCCTTGTTCCTTTGGATGGTCTCAGAACCAAAAGATGGAAAGTTGTACTCTTTTGCCAGGCCCTTGGCTTTTCCCAGCAGATTTTTGCTGAAGCATAGTCACTGGTGAAGCTTTATTTGGGACCTGTAACTAAAGAGTTTTGTAGAAATTTTACCCTCCAAGTGTGAGGAATGCTCGAGGATTCCCGTTACACTCTCACACTTTTATATAGGAAAAGTAGTTCTACCACAGTGTTCACTCTTAACAAAGGTGTGTTAAAGTCAGAGTCAGGATCCTGCAGTAGTTGTGACCTTGGGCTTTGGATTCAGACATAGGTTGAGGCCCAGGCTTTGCTATTTGCAAGGCCATAGCCTCAGTATCCTCATATGTAAATAGAGATACTGATTACATCCACTGCACGGTGTTCTTGTGATGATTATAAATGAGATAACTGCATGTAAATCGAATGGTCATGTTTATTTTATTTGAAATCATTGAAAATAGTGTTCTTTGAAAAATAGCATGGTGAGAATATTCACCCAGCCTTTTAGGTTGAAAGCCTAAATTTAGGCATATTTTTAGTGCAAAAATCAGATCTGAGTCTGAAATACAATGTTGAGATAAGGCAGCCCAGTTTCATTTTTCCTTTCCTTTCCTTTCCTTTCGTTTTCTTTTCTTTTCTTTTCTTTTCTTTTTCTGTCTTTTTAGGGCCACACTCATGGCCTATGGAAATTCCCAGGCTAGGGATTGAATTGGAGCTATAGCTGCCAGCCTACACCACAGCCACAGCAATGCCAGATCCTTAACCACTGACTGAGGCCAGAGATGGAACCCACATCCTCATGGATACTAGTTGGATTCTTAGTCCGCTGAGCCACAGTGGGACCTCCCGTGCTCAGTTTCTTTATTTTCTACATGTTCTGCGCCAAAAGGTACAGTGAGACTAATGAAGTTGGGAGGAAGTTGTGAATAAAAAGCTTTCTTCTTTTTTTTCTTGTTTTGAAGATTTGAATTTGAGCCCCAAGTTTATGCCTTTCAGAGCTTCTATTGCCGTGTCTATAGATTACTGCTAATTATTCTTACTCTGTTGCTTGTTAGGAGAATGGAATATCATGTAAAGCAGCCAGCGTTTTATGGCCCATAGTAGGTCTTCATAAAGTCATTCCTTATTTAGAGAATCCGTGTGTTTAGAAAAAGTGAGAGGGCTAGCGCAGACCTGATGGACAGAATGAATTTGCCATTTAGCTGCGTGCTTCCAACAGAGAAAACACAGATCAAGGTATTTCTCTGGGGGACGGCTGATTTGCTGTTGGCTGAAGCAGGGCTCTGGTGGCTTTGAAATGAGAAGAGTTAAATCTGGGGCCTGGATGGAAAAGACTTGATTCCTCTTGAGGAAGTGACTTGGCCTTTTGTTGGAAGTTGGAGGGTAAGTGTGGACCTTCAAGGCAGTAATGGGAGTTCCTGTCATGGTGCAGCAGAAATGAATCCGACTAGGAACCATGAGGTTGCGGGTTCGATCCCTGGCCTCACTCTGTGGGTTAAGGATCCGGCGTTGCCGTGAGCACATGGCTTAGATCCCACATTGCTGTGGCTCTGGTGTAGGCTGGCAGCTGCATCTCTGATTTGCTCCCTTACCTGGGAACTTCCATACACTGTGGGTGTGGCCCTTAAAAGAAAAAAAAGAGAGAAACAATTTTGCTAAAATAATAAATCTGATCTTAATGTAGGTATTCTCTCTGGGGGGAACGTCGGTGTTAGGATAAAGGCTACTCCATGAAGAATGGGGGGAGGAGTCCCTTTTTAAAAAATTTTTGCTTGTATTTAATATGCATTGTGGTCTATTTTATTTTTTATTTTTGCTTTTTAGGGCTGCACCTTAGGCATTTGGAGGTTCCCAGGCTAGGGGTTGAATCGGAGCTGTAGCTGCCGGCCTACACCACAGCCACAGCCACAGCAACGCAGGATCGGAGCCATGTCTGAGACCTACACCACAGCTCCTGGCAATGCCAGATCCTTCACCCACTGAGCGAGGCCAGGGATTGAACCTGCATCCTCATGGATCCTAGTCGGGCTCGTTAACTGCTGAGCCGCGAAGGGAACTCCCTTTTTAAATTTTATTTTAAATTGAATTTTATTTAAAACAATTTTATTGGAGTATAATCGACTTACACTGTTGTATTAGTTTCAGGTATTCAGCAAAGGCAATCAGTTACACGTATACCTATTCTTTTTTCCCATATAGGTTATTACAGACTACTGAGCACATTTTTTATAACAGTGAGTGACTTGTGGTCGTTGATTTAACGACAGATGCTGGCTCTTTCAGTGGGTTATTATGAGTCTTTGACAGCAAGAAGGTATTGTTTCTTGGCAAACATTCTATAAAACTTAGCAACAGTACTCTATGTATTGGCTAAAATAGTGATGGTATATTTTATTTAGGAGCTGCACGTGAACTCAATAACCCAGGGGTCCTCAACATGAGAATTGTGGGACCTTTTCAAAATTTCTGGGAGGTCAGAACCATTTTTATAATAATTCTAAGGTACTGTCTTTCCATTCGGAATGATGATATAAAAGCAATATTGGAGAAAACGGTGGTGGCTTCTTAGGAATTGAGGCAGTGCTTCATTGACGCACAGCAACTTTGTTTGAAAAGACTCCTGGTGAAGCAGTAAAAACCCTCCCACACATGTCTTTTTCATGTTCTGTCTGATGAAATGGGAAGGATGCGTGTAGCAGCTCGACAATGCAGCGTGCAGTGGTTGTCTTGCGGAGAAGCATTTGTGTGATTGCCTGACTTATGAGCTGGACTAGTCTGTGTTTCATCGAATACCCTTTTACTGGAAAGAACAACTGACAGACAAATGATGGTAATCCAGACTTTGGTATCTGGCAGACATTATTCAAAAACAAACAGAGGAAGCATGCACGTCAAGGAAACAACTGACAGTATTTGTTGCCAATGATAAAATTTTACTGTTCAAGAAAAAATTAAAATTTTGGAAAATTTATACCCGTCACCATGGCCATGGCAGTTACTCAATAGCTAAAGCTTTTCTGATGAGATTAATGGAGATACTAATAAATGTGATTTTTTTGATACTGTATAAGAAATATCTCAACATTGGCATATTTGCATAACTCAGTGAAGCATTATTTTCCAGATGACCAATACATGATATTGTAAAACCATGTGTGGGTGACAGATCTCCCATCTTGGTAGTTATAACATAGAACAATTGATTTCTTTTTGTTTTCAGTGGTCGCCCCCGAGACATGTGGACGTTCCCAGGCTGGGGTCGGAATCTGAACTGCAGCTGCCACTTATGCTGCAGGTGTAGCAACTCCAAATCCTTAACCCACTGCTCCAGGCTGGGGGTTGAACCTGTGCCTCTGCAGGGACCCAAGCCGATGCAGTTGGATTCTTAACTCACTATGCCACAATTGGAACTCCAGAGCAATTGTTTTTTAAAAACTTTATATTTTGAGAAAATTTTAAACTCACGGAAAAGTTGCATTAATACTGCAGAGAGTTCTTATAAACCTTTCACCCAGCTTCACCTCTTAACACCTTGTATACTCAGAATGATTATAAAAACCAATAAATTAATCTTGGTACAATATTAACAACTGAAGTATAGAGTTTATTTGGAGTTCGCCCATTTTCCCACTAATGTTCTTTTTCTGTTTGAGGATCCAATTCAAAATCTCCCATGTCATTTAGTTGTCCTGTCCCCCTAGGCGCCTCCCGTCTGTGGCAGTTCTCTGTCTTTCCGTGACCTTGAGACTTTTTCAAGCATACTGGTCAGTTTTGGAAAATGCCCCTCAATTTGGGTTTCTCTGATGGTCTCTCGTGATTGTGTTGCGGTTGTGTGTTCTCGGGAAGAATTCGCAGAGGTAATGCTCTCCTCTCGGGGTGTCAAATCAGGGTTCTGTTCTGTAGATGAGTCTTATTACTGGGGATGGTAAACCTTGATCTCTTGGCTGCAGTGGTGTCAGCCAGAAGTCTCTGCTGTGAAATTCCTCCTTTTCCCTTTGTCGTTGCTCAGTATTTGGAGAAGAACAATGGATTTTTTTTGGGGGGGGGGGCTGCGCCTGTGGCATATGGAGGTTCCCAGGATAGGCGCTGAATCGGAGCTGCAGCTGCTGGCCACATCACAGCCACAGCAAGCTGGATCTTTAATCCACTGAGCGAGGCCAGGGATTGAACCTGTGTCCTCATGGATACTTGTTGGGTTTGTTACTGCTGAGCCACAACGGGAGCTCCAGAACAATGGACTTTAATGTAACAAGGTGTGCAGACTTCATTATGTGACTCAGATTACACTTTGCAACTAATCTTTAAGAAGTGGCTGTTCCCTGAGTTTAGGTATAACAACACCAAAGAAGAAGTAGGCACAAGTATATGAAAAAACAACTAAGATTTGCCTCTCCTTTCCAACGACATATCTGTGCGAGGCCAGATTTCTTCCTATCCTTCAACCGGAACGTTGTATCATAACAAATTGAATGCAGAAGTAGAGCTGAAAGCCCAGCTGGCTTCTATTAAGCCAGACATTAAAGAGATTTGCAAAGATGTTAAACAGTGTCACTCTTCTCACCGAAGGATGCTTTATTTTGGAAAATAGTTATTCTCCATTAACGATACTCTTTATGTTAACATGCAGTGCGTTTATTATTATTGGTTTTAAATAAACGAATAAATAGTTTCAAATCTCTGTTTTAATTTCTGCGGTGGTAAATGTTGACATATGGAGCTCCTATCAACACTAGCTCCTTGCCGTCCTGAGTAACTGTAAAGCATAAAGTATCCCGAGACCCCAAAGATTCAGAATTGCCGTTTCCTGAATCCTAAAGAGGAGCCATGGTGCTGGGGGCCGGGGTCGGGGTGGGGTGGCAGGTGGGGGGGTGTCTGACCGATGGAGCAAGTCTTGCGGCCCAAGTGAAGATACACAGAAGAGCTGCACTAGGGGACAGGCCTTTACGGAGGTCACGCGCTGAGCATCTTGAGAATCCGTTCCCCCACCTGGCAGATGAGGGCGAATGGCCTAAGGATAGCCATGTCTCTTTCAGCTCCCAAAGTGTGGCTCCGGGTCACGGTCACTGTCAGAGAAGCCACGCCAGCAGGGTGGGTATTATGGAGCAACACAGATAATGGCTAGACATTCAGAAGGTTAAAGACAAGATCTCTAGAGGATGTGACCTAGTGTTGTTTCTGAGGCCCTTGTTCTGACTTTTGGGGCCTGTTACATTGTTGCTTTCACTATCCCATTCAAAAATTTATAGTTTTATTGTTGAATTTTACTATGGGGAGTAAAGGGAAGATTTTACATTATTGCTGAAGTTTTTTTTTTTTAGTCTTTTCTAGGGCTGCTCCCGCGGCATGTGGAGGTTCCTGGGCTAGGGGTCCAATCGGAGCTGTAGCCACCGGCCTACACCACAGCCACAGCAACACCAGATCTGAGCCGCGTCTTCGCGACCTACACCACAGCTCACGGCAACCCCGGATCCTTAACCCACTGAGCAAGGCCAGGGATTGAACACTCAACCCCACGGTTCCTAGTCGGATTCATTAACCACTGAGCCACGATGGACGGGAACTCCATTGCTGGATATTTTTGTCCATTTATGTGTATCACAAATTAAAAAGTAAATGTATGATTTCCTAGAATCTTGCGCCACAAAGTGGTCTGTGTGTGTGTTTGTGTAAACTTTTTATGTATGAATATTTATAAATATTTACATAAATCACCTTTATTTGTTATTGGCTGTTAATGTACCACTGATTTCTATACTGAAGCAGGCTCGGATTGTATATGCGTTATATACTTATACGCTTCGTAAAGTTCATTAGTTATGTTGGTACTTTGGTTTTTTTAAAAAAGTGATTATTAGGACTCTTTAGATGTCATTGACATTTACAAATAAAGACTTAGAAAAATGCCAGGTGGACTGTGTTAAGAATCTCAAACTTTGGAACGAACGCTTTTCTTTTTTAGTTTAAATGGAAAGTCTTGATGGCTTAGTTTTCCTTTGTTGTTGGCCACGCCCATGGCACAGGGAAGTTTCTGGGGCAGGGACTGAACCCAAGCCACAGCCGTGACAGCATTGAGTCTTTAACTGCTGGGCCACCAGGGAGCTCCCTTGAAGGCTTAGTTTTTAAAGATGAAGAAACAAAAAGGAAGAAGCCAATAGTGAATTGTCATATTAAGTATCAGTCTAAATCAGATTTTTAAACAGGATCCTGCATTCCTGTAAAGTGGATTTTGTAATGGAAACTGCCACAGTTGAGGGCCAGCTCTGTCATAATCACCAATTTGGGCATCTCTGATGTTTAGCAGAAATATAAATATCCAATGCAGCATGTGTTTGTTACACTGTCATAGGAAACTTTTGTAACTGATTTTGAGCCAGATTCTTTTAGGGTTTAAGCTACTATTTGAAATCAGATTTGGAACCCGAACTAACTTTCTGAGCCCTTCTATAATTTAGCAAATTAGAATAAGGTAAATTTTAGTACGTATGATATCTAGAACAGAAATCTCTGATTATCTGTGATCCAAAAAGCTTCATTCCTCAGACTTCAAAGTTTCCTTTAAGTGGCTATTTTAGGGTATTTGTGTCATCCAGGCGAAGAGGGAAGTGCTCCCCGGCTCCAGCAAGACGGTCTAGTAGAGAACCGTGCTTCACGCCACAGACCTGAGGCCTGCTATCCAGATGCAAAGCCGAAGTCTGTCATTAAGTAGCTGTGTCGCCTCAGTTTTCTTCATTTCATCTGTAAAGTGGAGCTAATGATAGTATTCATCTCACTGGGTTGTTTTGATGATGTAATGCAATACGGTGCTTCCAATGCTCAAAACACTGCCTGGCACTTACTAAGCACCAATAAGCCAGAGCTGTTAGTATTTGTGTGCTTTAAAATTATTGCTTAGTGGAGGGAGTGGGATGGACTGGGAGTTCGGGGTTAGGAGATGCAAACTGTTGTATTTCGAATGGATAGGCAATGAGGTCCTGCTCTAGAGCACGGGGAAGTAGGTCCAGTCACTTGTGATGGAACATGCTGGAGGATGACGTGAGAGAGAGAGTGTGTATAGGTGTGTGACTGGGTCACTCTGCTGTACAACAGAAAGTGACAGAACAATGTACATCAACTATAATAAAAATTAATTAAAACATAAAAGGTAAAACAGTAAAAAAATATTGCTTAGTTAATAGACGGTGTATTTTAGGTTGATTGTTTCTTCATGACATCTAAATTTTTATCTCATTAGCAACATTATCCTCAAGTAATGGTAATGTTTTTTGTTTTGTCTTTTTAGGGCAGCACCTGTGGCATTTGGAGGTTCCCAGGCGAGGGGTCGAATTGGAGCTGTAGCTACTGGCCTACACCACAGCCACAGCAACGCCGGATCTGAGCCTCGTCTGCCACTTGCACTACAGCTCATGGCAACGCCAGATCCTTCACCCACTGAGTGAGGCCAGGGATCGAACCTTTGTCCTCATGGATCTTAGTCAGATGCATTTCCACTGAGCCATGACGGGAACTCCCTCAAGTCATGTTTTAGGATGAGGTACATCTGAGAAGATTTTCCATTCATAGGGCACGCGAGAGTTCCAGCTAGATTTGTGGTACGTCGCTGGTATTTTAAGGATCAGATTTAAGGACGAGAGATGATCTGGTGCAACTCAGCTTCATACATAAATCGTCCGTGTGACAGCCTGTTGACTGCGCCCCTGGCCTTTGCTTGAATCCAAAATATCTCTGACTCTCGGGAAACTCTCCCTTGTGTTGTGCGGTCCACCTGGCTGTCACCTCCATTCTCTGCCCCAAGTTTTGCCTGGTAGAAATGTGTAGAATTTGGCTAACAAACAACCCATCCGAACGGTGACCCTGAAGCAGAAGAATTCTGGGCAATTCAGAGTTGTCTAGAATTGACCAGATAGGGTTGACCAGATAGCGGATGTCAAAGCTGAGGGGCCCAAGGGACTTTGCTCCCTGTCGGTGGAAGAAGGAAGGCTTGTATTTGTGGATGGAGTGGCCCTGAGCTGGCTGGGACACCTTTGGTGTAGAAGTTTGTCCCACGGAGCTGTGGCGTGGCTGTGAACCAGACGGGAAAGGCAGGGCCTGGGTCTCTGGGCCCCACTTGCACAAAACACCCCCGTGCCTTGTGGTGCCTGTCCCTGCCTGGAGGTGGAGCTTCTTTGTGTTTGAAAAACTTGCTCCTCCATATTTTTTTTTTATTTTGTCTATTTCTCCTCCTACGTAAAAGGGAAGCTCTGAAAACAGGAGAAACAGCTTCTCTTGGTCACTGCTAGCAGCTCCAAGACCTTGGAATATAGTAGGTGTTCAGTATTCAAGTGATGGAAGTAAAGCTTGAACACTCAAATGTGAATATATTTTCGATTTAAGGCAGTAAAAAAAAAAGTCATTCATTTTCATATCACCGCCCACCCATTCTTTGGGCCTGAGCTGAAGGAGAGCCCATCGGAGGATAGGAATTGAGCTCTCAGGAAGAATATCTGTTATTATTTGCAATTTTCAGATACGCCCAGAAAAAAGTATCTTTTCTGTTTTGATAGGTGAGGGTTTCCCAGAGAGTAAAGATTTCTGATTTTCTCAAAGCCAGAGGTGTCCCGGTGCTATCAGAATTGGGTTTTTAAACCAGCCCAGCTGGATAGCAGCTTTAAACTGTAGCCGGGGCAATGACATATGGACTTAGTTCTACTTCGAGTGCTAATGAAACAAATTTGCCAGACACATGAATTGTAAAAAGCCATCAAAACATTACAATGTAGAAGAAAAATGTCATGAAAATTCCAGCATGTACTGTCCAGATAGTTCCTTTTTCTGAACGCTTTGACATTTTTCCTTAGGTAATTTGCAAAGACTATGTGAGGTTGTAGAAAATATATGTAAAATTAAAGTGACATTAGTGGAGAGCTTTGAATAGAAAATTTAAGGAAATCTGAGCTTCCTTTGTTCTTTGGTGTTGGTATCTCTCTTTAACGTGCCAGGAGCTGAGTTTTCTGTAGCTTGAAGATAATTATTTAGGTCCAAACACATTGGCATATTCCTTGGAATACTTTTTTTTTTTTTTTTTTTTTTTTAGGGACGCACCTGCGGCATATGGGGGTTCCCAGGCCAGGGGTTGAGTTGGTGCTGCATCTGCGACCTACACCCCAGCTCATGGCAACACTGGATTCTTAACCCACTGAGCGAGGCCAGGGATCCAACCTACATCCTCATGGATACTAGTCGGGCTCCGAACTTGCTAAGCCACAACGGGACCCCCTCCTTGGAGTATCTTGATTCAGCATCTTCTCTGGGAAGAAATGCCCCTGGATTTTGGGACCAGGAGGCTGGTTCCTGCCTTCTGACCCAAGTGCCCCGAGCCCATGCTGGTCTTGGCTTGGTCATTTGACTCCGTCAGTAACTTATGAAGTCAATAATCAATAACTTTGTATCTTTGAGGGAGATGTTTTGTCTGTAAAGTGGAGGCAGTAATAGTATATCTCAAAGGTGTTGCAAGGAAAACGCACATAAACACATGTAAGGGCCTTAGAGGGGGCAGGACATCCTAAATACCCCATAGATCATAATAGCGTGGTTGTCAAAGGTGCTATTTTGAAGGTAATACGGGGGAAAATGGCTAAAAGAGCTTTGGAAATTTAAAATCTCTGTACACATTCGAAGGAATATTATTTGTCTCGACCTCAGTATTTGCAGAGTTATTTTACATTTAGGGCCACTCACTGTGTTGCCACTTCCATGTCTCTTTGTGGGACTTGGCGTTAATGTCTAGGTGCCCCTCTGTCCGGAACTAGGAATGCTTTGAGGCAAAGAACATTAAGTATGGACGAGTTAGAAAATGAAATAACTTTGTATTTTCTGAATTATTTCCTTGATGTGCAATTTTAATATCGTGGAATTTCTCCGCAAGGGGATAAAACCTACTCTTTTCCATTCTTAGCATCCCAGTGTTTACAGGAAAAATGGAAAAAGTAGATAATACGAGGAGAAAAATGACAATTTTAAAGGGAAACGTTTAAAAAATAGTTGTCTACATTAATCAAATTCCATAGACGTTGTATCTTAAGCATCATGTCATCTGTGCAGAGAAGGGAGTGGATTTTGAACCTCCTTTTTTCCTTAAAGCCTATTGGCCATTCTATTGAATAGGAGGCAAAGGAAGCACATTGCTTCGTGTAAACAGCGGTTAATGCGGAGTCTTTGAAGTCTACATTGTTGAACGAGTTGCCTAAGGACAAACTTCGTATCTGTTTACGTTTCCTCTGGCCTGCAATAAACCACAGGGGTGGGAAGAACACAGAAGCATCTTACGTATAAAACATTTGGGTCCTGTTTGCAAAGCGGGTTTGATCCAAGTTTTCAGGTGTATCTTTGCATTACGTGGACGGAATTAGGGACCTTTCATCCCATTTTCCTCCCCTTGAATTGGTCTGATTGGCTCATCGTGGACAGAGACAGAAGCATCTGTGTCTGGGAAAGGTAAGCCTTCGTTTGTTTGAGTTTTAAATGATCACTTGCCTCTGGAACTGGCACTGCGACCAGAGGCTGCTATTACTTCCCGGTTGTTAACCTGCGAAGGATCTGAGAAACATTAAGTGAGGCTCCCATCCAGTTCTGTGCTATGGCTTCTTGGGCCCCAGCCAGGGTGGCTCGGTTTTGTCAGAACCAAGAAGGCCCTCCTTAGTGAATACATTCTGTTTTAGAGCTGCTTTTATCAGAAGTCACCGACCTTGAGGGTAGAGCAAAGGGACCCACCCCTGGGGGAGGTGGGCGGGGGCACATGGGTGTGCCTCCCACCTGCTCTGCTTGCATCACTGGTCCAGCAGATCTTGTGGCCTTTGGATAAGATTGCCTTGGGAAGCTGGAAGTGCAGAGTGTTGCTTCTAACTTGGAAGGACCTCTGGGACTCCAGGCCAGAATCTTGTTTGAGCTGTGTGTGTGCCTGGTGGGAGGTAGGATGTGTGTCCTGCTGTGGGGGTGGGGAGGATGGTGTCCCCCCCCCACCCCTGCCCCCCGCCTCTTGGGGAAGGGAGAAAGCCTCTGATTGGTCCACGGGATTCTGAAACATCCCTTCTCAACTGCACATTCACTTCCCCAAGACCCTCCTCTTTGCCCTGAGCTGGGGCCCTGCCCTCTTGCACAGCCCCAGGGACCCTGGAAGCTGCTGGGAAGAAGTCGTCACTCTTTCTGCCCTTTACTCTTCCTCCCCTCCGCCCCAGGGGCTGAGATCTGTCAGGTGGGTCTGGGCCCCACCCAAAGTCACCTGTGTTATTTAGCAGCCTGCTGGGCAGTTCCCTCTCCAGGCGGACTCCTATCTGAAGTCCTGGCTGGCGTGGCTGCAGCTCCTGTTGACCCACTGTTCAGGAGGCCTAGGAACAGATAGACCCAGACTGTAGAACCCAAGGAAAGTTCTGGGTGACCTCTGCTATTTAGCAGCTGCTCTTAGCACCGGTCACTGTGGCAACTGGGCTCTGTTTATGAAAATGAACAAGGACCTCAGGCCCGGGGCGTCCACACCATGGACAGAGCTCCCCCTGGAACTGCGCTGCTTGCCAGATTGCCAGGGCCAAACCCAAACAAAGATGAAACCAAACAAAAGTAGCCAGGGATGTGTTCTGCCCTGGGGAGACAGGCACCACAGTTTAATGGCCTGATTATCCTTCCTTACCAAGCAGAACCGAGCCCGGGGGAGCTCATTTTGGTTATGCCAGAGGGTGACTGGGGCAGAGAGCCTGGTACGGGGCCGGATGGCTTGCTGAGCTCACCCTTGCGTTGCACAGGGCCTGGCCTTGGGCTGTGGGTTTAGAAAGACGCAGGGTTTGGTACCAAGGATCTGACTTCTTGAACATCTTATTTTAGCTCCTGCCTTTACGCAAATGTACAGCTGTTTTGGGGT
This sequence comes from Sus scrofa, assembly GCF_054392235.1. Lineage (NCBI taxonomy): Eukaryota > Metazoa > Chordata > Mammalia > Artiodactyla > Suidae > Sus > Sus scrofa. The sequence goes on from NC_139386.1 coordinate 130,496,073, forward strand.
CTGCGCTTTTGGAAGGAACCTTGTCTGGGGCGACAGGGGCTGCAGTTTGTCCTCTTCGAGTCCTTGCTTTCTCAGTGGTGCTCCTCGGTGTCCACAGCACCCTGGGTCGTTAGAACTCCATGCAGTGAAGAATCAGGGATGTCTTTGAGAACCCTTTGAAACCGGGCTTCCTCTGGGGGGACTGCTAGGTTCTGGGTGCCTCTAGCATCCTTAGGTATTAGGAGTCTATGGCTGGACCTTTCCAGCGTATGGGTCACTGTTAGTTCACTGAAGGACGGATGGCTGTGGAGCTGGAAGGGGCCGTAGCAACAAACCTCACTGCACTCCCTTATCTTACAGCTGGGTTCGCCAAGGCTGCCGGTCACGTGGCTGGTTTGGCAGCGCCAGAGCTAGAGCACGGGTCCCCTGATGCCATTCCCAAGCTCCCTTTTCTACACCGTGCTCGTCACTGTGACAGTCTGCCCGGCTCTGGCCGAGGCGTTGGGTGGCGGGGCGAGGGGCCGGGAGGTGGAGAGGTGGGTGCTGATGAATCAGTGCCGACAGAACAGAGATGCTCAGGAACGAGCCTTCCGGTCAGAGGGGGACTCGTCTGGTCCGTGCAAGTCGGCTTTCGCTTTACATTTCGAAACATCTGTTGGCTACATTAGTGAGGCCTCGAGGTCCCCCACCTGCTCTTCTTGGTCTGATCAGATGTCAGCAAGTTGGGGAGCGAGGGGGGTGGGGACCCGGGGTGAGGGTGCTACGGGTGGTGCCCGCGGTGAAAGGGAGGTGGGCTTGAATCCGGCTTCTTCCTGAAAGACTTGGAGTCCCTCTCTCCTCCAGCAGCCCTTACCTTGCCTTCAGCTGTGTGTCCTGGGGTTTGAACAGCTGCTGTCCCCTCATGAAGGGGGCCTTCCAGAGGGACCCTTGACTGGGGGGAAGGGAGTGAAGCTAAGCCCGTAGCTCCTCCTCTCAGGTCTCTGCAGTTACCGAGTGGCTGCCACTGTTTGTGGGTAATTATTCCTCATCCTGGCTCCTGTTGACCCACCAAACCAAGTCAGGCGGAGCTGTCCTTTAACTGAGGATAGAAGTTAAAGTATAACCACGAGTGTCCTGTTGGTTTTCATTCATGTCAGGGCTGAGCATTTGTACCCTGGGCTGTGGGTTTGATGTTTCTCTTCTCTTTTGGCTGGGATACTGGGTGACCTGTGAGTTTGGCAAACTCTTGTCCCTTGGCTGGTCAACGAAGCTGAAATAGACGAGTCGATGGCTTATGTTTGAGATTTCTTTGGGGGTGTGAGTACTGGTGCAGGTGACTCGCGTGTTGCGCTCTGAGTAATTGTCATCAGGGGAAGAAGGAAACGCTTGTCCTGCAATTGTCGTGACATTCGGGCTCCTTGGGGAAGAGACAGCCAGGGAGGGGCTTGTTAGCGGCTGCCCGGTGCTGTCAGGGGCTGTGTCAGGCTTTGAAAAGCAGACCTCAGGGTGAGCTGAAAAGCCAGGACCCTGGACTGGACAGAACCATCAACCACAAGTGTCCTGGACACTCTGAAGCTGAGCAGGTTTCTCTAATATCTACTGTCCGTTAGCCAGCGAGGTTAATAATGAGTTAGCTGGACGTCAGGGCTGCACGGGCCATAACTCACTTGCAGTCTGGATGCGGGTCAGCGGCACTGAATAGATTTATTCATTCAGGGAGCGGTAACAGCAGCCTTTGCTGCGGACCCAGCTCTGCTCAGCTTTTTTTTTTTTTTTTTGTCTTTTGTTGTTGTTGTTGTTGTTGCTATTTCTTGGGCCGCTCCCGCGGCATATGGAGGTTCCCAGGCTAGGGGTTGAATCGGAGCTGTAGCCACCGGCCTACGCCAGAGCCACAGCAACGCAGGATCCGAGCCGCGTCTGCAACCTACACCACAGCTCACGGCAATGCCGGATCGTTAACTCACTGAGCAAGGGCAGGGACCGAACCCGCAACCTCATGGTTCCTAGTCGGATTCGTTAACCACTGCGCCACGACGGGAACTCCTGCTCAGCTTTTTTTTGATGACATGTCCTGTTCTTGTCGTTGGCAGGTTGGCTAAAAAGTAAACCTGGGAGAGGGTCGAGGCTTTTGTTCCTCTGGGTCCAGCCCTCGGCTGCTCTCTCCTGGTTTCCTGTAGTTATTCAGTGAACAGCAATCAAGTGCCTCGTGTGGGCGGGGGCTGAGGAACTGGCTCTTGGCTAATGGATGACCCTCACGCGGCAGGTGTACAAAGAAGCCTAAGGAGAGGCGGTGATTGCGCTCATCTGTATCTCTTCCTTTCCATCCTTGGCGCCTTCACGCGGGGGAAGGGAGTGGACGTCCCCCTAGATTACTTTGGTAAGAAGCGTGTGAGAGAAGGTTTGGAGAAGGAAATTGAAACTGTGGAGAAATAGAAGGTTCGGGAAGTACTGCTGGAGTTTTCTTACTCTTCTAGCCCGGGGACTCGGTCCCCGTTACCCCTGATCGTGGGCGTTTTCTGTTTAACTGTCTTGTCAGTCAGTCAGGGACACATGCTGAGAATAGAAACCAGCACCACTCGTGTTGTAGCTGCCCGTCCACACACGCCCCACTGGTCCCGTTGTTGTGATGGTTGCTGCGATGCTTCACGTCAAACGCCAGCCCTTTGCCTGCCTGTCAAGGACGTCACACCTGCAGTAGGTCTCAGGGCTGTGGCTTGGTCGCAGCCCAGGGAAGGGTGATGCTGCCTTCAGCTCTCTTTGGAGGAGTCAGCCTCGTTCCCCAGACTCCCAGCCTGCCTTGCCTTGGAGTCGTGGGCTGAACGGACCCAGCCCTGCCCATGGGTGAACCCGTCACCGGCCAAGAGTAATGGGGTTGTCAAGACTGGTTCAGAGCATCAGCTGGAGAATCAATCCTGCTGCTGGCGGCAGGGGCCTCCTGTCAGCGTAAATGTGCGTGTACCTTGCAGTGGGAGGCGTGTGCATCCAATAGGACCCTGACACGGGGATAGAGGCCAAGGACAGGAGGGGAGAGGAGCCCGTGCGTTTCCTCGGTTCCCTTGACGTCCTCTCTGGGGCCTGCGAGTGTGGCGCTGCCCTGTGCACCTGCTCGTCTCCCTCCTCTTAGAGCAGAGCTTCTTGATCCTCAGTATTTGTGGCCACCGTACCTGGCTCATCACAGGGACTTGATGGAGGGTTGGAACAAATTGAATGAAAAAGATGCTTCACATTCCTTCGTGTTTAACTTTTATCGAATCTGCCTGGCAGCAAGTGGGCCGTTGACTCTTCTTGTTCTTTAGTTTATTTGATAACAGCTTTAAGTTAGAATTCACATACCATTCGGTTCACTCCTTGAAAATGCGCGATTCGGTGGTTTTTCGTACGTTCACAGAGCTGCGCAGCCACCAACACCAGTCAGTTTCAGAACTTTTTCCATCGAAAGAAACTCCATGCTCATGACCAGTCACTTTCCACTCTCACCTTCCCCCAGACTGGCAATCACTAATCGGCTTGCTATTTCTATGGACTGGCCTCTTTTGGACAGTCCATATAGGTGGACTCATCCAATACGGGACTTCTTTACTCAGCATCGTGTTTTCCAAGTTTATCCATGTGGTAGCCCGTGTGGGGACCTCATTCCCCTTTTATGGCCAAATAGTATTCCACTCTGTGTGTCGGCCCCCTTTTGTTAACCCATTGTCGGGTGACGGACTTCTGTCTTGTTTCCAGTTTTTGGCTCTTACGAATAAGCTGCTGCGAGCATTCATGTACAAGCGTTGTGTGGACATGTGTTTTTATTTCTCTTGGGTATATCGTGTATACTTAGAAAGAGCTAGGTCACTGGTAACGCTATGCTTAACCTTCTGAAGAACTGGCAAAAAACTGTTTTGCAAAGTGACTGTGCTCTTTTTTGTTCCCAGCAGCAAGATTTTGAGGGTTCCAGTTTCTCCACAGCCTTGTCAACCCTTGTGATTGTCTGTTTTTCGATTCTAGCCATCCCAGTGGGGGTCAGGTTCTATACCTCGTTGTATGTTCATCATTAAAAAAAAAAGAAGAAGAAGAAAGCCACTTAATTGGATGTGTCAGAAGCTCTCTGTGAAGTGTAAAGACATTGAGCTGGGAAACCTGGAACCATCTCTGCCTTTCTGACCTCATCTCTTTCCTGTCTTTCCTCTTCATTCATGTTCTGAAGACGCTAAATCGTTTTGTAGTTCCCTTCACTGGTCTGTGTTGTTTCTAACCTCTAGGTCTTTGCTTGTACTGTTCCTGGTGCCTGGAATGTAAATACTGACGCTAACGCTAATACTAATAAGAATATTGGGTAACTCTTACATAGCCAGTATGCCACAGAGCTGGCAGTCTGGCTCCAAGCCTGTGTTCTTTTAAATTTAATTTAATTTTTTAATTTTTATTTTTTATTTTTTTATTTTTTGTCTTTTGGTCTTTGCTAGGGCTGCTCCTGTGGCATATGGAGGTTCCCAGCCCAGGGGTCGAATCGGAGCTGTAGCCGCTGGCCTACACCACAGCCACAGCAACGCAGGATCCAAGCCATGTCTGCAACCTACATCACAGCTCACGGCAATGCCGAATCCTTAACCCACTGAGCAAGGCCAGGGATTGAACTCGCAACCTCATGGTTCCTAGTCGGATTCGTTAACCACTGAGCCACGACGGGAACTCTTAAATTTAATTTTATTTATTTGACTTTTTTAGAGTCTGTATTCTTAAATACTGTGATATATGTATTATACATATAAATAGTATCTGTATAATAAATACAAATATATATAACATATATATTTTAAATCAGTGTTATTGAAGTACGATGAAGTATAATTTGCACAGATACAAGTGCACACGTTTTAAGGGTATATTTTGATGAGTTTTAATAATGTGTATTTATCTCTGTCACCGCCACTGCAATCGAGATCTAAAAGACAGACATATTGGAGTTCCTGCTGTGGCTCAGTGGTTAACGAAACTGACTAGTACCCATGAGGACGTAGGTTTGATCCCTGGCCTTGCTCAGTGGATTAAGGATCTGGTGTTGCCGTGAGCTGTGGTGTAGGTCGCAGACGCAGCCTGGATCCTGTGTTGCTGTGGCTCTGGTGTAGGTTGGCAGCTACAGCTCCAATTCAACCCCTGGCCTGGGAACCTCCATATGCCACGGGTGCGGCCCTAGAAAAGGCAAAAATAAATAAAAGATGGACATGCCTTTTGCTCCCTTCTCCCCCACCGTCTCAATTCTCTTATGCCCTTTTAGAGTCAAGATCCCCAGGCCCAGGCTTTTACTGATCTGCTTTCCGTCACCATAGATTATTTTCTCCTGTTTCGAGATTTCACGTACTCGTTCGAGCCTGGCTTCTTTTGCTCTGCAGAGTGTCTCTGGGCGATGACCACCACATCGCCTGTGTATCAGTGGTTTGTTCCTCTCGGATGCCCAGCGTTTCCACGGGATGGCCACCCCTCAGCATGTGTATTCGTTCATCGTCGACAGACACTTGGGTGGTTTCCTTTGAATATTGTGGGCAAGGTGGTTATGAGCATTTGCAGACATGTCTTTTTGGTGCACCTGTGTTCTCACTGCTCTTGGAGAAATACCTACGAGAGCAATTGCTCGGTTGCATGGTTAGTGTATGTTTAAGAGAGACTGCTACCAGTTTCATAGTACAGGTATATTGATTTTAATACAGGTTTGTCCTTTCCTGTCCTTTCTGCTGGGATCACTTCAGCTGAGACCTCCCCTGCAAGGAAGCCTTTTGGGACCCTATCCCCATCCCCTTACTCAGGTAGGCTGGGGAGGCCCGTCCTGTGCTCCCGTAGCGCCTTGGCTATTGAAACTCTTCACTCGCCCGTCTTTCCCGTTAGACCGTGGGCTCCTTGATAACGGAGGCGTTATTATTTATGTATCCCAAGGCCTTGCATTACTTATCATCTAGCTAGATGCTCAATAAATGTTTGTGGAAGGGTGACAATTATACATGATTTGGTTTCCAGGAGGGTTTATGGCCCTGTGAGGGAAGAAAAGCAGGTACACAGAATGGTAATGTACAAAACCAAAACCAAAAGGTGCTATGCAGTAGAAATTGATAGAGTTGAAGAACAAAGTCTGTGTGAATCCCAAGAGAGAGACGACAGTTTTTAAAAATCTTTTTAGGGCTGCACCCATGGCATATGGAAGTTCCCAGGCTAGGGGTCACATTGGAGCCACTGGCCTACACCACAGCCACGGCAACGCCAGATCCGAGCCACATCTGCAGCCTAACCACAGCTCACAGCAACACCAGATTCTTAACCCACTGAGCGAGGCCAGGGATCGAACCTGTGTTCTCATGGATGCGAGTCAGGTTCATTTCCCCTGAGCCACAACCGGACCTCTGAGAGATGACTTTTAATGAGGAGAATTTGGGAAGGTTAATAAGGGAAGTGGAAGCTCTGCTGAGCCTCAAAGGATAGACTTAGGTGTGCAGAGGTATTGTGATGCCTGGGTTCGAGAGGAATTTGACTTCAGCTTCTGCCCCAAAGAGGAGAGGCTGGAAAGCGACGGCTGTGTTTGAGAAGGTCGCACGAAGGTCTCCTATTTTGTAAGCTGTTCCCAGCCTACAATAGGCACTAGGGGATGTTTTTTTATTTGGCAGTAGAAGAATATGAAGGTGTCTGTCTATCTGTCTGTGACGTCTCCAAATTCCAAGTCTTCTGGGCTGGAGAAAAAGCCTTTTACCCTCCCCTCCTCTTCCCCCGAGTGGGAACCGTCACACAAGTGCCACCATTACCCAGGCCCTGCTGAGGTGGCCGTCTGAGCAGTTTGGTCCCGGCCACCCAGCTGCACTTGTCAGCATGTGCTTGCCCACTTTCTTCTTCAGCACATGTTCATAGAATATTAGAGCTTTCAAAATCATCAGATAACAGGCTCTCAGTTACCAGATGAGAATTGATCCTGAGTCCAGGAATTGCTGGTTAATCGTAGTAATGATAAAAGCTGCCATTTGCTGAGCACGTAGTGTGTGTCGTCTGATCCTCTTGACAGCCCTGCAAAGTGTAGACACGTCCCCATTTTACAAAGGAGAAAACCGAGGCAAAGTCTCAGTTGGTCCCCGGCAGAGCCAGGAGTCAAAGTCGGGTCTTTTCAGGACAGCATCCTTCTGAGCCCAGACAGGACCCCAAGTCACTGACCACAGAGAAGGAAGGAGCTGGGCCCAAGTCCTCAAATAAAGGAGAGGCTGTTGTGCTAGTGGAGGAGACCAGGCTTCTCTGCTGCTTGGACATTGAGTGGTGGGTTGTTTGGGACCCCTTCTGAGGCTGTCACAAAACAGAGACATCTGGAGCACAAAACTCATCAACCAGCCTCGGCTTTAATCAGAGTTATTTAGAGGATCGAGAGTGGCATATGTTCTTAGTTTTTAATTATGCAAATAAAAACTGTTTTCATTTTGTAAGTAAAACGTAAAGTCCACTTGTGTGCTAAGAGGGTTCATGTGGCGACACAGTTACGTGGCCATCTCCCGGATCCCGCGCTGGCATCAACCACCCCCACCCTAGGTAAGAACGCTTTACAGTTAAATTATGTGCCCAGTCCTTTTTCTATAGAGTTATGTACGTCCACACCCTGGTTTAGGGAGTGAATGAATTGTAGCATTCTTTACCTATTTCTCTGTAGTTTTAATGAAAGCTTTACCACTATGTCACTCAGATTTTTGTCAGCGCTAACAGACTGTTTTTTAACAGCAGCATAGCTCGTGGCACAGACGTACTCTTGTGAACGTTTATGGTATTTCTGGTGTTTCTCTGTTATAAATGCTGTGGCAATTAACACCGATGCGTGTAACAGCTTTACAGGTACGTTGTAAAGTTCTGGTGTCATCCGGTTGGTGTAGTTACAGTTACACCTGTCATGGTATGGAGCGGTTGCAGTTACAGTCTGATACCTTTACACGGATGGCGGTCACTTTGGCTACTACCCAGTCCTCTCTGAGAAAGACCGTATTGGGTTCACAGTGTTCCTGGTGGCCTTTCTCATGGAACGGTCACACCCTTCAACAGGTGTTAATGGAACATGGTCATTGTTTTATGGGTGAAGCTTAGTAAGCACTCAGTATGTGCTAGGTACTTTCTGTATGATCTCATTTAAATTTCTCCTGGCTTTCTGCCCCCTGAAAAAGATGTTCCCGTCCCCCCGCTTTCTGAAACTGCGACTCAGACCATGACTTGAGTAAAGGGATGTGGCTTCTAAGAAGCCAGTTCAAAATCTGAGCCCTTGTCTCCTGTCAATTCCGTGGCTCTTTCCCCATTGTGTGGAAGCCGATCCATTTCCTTCTAAAAGACTCTAAGGAGAAAAGTTATAGCAGGTAAAATGCCTTTGAAATAACGGAGTTGTCATGTGCGGAGGGAGGGGAAGACTGTGCCTCCCTAGACGGGGCAGGGGGGGGGGGTTGCCCTGTCGTCAGGCCTGGAGGCGACTTTGATGACTTCAGGAGGCTGTGGCCGTGGCGGCAGCGAGGGGCTGTGATGCCCTGACAGCAGTGTCCTGCTCTTGGAAGCTGTGGGTTTAACATCGTGCTGGGAAAAATAAATCTCCACCAGGAAAGGCGGTGTGCTTAGATGCAGCTGGCTCCCTCCGCGGACAAAGTGTCTCTGCTTCCTTTGCATGTGGGTTTCTGTCCAGATCAAAGAGTTATTCCCAGCCTGTGGGTTGGCTTGGCTCTTTGAGAAGTGGCCCCTTTGACGGGGACAGTGGAGTGGGGTGATGGGCAGGATTTAAGGGTTGGCTCGAGCTCTTCCTGGTCCCCTGAAGTATGTGTGAGCAGCCTTTGCTCCCAGAGGCAGGATTTGAGCAGCTTGGGTACAGGGAGTCAGTTCCGCCTTCCAGCAAAATGACTCGTGTCCATCCATCCTGTTGGCAGTAAAAAAATGTGAAAATAAGTCATCAACTGTATTTGAGGAAGAAAGCTAAGAAAATCTGAAACAAAACACAAGAGGGAGTTCCCATTGTGGCTCAGTGGTAACAAACCCAACTAGTATCCATGAGGATGCGGGACCCTGCTCAGTGGGTTAAGGATCTGGCGTTGCCGTGAGCTGTGGTGTAGGTTGCATCACAGCTCAGATCCTGCGTTGATGTGGCTCTGGCTGTGGCGTAGACCGGCAGCTGCAGCTCCGATTTGACCCTTAAGCTGGGAACTTCCCAATGCTGCAGGTGCAGCCCTGAAACACAAACAAAAACAAACAGAAAAAAACCAAAAAACCCCCAACCCCCCCAAAACCCGCAACAGAACCCAAACCATCATAGAGTAAATAACATTCTTGTAACGCATGTGTCAGCATTTTTCAGAGACGTGTCCTCAAGTGTGTGGTGATGCAGTGTGTGTACAAAAGTCACAGGCACAAATGTAGTCAGTGTTTGCAGTCAGCCTCCCACCCCCAGAACATTCCCCACAGGCCCCCACGTGTGTGTGTGTGTGTGTGTGTGTGTGTGTGTGGGTGTGGGTGTGGGTGTGTGGGTGTGTGGGTTTGTGGGTGGGCGGAATCCCGTCTCTGAACACTCCCCTTGTCCCCTCTCCACCCCCCTTTCCTCAAACACCTATTTTGGTCACTTCCCTAAAGCTACGTGATGTAGATGAGGAAACGGAGTCAGTGGCCTCACACCTCTCTGAATAGTGTCTAAAGTGGAGTGTTTTGAAACACCAGGGACACGGGTCCACCAGGGATCCTAAAAGCTGGTTTCCAGCCACAACCGTGCCGGAATGAAAATAGAAAACCATGAGGCATGTGCAGCGTCAGCTTTACGTTGTGTCTCAGCTCAGCAGTTTTCCTGCTGTCCTAAACTTTCCTTGAAAAAAAAAAAAAAAGACCAGGGAAAAAGAGGAAATGCTCCAGTTTAAAAAATCTTAATAGCAAAGAGGGAGAATATCAAATAGCAGCTAGGGCTGTGGGGACACTTCTAAAAGAAAAAAAAAAATCAAAACTAAATAAATAGTGAAAAATCTCACGGTTCCTTGCTGGGTTGTGAGGACATGCACGTGTGTGTGCACACACAACAGAGCTCACAGCCTCCACACAGGCAAGTGCAAACACTTTCATGGTTTCATGGCGAGACGGTGCAAGCTGTGTTTTGCCATCACGAAGCACTGGTTTTATTTTTGCTGCTGCTGCCTACTTGCTGTGGAATCTTGGAAATGTCACTTTTATTCATTAATCAAATCGTTCCATGTAACAAATATTTATTGAATGCTGATAATTTTCGAGGCCCTGTCTAGGTGCTGTGGAGGATTAGACTCCTCAGAAAACACTTTCTCTGACTTTGATAGGCTTCGGTGCTGCGGGCATCATGAAGAAACGTTTGGCTTTGCAGCTTTTGCTGCTACGATGGGTGCCCATCAGAGGAGAACCAGCCTGCTGCAGGATTCAGGGGAAAGGGGGTGTAGCTGAAAGAGGCTTCCTCCAGGTCGAGTGGACCATTGAGATGGGCTTTTGTGTTTTTTTTTAATTTTTTATTTTATTTTATTTTTTGTCTTTTTGCCTTTTCTAGGGCTGCTTCCTGTGGCATATGGAGGTTCCCAGGCTAGGGGTCCAATCGGAGCTGTAGCCGCCGGCCTACACCACAGGCTCAGCAACGCGGGATCCGAGGCACATCTGTGACCTACACCACAGCTCATGGCAACGCCGGATCCTTAACCCACTGAGCGAGGCCAGGGATCGAACCCGCAACCTCATGGTTCCTAGTCGGATTGGTTAACGTTTGCGCCACGATGGGATCTCTGAGATGGGCTTTTAGCAGAGAGTGAAGCTTAGGTGCTGGGAGAGGCAGAGGCCACGCCGCCCAAACAGTGGGGCTGTTGTGGCAGGTGCTGACTGCCAAGCTCAAGTGCCCCTTCATTTCTCTGGGCATCAGTTTCCTCCTCTGCAAAAAACAGTTGCCTTTCTTTTGCTTTTGTGTGCCAAAGAAAGAGAGGAGTGTATTTGTGAATAGACACGGTCTGCGGCCTTTGTGCCTGAAAACAGGATTCTTAGCCCTTTAGAAGACATAGACATCAAAAGGCTTCCCCCCCACACACACACCCCCTTTTGTATTTTCTCATTTTAGCCTCCTTATCATTAGGATACTATTTATATAGGACGGACTTGTGGAAACTTTTTGGTAAGTAGAAAAAAAAAAACCCTTAAATGATGCGTCAAGCCTTTTTCATGAATGACACAGAAATCCAAATTTATGTGATGTGGTTTACCTTGAAAGATGGGTTATTTCAAACATCTGTGTGTGCATGTGTAAAAGGAGAAAAAGCCAAGGCGGAGGAAGCTGTGAACAGCGAGGACATTCGTGTTTTTTCCCCCCTCTTATCAGTAGCATCCTTCAGAAAGTACTGATTAAAAAGGAAGGCCATTTCCAGTTCCTGGTTTGCTTGCCTCAGCATGCACCAAGTCAAGGCTGAACAGGGGACCCCCTTCCAGAAAGCACAGACTTCCTTTCCGGCTGGAAATAATCCATATTGTGTTTGACCTTCAGTGTATTCCTGGCCTTGCTGGAATATAGGGGCCCACATTTGTCCCTGCAAAGCCAGGGCGGTTTCAGATTGGCGTCCACAGGGACTGCTTTACAGGCAGTTAAAAGCAGCGGGAGGAAGGGTCTATAGTAACTCAGATATTTGCATCCTTTCTGGCTTAAAAAGCAAGAGGGTGATTTAAAACCGACACAATTTGAAAACAAACAAACAAAAAAACCCCCATTTCTCATAGTTCCTATTTGTCTAAACCTTGGAGAACGCTGCCAAGGTCAGAATGTTCTTTCGCAAATGACCTTGTCTTGAAGAGGGGGTTGCATCTCATTTATGACACGGCGCTCAGGTCTGCAGTTCTCTTCTGACGGTCGAATAGGGACCTTGGAAAGAGCGCAGTTTCCACGCCTTTTGAACAGTATGTTCCTTAGGAAAGTTTGTTTGTAAAAATACTCTCATATGGTTAGGATTTGCATTAGCATACTAATGCGAACTGGAGTTTGGCCTCCTGGTAGCTTTTTTGGAGTAGGCTACAGAGACAGGTTCCAAAGCCTAATATAGAGTTAAAAGTTAGTGTTCCTTTTAATTAAAAACACATGTTTTTCACTTTTATGGATGGTACTTTTTTTCCTCCTCCAACTGTAACGAGATAGAATTGACATTCAGCCCTGTTGTCAACTGGAAAAAATGTACAACCTAAGAGTTGAGAGTTATGTTTTATTCAGTGGACAAATGAGGACTTAGGTCCAGGACATAGCATCTCAGAGAAGTCTGAGGGACTGCTCCAAAGAGGTCAGGGAGGGACCAGGACATACAGGTGGTCGGAACATCAAAAGATGACTGGTAGTAAAAGACAACCAGGTTATCTCAGGTTAAGGAATTTAGTACTTCATGTCTGGAAAGATGCAGGCGTCTGGGTTCACTGAAGTCATTCCTTTGCTGGGCACCCCTGCTCTCTGGGGCCAGCATCCTGTGCCTCCTCAACCTGAGTCTCTTGGGGTACCCTGGTGGGGGTGGCTGCCAGCGCTGACTGTTGGATGGCGGGCATCCTGTTCCAGCTGCGCTCCCTCGGGGCTCACTGCTGGGAAGGCTGTAATGAGACGGCCTGACGGCTGCAACATCCTTTGTTGACTGATGGGGAGGCTGCATTTTTTATTCACACTGTTTAAGGTGTGTGGCATCCTGATTGGACTGACATACGTCCTGAAATGATTATCGTCTCATCAAGATACAAGAGAAGAAAGAAAACATTTTTTTGTCTTGTGGTGAGAACTTGTTGGGGCATACTAACACCGCAGTGTTAATTATATTAATCATGTTACACATTACCTCCTAGTTTTTGTTTATCCTATTACTGGAAGTTTGTACCTTTTGCCTCCCTCTAGTTTCCTTTCTCACCCCCCTTATTATTCTTGTTTTAAAGCAGATATGCAGCTAGAGTTATTGTTGTTTTTGAGTGATTAGCGAGGTTGCTAATCCTCAGTCCTTAGGGCCAGCTCGATTCTGTCAGGTGTGTAGTTGTAGAGATGAGAAATGGTAAGGCATTTGGGGATGCGATGAAGCCGGCATGTGGTCACATGACAATGTTCTCTTTAATAAGAATATACATTATGTGGGAGGAACTGAAAATAATCATATCCTATTATAGTTGAAATCCCATATAATCAAGGGGAGGAAAGTAAAATGGGTGCTTTTTATTCTGCTTCTGTAAAGGGATATAAAAGAATCCATGTAATTAAATTCCTTAATGCTTCATTTTGCTTTGGACGCACTCACAGGTAAAGGTACCCCTGAGTGTTTAACACTTGGAGCACGCATCCAAAGTGTCACTTGCAGCCGATAGATGGGAACCAAGGTCTCTAATGATTTTCAAAGGACAATCCTGTAAAGAGGAAGAGACCCCACTACGGAAACAGGTGGCGTGCGCAATTCAAGTGTCCGTCTGGGAGCTCAGAAAGAATCCAACACTGTCTAATGGCTGTGCACCAGCCCGTGTTGCTGGCTCTTAGTTGTATGGGTGTTTGTTGTGCACTCAGTGACAAGAGAGAGCAAAAACAGAGGAGAAAAAAAAAAAGAAAAGAAAAAAAGAAAGAAAAAGGATATAAAAAAATATGCTGGAATTCCCGTCGTGGCTCAGTGGTTAATGAATCCGACTGGGAACCATGAGGTTTCGGGTTCGATCCCTGGCCTCGCTCAGTGGGGCTCCAATTAGACCCCTAGCCTGGGAACCTCCATATGCTGCAGGTGCGGACAGCCCTAGAAAAGACAGTAAGTAAATAAAATGAAAAAAAAAAAAAAAAGAATATGCTGGATGCTGCATACTGTCTGTTCAGTCCAAATTTATAGGCATTTGCTTTCTGTAGTGGAGGAAGCAGTAGTGGTAAGTGGAGCTCAGGGGTTGGGTATGAAAAATAATTGAGAAAAATGAGTAGAAAGAGGCACTGATGTTTTGATCATCTTTGTCAAGTGTTTTCTCCAAGACCAACCTCAGATTTAAAGTATTATGTACGTGTTGGCTTTGGCCGCCGATAGCTTTTTGATAGGAATTCAGCCTTGAGTTGAACTTTGATGTAGCTTCTTTCCTTTCCTTTCCTTTCCTTTCCTTTCCTTTCCTTTTTTTTTCTTTTGAATTACCAAGCTGCCAATCTGTTTTCGTTTGTGGATCTGTTTTCTCCTCTCACTCTCTGTTGCTTTCTGCACGAGCCGCTGGCTGTTCTGGAATGCTGGACAGCCACGGATAGAATTAGCCTCTGTCTTGACTGGGAGTAGAGAGAATCTGACCCGGTATTTTAGTTCACAGTTGGAGTGAATTCAAAGCGATTCTAGGCCAGTTCCAATTTCTAAAGCTCCCATTTCTTTTTTTAAAAAACATTTTAAATTTTTTATTTTTATTGTTATTTCCCCGATACAAGTTTTTTTCCTATTGTACAGCATAGTGACCCAATTACACATACATGTACAAATTCTTTTTTCTCCCATCATCATGCTCTGTCATAAGTGACTAGACATAGTTCTCAGTGCTGCACAGCAGGATCTCATTGCTTATCCACTCCAAAAGCAATAGTTTGCATCCATTAACCCCAAGCTCCCAATCCATCCCACTCCCTCCCCTTCCCCCTAGGCAACCACATGTCTGTTCTCCAAATCCATGAGTTTCTTTTCTGTGGAAAGGTTCATCCCACTTTTTTAATGTAATATAAACACGAGTTCCTGCTGTCTCCACTCCTCTGTCTTTGCTTAGCCTTCTGCCTTCAGGTGTTGAGGGAAGGTCTGATCGCACCCAGCTCCTCTGTCCATGGATTTTATTTATTTATTTATTTTTCTGTTTTCCCTTTTTTTTGGCCCATCGATTTTACAATAAAGCTGTTAAAGTCCAAACCCTTTCTTAAGCAAATCTTAATTCACCGAATCTCTTATCTAGGTATCTCACTCTATAAGAATTATAGAATTCTTTAAGACTGATAAGCTTAGAGAATTCTTTGCTGTCCATTATGTTAGTTCATTTTGGCAAAACTAGGTCGTATTAGCCCCAGATGTTGGGGAGGAGGCCAAGTGAAGTGGTGGTGAACAAGGTCAACCAGCTTGTTAGTGGCCGAGCTTAGCCTAGAACCCAAGGCTTCTACATCCAAGTTCTGCCTTCTTTCCTCTGCGTTTCTGTCGTTCATATTGTATGTTGGGAGCTTCTTTTTTGGAGGGAGATGGTGAGATGATAAGGAGAAAGAAAGTTCATTTCTATTGACTTTTCTTATGTTTGTTGGCAATTATATTTGTATAGCGCTTCCTGATTTAATTTATATAAAAACCTTTCAAATGCACAATTTCATTTGTTTCCCTCATAACCCTGGGGATTAGCTGGGATAAATATTATCCTTATTTTAAAGATGAGAACAACTCAGGCTCAAGGAAGTGAGCTGTTATTAGCAGAATTGGAACCATAGCCCAGACAGGGTTGGGCTAAGACTAAAATGAGTGAGAATTAAATGTGAGTCTTTCCTTCCTGTAACAAACATGGAGCTTCTATAGTGTGTCAGTTGCATGTGAGATGCTGTGGATTCAAAAATACTTGTTATTAAGTTTGTCATGATACGGTAGAGGTTTTTAGAGTTTGTGAGGGTGGCGCAGGGGGCTAACTTTGTTTAAGGAAATCATTTCTCTAGTATGGAGGAGGGGATAAGCTTGGGAGACGTGTTACAGAACTGTCGCCAGGTATGTGTTTACTTTGGTGAGCGCCTGTTTTGTTTGTTGGTTTACTCATTCCTATGCATTAGGATAGAAAAATAAACGTAGTTCTGTTTTGGCTCCCTGAAGTAGTTTTTATATTTTCTGGAATTTCCTTACTTATTGTCTTTAATATTCCAAAGGTTTATTATGACTCATTTTGGCCATCCAATAATAGAAGAAGTTGGTGCAGGCCTGTTTGAAGAGGCTCGTTGAGTACTTTGGGGGAAATATGTTTCTGAAGCCTGTAAATGTTCATTTTTGCTGGTTCTTGAGGTTTGTGTCATGGGTGTCAGCTCTGCCTGCTCTTGTATGTTTTGGATGGGAGAGAGTAACAAAATCATAAGTTAAAAGAGCTTAGTTTGATTTTTCTCTTTGGCTCAAATATGTAGTTTTACCATAAACTACTGAAAGTTTCCTGTTCTTGTTTGATAAGAAGGCCACTTCCATTCATTGTTTCTCTGCAACTTCCTATACTTTTTACAGTAAAAAAGTTGAAATTGAGGATAAATGTTGAGTTATCTCTGGGGGCAAGGAACTCGATTTCTTTCAGAAAAAAAGTTCAAAAAGTGAGCCTCCCTGAGTCTGTGAACAGCAGGAATCCTCAGTATATTCTTTCCCTTACATAATTTTGTGGTTTTGCTAGGAGTTCAGTCAAACAGACATGAGAGGGCGAGGACCTGTCATGTGAGGACCTGACATGCGGAAAGCTGCAGGGTGATTTCGTTGTGCAGGAGAGGGGCTTTCTGAGTGGCCTTGTGTGTTTTCCTTGTGCACTGGCCCTGTCCAGCACACAGCCTGCCCTGTACGCTGTTTACACGGTGGATCGTTTGTACCAACAGGGAAGAGAGGCCACTGGTAGGAGGGTCTGAGCTCCCTGATGGTGTCTGCTGGCGTAGACAGGAGAGTGAGGATGGGAAGGGATGCTGATGACAAGTTCCACTGAGGAGCAAATGGAAGCGTGAATGATGCTCAATTGGGATTAACCTGACATGGGCACACTGAATATGTCTCATCCAAAAAATGTAAATGAGTTGATATGTGAGACTAGTTATATATATATGTCCATGAGACCTAGTCTTTCATTTGCTTTCTCCTCTTCTTGAAAAGATGAATATTCAAAAATGCTTGAAACTCTCGAGTAATGGGAGAGTAGGGCTTTTATAGAATTTCTTTTCTTCCTTCCTCCCCCTGCTCCTTCTCTCTCTTTCTTCCTTCCTTTCTTCTTTCTTTCCTTTCTTCTTTCTCTCTCTCTCTCTTTCTTTCCTGCACCCATGGCATGCAAAAGTTGATGGGCCAGGGACTGAACCTGCATCACTGCTATAACCTGAGCCACAGGGACAATGTTGGATCCTTAGCCTGCTGAGCTGCCAGGGAACTCCCAGGAGAGCAGGCTTCTTAGCACAGTCTTAGTGTGAACTCATTTCCCAATGCTTCATTCTTAGTGTGGAAGCTTCACTTTCTTTGAAGCCTGCCTTTCACATTAGATGAGTGTGGACAGTGTTTCTAATATTGTTGCTAATCTTGTTGCTGATGTTTGCCATTCAATTAGATTAGTGTGGACAGTGTTTGTAATATTGTTGCTAATGTCTTATATTGTTGCTAATCTTGTAGCTCATATGGTTACACAGTGTCAGTGTTACAGTAGGTTTGTACATCTGGAGCCAAACTATGTAGTGAGTTATAAAGCAGGTAGCTGTCAAAAGTCCATATAGCTGACTCTGGAGGTGGAGTGGTCCTCAGCCAGAGCTTATTGGCTTAGAATTGAGTGTAGAAGAGGGTCTGCAACCAGAGCTGAGAAAACAGAAGTATTAAAAGTACAGGCAGAACTATAAAACCGAAAAGTACGAGACCACTTGGTGTAGAGATAAAAACTAAAGTACCATATCAAGTTTAATCACTGTAATTAGTATTCATAGTGATGAGACCCTATGTCCTCCAAAAAAAAAAAAAAAAAAGAGAATCAACAAGTGATATTTAGGATGCTCAAAATAAGATATATAAGATGGCCAGGAAGTCATTATGTCTGTGGTATGTTTTCGGCAGGTTTCCCTTAGAAATGACAAAAGTCATGTTCTTTCTTGAGAGGAGTAAAGCCTTAGCTATTTGAAAGATTTGCTTCCTTGGGCTCTTCCATCGCTTGTCAGTGCTGAATAAATGAGGCATTGATCGTGTGGTGGTGAGGTGGTTCTTGGGGCCAGAGGCAGTAAGGATGACATAAAATGCTGGGATGGGGAATTAATGATTACCGTAAATAATGGATTAGTGTAGCTGTGGTTCATTTTTTTTCTGTGCATATCTGGAAACAAAGCCCTTTTTGTTTTAGGAATTGGCATGCAAAGGATTTTATTCTCAAACTGACCATTTGAAAGCATTCGAACTTGTCTCCATGTGAGAAAAGGTGAATTCCCTTTGGAAGAGTGGTTTCCGAAGGTTTACTTGAGGGGAAAAGAGAGGAGCCAGGGGATCCAGAGTGGAAAAATACCCGAGAGAAGTTTTTCCCCAAATCACACAGAGATGTCAGAAAAACAGAAATTGCTTTGATTGAATGTGACAAACTTAAAAAAAAAAGCTGAGCTTTGAAACATCATATGACACATCTGTTTTGAAAGGTTGCTTTGTCAGATACAGCTGTGTGTTCGACAGTGCTTCACTGTGTGTGAAGTCTTGTTCGGAGCATGCTCAGTAGATGCTTTTCTGAACAGGTACCTCATTTATCTCAGTTTTAAAATTTAGGGGGGAGGGGAGAGTTTATTAAACAACAGTACATCAGTTTGTTTTATATTTATCTTTAGGTTAAACACAATTTCATTGCATCACTCCTCTCTTTTTAGCTTTTAGTCAACTGATACTGTGTTTAGAGTTTATGCTTTCAGAAGTTGCTTATTGACCCAGAACAGAAAAATGCAAAACTTTTGATTTATTGCATGGCATGGTTTTAAAAAGTGAGACCACAAAATCCCCTAAATGCCTTTAGCAAACTAATGCCATTTCATTTTTGGGCCTTCATATCTACATGAATGTAAATTATTGGTTGAAAAGTGAAAAAAACAACTTCCAATTTTAGAAAAGGAGTTTTTGTGCATTCTAGAGAAAAGTACCTGAAGCCCAGAATGAAATTCACTATAGAGTATATTCCTTCCATTTTAATGAGGCTGTATAAGAAAAGTTATGCACTTATGCTTTTTGTGAAATAACTCTTAAAATCACTGATAGGCCTCTTAAATTCAGACTTGGGAAGGATATATTCTTATCCAAAGAATGGATTTGCTTCCTTTTTAGGAGATATTGTAGACATCCCGTTTTCTTTCTTTCTTTCTTTCTTTCTTTGTCTTTTTAGGGCTGTTCTCACAGCATATGGAGGTTCCCACACTAGGGGTCGAATCTGAGCTATAGTTGCCAGCCTACACCACAGCCACAGCAATGCAGGATCTGTAACCCACTGATTGAGGCCAGGGATTGAACCTGCGTCCTCATGGATTCTAGTTGGGTTTTTACTGCTGAGCAATGATGGGAACTCCCACATTTTCTTTTTCACCTTGACTGCTAGGAAGCTCAGAGTTAGATGTGGTGTTCAAATGAAGTTGTTTCCTTTAGCTAAGTTTTTTGACAAGATTTTTTGTTTTGGGTTTTTGTTTTTTTGTTTTTTGTTTTTTGTTTTTTTTTTTTCCAGTAGCTGATTTTTGACTGGCAGCTGCAGTGGTTTTGGGGGTCTTTTTTTTATTTTTTAATTTTTTATTACCAGCCCTTTAATTTCTTTTCTAGAAGTAGTTGAGTAGGTAAATAGTAAAGGAATGTAGAGCAGGTCATTTTGGTTGGATCAGGAGTTTTTTAGGAGGAGAGCCATTTAAAACTGGGGACTCTCAGAGTTCCCTGGTGGCTCAGCAGGTTAAGGACCTGGTATTGTCACTGCTGTTGCTCAGATCACTTCTGTGGCATGGGTTCGATCCCTGGCCCAGGAACTTCTGCATGTCACGGGCTTGGTCAAACCAAAACAGAACTGGGAACTCTGGTCAGATCCCATTACTTTTGCATCTCTGGAGCCTGCAGCCATGGCAGAACTTGTCTGAAAATTAGGAAGAATTGGAAGCGAAGGTCTTTCTACCAACAACTTTGTAGAAGTCTCTTAAACTCTGTGTGACAGTGAGGGCATTGAACTACAGAGTGCCAGTGGTCCTTTAAACTTGAATTGTCTCTGATTCCTAAAGCTAAAGGAGGCTGAGATAGGTGAAAAAGTATTTTTTTCAGAACATATTCCGAGTTGGAGAGAGAATAATAGTAATAATTATAGTTATATGATAATAAAAAATATGAGTTAATCTTCAGAACAGCTTTTGGTTGTTTGAAGAATTCATCACTCAGCAAGTCTTTTTTTAAAATTTTTAATTTTTTTGGTCTTTTTAGGGCCGCACCCATGGCATATGGAGGTTCCCAGGCTAGGGGTCAAATCAGAGCTGTAGCTGCCGGCCTACACCACAGCCACAGCAACACCAGATCTGAGCCTCGTCTGTGACCTACACTGCAGCTCACGACAATGCCAGATCCTTAACCCACTGAGCGAGGCCAGGGATCGAACCTGTGTCCTCATGGAGGCTAGTCATGTTCGCTAGCTGCTGAGCCACAACGGGACCTCCATCACTCGTCAAGTTTTTATGAACACCCGCCACATGCCATATGCACTGGGTCAGTTCAGGATGAGCAAAGAAACATGGACCTTGCCTTCATGGGGTTTCCAGCTAAGCAGAAGACACACAACACAAGCCAGAATAAATGAAATGACAGGTGTATAACTTAAAGGTGATATTGGCTCTAGAGGAAAAGTCTAATAGATACAACAGGCTATTGGGGTCTCTGAATTTAATCAGGTACAAACCTGTGGTTCAGGGTCAGGGCTGCTTAGCTGGGCACAATCCTTCTGTCTTTCTAAGGCCCGTTGTTTCCAGGTTGACACTGAGACGTCCCACGGTGCTGTTTATTGGCTCATAACTCCTGAACCCTGGAAATCCCAGCGCCAGAGATACTCTGGAGCCTTTTAGCTTCCCCGTGAAAGAAGCGAGAGAGCTCTAGCTGTTCATAGATGTCACTACAAGCCATCAGCTCTTTCTCAACCAAAGCCCCAGAGCAGCGAGCTGGCTGGCTGGCAGAGGAGGGGGGTGTACTGTCATCGGGCTGGACGTAAACTCGATGTTGGTAACGTGGCCTTCTTATTAAGCCACTTCCTGCATTCCTTTAACAACCAATTGTGGCGTGCCCTGACTATATATAAAATCCTTAAAGTAAGCGTGTTTCGGTTCATGGCCCGGCGTGCACACATGACTATAATTAGTAATAATTTGCATGGCCAAACCCAAAGTCGGTAGATTTTCCTTTTTTCATCTCTTGCCTTCTATTTATAATCAGGCCCCGTGGTTACCCTGTGATTCAGCTCCCCAGCACTTGTGGTCTCCCGCTCTCGTCCGTCCTGACCACCCCTCCACTTAGAGCTTCACATCTTGCCACTTGCCCAGACCCTCCCCAGCCCTCGCTGAGGGCACCAGTCGCTGTGCAGTGTCTTGGACCTCGGTGTTTCTGTGCACGTCCTTACCTCTGCTTCTCCCATTTTTTTTTCCCCTTCTCATCAGACACCCGTTTACTAGAGGTTAAAAAAAGATGAGTTTAGCAACGGTCTTAAGTACAAGTTGAGGTCAGGGGGATGAGCAAATTCGATGGTGTTATCCCTCAGGGTTCATGAGGGGCGGCTTTCCAGAAGTCCTGCCACTATCACTTTACCCTAAAATAGTGCATTCATAGGAATTAAGTTATCCTTCTCTGGATTAGATGCCTGAATTGAATTTCATACTTTCAATCCAGATCAGTTGTTTTCTTCTCAATAAAGAAGTATACTTTTAAACACGTATTTTGTGTATCTCAGAAATACAGGAGGAGAAAACAGATGATTTTCCTCCCCCCTCCGTCTTCAGATTTGAGCTCGGTCTTTGTGCTGAACCATTTAGGCAATAACATTCCATAAATTCTAGTCTCCCCATACGTGAAGCGCATGGGTATTTTCTTCATCTCCAGCTTCTCTGAGAGCTGGTCGAAAGAACCGGAGCAGGTGTACCATCTTAGGGATGGAAGGTAAACAATAAGAAAGTTGGCCAAGATGGCTACAGATGCCTTTCTTCCTGGATTTTGGGGATCGCCTGGAGGCAGGAACATGGACTCTTGTCACCTTTGGGATTGTGCTTGTGAACTGTGCTCAGAGAACAGGAATGTTTACTCTCATTTTATGTAATACTGTACATAGTTTTATTTTAAATCTCCCCAGTGCAATTCTTAGAAATAATTTTGGGGGAGTGATGGCTAGGGAGTAGCCGAAGAACATCTTATCTTAGGTATCTTATTAATCATACTAAAAGCTCATAAAGGAAACATTTTTTCCGTTGGAGGCAATATTTTCATTCATTTACTTCTCCTCCCCCCAGGGACTTTAGGTCACTAACAGTAATTGAAGTTTGTGAAGTATTGGCATATATAGGGTCTCATTTGATCTATGAATGGAGTCTGTCATAAAGTAAGAAAGAGAGACAGCGAATGGGGAGCTTAACTGCAAGGTTGAACAGTTGACACATGGCAGCCTTGTGTCTCCTGGTCCTAAGCTCCTCTGGGCCTCTAACGCAAAGACTCTTCTCTTGGGATGCCCAGTGGTGACTTCTGGGATGTGCTCCTTCCGCTGTCTCTCTGTTCAGGTTACAAAGGGCAGGAAACAAAACAGCCCCCTTTCCTCACAGAGAAGCCTACACCCCCTCTCGGCTGTGTGGCGGTCTCCAGCTCGGATGGCTTCTCTTCCCTTTGAGAAGGTAGATTCTCAAAGCAGCTCTGCCCATTGTTTCCTTTTGAACGTTTACAAACTCAACTTGAACACAGGAAGTTCTTCAACACGGTTGAACCATGATTTCAACACAGTAATATACAACTATGCACTGGCCTTCGGCCCAACAAGTTGGCGGTTGACTTCTTGGAAGAGGGTTGGTTTGTCAAGAGAAAGGTTTGATTTATTCACTTGGAGAATGAAAGAAATTATGATAAGATATGCCTAAGGAGTTGTTCTGTTAAAAAAACAAAACAAAACAAAAAACAACAACCCCACAAGCCTGGCTGTTTTTTCCTGAGAAATCCATGGTTCGGGTTTTAGAACATGGTACACCCGTCTCACTTTTTCCTCTCGAGGATAAGCTTCAGCCGCAAGGCTGGGGCTGGGGTCCAAGGGCCCCCTTTGGATTTTAATGGTGGTACATTCCAAGCTCCAACCCCAAGGGGCCAGAGCTCCAACGAGCGGTAATTGGAGATGGTGTAAGCGTGAACACATGTCGTGTACACTGCGTGAGCTCAGGGCCTTCCAGGTGTTTCTTCCGGGAGCTTTGTTTTTGTCTCCCGTCCTGGTGCAGGTCACATTCTCTCTCGGAAAGCTCAGTCAGAATCAGGCCATGCCATTGGCCGAGACCTCACCTTGAGCGCCCTTTCGTACAGATTCTTGCCTCTTGGGGGAGTCGAAGGCCTTTCCGGCCCAGGGGCACCATCGATCCTGCCATGCCCAGTCCCACAGGCTGTGGGAGCGGGTCCCTCTTGGCAGCTGACAGCATCTTGGGATTCCCTGTGGGACAGGGACAGGCAGCCTCATTAGCCATCGGTGTCGTTGGAAGACGGTCTCCCCGCGGCAGTGGCCTGGTCCCAGGCTATAGTGTGCCCCGTTGATTGCCTCTGCACCTTTAGCCCCTTTTATTACGGCTGCACACACGCTCCTCATTAATGCTCTGGGCGACATGGAGAATCAGCGAGCTGCAAAGGAGGTGGAATCGGTACCAGATGTGTGTGTCAGCTCTGTCAGCGCTGGCATTTAGCATGCTTAAGGATCACATTTATTAAATGTGAAAATTACGTACTATACCTTCCCCCCAACAATAACTCTCCCCCTCCCCGCAGCCCCCCATATTTCACTCTGTGTTGCATGAGGTGTGATATCAATTTCTTTGGGGACAGATTAAATTGAAAGTGTGTGCAGCAAATGCATCTGTTCCCAAATGCTTCGTCTGCATTTTGTCAAGGCTTAGGGCTGGCCCGCGGCCAGCGGGGTGTGGGGCTTTTGCAACTGAGCTTGGAATGCGGTGTTGTCGCTAAAGGACATAATGAAAGGGTGAGTCCATTTGCATTTTTTTTCTTTAAGTGGACCTGGGAATTTAGACACTGATGTTATGGCCAGACCTCAGGAACATTTCTCACGTGTGCAGATAAGCAAGCACGGGTGAGAAAGAGGAAGACCTTTGGTAAAATGAGAAATGAGCTTATGCCTTCTCATTAAGTCTAGGAAGCCTTTTTAAGTCAACCCAAAGGTTGCAAGTGTGAACCAAGTTGTATTGTATTTTATTTTATTTTATTTTATTAGACACGAATGAACGTTGTGTTTGGCCAATACGCCGGCCTGTCCCCCGAGTGCTGAAGTGATGGACTGGAGAATGCAGGGTAGAAGCAGGCAGTACCTTGTCAAGGGAAGAACTTGGATCTGGAGTCCAAGAGCCCCAGGTTCGAATCCCACCCTGCCACTTACGGGTGCTGTGTGACCTTTGGCAACTTACTTAACCTCTCTGAGTCCCAGTTCCCCCCACTCTAAAGTGAGAGTTTTAGCACAGTCTTTGCAGCGGTGTTATGAGGATTAGGAGCAATATGTGCACAGCATGCGGCCCAGTTCTGGATGCAGGAGGAATTAAACCCTGGCTTATCGCAGGAGGTGGAGGCCAAGGGCCCCCCATCTGCCTCGGGGTGTGGCCCCAGGTGGCCCCGCTGCTGAACACAGGGCCCTGCTTGTGACGGAGGCCACTCGCTCGAGGCCACCTGGCGAGGTTCGCACCACGGGGCGTACCCGCATCCGCACTGTCTTCAGGTCGGTAGGTGTTTGTATTCACTGGAGGCAGCATCTCCTGGGTGAGCAGGGCTGTGTGTCTCTCCTGGTGGCCAAGGAGGATGTACTCAGTGGGAAGAAAAGAGTCTGACTTAAGTTAGACTTTTCTGCGGGGGGAATTAACCCCAAAGCGTTCTGGACAGGCCGTGCACCAGGTGGCCGGGGTACACAGAAACATCCGGATGGGGAGGCAGCAGTCAAGGGCATCTCTGAGGGTGTTAACGTCTGGAGCACTTACTGCACGGTGCCCCTGACTCTGCGGCTTGCAGCCGTTCACTCACCGGGGGGAGTGATACCTCTTCTTCCCGGTAGAGTCTCTGGAGGCTTCAGATAAGGATCTGCCCATGTCTTTTCATTGCCAAGTACGGTGCAAAGTCGGCTGGAGTGTTGTTTCTGAACATTGTCGCTTTGGGCCAGCACTTCTTTCCATTCCCGCCTGTGCCCCGCTGATGCCTCCTGCGTAAGTAGCTTTTGCTGTGCTGCTCAGCGTCGTGATCAGGGCATTTGGCCCCCCTGCCTCTTGATTCAGGGTAGGGGGGAGGTGGCTCCAGGAAGGAGGGGCTGTGGGTTTGCAGCAGTGGCCACAACAGAAACCCCCGTCGTTGGAGGCTGCCAGCGAGAGTCTACACTGGTGGGTCACCATAAAAGTCAGCCTGTGCGTCAGATGGGGTTTCACAGCCTGTTTTCCTGGCTTCTGCACCTTGGTGACCATGCAGCACTATACCTGGGCCCTGCAGTGGTCCGGTGAGAATCACGGGCTCCTTCCCACCTCGGGCTCATGTGCTAGTGCCTGGGGGGCCTGGGGATCCCAGTCTGTCCAGGCGGAAGCTCTTCTAGCCGGAGATGGGTCTGGCCTGTGTGGGCAGCCTGCTCTAGACACCCACCGTGAGTCCCATGGAGGATGGGAGACGGGTTCAAGGCTGTGGCTGCAGGAGAGGGGCAGGAAGGCAGGGCGCTGACCTGCGGGGTGGTGGCAGGATGAGGCTGGGGTGTGCTGTGCTGATGGGGTGGTCGTTGTGTCACCTGGAGTGCAGGGTCTTGCCAGAGAATGTTTGATACGAGAGAACAAAACCAGGTTTGTGTTTCCTGCCATCTGTGACATTTGAGGGTGGGGAAGCCCAGATGGGGACTTAATTCTTAGCAACCAAAAATGCCACTTCCTTCAGCTCAGGACTTTTTTCCCATTAGTATGAGGTGGAAGCTTTGGCGACTGGGTAAAGAGTGAAAGACAGAAGTCTAAGATAGAGTTCCCTCTTTGGGTGGGATCTTTGGGGCATGGATCAGCTCATGGTCCTTTCTCTTCTCGCCTCCTGCCCCCCTTCCCTCATTAATATTCAAGTGGGTCCTAAGTGCTAGACATTAGGCTGGGATACGCGATCCAGCAGTAAACAGAGTGATTGGGTTTCATTCTTGGGTGGTGTTGGCAGTATTTGGGTGCATGCAGATGTGAAGCAGATGATTGCACAAATGATTATATAAGTATAATCACACGGGGTGCAGTCAGAGAAGCGTCCCTGAGAGATCTGAGATTGAGGAGGAGTTCGTTACACCGGGAGTGGTGGGAGTGGTGGCTGCCAAAGGAAACTTTGTATGTGCAGGCGCTGGTGGGAAGACGGTTGGCACTTTTGATGAAGTAGAACAAAGTTGGAGTTTTAACTGGGTAGGTTAAGTTGCAAATGTCAGAAAACCCCAAATAATATTGGCTTGAACAAGAGAAAAGTTACAGGTGTTTCTGATACATATGTATATATCAAACAGTACAGAGCTGATCCAACAGCTCTGTGTTCATCAGTGACCCAGGCAACTTTTGTCTAATGGCTTTGCCTGACTCAGCAGCATATTGCTTCCCTCTGTGGTCCAGGATGGCTGCTTGAGCTCTATCCATCGCAACTGTATTCCAGCCAGCAGGAAGGAGGAAAGGGCAAAAGAACACAACTCCTTCCTTCCTTAAGAAACTTCTTAGAAATTTCATATATCACCTCCGGTTATATCTTATTAGCCAGAATTTGGTCACATTGCCATACCTCGCGGCAAGCATTAGCTAGAACTTCCAGAACAGTGTTGAAAAGAAGTGGTAAGAGGGGGTGTCCTTATCTTGTTGATCTTAGTGAGAAAACTTTTAGTTTCTCACCATTAAGTATGACGTTAGCTGTGGGATTTTTTTGTACACATCCTTTATCTGGTTAAGGAAGTTCCCATCTATTCCTAATTTGCTAAGAGGTTTTATCATGAATAACTGTTTAGATTTTGTAAAATGCCTTTTCTGCTTCTATTGACATGTTGATATGATTTTTCTTCTCGCTTTTCTTCTTTTAGTCAGGTGGTGAGATGGATTACAGTGATTGATTTTCAAGTCAAAAATGTTGCATACTTGGAGTAAATCCCAGTTGATTGTGGTGTGATTGCTTGTCTACATTGTTGGATTAAGTTTGCTGATATTTCGTTGAGGATTTTTGCATCTGTGTTCATGAGAGATATTGGTCTCTGGTTTTCTTAGAGTGTCTTTGTCTGCTTTTGGTACTAGGGTAATGAGGTAGAATAAGTTAAGAAGGATTCCCTGTGCTGCTGCTGTCTCATGAAAGAGGGTGAAGAGGGTGGGTGTAATTTCTTCCTTAAATGTTAGGTGGAATTCACCAGTGAGTCCATCTGGGGCCAGCATTTTTTAACGAAAAATTTCACCTTACAGAGATCCAGATCTGAGTCTGAGGCCTTGGGTGACTGGGGGAACCTAGGAAGAATCAAGTTCATTGAAGTTGCTGTCCTGTGCTTTAAAATGGGGTTGAGACATCATCTTGTGGGGCTGTTGGAAGGATACACAGCACCTAGCACTGCCCGGCCTAGAGCGAGCACTTAACGGGAGCTGTGTGTGTGTGTGTTTATGACTTCCTAGACCAGATGGACATTGTGTGTTGAACTGGTGAAGGCACCCTTTCTTCTCTACCCTTGGAGGGTGGGGGGCTAGTTCCTGATTTCCCCTCCCCTTCCTTTTGCTTTCCTTCCTTTTCCTCGTCTTCTCCTTGCTCATCTTCCCCCCTTTCCCTTTCTTCTCCTTCTTCTCTTTCGTCTTTGGCTTCACCTTTTTGGCTCGAGGATGTATTAATCACATGTTATTACGGCTTTTTTCTTTTTTAAACTTGGAGGAGAAGAATGCCCTAAGGAGCCTCAAAGCCCAGCCCTATGCTGTGTCTGAGGGTCCAGGGCTCCCTGTACTGAGGGTGTGTAACACCCGCCCCAGGGGGGCTCTGTGAAGTGTGGCTGTTGTTTCACCTGATCAGAGTGTGCTCTGTGCCTTGCTCTCTCTCCTTTGACCTTGGACCCTGCCTCCTAACTCATGGCTGGTGCTGCAGCTCGTGAAGTGGGCTGTGTCCTGTCTTGGACCCTGGTAGGACAGAGAACAGAGACTCTTAAGGCAAAGAGCACGTGTCTTCAGCTGGGGCAGCCCCTCTCTGCTTCTCTCCCTCTTTGGGGAAGACCTGATGCTCTGGTTAGTTACCAGTGAGTTTGTGCTCTCGCCCAGTGTGGAGATGAGGGATGTGGGGCCTTATGGGAGACCCTGGTGGGTGCTGGTGGCATATAAGGCAGATTGCCAGCCCTGTGCAGGTGTGCTTTGGGCAGCTCTCCAGCCCTGTCAGAGCTTCGCACCTACATACAGAAATGAAAGTGAAAAGTGTTTTTGTTTGTGCTTAATTTGTGACAAAGACGAATTCGTGGCAGGAGGCTGTGAGGCAGGTCAGGAGGGCCTCCTGGTGTGGGAGCAGTCGCCCCTGCTCATCCCGGAGCCAAGGAGGAGCAGGGGACGATTCCTGGAGCTCTGCGGTGGGGACTACATCCGGCGTCTGACTGCGGCTGGTGAGGGCAGGAGGGTGGCGGGGGACCCGCTCGGGGACTCCAGGGACCCCTGTGTCCGGTACCTTCTGCCTTCCCCTCAGAGAGCAGCTGGGCACGGGAGGGCGGTGCGGAGGGTGGCAGTGACTCTTTGAGAAGGCACACACTTCGTTTCAGACCAGCTGACTGTTATCAGCCTAGATAATTTCCCTGAGTTCTGAAATAGACTTGGCACACCGGGCAGGCTGTCTGCTTATAGGACCGCAGTGCGGCGGCAGGAGTGCCTGCTTGTGACCTGTGTTTGCATTTGCAACTCGGGCTGTCATCCTGGAGGGACTTGTCTTGTGTAGACGTCAGGAGGAACCAACTGGAGTGCATTCAGGCCTTTGATCGGCTTTCATCTGGAAGGCTGTGGTTGAGAATATGCCATGGTGTTCTGTCTCCAGGGCGCGATGGGGACAATACCAAGCTTACAGAGGTGTGTGAGGTTTAAGTGTCGCCACTTCCTTCTTGTTTCTGGATGGCCCTCTATCAGTTCAGCTAATGGACATCCCATTACTGTCCAGTCTGTCTCCCACGTTAGCTCCTCACAACCAAATCCAGGTCCCTAATCACCAATCAGAAAGGGGGCATTTTTTTTTTTTTTAAAGCTCAATGATTTTTTGAGCATCTCGTGCAGGTGGGGCGCTCTGGTGGGTGCTTGAGGATACAGAGAGAGTGACCCAGAGCTCCCAAGGAGCTCACACTGGACTGGCAAAGACAGACATGTGCACTGGTGGTTACAGTGCAGAAAATGCGACAGCAGAGGGGGCAGAGACGTTACAGGGGACAGAGGAAGGGGTGTTGGTTATAGGCGTGGAGAAAGAGCAGGAAAGGCTTTGGGAAAAAGGAAACAAGCTTGGATGAAGACATGGAGTTGAAACCTTTAAGCCACTTGGGCTTTGCTGGAGGCGGGAGGGCTGAGGCCAAGAGACAGGATGATCAAGAAAGGCCTTGTGGGAGTTCCCGTCGTGGCACAGTGGTTGACGAGTCTGACTAGGAACCATGGGGTTGCGGGTTCGATCCCTGGCCTTGCTCAGTGGGTTGGGGATCCAGCATTGCTGTGAGCTGTGGTGTAGGTTTTAGACGCGGCTCAGATCCTGTGTTGCTATGGCTGTGGCAAAGGCCGGCAGCTGCAGCTCCAAGTAGACCCCTGGCCTGAGAACCTCCATATGCCATGGAAGTGGCCCTAGAAAAGGCAAAAAGACCAAAAAAAAAAAAAAAAGAAAGGCCTTGTGTACCAGGCTAAGGGCACAGGCTTTATTCACGGGCCACGTGCCCAGAGATGGGAGGCGTAGGTCTTGGCATTTGGAATAACCCTTCAGTGAGGACCACCCCGCGTTAGGTGAAGGCAGTTGTAGGACTTGAGACCAGAGACGCCTTTTAGGAAGCTCTGCAGTCGTCCAGGGACAGAGACAGTGAGGGCGGATGGAAGTAGAGTCGGGGGTGGGGGGATGGCTGGATTTGGGATTGCAGTTCTGGTTGATTAGAGGGAGGGAGAATGAGCAAGCAGGAGGTGGGTATGACCAGGCCTCTACTCTTTGTGAGGCTCTGCTCATGTCCTGCCCCTCTCGGCGGGGGGGGGGGGGGGGTCTTTCTGTCCACGCCCCAACTGCTGGTGCCCCTCTGGCCCCAGTTGCCTCTGCTCCGTTCATCTTGCTTTTGTATGTTCTTAAGTTTGTTTGGCTTTTCCCTAAGAAGGGGAAGCTCTTAAAAGGTAGGATGTGCATATTCTGCTTTTTGGGGTGCAGTGTTAGGTATTGAATGTTACTTATGCATAATATTATGGGGGCTTGGGAATAACTTCTTCCATTGAACTCTGGCTTTCTTCTGAGAAGGAAAAATTGAACACCAGTGTCAATGGGAGGCTTCCTTCATCCAGAGGAATTCATTCGTGACCTGTGTGTCTCAAGAAGGCATTTATTTATGTATTTATTTATTTATTTATTTTGTCTTTTTGCCATTTCTTGGGCCGCTCCCGCGGCATATGGAGGTTCCCAGGCTAGGGGTCCAATCGGAGCTGTACCCACCGGCCTACGCCAGAGCCACAGCAACGCGGGATCCAAGCCGCGTCTGCGACCTACACCACAGCTCACGGCAACGCCGGATCGTTAACCCACTGAGCAAGGGCAGGGACTGAACCCGCAACCTCATGGTTCCTAGTCGGATTCGTTAACCACTGCACCACGACGGGAACTCCTCAAGAAGGCATTTAAACAAGCGGATACACGCCCCGATCATCCCAAAGGAACTGAAGAGATGGGGGTTTTTAAGGAATAGACTCGCACTTTTGTCATTTAGTTCCGGAAACAGCTTACCTGGAACGGCGCCTCTGGTGGGTTGGCACATCACCCAGGACAGTGCATTCAATTGTGGTCCAATTAATTTCGTGTTTGTGGTTCCCTCGGCAGGTCCAGAGCCTGGCGTCCAGTGTGCGCTGTCGCCTGTCAATGCCTCCCACCCGGTCCAGGCCTTGATGGAGAGCTTCACCGTCCTGTCGGGGTGTGCCAGCCGGGGCACCATGGGGCGGCCACAGGAGGTGCACGTCCTGAACCTCCGCGCCGCCGACCAGGGGCCCGGGCAGCCGCAGAGCGAGGTAGGCGCAGGTGCCAGCTTTCTGCCCTCTGCCCCTCTGGATCTGTAATGTCCCTTTTCCGAAGGAAGAGTCCTTTTCTTCCCTGCTGGGTGTCGCGAGGATGCTCACGTATGAACGTAAACGGGGAGGAGGACACAAAAGTACCCTCGAGAGAGAGAAGGATGTCAGATCATCCAGAAGCCTCGCTCTCTGGGCTGGGCAACTCTGGGGCTTCGCGCTGGAGAGGTTTCTCAGCTTTTCACCTCTCCTGCCCCACCCCCACCCCACCATTGGAAGGGTTGTTTTTAAGAATTGCATTTTTTCAACATGGTGGTGAAAAAACAAATAAGGTGCCATTTCTTTGTTATTATCAAATGTCTGTCCCATTTCCTGCTGTGCCCCGTCTTTCTTCTTTCTTGGCTTTGTCTCGTGAGCCTATTGCTCCTGCAGGATGGGTCAGGGGCCAGACTCTGGAGTAAGGATGGCGGTACCTTGTATTTGCATGGAGATGCCCTGGGGGCGGGTAGCTCTGTCTGCTCTCCAGGCAGCTTCTGGAAGATGGAGGTGGCCTTGGTGGTGGTGATGCTCAGAGAGCCTCGGTCTTTCTTCTGTCCTGGGCTCGGTCTGAAGCACCCAGAAACGTGCTCCCTGAGGTCCTGTTACTGTCCCATGTTCCAGGGGACAGCCAGGTACAAAGCTAACTCACCTGCTCAAGGTCATTACCTTAAGAGAGAAGTGGCCTCCTCTCTCTTGTGGCTCAGAAATGACCTGGGTTGTGGCTAATGAGCTCTTCTTTTTACGATAACACACAGTTGTCGCTCTTTCTGCTTTTAAGCTTCTGGGTCAGAAATGTTATCACTCAGGTAGTATCCCTCTGGGGAGAGAGAAACCACAAAAAACCCTGATCCCAGAGAATGTAGAAAATCTAACGGAGCGTGGAATTTATCTTGGGGTTTCGTTCTGGTCAAGAACGTTAATTTCCAGAACCATTTGTTGCTGTGCCTCAACCACTCTTTGTTTTGAAGGGGGTGGGACTAGGAGAGGCGAGGGGTCCAGAAGGACGAGGAAACTGATTTTAATCTTGTGCAGAGTTGGCTCATTTCAAAGACGGATCATCGCATTCTTCCAGCCATGCTGGAAATTATTGTTAATACTCTTGGTCGCTTGTCAGTGTTGCTGCAGCACATATTTCAGGTCGGATTTCTTTAGCCCAGTAATGCCTCTTTAATTCTTAACTGATGGGGGGAGAATTTGTGGTGGGAGGGAAGGGAGGAAGGAGGAAGTGCAGTTCCTATGAAGCATTGCTGACTCCAGCGATTCTTGAGCAGCAATAATTATTCATTTTATATATGCTCTCTCAGAGGAGCTGAGAAAGAAAAGCAAAGCCAAGCTATTACCGAGGCAGCCACGGGAGAAATTCCGTGTGTTAAATTGTGCGGAGTGTGTGTTGATTCTGCAAAGATTCACCTAAGACTCTGTGGAAGCAGAGGAATGACAGCCGGACTCTCCCCCATCGGTAGTCACTGTGTCAGATCAAAATAGCCAGGGTGGCACCGAGGGTGCTCACGGTTAGTGGGGATCAAGGACATGGTGTGTTCAGTGAGGAAGTGAAGAAAGCGGGCACGTCAGGCATGATCCCTCAAACGTGGTTAAAAACCCGGGCATATGCCTCCCCCTTCAGTATTTGTGTACGGATATATGATTTGGGGTTAGTGCTTTGCAGATATTTCTGAGATCAGGCACCTGAGGGAAATTGCCCTCTTTCCTTCGTTGAGGGGCTTGACGCAATTAGATGGTTGTACTTCAGTCTTGTTTGCAAACAAGATGGGACACGTGGTCTTTGGCACTTCGCTCTGGCTCTGAGCTCCTCTCGTTCGGTCGCCCGGGAGTGTGAAGATGCTCTCGGAGCACTAGGGCCCTGGCAAAGAGAGAAAGGAGCAGAGTCGGCATGTGGACGGTGAGCCGGGGATGGGGAAATACGATAGCTCTCTTCACCTTCCTCCCCGTGACTGCGGAGACACAGTAGGGCAGCCACGCCAACCCCGCTGAACAGTCATCTGAACTAGACGACCCCGGGATTCTACCCCGAAGTACATACCCAAGGGGAAGGAAAACGTGTCCCCACAAAAACGTGTCCGTGGATGTTCGTGGGAGCGGAAGAGAGGGAGCAACTCGGACGTCCATCAGCTGAGGAGTGGATGAAGCCACGCAGCCTGGGCATCCGGTGGAGGTTATTCGGCAACAAAAAGGAATGAAACACGCAGACGGGCTGCAGCCTGAAAATGTTATGCTGAGTGAAAGAAGACAGACGCAGAAGACAGATCCTGCCTGACTCCATATGTATGAAATGTCCAGAACAGGCAAATTTAGAGGGATAGAAAGTAAACCAGAGGTTGTTGGGGGAAAAAGAGAGAAATGGGAGCTGACTGTTCATAAGCACAGAGTTTTATTTGGGGGGAGGGAACAGAAAGGTTCTAAAATTACAAACTGTGGTGATGGTTTCACAATTGCATGTGAATATACGGAATACCAGTGGTAAATGTGAATATACTAAAGACCATTGAATTGTACTTGAAATGGGTGAATTTGATGGCATGTGAATTTGATCTCAGTAAAGTTGAGATTCAACCTCATTCTAATTACCCATAAAATTTACCTTAACTGTATCTATTTTTTTTTGAAAACGAAGATGGCTTCCTCCTCCAACCTAAACCCACCCAGCTCTTTTTTGCTGATATTCTCAGTGGATAAGTTGCTTTGGGTAGAGATGCTATTATGTATGGTCTGTGCTAAAAAACATCCCAACCACTTGGCTCTAGGGGGGTATTAGTGGGAGGACCAGAGGCAGCCTTTGCGTGCGTCTCTACCAAATATTAAGGGCAAATATTTTTCGAGATGAAATGATAAATGTTGTTTATACAGGAGAAAAGAATGCCCTGCTGGCTCCAGGCCATAACTGCTTTGACTCCTGTGACCGAGGCAGTTGTTTGTCATAAGGTCCTCCTTCCATGCGAGGGGATCACTAAATCAACCCCCCCCACCCCACCCCACCCCCGGCTTGTTATTGGTGCAGATCAGCATTCAGATCTCTTATAAATCACCCCTTCTCACTGAATTCCTACCCCCCAGGCGCCTTAAGTCTCCCAGCAGAGGAGAGGCTGCAGCTTTTCCTGTGGGGAGGAGGTGACAGAGCCTACACCTGGAAGGAATAACGCCGCAGGTTGACCGACTTTGGGGAAACAGTTACGATTAAGTTAGATAAACAATTTGCTGGGCCATCAGGGAATTTGCATCAGAAACATACTTGCTGCAATAACAGACCCCACACCCTCGGTGCCAAAGCGTGGTTTTGCCGTTGACCTGCCTGCTGGGTTCTCCTCAGGACAGACTTGTAGTTGGGGATTTTCCATTCGAGCCCACACCTCTCATGGGTGACCATCGGTTTGGGAAACGACAGCCCTGGAAGTGAGCAGGAAACGGGAAGAGGACTGAGGAAGGCGGAAGAGGATAAATAGCCCTGAGAGTTCAGCCTCGTCGTCTAGAATAAGGGAGCAGGTGTCATCGTTTTCATTCTCTAAAAACCAACACCCCGGTGCCCTTTAACGGCAAAGTCCCCCCCGCCCCCCGCTTCCTTCCCTGTCCTCTCCCTCGACCCCCACCCCACCCTGCCCCAGTCTGGTCCCTCTGGGTGTTTCCCGATTCCTGAGAAGGGTTACACACCGCTGATGGCGTGTTAACAGATACATACTTTCCTTAGTTGCTGGAATGGCAACAATTTTGTGTCCTCTCCTCTAATTTTTATTGTGACCTGCTTTTTTTGTTGTTGGAGATGCTGCTTTTCTCTTTGCCGTGCAACTGCTTGGTTATTAGGAAAAGCCCTTAGTTAGCAGCATGTGTGTGTATAAAAGATATGGGCGTTTAAATTTATGTATTTGTTTTGACCTTAAAGAAGTGACTGTTTATGGGCGTGCCAGCGATTGGCTGGAGAGGTGCAGTGAGCATCTGGGAGGACCCACTGCCATGGGAAGGGGGCCAGGTTTAATAATTTGATCCTCACCCGGCAGAAAGCTCAGAATCCTTCATTCTTTATGTATTTACTTATTCTCTGCTTCATTCCAAAAAAAAAAAAAGGATTTGGGATGGGCTTCTAACAATAGACATTCCAACAGTGTAAGCAGAAATGCAAAACGAGGACAAAAGGGAGATGTAGGTTGTTAGAAAAGTGTCGTTTGTTAGCCGTACGGGTTAATGGGGTTGGTATGTGGAATTTGAAATTTGGCTCCAAGCTTCTTGGCGGGCAGGGCCATTTGGGATGTGCGGTTAATCACACATGTGGCTGCAACTCACTTTTACTTTGTCCCTTCTTGGAGGACTGTGGCATAAGCTTGTCCCTTTCTTAGTTCTGTTTGAGGGCAGGAGAGACCACAGTTGGGAAACAGAGAAGGAAGTAAACACATCTCAAAGGCTCACTGTTCTGCTGGCCTCTTAAAAGCTGCCTGACGCCTGGAATAACAGTAACAGCCACAATAGTGGGGGTGGCGACGTGCCTGCTCGGGCCGGCCACCTGCCTGGCACTTGCGTGGTCTCTGGCCATCCTCAAGGTCAGCCTCACTGGGAGGGAGCCTTAGGCAGGTGGTACGGTGGCCCCCGGGCGTGGAGCCCGCCTCTGAGCCGGCGCTGCTGGACTCTGCAGTCCCAGCCTTTCCCACACTTGAGTCCACGTCCCTTCCACCTTGAGCTCCCACCTTGCTCCTGGTGCTACGGAACCTGCCAACCTGTCCCGCTTGACTCTACCTGTTACCTGAGCCAGCACATCTCCCACGGAAGGTCCGGGTTTCCTGCACATGCTTGTGTCGCTCTTTCTGATGCTCAGCGTTCCTTTTCATTCCCTTCCTTGTGGCTTTGGGGCCGTATGTCGGGGGTTTCGTGTGTGGCATTGTCTCTTTCTTTTCTCCTTTCGGGCGGGCGTTGAAGAGGGTGGCGTCTAGTGTCAGGGATTATAAAGGCAGGGCTGAGCTCAGGTGCCCTCGCGCTCCGGGGGGTCTTAACCCGCCCTAAACGCCCCCTCCCGCCTGGGTTTTGATCACGTCCCGCCCCCTGCCAGTTCTGACCCCAAAGAAGGCTTTCAGCTTTTCACAAAGATAACTCACCTGTCCTCTCTAGTAATCCACGGCTGGTCACCGAACTTGTTGAGCTGCGTGATCAGGGAGGCAGACACGTTCAGGGCTCTTCCTGCCGGGGGTGAAATGCAGGAGCTTCTGGATGCGGACTTTGCCTTCTGAGCCCACATCTTTTTTGCTTGCTTTGAGCCATCTGGCCCTTTAGGGAGTAAGTGGTTTTGAGATCCCTCCTACGTGCCTACTTACCTAACTATCCTTACAACTACCTACCTGTTTATCCTTACCAGCTACCTATTTACCTAACTATCCTTACTAACTACCTACCTATCTGTTTATCCTTACCAACTACCTACTTACCTTTTTATCCTTACTGACTACCTTCTTACCCATCTATCTATCCTTACTAACTACCCACTTACCTACTTATCCTATAGCCACAAAATTACTGGGCGGACAGCTTCTCTCTCCCTCCCCACTCCCCGCAGTGACTAAAATACACACAGAACGGTGCGGGGGTGGGCGATGGGTGCGAGTCTTACCTTCGCTCATCCCCACTAAAAGAACCGATCCAAAATTTCGAGGCTGGTTTTTTTGGCGAGCCCGCCTATTTCTGAGAGCAGAAATAGCCAATGCCCGCCAGCACAGGCGCATCTTCCTTCTCTTAGCTGGGCCCTTCCCCTCTGCTCTTGTTCAGCAGGGACTCCCCAGTGCTGGTCCTGTGTATGTGCTGGCCAAACGCCCAAGCAAACTCCAGGCTCTTTATGTTTCAGAGATGTTACAGGTGGCAGGTGCCAAGCAAGTGTGAAAGTAGACCCCTCGCACACAGACACTGTGTATTAGGGAAATTCAGTTACTGAATAATACCTTCCGGGCGTAAACACTGCCTGGGGTCTGTCTAAATGGCGCTTGTTTTGGAAGTCACTCTGCCCCACAGGTAAGGTTACCTCTGAACCGGCCCATTCGTCACAGGCCTACAGCAGGTTGAGCAGGAGGTTGCGCGGACCACAGGCCCATGTCTCTGAAAAGGCGTTTCTCTCTCTGTGCCTTCTCCTCTCTCTCCTTTGTGCTCCCTCAGCCTCTCTCCTCTTCTCTCTCCCCTCCTCCTTCCTCCATGCCTTTGAGCATTGCTGTGGCCATTATGTCATTAACTTGAAAGGCAGCTGAATCCGACTTGTCGACTTGTCGTAGCTCAGCATGAATGAACCCAACTAGTATCCATGAGGATGCAGGTTCGATCCCTGGTCTCGCTCAGTGTGTTAAGGATCCAGCGTTGCCGTGAGCTGTGGTGTAGGTTGCAGACGTGGCTTGGATCTGATGCTCCTGTGGCTGTGGTGCAGGCAGGCGGCTGTAACTCCAGTTTGACCCCTAGCCTGGCAACCTCCATTTGCTGCAGGTATGGCTCTAAGAAGACCAAAAAAAAAAAAAAAAGAAAAAGAAAAAAAGAAAAAGACGTGTCCTTTGGCTTGAAGCTGCTCAGTACGGTTTAAATGATGAGACTGTCCTGGGCAGCACAAAGGTGCCAGGCCAGGACTGGACAGAGGAGCCGGCTTGGGGGCCACGAGGCAGCCAGACCTCTGGTGGCTGTTTCCACAGAGGACAGTGCAGGCCAGGTTGAAGTAGTCATGGATGGTCCCTAACACATTGGGTCAAGAGGTCCAGGCTGCAGCTACAGCTAACTCTCGAATAAGAACGCTCCAGAAACCCCTGTCTTGGAACTTTAGAAACAGTGAAGGCAGAAGCAGAGTGATAATAGTCAACATTAAGATTTAGCAAACACATTAGGACATAAGAAGTGAAGAAGTGGAGTTCCCAGAGTGGCGCGGCGGAAACGAATCTGACTAGCATCCATGAGGTTGCGGGTTCGATTCCTGGCCTTGCTCTGTGGGTTAGGGATCCGGCGTTGCTGTGAGCTGTGGTGTAGGCGAAAGCTCGGCTCAGACCCTGTGATGCTATGGCTGTGGTGTAGGCCTAGCCTGGGAGCCTCCAGATGCTGCAGGTGCGGCCCTAAAAAGATGGGGAGGTGGGAGAGAAGTCAAGAAGTTACAATGTTCCTACCAACACTGTCTGGCCCCTTGGCTCAAACCCTGCCATCCATCACAGGGACGGCCAGCTGCTGTCACACTGCCCTAGGAAAGCACAACCCTCTGCCCGCAGGGGGATTCAGCCCGCTTGGACTCTGCCTGTTTAGCCTGAGGCAATGCTGGCTGGGAGCTGACAGATTGGAAAGGCCTCTCCTGTTACTGCCTCTTTGCCAGGCTGGAGAAGAGACAGCCTTAGCACCCTCTAAAATGTGTCCCCCAGCAGATTTCCCAGCCGGTGTGGTGGGAAAAAAAAACCTCTTTACAGAGGTTGGGGTTTGCCCTCCTCATCCATCTTCTGTGGCCGTGGTGACTTCTCTTTCAAAAATTGTATAATTTCCCCAAAATGCTGTTAGACAGTGTTTCTATAGGAGCACCCTCTACATGCGAAAGTGTGACTTTTTGCTCTCAGAACTTTTTGGAGACCATTTTAAAAAGCAGTCGAGGGAGTTCCGTTGTGGCCCATGAGGATGTAGGCTCCATCCCTGGCCTCGCCCGGTGGGTTAAGGATCTGGTGTTGCCGTGAGCTGTGGTGTAGGTCACAGACGCGGCTTGGATCCTGCATTGCTGTGGCTCTGGTGTAGGCCAGTGGCTACAGCTCCGATTCAGCCCCTAGCCTGGGAACCTCCATATGCCACAGGGGCAGCCCTGCAGCGCAAAAATAAAACAAAAATAAAATAAATAGAAAAGCAGTTGACCAAAGTAAGGAGCAGGTCTGCAAATCGGAGCCCCAGACGTGCGGATTGGGCACACGCCCAGTTTGTTTTGTGTTGCAGAATATCGAGGTAGCCAACTTGTATTTCCTTGTTTCCATTGCTTATTTGTTATCCTGACATTTTGTTGGAGAATGGCAATTTACTGCTAGTACCTTTGATTTAAATTCTCAGATTCTGGAGTTCCCGCTGTGGTGCAGTGGGCTAAGGATCCTACGTTGCTGCAGCTGCAGCTCAGGTTGCTGCTTCAGTTTGGATCCGATCCCAGGCCCAGGAACTTCTGTGGGCCATGGGTGCTGCCAAACACCAAACCAAACCAAAATTCAGATGCTGCAGATGTATTTCTGATACTACTTTCCAGCATTACCCGCACTGCGTTTTCCAACTACCTCCCTGAAAATTAGACGCATGTGTAATTATTTCCCCCCCCACTGCAGTGAAGAGGCCGTGCATGAACTTGGCCCTCTCTGCTGCATCTTCCTTCCCTCTTCTTGCCCACAACTTAGATGGCGCGTCTGTGCGTCCCGCCTTTGCCTTCTTTCCTCTCTGCAGCCTGCCCTCTCTCTCCTTGTCTCTGGGGATGCCCTTTTGACCAACTCGTGGGATGCTGGGGCTGGGGAGGTGCCCTCGAGACAGTGCAGTCCTCATGGCAGCGCCTCCCCAGACTTTCCCCAGGCTTCCTGTGTAGAGTTCCAGTCGGGGCTCCAGGGCCCCCTGCCTCTCTCGTCCTCCCTCAGGTGCCCATGCTGTGCTCTGGGGGGGAGGGGGTGGCTGCCAGCCTCGGGCAGAGGGCTGAGCTCAGCGCTGTCACCTCCCAAGCCTGCGGCTCTGGGCGAGTCACTTCATTCTCTGCGCCCCAGGCTCCTGTCTGTAGGTGGAGAGGCTAAGAGTGTCTTTTTGGAGGGTTACTAGGGCTGAGAGAAGGCTCTGGGGCCGTAGGGCTGGCGTGTATGCCAGGCACACGGGGCACCTTCACACACTAGCTCTTCTTCTCATCTCTGTGCAGCCTTCCTAAGCCTGTCTTCTCCCCATGCTGGGGTGTCCAGCCTACCCCCTGTCCCATCAGTGGCTCTGCTACCATCCGTCTCGGGACTTCGGAAGCATCTTGGACTTGGCCATTCACTCGAAGCCTGTGTTTGCTCAGCCACCGCTTTTCTTCCTGCTCCTCTGAAATCTCCCCCGTGTCTGTGCTCCTTTCCTCTCACCTGCAGCCCCTTTACTGGTCTCCTGGGACAGGTGCCTTCACCACGAGGCCCTGGCTCTTTCTGTCCGGCCTGTGGACGGCTTCATAGACCTGCCTTTCTCGAAAGAACTCTCCTGTAATTGATTGCTTGGGGCCCTCCCCTACAGACGCGTTCAGTGAGTTACGCCCTGAGACCTACTGTGTCCTCGGCGGGCGCGCTGGGGCTCCCTCCTCATCTTCACATCCTGCGCATCATGGGCATTGAGGGAGAATAAAGTTAATGCAGTGTGACAAATAATAGGACCATTATTTGTTATAAAATTAACAGTAATTTGCAGGCGCCCAACAGAGGGAGTGGCGATTCCACCTGCAGGTGAGGGAGGGGGGCTGAGAAGAGAGCATCAGGCGAAAGGCTTGAAGGTCAAGTGGAAGCGCAGGGAGGCTCCAGGCGACACGAAGGGAAGGGCGGGACCGTGTGCAGAGGCAGATCCTTCCTTGTCCACAGTGTGGCTGGGGTACACACCAGGGAGTGGCAAACCGTGGGCCACTCCTGCCTGGTGCTTATTTTCGTAGGTATGTCATTTCCGTACCCTAAAGTTCACCTGTTTACCGCATGCAAGCCAATGGTTTTCAGTGTGTTTATAGAGTTGTGTGACCCCCACCACAATCTAATTTTAGAACATTTTTAGCACCCCACATCAGCCCCGTAGCAAGCACTCCCCATTCCCCAGGTTCCCACGCCTGCCCGAGGCCACCACTAATCTACTTTCTTTATAGATTTGAAATTCTGGACATTTTAAGAAAGTGGAACTGTGCAATATGGGTGACTTCTAAGCCTGGCTTCTCTCAGCATAATGCATTTGAGGGTTCATCCGTGCTGTCACATGTGTTAATTATTTCATCCTGTGTTATTGCTGAATAGTATTCTTTTGGATGGCGAGAGCATATCTTGCTTATCCATTCATCAGTCTGATGCCCGTTTTTGTAAGTAAAGTTGTTTTTCGGAGGGGGGGAATAAATACCATTTTATGGGCACCTAGCCATGTCCGTTTGTTTATCTGTCGTCTGTAGCTGCTTCCTCAGGACAGTGGAAGAGTTGAATAGGGTACGAAGACTAACAGAGCCCCAAATATTTACAGTCTGGCCATTGGCAGATAAAGCTTGCCCAGCCCTGGCGTAGAAGATGGGGACGGCGACGGGGACCGTGGTGGGAGGGCTGGGGTCTGCAGGGGAGATGAGGCTGGAAAGGCTGCACGAGTCAGGATCTGGACTTAATCCTATGCATCAAGTGTTTCTCCAAGTGTGTGTGGTATGTGACCCCTGCCTCTGAATCCTGGGGAAACGCTTGCGTGCAGATTCCGCAGCCTTGGCCCTGACCTTTCAGTGGAACCATTGCCCACAGCTTTTTCTTGATGCCGCCTGAACCGCTTTCTTAACTCTGTCCATCCGGCCGCGGTAGAAGCCCACGCGTGAGTCTGAACGCTCTGGCGATCCCTCTCCTGACTGCTTTGTCCTCCTCCATCTCCCTCTTGTCTAAACGTTGCTCTGAGTCCCCTGCCTCCCCCACCACAATCTGCACTTCCGCCGGGTCCGAGAGTATATGGTTTCTCGTGGTATGTGCTCTCGAATCACGGGGGTTAGTTTGCATGCTCAGCTGATGCGTGGGCTTCGTGAGGGCAGGAACCACGCTGGACCCTTTTGCATTTTGATACTGGGCTTTTGCATGATGCTGAGGGGGTTATTTAAAGTGTCGTCTTAGGAGTTCCCATCGTGGCTCAGTGGTTAACAAACCCAACTAGGAACCAAGATGTTTCGGGTTCAATTCCTGGCCTCGCTCAGTGGGTTAAGGATCCGGCGTTGCCGTGAGCTGTAGCAGATGCAGCTGGGATCCCGTGTTGCTGTGACTGTGGTGTAGCTCCGATTGGACCCCTAGCCTGGGAACCTCCACATGCCGCGGGTGCGGCCCTAAAAAGCAAATAAAATAAAATAAAGTGTCACCTTCAAGGAGTCCCCATGTGGCTCAGCGCATCACGGATCCGGCATCATCATGCAGTGGCTCGGGTCGCTGCTGCGGTGCAGGTTTGATCCCTGGCCTGGGGACGTCCACGTGCCACGGGTGTGACCAAAAAAAGGAAAAAACAAAGTGTCACTGTAGGTCTTCGTAAATTACTCCCCGTTTCCACAGTGTACTTTGATTTGATTTCATTGCATCAGTGGACTTGACATTGTGTTCCAGGCCCCTCCGAAGTGCTGAGGCCGAGCAGGTACCCTCCACTTTGTATCAGTGTGTTGAGTGATTTTCCTACTGAAGACTCATGCTACTCACTGCATCTACCTTCCTCAGATCTGTTTCCGTCTCTCCCCAGCCCGTTTCTCCGTCTTTGTTGCATTTTCTTTTACTCGGAAGGATTTGAGTCCTCTGCTGGTATACTAGTTAGCCTTGCCCTCCGCGGGGCAAGAGCTATAAATGGTTTTTGACTCCATGCTGCTCCCCTGGGCAGCTCATTTGATCTGAGCCGGGTTTGCAGTTGGGCCACTGCGAATGATCTGTCCTCCTGCTGGAGGGGGTGATTCCCAGCCAATTCTTAATATCACTGGAATTAATTACCCTTGATGCCTCCAATTGAAAGAGGACATTTGCTGGACCGTGTATCGTTAACTACTTAATAACGCGATTTTTAAAAATTGTGTGTTTCTTTTTTGCTCAGCGAGCCCTTAAAATATCCCTGCCTGGATAGTAATTTGTTCCCTGTTTCATGTGGCTTTTTCCTTTGTTTACTCTGGACTCAAGTCTTTGTAGCTTGTTTTCTAAGTCAGCTCAAAAGTTGCTGGTCATTGGATTTGGCAGCCTTTTTAAGCTTTACCCACCAGAACCCTACAGGAAGTTGTGTGTCGGCCAGAAGAGTCTGTTTATTTAGAGCATGGTGTCCAGCAGAAGCAATCCATTTATGAGGGTCTGGTCTTAAAGACACAGGGCTGTGACTGTTGGAAGGGCTGCTGCTCTGGCTGCCATTGTACTTGTGTGTGCTGTGCCTTCTCTCCAGGCTGCTAGGGCCCCTCAGCGAGACGGCCGGCTAATTAAAACAGTCCTGTCCCTGAAGCTCCTTGGCCTTGTCTGAAATGCTAAAATGTCAACGTCCAGATGCTGGATGGCCCTTTCAGACTCCTCAGAGCAAGATTCATTTTTTAAAAACCAATTGTCTTTTATAAGCTTAGCACCGTTTTTCTAGTATCCTGGTGGGATTTTGCTCCCAGGAGGGCCGTCCTGACTTAAAATTTCAAAACAGAGTTCCCGTTGTGGCTCAGTGCGTTAAAAACCCAAGTAGCATCCCTGAGGATGCGGGTTTGATCCCTGGCCTGGCTCAGTGGGTTAAGGATCCCACGTTGCGGTGAGCTCGGATCCCCTGCGGCTGTGTCTGTGGTGTAGGCTGGCAGCTGCAGCTCTGATTCCACCCCTAGCCTGGGAACTTCATATGCCACAGGTGGGGCCCCAAAAAGATGAAGAAAAAAAAAAGTAAAAGAAAGAAGAAAAGAAAGCTAAACTAAAACTAAGGTGAAACAGCTGTACATTGAACTCCGGGCTGTGGTTTTTTGCCCACAGTCATTTGGAATTATCTGGATTCTCATCCAAGGCACCCTAGGACAGTACTTTCTATTCATGGCATTTTCCACCTGAACGAAGGAGTCCTTTGACTGAATCTAGAATTTGAACATTCTGTGGTGGAGGAGAGGCACA
Organism: Sus scrofa; assembly: GCF_054392235.1. Lineage (NCBI taxonomy): Eukaryota > Metazoa > Chordata > Mammalia > Artiodactyla > Suidae > Sus > Sus scrofa. The sequence goes on from NC_139386.1 coordinate 130,539,936, forward strand.
TGGCAGGTATGATTTGGCTTCTTCTGAAGATGGATTGGATTAAATGTCACCAGGGGGGCCCCCCGTGAGCCAAGGAGAACGGCTGGAGGAGCCGGGATCACGCTTAGAGCCCTGTTCTTGCCTGGAGCCCAAATACTCCCTTGGGTACATTGAGGTTTAATTTCTGCTTGTTGACACAGGTGTACACTCACGTGATTCTTGTTGAATGTGCTCCCACCAGTTGGTGCGGTGGCCGCAGCCTTCACGTGCCCGCCGCTGGGCATGCTGCAGGTCGGCTCTCAATACCTGTGCACGGATTTAAAGGGCAGCCAGCCTTGGGATCTTAAGAGGTGAGCCCCCCACCAGTGTGGCCTCGCCCTTAGGGCTGTGGGCATGTCTGCAGGTGCCTTGGGAGAGGGGACAGGGAGATGTGGCAGCTGCTGAAAGGACGGAGAGAGGAGGGGCAGGGGAAAAGGAGGCGGCGCGTCTCCGCTCCAGCCACGCTCCTGTCGCATCAGTGGCTAACAGGTGGATGTGTCGAGAGGTGGAGGTTCTGTGAGGTTTCTCCTCCTGAAGGCATTGCTTTTTCCCGAAGTCTTAGGTAAATTTAAAACTTAATGAAGTTAAAACGAATACCTTGCAGTTTCTCTCCTCCTCCTCTCAACCTCGAGTAGATAGATGTGCAGGCAGGATTGTCCTCGGGACTCAGGAGCCTCTGAAGATAAAGGGAGAAGCCCAAGTCTGTCTGGATGGGGACTATACCTGCTTTGCTGGGAGACACGTCTTCTTTGCTTGACACACTATGTCTCAAATGTGGGGGGCTTCCAAAATCAGAGGCGACTGGAGAGCTGCATTTTGGGGATGAGTCAGCCTCTGTCGTCTGCCCCTGAGGACTTTGGGGGTGCAATTTCCCTCCCCTATACGCTGGGCACCCCACAGTGTCATCGGGTGCTGTGGACCCAAGGGTTCTGCCTCTTCCCCAGTGTCGGTTCTTTCTGCTGAGCCGAGAGGCCTTTAGAGGCTCCGCTGCTGGCCCCTGATGGCTCTTTGTATGTCGTCAGTGTCGGTGTTGCCATTTGTTTTTGCTTCCTGCTTTCATAGGGGTTGAAGATTCCACTCTTTTCCCTTCTTAATAGATTCAGATAGTGAGAATCTAAATGAAACGGTCATAGTACCGTGGCGAACACGCATTCCCCTGAAAAGATCTTTTTTGTTCAGATTTAATGCTGTTAATATCTAATTCCCAGTGTTTTAGTTGGAAGCTGTTCCAATTTCCCAAATCATAAAATCTTTCAAAGCCGACTCCAAGTTACTTTTTCTTGATTCAGTTCGCCTCCTTGTTGCATTTTGTAAAAAGCCCATTTCCAAATAGGGAAATGACCTATGTTTATAAGAGACCCGAGTAGTAAGGACCCCCTGACTTGCGGCGAGTTTTTCTGATGTTTTTGGAGCCGCGTGCGGGGGCGGGGGGGGGGGGTGTTTCCTCCTCTTTCCCCATGTGTTCCCATGTGCGTTTCCTAAACACTTTCCCTGGCCTGGTACCATTACTGTGTATATGTCCTACATGTGTTTCCTATTTTTTATGACTCATGCTTACGGTACTCATAAAGGTTTATCCTTTATCTTGGCTCCGAGTAATGAGCCCACTTGCACATTTCCAGCGGAGATGTGGGTTGGGACTTTTGCATTTAATCCTGCAGAATAGGCCTCCTGAAAGCAAAATGTGCAGGAAGCATGACATAGTCATTGAAGGCTTTTCTTCTCCCTGGGGAAGTGGCCAGCTCTGTCTTTGTGACTTTATTAATTTGTGTTTTCCAGGTTTTCTCTTCTCTTTGCCCCTTCTAAGCCATTTCCCTGCTTATGAGCGAGCCCACCAGCGGGGGACTAGCTGGGACAGGTGCCTCTCTCCCTCCCCCTGCTGCTTCCTGTGGTAAAGGGTTTGGTGGGGGAGGAAATGGAGATAATTAAACTGAAATGGTATCTGTATTACATGTGGCAGCAAACACCAGCGGGTCTTCTTGGATTCAAACAAACATTCAGACCCAAGAGATGGTCACAGGCCACAGGTGGTTTCCGTCCACTAAAGGATGCGGGGAGTTCCCACCGTGGCAGAAGGAGGTCGATGGCGTCTCTGCAGCGCCAGCAAACACAGGTTCGATCCCCAGCCAGCACAGTGGGTTTAAGGATGCGGCGTTGCTGAAGCTGCAGCATAGGTTGTGACGGCTGCTAGGATCTGATCCCTGGCCTGGAGACAGGAAACTCCATATGCCGAGGGGTGGCCAAAAAAGACAACGGATGTAGGGCAGGGTAGCCTGGTCTTCCTCATGTTTGGGTGCCTGTGGCTGTCTATACATCAGTTCATACTGTTATCTGGAACTCTCCAATGGACGCTCAAATGCTAGATCTGCATGGTGTGTGTGTGTGTGTGTGTGTGTGTCTGTGTGTGTGTCTGTGTCTGTGTCTCTCTGTCTGTCTCTCCAATGGACGCTCAAATGCTAGATCTGCATGGTGTGTGTGTGTGTGTGTGTGTGTGTGTGTGTGTGTGTGTGTGTGTGTCTGTGTCTGTGTCTCTCTGTCTGTCTCTCCAATGGACGCTCAAATGCTAGATCTGCATGGTGTGTGTGTGTGTGTGTGTGTGTGTGTGTCTGTGTCTGTGTCTGTGTCTCTCTGTCTGTCTGTCTCTGTTTTGGATGCTTCATACCTTCCAGGAGCTAAAAAGCATCTCTATAGGAATAGTTTCCATGGTGCCCAGAAGGACATGCCCGGTTTACAAGAGTCTCTGCCCTCAGAGAAGCCCCTAAATCTCTCTTCCTGTCAGATATTTTTAATTTTTCTAATGCCTATACAATTTACCAATCAGGAGTACTTTTTCTTATAAACAAATTGTCTTTTATTATAGTTGACGTATTGTTTTAAATTAGGGCATAGAGAGATAAGAGCGTTAACACAAGATCAAATTCTCACGTGGAAAAGGAATAAATGTTGCCAATTCTTTGTCCACACCCGTGAATTTTATTATTCTTATTGTCATATATTCCTGACTAGGCTAAATAATGGCTCTCAAAGACATGCCCACACCCTAATCCCTAAAATCTGTGAATGTTACCATGGGAATATTCTATAGAAGAAGTTTTTGCAGATGTGGTTAATTGAAGGAATTGGAGGTGAGAAGAGTCCCCTGGATTATCCGGGTGGCCTCTGAATGCAACCACATGGGTCCTTATGAGCCCAAGATTTGATGTAGACAAAGAGGAGAAGCCCACGTGGCCGTGGAGGCAGGGACGGGAAGGATGGGCCCTGGAGCCACAGCTATGAGAAGCTGGGAGAGGCGAGGGATGGGTCCTCGCCCAGAGCCTCTGGAGATGCTGGTGTCTCTGCTGATGCCTTGATTTGGGCTCAGTAACACTGATTTTGGACATCTGGCCTCAGAACTATGGGAGAATAGTTTTCTGTTGTTTTAAGCCACCATGTTTCTAGTGATTTGTTACAGCAGCCACAGGAATTCAAATAAACCCTGTCTCAGCTTAGCTCGGAAGATGGTCTGGAGTTCCAGGCAGCCCTCCTGTCCCCATTTTGTCCACTCTTCTGTTCTCCATCTCTGTAAAGGGCACCATCACCCAGTTGCGAAGGCCAAAATCCTTGACATTATCCAGGACTTCCTGTTTTCTCAGATGGCACACCCAATCCTGTTTATTCTACCGTAAAAATATATTCAGAATCTGCCCAGCTTTGATCCCCCTCCAGTCTCCCCCCACCACCATCGCTGGTTTGAGCCAGGTCTTTACTCCGAGGCACAGGGGACCCCTAACCCAGGTCCCTTAAGAGCACAGGATCTGGAGCTAGGGTGCCTGTGCTGGAAGCCTGGTTCCATCTTTATGATGGAACCGGGCTTTTTAATTTTCCTCCTGTGAGGATAATAATAAGCATCTACCTTGTAAGGAGCCCAACAATGACACAGTTAAAATGTGTCAAGGGCTTAGAACAGCGGTTGGAATATAAAAGTACGCAGTAAAAGGAAGCTGCGGTCATTGTTCGCTGATAGGACCTATTCTCCACATGCGGCCTGAATGGTCCTTTAAAAACTCAAGTCCAGCCGCAAAATTCACCAGTTCAGCTTCCCGTGGGGGCTTCCCATTGCCTTTAGAATAGAATGCCCAATCCCCAGTGTAACTGTCACCCGTCTCCCACTGCTCTCACCATTTTGACCACGTCGCGGTGGTTGGCTCAGATGTCCCTCAGAGGCTCAGGGCGTGTTCCTGCTTCCCATCCTCTGCCCGGAACACTTCTTGGTTATTCAGAGGACTGGTTCCCTGCCCTCCTCCAGGCCCTGCCCAGCCATCCCCTCTATATCAAGGCCTTCACAGACCAGCCCATCTAAAATAACCCTACCCCCTGGCCCCCCACTGCCTCCAAACCCTGTTTTACTTTTTAAAAATAACTCCTATCACCACCCAATATTTATATTTTTTCCTAATATTTATATTAAAATGTATTTATTGTCTGTCCCTTCCATTAAAATATCCATGAGATATATTTTGTGCACTATCTCCGGTAATTAGAACATACCCAGCATGTAGTAAGCATTCAGTAACTATAGGTGAAATAAAGGTTTGAATGGACACGTGAATACCTTGATCATAACAGTTTAGCTTTATTAAATGAACAGAGTTAGACATTTTTTTTCTTTGGGAATTTCTTATATTAATTATATTTCCCGGAAAATCCAGTTATTGCTATTGCTATGTATGGTTCAGTTATAAAATAATCTTACCTGTAGACCCATGTGAGTCTCAGTGCCTTCGTTTGTCACTGTGAAGAGGTTGGGAAGATTGAAATCTAGTGTTTCCTTCAGTGTTCTTTTTTTTTTTTTTTTTTTTTTTTTTTTTTCCCTGCATCTACATTGAGAGTTAAAGGCATATTTTAAAAATATAGTTAGTCCAGGCCTCCAAAATGAAAAACAGCATAACTTGCATTTCGTAAAAAATACCGATTGAAAAGCAGAATGAAAGTGTTTCTGGAATTGTTAAACTAGAAAATACCCTTAAAGACACGCTCAGCCTCCAGTGGGTTAGGAACCACCTAATAGCTGAAATGTAAACGAACAAAATCTGATGTCTTATTGCTGTTCTTTAAATTATTTTTTTAAACCTGGATTAAGTAGGATTTACAGAGCAGGGGGCAAATCTGGCCTCCAGATACTTGGGAAAATGCTTTGGAGGGTGGAACTTGGAGTTCTCGAGGGCTTAGATCCTCCGGCCTTGCACAGTAGAACTTTCATGATTTTCCAAACAGCTCACTGTTTCCTCAGGACAGAGTACACACAGCGAATCTTTCTTCCTCTCCCTCTCTTATTTATTGAAATACAGAAGATTAGAGGAACTAATCATTCCAGTTTGCTCCAGCGAAGTCCCCTCCCCCCGTAATTAGAACCAGGCCGCTGGACCGCGGGTCAGCATCCTCCGCGAACTGCCCGCAAAGCATTGTGGGAGTGACGAGGGCTGCAGCCCGCAGAGCAGCCGCCCTGAGATGCAGACGCGGGCAGAGACCACCACCTGCGAACCGAGAGGACAGACCTGGAAACACGTTATTGCCCTAAACACACAGGATAGAAACGTAACCAACTTGATTTAATCAAGTGCAGCTGGGCCGAGATAAACACACAAGCGCTGAGGAGTCAGGCCTGCTAGAAGGTTCTGGGGCTCGGGAGGCGTGTTGCTGCAGTAATTGGAGCCAGGTGTGCTTGGCCTGGCAACGCTCTTGGGAGGTGAGAATTTGGAGAGGTTTGAAATCGGGATGTGGTTTGGCTGAGGGCAGGAAGCAAAATTTTCCAAGACGAGGGGAGGAGGCTGGTAAATAAAACGGCCGAGGTGAGGCGTCTGAAATACGTTAGGACACCGAGTGCCCTGGCGGCTGTGGAAGCCTGTGTCTGGTGGCCTCGCCTGGTGGTGTTTACGGCGGGAGGATGGGTGCCCAGCTGTACGGATGCAGGGCTTCAAAGCCAGACGAACTGGTACAGCCTTTAACGCTGGAAGGGGCCGTGTGGGGAGACCTCTAGAGATAAATGTCCCCAAATGTCTCAGCCACAGACTGGGAGAAACGTCTAGCTTTACCTCATCCAGTGACTTCAGCTGTTTTGGAAGGACTTCATGGTTTTAGCACGTCCTGTGTCCCTGTTTCTCTGGAAGGCATACTCCAGGACCAAAAGTAGGTGATGGAGTTTCTGTCCAGAAATTTGGGGTCTCCTCCGAGCAGATGTGGTGTTGGGGTTAGGTGTGGAATAAACGTGGTTTCTCAGGACTGGTCTTGGTTGGAGTCTAATCATTGTACAACTATAAATGTAATAAACTCATTGAGTAATAAAAAAATAACCCCCCCAAAGCCCTGCCCCCTCCTCCCACGCCCCATTTACAACGAAATTTGGAGAGTGGGACTTAAGCACGGCTTAGCCTTGCCTCAACGGGAGTAACTGGTGAAGGTGACCGTGTTGGTGCTGCTGGTGGTCTGTCTTTCAGGCCTGGTCTTTGATGAGACCCAAGTCCCAGAGGTTGAGGGGAAAGCTCAGAAATGGCAGAAAAGCTACTTGTGTTTTTGTTAGGAAGCTAAGGGTCCTGTGTGCAGCCTATTCAGTTTGTCCTCCTGCTTCAAAATCCAGGGACCTGTAGGCACTGATGCAGCCAGAGTCAAACATTGTAAATGGTTTCTTCAGAGGATTAAGAAAACCCGCATCCTGATCAGTCTTATCAGCACCCCCTGCAAGGGTGTTGTTAGCGGTGGTTTACAGACAAAGCAATTGAGGCTGAGAAAGGTCTCTGCCCAAGGTCATGAGCTGGGGGAGCAATTGGCAGAGCCCAGGCTTGAACCTGCAGCACACATCTGCTATAGATGGGGACAAGGTGGGCGTTCCCAAGGTTGAGACATTTGCTCAGTCATTAAATCAGTATTTATTAAGCACCTGTCGCTTGGCAGTCCTGATGCCCCTTGAGAATTTGCCGAAGGTAGCAAAGAGCATGCCTAGCCAGTTCTCCGTGTTCCTCCTCCTATTTAGATGACCTCAGCTGCCCTGCTCTCCTGAACGGGGGGCTTAAGTCTTGCTCCCAATGTTATCTGTTAACTTTAATCCTGGAGGTAAGTCTTTGAGCTGCACTCAAATAGCCATCTGCTGAGAATTGCAGGTGAATAGTTGGGTTGTCATCTATAGGTTAAGAAAGGGGCAGGTTGGGGCACCCTGTTGCGATGGCTCTGTGCTATGCAAACAGCTCTCTTTACTGGCTTATCTGTGCCAAAATATTACCAAATAGCTTGGAAACAGGTTGGTGTTTTGCCCTTTAGGGGAAAAAAAAGACTACGGAGTTGAATTTGGAAAGGAATCTCGGAAAATATTTCAGTAAAACAATGTATCATTCACATGCCTAAAAATCCAGCACTTCAGGGCTCCTGCTGGCAGAGTCAGGTGAACTTTGAGATATATTATGACTTGATCTTGAATTCTTGCACATCTCGAGTAAGCTGAAAGTTGGCTATTTTAGTTTTCTTGGCAATGACCTTTTATCAGAAATGCTTTAGGAGATGTGCCTTAGATAGAAGCCAAAAATCCTTCTGGTAGCTTTCTCTCCTACAGCTGCCTTCTTGTCCTTTCAACTTTATAAAAACGTAAATGGAAGGATATCCCAACACCAGGATGGGGAGTCACTCCACGTGTGGGTTCATCTTTCCTTGGTCTTCAGTACATTCCTTCACTTCTTTATTCTAAAAGTGTGCGAGTGTTTACCACGTGCAGGCACTGTTCTCGGACCGCAGATGCAGTGCTAAGAAGGCAGCGTTTCAGCCTTTGCGGTGCTTCCATGGTTTTGAACACGAGGTATCTGGGTATTCAAGTAGCACTTGAAGGGGTGGTGGTTGGGGAGGTGAGAAAGGCTCCCTGGAGAAGGTGCACTTGCTCAGAGGCACGAATGATGAAAAGGAGTGAGCCACGCACAGATCCAGGGGAAGAATAGGCCAGATAAAGGACCTGCTTGTGTCATGACCTGAAGCTTGGAAGCAGCTTAGTGGATGTGGCTGGAGTTGAGCAAGTGAGCAAGGAGGAGAGCACGGCGGTGGGATTCGTTAGTCTAGGGTCAGGTCGTTTTGGCGGAGGAGAAGCCGTTTTTGGCATTCCTTATGTTTGTGTGTTCTTATCCAGGGGTTAAAAATCTGAAGATCCAGGGAACCCTTCTTTTCCAGTAACAGAGAATTGGTTCTATAAGGAGAGACATGGATAGTTCCACGGGCAGGATAGGTAGAGGCTGGATCCCTAGAATGGATATTTGGGTTTTAGTCCCAGTGATGCCATAACCAGCACTAGGGCACACCATCACTGCTCTGGGCTTCAGTGGCCTCTAGAATAAATATTTGGAGTAGAATATATCCAAAATCTCCTGTATCACTAGGGGTCGATGATTTTATTTATTTATTTATTTATTTTGTCTTTTTAGGGCCACACCTGTGGCATATGCAAGTTCCCAGGCTAGGGGTCGAATCAGAGCTACAGCTGGCCGGCCTATACCACAGCCACAGCAATGCAGGATCTGTGAGCTACACCACAGCTCACTGCAACGCCAGATCCTTAATCCATTGCGCGAGGCCAGGAATCGAACCCAAGTCCTCATGGACACTAGTTGGGTTCATTACCTCGGAGCCATGACAGCAACACCAAAGATTTTATTATAGACAGATTTCATTTTGTGTTTTATCCTCTTGCTTCTTTCAGATTTTTATCCGCACGGCTTAACCAAGTCCCCTGGTTTCTAATTTATTTTACGCCTTTACCTATTGCTTTGCTTCTGGAACAGCCAGTGAAGGACTTGAGAAAAAAAAAGTGCGGGAAGAAATGCGGGTGGGGGCGGGACATGAGAGAACTTTATAACGTCTCACCTGGGATCCAGATCGGCCTGTGCGCCTAGCAGTGCCCATTCAGCACATTGCCCGTTGGCCTGAAAGAACTCCCAGGCATCAAATGAGTTCATTGAAAGGCCTGAGACGTGGCCTCAGGCGAATGATTTGCTGTATAACCGAGAGCAGCCGTTGTCCTCCTTAAGGAGCGTTATGGCTCTTTGGTCTCCCTGGCGGAGGTGAGCGGACCAAGGGAACCTCATCGTTTGGAAAGCATCAGAGTAAGAGCAGCTTTGTGCCACAGCTGTGGCTCTAAGGCCTACCGTCTCCAGAAGCTGACCTGTGGCAAATGTGGCTACCCTGCCAAGTGAAAGACAGAGTACAACTGGGGTGCGAAAGCTCAAAGGTGAAATACCTCTAGGGCTGGTCAAATGCGGCACCTAAAAATTGTATGTGGCAGATTCAGGCATAGATTCTGGGAAGGAACAGCACCTAAACCCACGATGGCAGCTGTTGTGGCATCTGCTTCATCGTAAGGGTGTCAGCAAAGACATGCAATAAATGTTCTGGTTTTAAAAAAATTTTTAAAAAGAGGGTTAGCCCCTCAAAATAGTGTTTTTAGAACCTGACCGTGTAATAACGTTTGCATCAGCTCTTTTTTTTTGGTCTTTTGTCTTTTTAGGGCTGCACCTGCAGCATATGGAGGTTCCCAGGCTAGGGGTCGAATCGGAGCTACAGCGGCCGGCCTATACCACAGCCACAGCAACGCCAGATCCTAGCCGAGTCTGTGACCTAGTCTGATTAGTTTCTGCTGCGCCATGACGGGAACTCCCGACTCTTTTGTTTTTAAATCATATTTTGATTTATTAGAAGCTCTACATTTTGACAGAATTTAGAAAAATCCTCCAGTCTTCCTGAAATTCAGTATAATCATGCAACTCTCTCATTGAAAAGTATACTTAAAAGAAATTAACAAAGCCAAAAAAAATCACCTTGTCTTAGGACTATTATCTTGTCGACACTACCTATTTTAAAAGACATTGTAAATCTTGATTTACCTTTAGGATGTAGCTTGAGTATTTCATGGTTTATTTTGCTTCTGCTAAGCATAAAAGACTGCAGGGCACACACTGACTCAGAGTTAAATTGAAAAAAAAAAAAAAAAGAATGGAATTCTTTAAAAAATGCCCACATTAGTCTGAAAAGTTCGATAAATTCACTTTTGAATATTTTCCATTTTTGAAAGAAGAAAGGAGTTCCCATTGTGGTGCAGAATCCGACTAGAAACCATGAGGTTTCGGGTTTGATCCCTGGCCTTACTCGGTGGGTTAAGGATCTGGCATTGCCGTGAGCTGTGGTGAAGGTGGCTGATGTGGCTCAGATCACATGTTGCTGTTGTTGTGGCTGTGGTGTAGGCCGTCAGCTGTGGCTCCAATTTGAACCCTAGCCTGAGAACCTCCATATGCCAAAGCTGCGGCCCTAAAAAAGCAAAAACAAAAACAAAAGAAAGAAAAAAGTCTTTTATTATATTTACTGAGGTAGCCTCAACTAAACTTCTGTCAATCTCTCCTTCTAATTGAGTGCACAAGTCATTTCGTGTGACGTGGCCTGTTTGCCTTTTTTTTTTTTCTTTTTTTTTTTTTTTTTAGGGCCGCATCTGTGGCATGTGGAAGTTCCAGCCTAGGGGTCGAATCAGAGCTATAGCTGCTGGCCTACACCACAGCCCCTCAGGATCCGAGCTGCATCTGTGACCTACACCGCAGCTCACCACAACGCCGATCCTTAACCCACCGAGCGAGGCCAGGGATCGAACCCGAGTCCTCATGGTTCCTAGTCGGTTTGTTTCTGCTGCACCACGACCTGGCCTGTCTGAATCGATGATTCAGTCACACCAGCCTGTTCTTTCTCATCAGCCACATCTTTTCCCAGGGATCTGTCTTCAGCGCCGTTACTGACTCCATCAGTTGGTCAAAGAAACGTGGGCTTTGGTTTAGCCTCTTCATTTATGGGGAAACTGAATCCCAAAGTAAGATACTGATGCAGAGCTTTTTTTTTTTTTTTTTTCTTATATGAATGACGTGTCCAGAATCCTACACAAGGAGGAAGACAAGTTGGTGAAGCACCAGTGTTTGTGGTTTAGAGTGAAAGTTACTTTTCTCTGTTCCTCAGGCAAAGGATCATTAACTTCTCCTCGCTGAGGGCAACCAATAGATCATTTTCTGGACATCAGCCAGTCTTATTTTCATTCTGAAATTGTTTACCAGCAATGCACTCTCTTCTTCTTTTGAAAGAAAAAAGAAGAAGCTGTGAGAGAGATTATGACCCAGATTTGTTTCGGGTGTTCATGGAAAGGCTGCAGAACTCATCCTTGGGCCTTTGCCGGGATTTACGGGGGCATCTCCGGAAGACATCCCTGGGGTGCAGCCTGGAGACTGTGTTCCCTTTAGGTAGCAGAGGGAGAGAGTGTAAAGACTTGGTCTGTCTGGTTCATTCCTCGCACAGCAGAGAACGAGGGCTGGGATTTAAAGATTTTTACATGAAATACCATAACCAGGACTGACTGACCAGCCCTATGAGTTATTCCTTGTAAAAACGCTCAAGGCTGGTAACTTACCGTAGTTGCCTGACTTGCCCATGGTTTATGGTTAAAATATGTCCCAAACTCAGCAAGTGTTTATTGAGGGCCTTCGAGCTGGGGACAAAGCCAGGGAGCACATTCCTCAGGCCTGGGAGACGTGACGTTGAAGATCAAGGTGGAAGTTTCTCCCCTTTGAGATACTGCCTGGTAATTCCTGAATCGTGGTAACTCTGCCCCACCTGGAGTGGGACCCCCATACCAAATGGGATTTTTTTTTATTTTTTATTTTTTCCAAATGGGATTTTTTTTTATTTTTTATTTTTTCCAAATGGGATTTTTTTTTTTTTTTAATTCTATTCCTGATGCAATTTCTGTTGGGCGAGTAAGTGAGGTGCTTGAAGAGGGTTTAATAAATTAACGTCCTAATGTGATTAACTAAGTCACACTTAGTACACCAGAAGCTGATGTGCCCCGTATTTATCAAGAGGGAAGCCGTGGTCACAGCTCAGTGAATTATATTACACGCTATTCTTCCGATTGCCTTCACTGATTAGCTAAGCTCGGTTTTCACAGCCCGTTGAGATCGGCCCCCGCCTGCCTTTCCAACTTCCTTTCTCTCTATTTGGTGTGTGTCCTCAGCTGCCTCTGAATTAAATGTTCCCCAGACCTGCCCGCGCTGAGTCCCCTGCCTTGACATTGCTCTCAAGGCCCTCGCTGCCCTTTGCCCTGTCCTGTCCTCTCAGTTCTGCCTCTTCCGCCCTCTTCGCCCCCGGGGTGCCGCACAAGTGCTCCCCAGTCACGTGTATATCCGAGCATCGTGTGTTAACCCCAGAGCCCGGAGGCAGCAGCATCCGTGGGTCGCATCCAAAGAGGAACGTGATGTGTGTTCACATCACATTTTGCTCGAATCAAATTTCTAAAGGTTCTGCGCAGGGTGCTTTGAGGTACAGATTCCTCCCCACCAAGAAGTGGTTTCTTTCTTTTCTTTTCTTTTCTTTTAATTAATGCATGGCATGCTGCCAATGTAATTGCAGTTCTGAGGATTCCTTCTGTCAGTCTTGCGAGTGGCAATTATGTTTTTTTCTTACCTAACTTTTAGGATGCTCCAAGGCTACTCAGGCGTATCACCTTGACTGTCTTTAAGATAAAGATGTTTTGTATATTAAAGCCGTAGGAAGCATAGTTAAGAATTAACTGGAATGATGTTGATAAAAATTGAAGGTTTTGATAAATCCATGAAGAAATTAGTTTCTAAGTTGCTATACTTTATATAGTTGCTGTTTCTGTGTCGTATAGGTATCAACTTTGCTGTTTAAGTTACAGCGTATAGATTGGTGACGGTAGATCAGAGACACGAGCTCATTTTCTCACTTAGTGTTAAATAAGGTTTAGATAATTTTTCTTAAGTTTATAGCTATTAGTCTAGGGAAGGTCAGTATGGAATAAAGTCTATCTTTTTTTTTTTTTCTTTTTTTTGGTCTTTTTAGGCTGCACCTGCAGCACATGGAAGTTCCCAGGCTAGGGGTCGAATTGGAGCTGTAGCAGCTAGCCTACACCACAGCCACAGCAACACGGGATCCCAGCTGCATCTGCGACCCACACCACAGCTCACGGCAATGCCAGTTCCTTAACTTAACCCACTGAGCGAGGCCAGGGATGGAACCTGCATCCTCATGGACACTATCAGATTGGTTTCCGCTGCACCATAACGGGAACTCCCTCGATTTACCATTTTATCAGAAAAACCACCTTCTCTCTCTCTCTTTTTAAATCCAGGGTTAGGACCAACAGCTGTTGTAGCATGGGCAGGGAAACTTGATATAGTGGCATACATTTTTACCCTGGGCTGCTCTGAGAGCAAATTTGAAATGGTTGTTTTGGAAAATGTGCAGTGAACTTATCTCTAGACCTTCGCACCAGGGCAGTGAGTCCAGCCTAGCAAATCCCTGGTACTTGATGTGCATCTTTCAGAACAGAACTCTGATGCTGCGCCTTGATGCCTTGAAATCAGCACGACAAAATGGTGCTCGGAGAGCAGTGTTTGCTTTGATCATTTTTCAACTCCTGTGCCCCAGCCTTTTCACGGAGTGCAAATTGCTTTACCAGAGTTACGGGGCCGAAGCCCACGGACTGTTTTTGTAGTCTGGTTGCTGTGGAGATTCTTAGCCTTCCGTGAAACTCCATCTCCCGGGGAGCAGAAACCTTTGCAGCTGTCTCAGCCTCTGTGGTGGTGCCTCTGGTGGAACTCTTCACCAAGCTTGCAGCACGCCCGCGAGTGGCGGGTCTGTGTCAGCGTGAACAAATACGTGGAAACGGGACATCTCATGCAGGGCATGTCGTGTTTCAAAACACACGGCTCCCCTGGCCTTCTCCCGGTCGGGCTGAAGCCAACGTTCAGGGAGCCGTGTTGGTCGTGGCAATGATGCGAGCCCGAGCTTTGGGAGAACCGCCGATAAACTTGATAGGATTGCCAAGCGGGGAAGAAAGTGATGGCAAAGGGGCAGCTTAGCGGGGCTTGCGCGTGCCCCGTGAGGAGCAGCTGCTGGAGGACGAGCGGGGGTCGGGGGGGAGCTCAGGTCGCCAGCCCCCTGATGGCCAAGGAACTGTGAGAAAAACGGTTCTGACTTTCAACTCCAGCGGAGGGTAGTGTAGACAAAACCATCCTTCCGCGGAACCCAGGGAATGGGGAAACGTCGCCATGGTTTTAGAGGGCGGAGGTGACAATAACCCACACTCGAGGGCCCTGCCTGGGTGCCCGTCACTCTTCTAAGTGTTCTACACACAGCACCCGTCTAATCGCTGACCTCTCATGCGACAAGCACAGGTGTTATCCCGCGGTTACAGTTGATGAAACCGATGCCCAGAGAGTCTTAACGTGCTCAAGGCCCCAAGGCTGGTAAGTGGGGAGTGGAGATTCCAGCTGGGCCTGAGTCACGGCTCTGAACCACCAGGTCAGACTGCCTGGAACTTGGGAAGGAAGGCAGAATGACCCAAAGGATTGGATTCCAGGAGACAGTGGCCAACGTGGAAGAAAACGCAGATCTCGGGAGAAATCAAATTATGCCCTGAAATATGTTTATGGGCCCACTCGGTGGATGACTCATTCATTATTAACTATTATGTGGTGCCTTCGAGGTGCCAGGTATTGGACTAGGCTCTAAGGTGATAAGAAGACAGGTGCCACTTGCTCCTCTAAGATCGTTTGTGTGGAGTTTGTATGGGCAGAGTTAACATAATGCAAGTCAGCAGGTGCTGGATGCTGTGAGAAGGGTCAGTGGGATGGGGTCAGGGTGTTCACTGAGAAGTGCTTCCTTCTTTCTCTGGGGCACCAGGGATACGAAGCCTTCTTAAAGACTGTGGCATTTTTTTCTGTGAGGTGAGCAAAATTGATCCCAGGCAAAAGTATGAAGCCGTAGCTAAGTTGTCTGTTCATACAGAGCTCTCCTTCTTTCTAAACAGACTTGAGAGGTCTCATTTGCTGAGTTTGCATGTAGGTGCCTGTAGTTTGAGAATTTCCAAACCACGGTATAGCAGCGTGCCCCATTCGCAAACAGCGCTGGTAGGAGTGGGTTCCAGGGTGATGAATGGAGAGCACGTTACAAGAGAGAAAGGGCTTGAGAAGGCCTGGGAGATCCATCTTCACGGGAAAAGTCCTCAGGTGAGGACTGTGCAAAGTTCCTGAGATTCGTTGAGGACCTGCCTGTAGCTAATAGCTAATTTTTAACTACGGGGTAAGCATGTTACTACCGCTTTACAAGCATTAGCGTATGTGCTCTTCATACTAGTGCTAAAACCTACGCACTTTATTGTTTTTCAAGTTGAAGAAACTGCTGCACAGAGAGGTCAAACAGTTTGCCCAAGGTCACACAGCGAAGAACTTAGTGGAGCTAGAAGCGAACACAGGGAGTTTGGTGCAAGGGTGTGTGCTGTCAGTTATTATGCAGTGCTGATTAGTCATCTCTCACTCGATGGGTCCCCTTTTGAGCCGGAAAGTATTAATCAGAGGGCAGTCCCTAAGCTGCTAAGGCATTATTAGTAAGTTTGGCTTGAGGCTCCTTTGAGACCCTCTCCTTCCCAGGAAACATCTGGTCATTCACTGTCATAAAAGGGACAGTATCCGTTTTGTGCATCAGGCTTTATTTCTCAGGGCTGACCAGGAACCTGCCATGGTAAGTGGATAATTAATAGAAAAAGAAACAAAAATCAGAGCGTTTAGCTACTTGTTAACTCTGGTTGAAAAGTTTATTTGCTTAAGGATGTGGAATCCCATGGTGACTTTGACTTTATCAGCGTTTTCTATTTTAAAAACCAAGTGATTTCAGAGCATTAGCCACTGATAATGGTCTGAGGAATTTAAGTTTTGATCGTCTTTCTCTGAGAGAATAATAAAATTGTCCTCACGTGTTAGAGGGTACAGAGAATGATATTTATCATAAATATAAATTACTTCACCTTCTCAAGTATCCTGTGTGATTGCTCTGATCTCTTTTAAGGTTAGAGGAGATTTAATTTAATCTTAGGAAGAATAATGGCTTGTTCAAAGCTAGGTCTAATTTTAGAATCTAGGCTTATAAGCAAAGGACAGCAGGCTCCCACGGACTCCCGCAACCAAGACACGGACGGATGAGACTTGAACCTGCGGCAGCCGTGTTCTGAGCGCTTTATGAAACGCGAAAGAACCGTCCTCGTGTTCCTAATAGCATTTGCCTTATTCTAGTGTCCTTTTCTTTAGAAATAACTGCGGTTGAGCAGCACTCTCAGGGGTTTTACTCTGTTGTTCACCAAACCTATGGACCCTTCAAAACAAATTTCACCAAGCTCTTTAGAGACTAAAAGAAATAGGAAGGGGTGGAGTGATTCTGAGAGTCTTAAGAAAATACCCAGGAAATGACGTCACGGAGTCCCTCGCCTCCAGGGTCCGAAGGGGTCTTGGTGCCCCTCCTGTCCAGTTTACACTTGGCTGTGCTGTTTGTTTCGAGACTCTCTCTGGTGAGGGGTCCACCAGCCAATCCACGTGGTTCAGACGGTGGGGAAGCAGTGGGAGAAACAGGAAAAGGTTTCATGGTGACAGATTTTGCCAGTTTCTTTCAGGGGAGCGTAGGTCCTGGTTTGTCCTGCTTGGGGGCCCAGCCCAAGCTGCTCTCGCCTCTCCCCGCTCTGGGCGCCTCCCCTCCCCGCACACCCTGGGCACCTCTCAGTCTTGGTGTCACCTGTCATCGTCGTCCCTTGCGTGCCTGCCGTCCCTCTGGACCGTGGCGAGCACGCTGGGGAAAGACAGGCCTCGTCTCACCCGTGCTCCTGGTGCCAGCGGTGGGCCTGCTGCCTGGCACATCTTAGGTACCGACCTGATGCTGCCTGAAGAAATGAAAACCACGCGCAGGAAGCCCGGTTCCTGCCTGAAGCCAGCTGGCCGTGTGCCTCGGCTTTGAGCACCTGGGACCTGGAGTCCTGAGGACCGTGCGCCTTCTGAGGTTCTCTGGGCTCCTTGCAGTATCGCGTGAAGCTCTTTCTAGATGAGAGTTAAAACTCGGGCCTTGGTCAGGCTCATCTTGTTTGAAGGTTCAGATCACAGTTTGTTCCTCTGGTGGAAACACGTAACGTGATGCTTACCGTGTTTGCCACTTCGAAGTGCTCGGTGCACTGACATTGCTCGCTCACCGTGTGGCACAGCCCTCACCACCATCTTGTTCCAGAACGTTTTTGCCCGTCCAGAAAGACATGCCATCGCATGTGCCAGTCAGTCCCATTCTGCCCTCCCCCAGCCTCTGGCAGCTACTTCCCGTCTCTGGATTCGCCTGCTCTGGACAGTCATGTAAATGCAACCGTCCAGCACGTGACCCTTTGTGTCTGGACTTCTCCACTTCCCACACTGTGCTCAGAGTCTCCTGTGTTGTAGTGGGTGTCGGCACCTTATTCTTCTGATGGGTGTCCGGTGTATGGATGTACCACATTTTGATGGAGATTCGTCGTGAGTCAGATTTCTTATTTCTGGCCAAACATCGTGAATGGCAGAGAATATGAATTATTTCTATGAGATCCTGATAATTTTGGAATATTTAAACTCATAACCGAATCTGCCCCTCCCCCCCTTCGGCTTTTCCCATTCTGGCTCTACTCACTGCTCATAGCGGGATCTCCAAAGGATGAGAGGCACAATGTAGACTGTAATAGTTTTGCTGGCAATGAGAAGTAGAGAACTAGTGACTGTGAACTTCAAGGCATTTGGGACGCCACTGAATCGTCAATCAGCTTAAGCTGTCTGACCTTGATGGGCTACACCTGCCACAGGAGGTTCCCAGGCCAGGGGTCTAATCAGAGCTGTAGCCGCCGGCCTACTCCAGAGCCACAGCAACACCAGATCCGAGCCGCATCTGCAACCTACACCACAGCTCTTGGCAACGCCAATCCTTAACCCACTGAGTGAGGCCGGGGATTGAACCCAGACCTCATGGTTCCTAGTGGGATTTGTCTCTGCTGTGCCACGACAGGAACTCCCTGACCTTGATGTCTTTTAGGGCCTCTGTACTTCAATCGGGATTAGAAAATTTCATTTCCTCCCTCCCTCCTTTCCTTCCTTTCTTTCTTAATAATTCGATGGCCGCACCTGCAGCGTATGGAAATCTCTGGGTCAGGGACTGACTCTGAGCCATAGCTGCGACCTTGGCTGCAGCCTTGGCAACACTGCGGGATCCTTTAACCCGCTGTGCCTGGTTGAGGATCAAACCCGCCCCTCTCCAGTGACCCAAGCCCCTGCAGTTGGATTCCTAACCCACCGCACTCCCGAGGGAAGTCCTGGAAGATTTCTTTAGAGACGTATTACAGACGAGTAGCTTGTACCTCCTCCAGTTTCCTGGGAAGCTGAACCTTTGTAATACTCTTAAGCTCTCTTTAAATACAAGCGCTCCTGCTATGCCTTCCATGTTTCATGTAGTGAGTAAAATTCAGAGATTAGAGGCTTTTTAAAAAAAATCATTTTACGTATAAAAAATGAGACCAGGTATAAAAAGTTAAGACAGTATTTCCAAATGTTAAGGCAGGACCTTCTGTTTCCTAATGTCACATGGGGCAGCAGTTTTAATTATTCGCTTGGAACTGGATGGATATTGTCCCCTCTCTCTTCCTGGCACTTTTGCGTTCACTAGTTCCCAGTAGTATGACTTGATTTGTCAGGGTTTAAATTTGCTGACTATGTGTATGGTGTTGACAGAATTACAGTCTCTTCATTATTGAGAAACAAATGACGGGTATCGTGTTAGTTACGTAACCTGAAAGTCAAATGGCTCGTGTCAGAATTTGCACATGTTGCATTGTGAGGTAAAATCTATTCCTAGCCTCGGCTGTGACACTCGAGCTTTTTTTTTTTTTTTTTTTGTCTTTTTGTCTTTTAGGGCCACACCTGAGACACATGGAGGTTCCCAGGCTAGGGGTCAAATCAGAGCTACAGCTGCTGGCCTACGCCACAGCCACAGCAAGGCAGGGTCTGAGCCACATCTGTGACCTGCACCACAGCTCGTGGCCATGCCGGATCCTTAACTCACTGAGTGAGGCCAGGGGTTGAACTTACGTCCTCATGGATGCTAGTGGGGTTCATTAACCGCTGAGCCACGAGGGGAACTCCATGACACTCAATTCTGAATTACTTGTAAATAAATGCCAAGAGGGTCATTCTTTTTTTCTTTTTCTTTTTCTTTTTTCTTTTTTTTTTTTGTCATCTTTTTAGGGCCACGGCCGTGGCTTGTGGAAGTTTCCAGGCTAGGGGTCTAATCGGAGCTGTAGCCATAGCATCGGGATCCAAGCTGCATCTGTGACCTACACCACAGCTCACGGCAATGCCGGATCCTTAACCCACTGAGCAAGGCCAGGGATCAAACCTGCAACCTCTCGGTTCCCAGTCGGGTTCATTAACCACTGAGCCATGATGCAAACTCCAAGAGGATCATTCTTGATCTAAATAAGGAACATTGTTCAGACTTCTCACAACTTAGTCTTTTGCTTCTTCCACTGTTTATTTTCCTTTTTCCTTTGGGTTGTTGCTAAGTGTTTAAAGGATTTTTAAGGGTATAGAGTAACTATAATAAATTCGTTACCAGGTGTTCCGTTCTACTGTAGTTTTGCCCCTTTCCAGTTAGAACAAATGTATCGCACTACTTTTAATGCTGCCTGAAGAGAATAGGAAATTTAAACCTTTCGGTACTGGCTTTAGGAAGATAGATCCCATCTTAGACACTTATGCATCCCAAATGCTCGATGCATATTTTGGCAGCTTTCCCTCTGCTTTCTGTAATCCTAGGTCTTACCCCAAAAACTCACTGCAGGGCCTGGGGAAACTGGTTCTGAGAAGGAAAACAGCCAAAAGTACCGCGACCAGCACCGAAGGGCAACGGGAGATCCTGGAAGAGGGACAGCGTGGTAAAACAGAACCCACTTGACGCTCACATTTAGAAAGTGGGGGACCAGGGGGCACTCTGTTCCGCAGAACAAAGGCCCTAGGCTTCAGCCCCCATGGCTCTTATTAAGGAAGGTGACGAGATTAATATTTGTTTGATTAAGGGAGGTGACAAGATTAGTGGGCAGGGCCAGGCATAGGCAATGAGGTTATCTTAGGGATATCGGAGGGGGCATCCTTAGGACGGGTGCAGCTGTTGATAGAATAACAAGGGAATGCCTAAGCCCTTTACCTTGTCTTTGAAGGAGACTCTGTGCTCTGGAACTCTGCGTCCACAGATCTTTGCCTTCTGCAGAGTTCAGCAGCTCCGCAGTCTCCAGCATCTCCCCCTTTTTTATTTATTTGTTGCATAAGGACAGTCACTCTTAATTTTGATTGCAGGGCGTTCATTGGGTTCCTATGGATCAGTCCATGATTCTGCGGACTCTGTCCGCAGCAGGTCTCTGAGGTGACCAGTCACATTCGGCGGGGGGGGGGGGGGGGGGGGGGAGTTTGTCTCCATCCTCCCGGGAACCCATCATTCCAGGCTTTTTTTTTTTTTTTTTTTATGGGATAGTGGCGATGTTGATAGAATAAGAGATGGAAACCCTAACCCTAACCCTAACCCTCTTCTGTAGCTACTTCCTGCTGATGAGGGGCGACGAGTACTGGGTGTCTGGACGTGGTAGGTTCCTACTATGGAAGTCAGGTCGGGAAGAAAAGAAAAATGAGATTAAGCAGAGGGTTGGAATTTAGGTGATAACCGGTACTGTTGAAGGAGGCGTGTGGTTTTAAATAACAGGAGCTCTTGGTCCTTATCTGTGTTGTCTCCTTTCTGTTGCTAAGAGGACACCTTTAAAATGTTAAGGTTGCAGCTGCTGATGCTGCTTTGCGAACAGCTGGTGGCATCAAGTCTGACAGGGCTCACGGCCTAAGTTCTCAGCAATACAAAGACGTGTCTAAAATTACTCCCATAATATTTCCCAGTATTACCGTGGATGTCTGACCCACAGCTGCTCCATTCTGCCTTTTCTCTCTACTGGCCAATGCAGATGCCACTGTTAATGCTTTCTGTTTTTCTAGATATGAGACGATGCAAGAATGTGGGCCCATAAAAATCCTTACCTAAAATCTGACCGTCTGCAGGCCTGTTGGGTCGGTGTTCCCAGCGCACAGAGCACCTCCTTCCCGGCCTCCACACTGAGCCCTGCTCAGGGGGCGCCGCAGGTCGGCAGCCGCAGTGGCTCATGTTTTATCCGTGTGGAGGCTGATGCCAAGGGCCAGGCTTCAGTTCCCGGTGCTCGCCCAGGGTCACACATTCGACCGTAGTTTTGGGAGGCAAATCATGACCCTTTCGTCCCACGGTGCTGGCAATGAATATTCCTAGATCTGGCAGAGATTTCACTGACAGGCAACTCCATGTGCTATTGCTACACTCGGCCTTATTATCAGGAGCCAAAAGTTTCTGGACCACCTATCTTTCTGGTCTGTTACGGTCCAGGAAAATAGCCTCTCTTGTTGCATTTTCCCCTGTCCAGAGACCACTGACCTCAGATGGAACGGCATATCATTGTATCGGAGACTCAGCTACAAATGTGGCAGTGCAAGAAATAGCAATTTTGTGCAAACAGTTAATAAAATATAGACAGCAGTCTTAGTAAAGTCATAATCGAAAATGTAAGCGCTTTCATCCTGTTAACATTAAACAAAGATGTGTTTATGGTCTGGGTCAGAGCGGGTATGAACCAGCCAGGTGACGGGATCCCACCTAGTGGCATCAATAATAAGAGCCTTGGAGGGAGAGAGCTGCCAGGGTAAATCAGCAGTAAAACGGATAACCATTGTCCGGTGTGAAGACGTTGGGAGCGTGGTCTGCTTCTGATGTTGCCTTCTTTGTGTCCACGCACTGGTGTTTTCCGTACTAGACCCTTGTTTTAGGACGAGTTAGAAGTTTGGTAGTTCTCTCTCTAGACCAGTCCAACACAGAGGCCCTTCTTAAGTGAGAAATATAAACTTAAGAGTTAATTTTCTTCACCCCTTCATGTGGCACTTAAGAACGCCTGATATGGAACTTTTTGTCTAGGCTGGAGACAACCCTTTAAACGACACTTTTCCAGAATGTATTTATATTCCCCTGGTTATCATGGGACATCTGATATTCCCCCAGAGACAGATTACAACAGTCAGCTTCAGAAACAAACTTGGATTATTTTTCTTAATAATTCAGTTAAAGTTTATGATAATGTAACAGCAGCAAAGAACTATTTGGGAGGTGAGTTTTAGACAGTAAACACTAATCTCAATATACAAAACTAGAATATGAATCAACAGGTTTTTTTTCCTCATATTTACCAAATATAGCCAAATTAGGACTGTAGAAAGTATATCCCAAGTGGACAACACATTTTCTAACCTTTTCTTTTTCATCGTTGGGTTTGCCAGGGAGCCGGGAAGAACCAAGTGGCCGTCTTGGGTTTCCCATAGCCCTGACTATTGAAGTCACAACTATCGTTTATCTATCTTTTTTTTTTTTTGTCTTTTTGTCTTTCTTTTTGTTGTTGTTGTTGTTGTTGTTGTTGTTGTTGTTGCTATTTCTTGGGCCGCTCCCGCGGCATATGGAGGTTCCCAGGCTAGGGGTTGAATTGGAGCTGTAGCCACCGGCCTACGCCAGAGCCACAGCAACGCGGGATCCGAGCCGCATCTGCAACCTACACCACAGCTCACGGCAACGCCGAATCGTTAACCCACTGAGCAAGGGCAGGGACCGAACCCGCAACCTCATGGTTCCTAGTCGGATTCGTTAACCACTGCGCCACAACGGGAACTCCTCGTTTATCTATCTTAAACTGTCTACGCAGCATTACTGCACGTTGATGGAGAAGTGCCTGTGAAGCACGGGCTGCTTCAGAGACAGAAGCCACAAGCTGGTCCACCGTTTGGTGGTGCACCATCCCGTAAAGCACCTGATAAAGACGTAGGAGAACGTACATGCGTCATAAAAAATGGTGAGGGCCTCCGTCTAATAATTTGTTGTGTGCCAGAAGATGGTTGGAATAACGCTTCCTCATTCAGTTCTTTCAATGTTGCTGTTTCTAGCTTTTGTACGAATTGTGCCACATATTGAGACTCTGAAACAATATTACAATATTACCAGGATCCGAGACCATTTTTAAAACTTGTCGAACAGCCACGAGTTCTGCCTTTTGAGCTGAAGTGTAAGAAGTTTGTCTGATTTTAGTAATATTTGGACATTGAATACCAGCTGTACCATTTGAAGATCCGGGTCTGTGAAATAAGTAAGAGCTTCCACAATAGGCTGTGAAGGTGACGAGATTAATATTTGTTTGATTAAGGGAGGTGACAAGATTAGTGGGCAGGGCCAGGCATAGGCCATGAGGTTATCTTAGGGATATCAGAGGGGGCATCCTTAGGAGGGAGTGCAGCTGTTGATAGAATAACAAGGGAATGCCTAAGCCCTTTACCTTGTCTTTGAAGGAGGCTCTGTGCTCTAGAACTCTGCGTCCACAGATCTTTGCCTTCTGCAGAGTTCGGCGGCTCCGCGGGCTCCAGCACAGAAGTACTGGCTTCGAAGGGAAATCCTGCACAGCACATTTCTGTTGCACAGTAAGCTGTTCTGATACAGTTCATTGCCTGAATTAAAAGCGTTTAAAATCCCATGCCTCTGAAAGATAGCAGGACATCTGATCAAAGAAAATAATGCATTCTCAGGGAACGTGCTCCCCAACCAAACACAAGCAGGTAACATGTTCTTGCCCCTTTGACCTCTGCGTGATTCATTCTCCTTTTCTCAAGGAAGACCGTGTAACACGGAAACTCAAGTTCCTCTAAACCCTTTTCCACTTCAAATGATGACCTGGCTGGATGAGACCAGGATACCCTGAGGGGGGCTAGTACTGTGAATTCAGGAGTTGTTTTTGTTAGAGCTTTCAAAGGAAACCAGACCTCACAGAATTCCCAAGCTTTGCCCACCGTGACCAGAACTGAGTTTCCTCGGAGAGTCCTTTGGTCTAATCCACATAGCAAGGGAGTCCCTGGGGCTCCCGGAATGAGTGGCTCACACCTCCGCAGGTTCCTTGGCGGGTAGGGATCCAGAGGAGGGAGTTTCTGCAGATGGGCCCCTGTCCCGCCCCCAGCGTGCTCACGGCCCTCTCCCCTTCGGGAGTTGAAATTCTGCGTGTGACACGCCTGAGAGATGCTTGGTTCCCCTGGATTCAAAATGTGACCAGTACCCCCCTCACCATAAGCACATAGTGCGTTCGGCCATAAGCGCAGTGAGCGTTAACCACGCTTTGGTGGAGGAGGTAGACGAGGATGTGCATCGAAGCAGCTCAGAGAACTTTCGCCGGCCCTGGGGACATCGCCGCTCACAAAAATACTTGCTCGCCCATCCCCGTGGAGTCTCACTGACCGCTCAGCTTGTGCCTGCTCGCAGCTTGGTCCTCGTCCTTCCTTCTGTATCGTTCCCTCTCTTTCAGAAGCAAAATAGCTCCTGCCTCTTCCTCCTGGACAGCTGCTCCCAAGCCACCCTGTCCCAAAGCCAACACCCAAGATTAAGAGTGGAGTGGGGAGGTGGGGCAGAGAAAGGTGCCTTCGGTTCTAGTCTGATGAGCAGGCTGTGAGTGTTCTCATGAATGAGAGACCGTCATTCTCTTCTTAGCACTGCCACTTTCTAGCCATAGGCCTTTGGACAAATGATTTATCTCTAAGCACTAATTTCTTCATCTTTCAAATGGGAAGAATTAGACCATTATGCAAAGCATCTCTTGGTGAGAGCGGCAAGTCTTAACCCAGTAGATGGACCCGTGCACCTGCCTATTGTCTTTCCTTGGGAGAGAGTATTAGTGTCACTATTTTGGCACCGCTGTTCCTATTAACAGCAGTACCCAATGACGTATTCTTGAACATCCACATCTTAGAAGTTACTCCTCTCTAGTTTCTCTTTTGTGCTAGAAAGGCAACACAGCCTGCCCATTCAGAATTCCTTACCTGCTTTGGGTTCATATTCTAGCCCAGGGGAATCCCAATGCCATCCTTTGATGCTTAGAGCATCAAATTAAATTTAAGCGCTACCTGGACAGTGGTGCATCTGCTGACTTTAAGACAGTGTGTGAGAAGCAAGCCTTATGAGATCCACAGCTGCAACTGGCAGATGGAATCATGAATCCAGTACTCAGATCACGTGGGAATTGAATTCCTGCTGTGCCTGCCTTTTAAACTGGTTTCTACTGCTCACGCCATGACTCTCTTGATTACACAGTTCTGGTTACCATGATACAAGCAGACCATCCTGACATGCTGTTATTCTAGACATGGACATGTCTGAGGACTGGCTTACTAAACAGTTGAGTAGCAAAAACAACTTCAGGCCCAGTATAAAAAGTAGAAGTTGAGAGGAAATAAATAAACACAGTGTATATTCTATGGGCCTTTGGTTATATATTTGTGTTTAGCAATAATAAAGTGTTTGGAATCGATCTGTTTGTTAAGTGTGACGAAGAATCTTAAAAAAAAAAAAAAAAAAAGCAAACCTTTTTTTCCCCCACATTGATCAATGCACAAATACTGAGTTCCTTCCGTTCGTCCTGAAATTTAATTTCTGATGGTTCTAACACAGCTCATTGCCTGAATGAAATAACTTGAAAGTCTGTGCCCGTAAAAGATAGAAGAACATGTGGTCAAAATGTTATCTTTGTTATTAATCCCTGAGAAGGAAAAAACATGCTCCAGAGGTTTTTTTTCCCCCCACATTTTAACATGTTTGTTTTTGCATAACTGAAAAAAGTCTGGCCGTGTGTTAGGCTCAACGATGCAGAAATCAAAATGATATACCCTCCCCAAATAAAGAAAATAGTAATGGAGGCGCCGAAGGACAAAACATGTAGGACCTACAGAAAACACAGGTAAATGGAGAATTCTGTAGATAAGATAACAGGGGAGAATGAAAACATTCTGTTTTCTCTGCCTCGTGTGGCCCCCCACGTGGCGCAGGTGCTGCTCTGCTCTGTCCCGCACCCACCGCAGAGGGCGTTTCTTCTCCCGCAGCCTGGGCATGGCCTCCGAATGCGCCACGCACGTTCCAGGCAGCCCCTAGTGTTTGCTCTTGGCACCACTTGGAATCTGTTTGCTTTGCTTGACTGTGGTTTCAAGTTCAAGCAGAACTCGATAGGGGCGTTATTCTCTTTGCTGGATGCCACGCCACCCCGACCAGAACTTTCTGGCCAGGAAGGCACAGCGATGGCTCTGGACCATTACTTGAGTCACATTTCATGACTAGCTTTTCTTGAGGGTTCCTTTTATTCCTCTTTCAGAAGACTTGTTAACTGCTTACCAGATGCCTGGCCCTGTGTTGGGCGGGAGGATGCATAAACGAGTGTGACTTGGTTTCGCGCTTGAAGAGTGTCAGGGGCGGGGAGCCAGTGACAAACGTCTGAACAAGTCATTGCAGGGCCATGTGGGGCAGAAGCAGGAGCAGGGTCTGTGGGGGCAGTAGGAGGGGAGATTTCAGGGAGGTTGCCCCTTGAGCTGGACGCCTGTACTCATCTGGGGGGGGGGGTGCCGCAGGTGAGAATCCTGAAAGGCCATATGGTGTCTTAGTGACAGGGACAGCCCCTACTCAGCTGGCAGATGCTCAGTACTCAGGGACGATGGGGAAGTGCCCGGCGGTGCTCCCAGACCTGCCAGCAGCAGCATCCTCAGCATCTCACACCTGGGGTCCCCTTTCCCAGCCCTCTCCCCGGAATGGAGTGCCACGCTGCTCTCCCAGGGCGGGGCTGGGGTCCCCGCAGGCCCCCCCGGCTCTCCCAGGACCCCGTTAGAGGGTCATGAGCTGTAGATTCAGAAATATTCTTCTGTTTATATGAGCGCTTGTCTCTCAACCCCCAACCCAAATTTAGTTCTGAGTATTTTTCCAGGGCATTCAAAATATAGAACAGAGGGGCAGACTTATTTCTGCCTTGGACTTCAGACTGTCATTGTCGGGCTCCCCTCTTTTGTGGTTTTATGGGATTCTTTTCGGAGGCTCCCAGGGCATCCTGATTCCTGTCCTGTGGAGGGGAGTTTTGGACTTGCCCCGCTGTGTCCCTCGCATGGTGTGAAGGGTTACAAGACAAAACCATCGGGAAGGGCTGTGCTGGTCATAGGCGTGGGGTCCGATGTTAACCCTGGGGACGGGGGATGGTCAGTCGGCGTCTCGGTGGCGGTGGAGGCACGTGGGGGTCCAGATGCCTTGGATTCGGCACCAACCGATTGATGTCCCTCTGGAAATTCAGAGAAATGGAAAAATAAAATCGTAAGGACATTCTTTAAAGCTCCAAATCCAGCCCTCCAAGAATATTTTAAGGGAATCTTTTTATACCAATTCCCAGATGGTGAAAGGCAAGCACCAGTGAATAAAATGTCAGCTGGGGGGGTTCCTCAGACTGGAACACACTTGGTAAAAACGCAGAGCAGCTAACTAGCCGCTCCGCCCCACGTCTGGCGATCAGTTGCGTATTTCAGGTGCATCTGGGGTCAGATTTGAGCTCCTAAAGGTCGTGTTGCCCGGATGTATGTGAAATTCGAGTTCAGCTGTGGTTAGCCTCGTGCCCTGCGGTGGCTTCATGTCTCCCTGTCCGTCCGTGTGAATTGCGGGTGCGACGGGGACCCGGATTTAGGACGTCTTCAGTTCCAGCACTGTTGCTCTGAAGAGGGCACAGGTAGGGCCATACACACACGGGGCTGTGAGTTTATGGGGCGTCCGTGGTTGCAGACACAGGGCTGGGGCGCTTTCTTATCTGCCTTCGTGTCAACTCATTGTTGGATCATCCATTTCGGAGCAGTGTTTGGTCTGGTTTTAGAGAACAGAAGTCCCTCTGGTAGTATTTGGGATGACTTCATTGTTTCATGGGTCCACTGGGGCTGTTACGAGAATCAGAAATGTTGAACTGGAGCCTCACGGACACGTTAGCAAAATTGGACAACTGTTAGACTCTCGTTTCAGTTGTTTCTCTCGCTTTGCCTTTGTTTGTTTTGACAAACCCCAGGAGGAGAGGGTCTAACTAATAAGAAAAACTTGAAATCATCCTGTAGAAATATCTTGCATCTTACCATGAATCCTGGTAAACTGAAAACAATTTTCACATGGCATCTTTCCATCAAGAGGGGAGGGTTTGGTTTTTGTTTTGTTTCGTTTTGTTTTCCTTTTCTGTAAGAAAGTACGCAGTTCATTTAGATCAAATGATGTACAGAGTTTGCTGCAGTGTATAGTTTTTGCTTATCAAAGTTAATTTTTGGAGAACTGAGAGTCTTTACCCAAACAAGGTCCAGAGAAAACCACCTGTGGTTTTCTGGTGATAATATGGACAAGGTCGTGCCTCCTACATGGGAGGCAGAAAGGTTTGTCTTTTCCTTGGAGGCTTCACGCTCCTGGGGGTTGGCCTTGACTTTGGTCAAAACTGTGTTCAGATTCCCCAGAGAAGTAGTTGCAAAAGATTTACTTTGAATTTCTTTGTAAACTGGAAGGACTACATGAATTACATCTAGTTGTTTCTTGACGTGCACAGGTCACCTCAGAAGACCTGGTGTAAATTTGTGTCACGGAACAGATTAGACCAGTCGGCTCTCCTCCCCGGGGGGAGGGATCTGCCATGTGTGAGCTCCTGTGTCTACAACTTGGGATGCGACAGTTCAGATGTACTTGCATGTCCTCGTGACATTAGGAAGATTGACCGTGCTGTCCTGTTTGAGGCAAGTGTGATTAGAGCTGGAACTTTGGAACTGCGTTTTATGGACCACTCTGTGGTTAAAGTACAGTTTCAAGAAGTCACTGGACCCCCCGAAACGGCATGTGAGCATTTTTTAGTTCTGAGTTGTCATCTGTTAAGTTCTTTCCTGGGGATGATGTCTTAAGTCAGGGGTGTCATTTATAGTTTATTTAGAGGGAGTCATTTCTTTGGGGGGGGGTTGGAGTGGGAGAGGGTTCATAACTTGCGTTGAGTTCTCGAATGCTCTGACTCCCCGCGGTTAAGGAAGAAGCCCCTCATCTAGAGAGGCATCACTGTTCCCTCACTGGGGACCATCCACCGTAGCCCCGCCGGCCTTCTCAGTCACACGGCCCCGGGTTCAGTTTGTTATTACGTGTGAAGCCCATGGACTGGGTGAGGGCCCTTATGTTCATGTGCTTTTTCATGTGCAAAATTTGACGTAGGATTGAGTCAACGCTTTACTTTTTATTGTTCAAATTATTTATTTATTTATTTAGTCTTTTTGCCTTTTTTTCCTAGGGCCACACCCACAGCCAATGGAGGTTCCCAGGCTAGGGGTCCAATCGGAGCTGTAGCTGCCAGTCTACACCACAGCCACAGGAACGCCAGGTCCAAGCCGTGTCTGCAACCTACACCACAGCTCACAGCAACGCCGAATCCTCAACCCACTGAGCAAGGCCAGGGATTGAACCCGCAACGTCATGGTTCCCAGTGGATTCGTTACCCACTGCGCCACGACGGGGACCCCGCGAGTCAACTCTTTACACTTTTGTTTGGATTTCCAAGTTGCACGTGACAGCGTCCTGGGTGTACCCCTTCTCCTTGGGCTACTTCTTGGCTGCAGTCGGTCTCAGCTCTGGGCTTCAGACCGTTCTCACTGGACAGTCTCCCTGAGGGCTGGGGCGGGGAGGGCTCGAGTCTTTGTAACTAGCGTCCATCCTGAATTATAACTGCTTCTAAAGTGGATTTTCTCTTCTTCTTCTTTGCTTCTTCCTCTTTTTTGCAGCCAGAGAGAAATTAGGCCCCTTAGCCAGGAATTCTTTAAGAGCTATTCCGGGTATGTTCCCCCCACCTTTCCGGGGGCTTGTCTACCTTCATGCTTTTGTTGGTTGTTTTGGGCTGTCCTCTAGCTCCCCGTCAGCAGGATTTATTCAGGAAGGTGGCCGAGGGATGAGGTGAGCCGGTGCTTGGGGCGGGGGGGGGGTGTCTCTGTTCCTGCCAAGTGATCTTTTTAAAAAAAGGATTGAGTATTTTTCTTTTAATTTCCCAATCACAGTGTCAGTTCTTCTTTGCCAAATGGTTCTTGGGGCCTTGCCTTGGCCCCATGTGCCAGAGTCGGGGATTCAGCTTGGCCAGACACGGCCACGTATTGAGGAGGGAGCCGTTTCCAGGAAAGCTCGGAGCTGTGGCTTCTAGAAACCTTTCCTTGATGGTGCGAGCCAGGCCTCGACACTTCTGACCATCTGGAAAGTTTTGGACCTGACTGAGCACCAGTATCTGTCGCATACATATTTTTCTTTTCATTTCCTAAGGGTTTTGTTTTTGTTTTTGTTTTTAATTCTTACTCATTTGAGACATATATTTATTACTCTTTTATCTATGCGCTCCAAGCAGTATCATGTGCCTGAGGGCTGCAAAGAAAATCATCAGAAAAAGCACTGATGTACCTTCTGTGGATATGCATTGCTCTTCCTGGTGCTCGGTAAGCAGTTTTGGAATGAATGAACCTGGAAACTTGTCACATACGATTAGTGGCAGTGTTTCTTTGCAATTTTCGGGTACTCTGGGACAAGTAATGATTTCGCCTGTCCTTTCTGTCCTCTCCATGGCGGGAGCTTTCTATAGTGTGCATCTCTCTGTTTGGTTAAGGCTGCAGTATGAGTCTTTGCTCGGCTCTGTTGCTACAGCCTCTCTTGTTTATAGGGGCGGTTGGCATGTTTATTTCTAGATATGGACAGCATCTCCAGTGCTGTGAGGTGAATTCGGTTCAACCAAGAAACATGTTATTTTACTGCTTTTGCCATCCCTGTTCATTAGTCCTTTGCTTCGAGGACCACGCCTTTGCCAATATAAAAGTGATCCCAGCAGTGTTGCCGAAATAGCTCATGACAGTTGGAGTCTTGCTCGTGTGTGTTTCCACTTTTCTGTAAATTAGCTAGCAAAATCCCTTTGCGCCTAGGAATCCGCCTTTTCTTCTTTAACCTTTGAGGTGTCCCAAGTTTACGGATTTGCTGTGATAAACCACTCACTGAAAGAAGTACCTGCTCTGCCTTAAGCACAGTATTAAATGTAAGACATCGCTTTCCCTACTGTGTGCTTCTGGTCGATTTCAATGCCTTTTATTTTATTTTTTATTTATTTTTTTTTGCCATTTCTTGGGCCGCTCCCACGGCATATGGAGGTTCCCAGGCTAGGGGTCGAATCGGAGCTGTAGCTGCCAGCCTACGCCAGAGCCACAGCAACACAGGATCCGAGCCGCGTCTGCAACCTACACCACAGCTCATGGCAATGCTGGATCGTTAACCCACTGAGCAAGGGCAGGGATCGAACCTGCAACCTCATGGTTCCTAGTCGGATTCGTTAACCACTGCGCCACGACGGGAACTCCTATTTTATTTTTTAAAGATGTCTTTTATGGTAGTATAATTGATTTACAGTGGTGTATACAGGCTCTTTTGAAAATTAAGACACGTGAACGCCGGAGGAAATGACTGAGACGGTGTTATACACTAGAGTGCAGTGTGCTGGTGAAGTGCTTCTGTAGCCTTGAAAAGCAGGCACCTGAACACCCCCCTGGCATTTACTGAGCGCCTGCCGCCTGTAGATGAGGCGTGGGTATTGAACGTGAGCTCAGCGCCTTATTGTCAGTGACCCGAGAGTACACGGTGATGAGTGATGCTGGTGTCACAGGCAGTGCCTACAACGAAAGGCAGAGATCAGGGCGGGCGGGCAGCCCCCGGGAAGATGTGGTGTAAAGCCTTCTCGCCTTGAGTGCCCTGCCCCTGCTGGCTGTCTAGATCCGGATCTTAGGTCTAGCCCGATTCCTGCTCTGCGGATCGTGACGGAGACGGACAGTTAGCCCGTGGATCACACGGGCTGTGTCTTTTCAGCTGCAGGTCCTCTTTTGTTCTTTCTCCCTTATCACTTTCTGGTGCTCTCTGGTGAGTTCAGCTTGTTGAAATACGCGATTCTCGGGTCTCGCCTCAGCGCTCCGTCCAGAGGGCTGGTGTGAGATACACTGATACGAAAGCATCTGTTGAGTAGCGCTTCAGGCAGCCTTTGCTGTTGTCTGTGCTGCCGACTGACCTTGGCTGCGGCGCTCGGGGGGATGGCGTTTCCAGGTCTCGCAGGTGCCTTCGGGGGATGCTCACGATGACAGCGTAACCCACGGCAGCCCTTCATCTGCTCTCAACACTGGCCACGGTTTTCGAATCCAGGCTCGTGGTCTTCTTCCCTGCTTTTTCTTTTTTTTGGATCGGGACTCCATACAATAGTTTTTATTCTGTGTGTTCTCTGTGCTTCGTTTCTTTGGAAAACCCCTTCGAGCTAAGAGCTGGGATGATGAAAGCACTGGCAGCTTCCCCTTGGCAGCCCCTTCGCGTTAGCTTTCGGCACTTTGCTTTGGCAGAACTCACTTAACTTTATAGGGGTTAGAGTTTACCTGGAAGAGAACAAAGCCATTTCTTTGGCCATCCGGAGGGGGTGACCTGCCCCCCAGCAGTTCTGAACTCTGGTCTTGAACTTACTTGTTTGATTTGAAGGATAAGGCGGTTCAGAGGGAAGGTACCTTTTACTTTGCCTTTGCCAACTTTGGAGAAAAAGCGTCCTGTTTATTTGTACTCAGCCATTGCTGGGAGCTGTGTCGTGTTTTGGTTGAGATGAGTGTGGGTTGAACCGCACAATACAACCGTTTTTGTAGTTTACAATGGTCAAATATTGGCAGTATCATCTGG